>NC_134990.1:13865512-14503525 GCF_050947335.1 Megachile rotundata
TTTACTTTCTTTCGGAGTAGCATTAGTTTCTTGGCTCCGCAACGCTGCTACGGTATTTCGCTTTAACGAGATGTCTCTCTTAAAAAGTTTCTCCCATTAAAAGTGTGTAATTGCAGATCTCCCCTTGTCCGTTTCCGCATTGCGACCCTGGCTCTACATTTCAAAAACATATCCCGTTTCTTTATACTAATTAAAATCACGATCGCTCCTTTCTGAATTTCACGAACTTCCATTTTTTTAATTAATTGATATTCTAATTTTTTATTTTTTGCTTTTTTGAGTAAACATTTTCAAAGCTCTATATTGTCAAATATCCAAATTAGCAAATTGACAAATTTCTAAATTCTCAAATTCCAAGATTCTCAAATTTCTAAATTCTCAAATTCCAAGATTCTCAAATTCCAAGATTCTCAAATTCCAAGATTCTCAAATTCCAGGATTCTCAAATTCCAGGATTCTCAAATTCCAAAATTCTCAAATCCCAAAATTCTCAAATCCCAAAATTCTCAAATTCCAAGATTCTCAAATCCCAAAATTCTCAAATCCCAAAATTCTGAAATCCCAAAATTCTCAAATCCCAAGATTCTCAAATTCCAAGATTCTCAAATTCCAAGATTCTCAAATCCCAAAATTCTCAAATTCCAAAATTCTCAAACTCCAAGATTCTCAAATTCCAAAATTCTCAAATCCCAAAATTCTCAAATCCCAAAATTCTCAAATTCCAAAATTCTCAAATCCCAAAATTCTCAAATTCCAAGATTCTCAAATTCCAAGATTCTCAAATTCCAAGATTCTCAAATTCCAAGATTCTCAAATTTCAAGATTCTCAAATTCCAAGATTCTCAAATTCCAAGATTCTCAAATCCCAAAATTCTCAAATTCCAAGATTCTCAAATCCCAAAATTCTCAAATCTCAAAATTCTCAAATCCCAAAATTCTCAAATTCCAAGATTCTCAAATTCCAAAATTCTGAAATTCCAAAAATCCCAAATTCCAAAATTTTCAAATTCCCAAACTCTCAAATTCCAAAAATACTAAATTCCAAAATTCCCAAATTCCTAAACTCTCAAATTCCTAAACTCTCAAATTTCCCAATATTTAAATTCCCAAATTCCCAAATTTCCTAATAACAAAATTAAGTAACAATACAAATACTCAAAATTAATCACAAAAAATATAGTAGCTGCACCGGTTACGAAAGTGGAGCTCCAGCGTCTGATCATGCACGGATCATATCACTGTTCGATATTGTAGATCATGGAGACACGCTTCAAAGTAAATCAAATTTATAGCATGATAGGCGAAAGAGTTGAATGTCATTTCCTCGTGTCGAACAGCGGATAAGTATCGAACTGCAAAATATGCAGACTTTGCTATCTATTTTGCATTTTCACACCGAATGAATACAGAACGATTTCATCGTTTGTTACGTACATACGTTATCTCGTATCAACATCAAAAAACTGCTTCATAACATAATATTCATATAACGATTTTACTTAAATTCATTTCACTACAAAAATATTCATTTTTATTATCTTTGTAAAATATACATCTTTTATGATCTTTCAAATTGTAAATATTTAATGAATGTGTTTTAATTTTATTTTTGTAGTGAATGGTAGTTTGATGAATTCTAGCTTGATGAAGTAATGAAGATGTTATGATTACTTTTTAATTGATTTTATGAAGAGAGAATTATAATTTTGTTTTGACAAAATAATAAACATTTTTTAAATTAATCAAACAGTAAACATGTAATGAACACATTAAAATTCAATTTTTAACAAAAGAATTATAATTTTATTTTGATAAAATAATAAACATTTTTTATCTTGATCAAACAGTAAACATATAATGAACACATTAAAATTCAATTTAAAAAAGTAGAATTATAATTTCATCTTGTTAAACTAATAAACATTTTTTATCTTGATCAAACAGTAAACATATAATGAACACATTAAAATTCAATTTATAAAAAAAGAATGATAATTTTATTTTGATGAAATAATAAACATTTTTTATCTTGATCAAACAGTAAACATATAATGAACACATTAAAATTCAATTTTTAACAAAAGAATTATAATTTTATTTTGATAAAATAATAAACATTTTTTATCTTGATCAAACAGTAAAAATATAATGAACACATTAAAATTCAATTTATAAAAAAAGAATCATAATTTCATTTTGATAAAATAATAAACATCTTCTATTTTAATCAAACAATAAACATGTAATGAACACATTAAAATTCAATTTATAAAAAAAGAATGATAATTTCATCTTAATAAAATAATAAACATCTTCTATTTTAATCAAACAATAAACATGTAATGAACACATTCAAACTTAATTTATAAAAAAAGAATGATAATTTCATCTTAATAAAATAATATTTTTTACCACGATGAAACAACATGCAACAATTCAATTTATATAAAAATTGAAAATTAAATAAAATAATAAACACGTGACAACCACATGAGTCCAATTTATAAAAATCATATCACAGCGATAAAATAATCGCGTAACAATTACAAAGATACAACATCGAGTTCAATTTATTTATGTTTCACTAAAAATTTGAAAATCGACGATTACCATTTGAACGTTGAATATTTTAAACATACCGTAACTATTTTTTTTATTATAATTGATAGCCTCGGTACAAAAGTAATGCATAACTCGCAAACAATAGGAACTGATAAAAACATTCATTCACTTTTTTTTCTCGCGAGAATATTATACTGAAAGCATTCATAAAATGCCGTCATTCGGTTAAAAGCTTTTTCATCGAATCACTCTTCGGCGTATTTCAATTAAACCGAATGCGTGTTTCGATATTTCTATATGTCCGATTTTTATTTCGCTATCAACAATTTAAACACTTTTAAATTAAATAAATAACAATTCGATCTGTATATTTGTCGAACGAGATGGGGGTCATTTTAAAGGGAATCTTTGAAACGAACGAGGGTAAGCAAGATGCTGTTTAATTAAGTCGATTACGAAGTGAATTAACAGACCCGGCACTATTCAATTCGGTGATATTGCGATGAATCGAGTTCGTATGCAATTTTACTTAATTAACGTCCGCCATTCGTTACGAACACGTCGATTCCAAGTATTATTACACCTATCCCAGAATGATTAAGTAACCAATGTTAGATACTTCGAAACTTGTTAAGCGAGCGCTTAACAGCGCGATAATATTACTTACTAACTAGGGTAATATTGTTGTTTAACTTCCCTCTCTAACGATCGTTATTCTTGCTACTTATGTACGATTGCTACGAATTTCAAATTTAAATTAAATAATTCCCCCCTGAAATGACGAGATTCTGAATAAGATATATAAGGCCAACAAAAATCCCGCGAAAAAAAACCACATAAAAACTTCCCCACTCTAATAAAATCTTTCGAAATCCACGCAAGACCAAAATACCAGCAATCAAAATTATTTACTACGAGTTTTCATTTCCACACAATTTACCAACGGCATCGAAACCACTCTGTAAGTCGTGACATAGAAGCTAATCGAGCTCGAAAATTAAGTATTCCATCCGTACAAGGGCGAATGGCAAGTATAAGTATGTCTCCGTGACATTACCGTTGTCCGGAAATGCGTGGACGGGTCGCAATGGCCCGTGTCGCAACACAGCCATGCCGGCTGTGGTCATTTTCAGCACGCTAGGTTAGCCAGGAATGTTAATAGAAAATACTCGGCGTCTCCAGACTTTAATTATGAGACCGCGGCTGCAAGAAGCTTCGTAATAAGCTTCCATGATTCTCGTTGAGAGCTCGAGCGAAAGTTACGCGGAAAGAATCACAACGGGGGTGGAAAAAGATGTGCTCGACCGCGACTCACCGTCGAACCAACAGGTTTTTCGCACTGCTAGAATTAACTTTCTGTTGCGCATTATTTTGTGGATGCTCATTGGCTCGAGATACCGGAAATCTAATTCGGAATGAAATTAACTCCCTAATCTGTGGTCTTGTAGGTGCTTCATTTGGAGTCAGGTAATTTTTGTCGCAAGGTTAAGACGAGAGTTGTAATGTTAGGTTAGGTTAGGGTGAGAATTATTGGAGATAAAAGTAATATAAGAGCGATACACGAATTAGCATTAACATTTGTCTCCATCTAGCGATGTTAGATTTTGTTCGTTCCTTCTTGTGTTCGCATGTTTCGATTCAATTTTGATCTCTAATTTTCTTCTCACGTAATTCTGATTGTATTTTATATCGTTCTTAAATAAATAGTTTTTGTGCTTTGTATATAATTAATTACGACACTATTCGTCCACGGATCTCCTCGCCTTCAACAAGAATTTGGGGATGTGAAAATTTAGGGATATGGGAATATCCTTAAATAGGAATGTAGGAATGTGAGAATTTAGGTACGTGATATGTGATTGCGAGAATTTGGGAATATAGGAATTCAGGGATGTGAGAATTTGAGGATATAGTTTGGTATGTGGCAATTTAGGTTTCGGTAATAAGGATTTTGAAAATGTTGAGTACACGTGAATATAAATATGTGAGAACAAGTGCATATGAGAAATTAAAGTATGTAAAAATTTGAATTTTGAGACTTAACAATTTAGAAACATGCGAAAGTAATTTGAGAACTTGTTAACTTCAGAATATAAAAATGGTTGAATATGTAAATTTGTACATAGTAACAGTGCATAGTAATAGTAAATTAGTATAGAGGGTGTTCCACAACTAGTGTGCGTCCTTCAACTTGAGAGTAGCTGACGCGATTCTGAACAAAATTTCCCTTTGCAAAAATGAGGTCTCACGCTTCGGTTTTGAATTATTAAGGAAAAACACGGACTAATCAGAGGGCGAGGATTACATTACACATTGGTTAACTACGCGTTAGATTACTACGCGTTAGAGAAGAATTCTCTCATTCCCTAAATTCACACACCCCTAAATTCTCACGCTCCCCATCGTGAAACCCCCAAAATTCCTACGTTCCAAATTTCTGCCAGTCCGGAAATTCTCACATCCCCCAATTCTCACACCCCCAAATTCTCACACCCCAAAATTCCTACATCCCCAAATTCTCAAACCTCCAAATTCTCACACCCCCAAAATTTCCACGTCCCAGAATTTTCTCATTCCCCAAATTCTCACGTCCCAGAATTCTCTCATTCCCCAAATTCACACACCCCTAAATTCTCACGCTCCCCATCGTGAAACCCCCAAAATTCCTACATCCCAAATTTCTGCCAGTCCGGAAATTCTCACATCCCCCAATTCTCACACCCCCAAATTCTCACACCCCAAAATTCCTACATCCCCAAATTCTCAAACCTCCAAATTCTCACACCCCCAAAATTTCCACGTCCCAGAATTTTCTCATTCCCCAAATTCTCACGTCCCAGAATTCTCTCATTCCCCAAATTCACACACCCCTAAATTCTCACGCTCCCCATCGTGAAACCCCCAAAATTCCTACATCCCAAATTTCTGCCAGTCCGGAAATTCTCACATCCCCCAATTCTCACACCCCCAAATTCTCACACCCCAAAATTCCTACATCCCCAAATTCTCAAACCTCCAAATTCTCACACCCCCAAAATTTCCACGTCCCAGAATTTTCTCATTCCCCAAATTCTCACGTCCCAGAATTCTCTCATTCCCCAAATTCACACACCCCTAAATTCTCACGCTCCCCATCGTGAAACCCCCAAAATTCCTACATCCCAAATTTCTGCCAGTCCGGAAATTCTCACATCCCCCAATTCTCACATCCCCCAATTCTCACACCCCAAAATTCCTACATCCCCAAATTCTCACACCTTCAAATTCTCAAACCTCCAAATTCTCACACCCCCAAAATTTCCACGTCCCAGAATTCTCTCATTCCCCAAATTCGCACACCCCTAAATTCTCACGTCCCAGAATTCTCTCATTCCCCAAATTCTCACGTCCCAGAATTCTCTCATTCACCAAATTCACACACCCCTAAATTCTCACACTCCCCATCGTGAAACCCCCAAATTCTCACACTCCCCACTCTCAAATCCCCAAAATTTCCCGCCCCCAAATTCCTTCATCCCAAAATTCTCCCTCTCCCAAAATTCCCAATCGACTTCTCCAAAATAAATTTCACCTATTGACAACAGTATAAAAAGTCCTGCATCTCGCATCAGCGGCGTCTCGCGTGAAAAACTTTTGGCCGAATTTTCAAACGAACCACAGCCCCGAGTGTCGGCTATGTAACGTTTAAACTCGCGATTAAAATGCATTGCATAAAATCGACTAGACTCCTATCGCCGAGCTGTTTCAGCACCAGGGATTTCCAGCCACGCAAGCCTGCTATCATTCTGGCTCTGAATTTGATGAACAGCGCCGCTGTGCTTAAATAACCGATGGTACAGTTAAGGAAAAGGAGCGGAGATAAATGTTACTGCAGTTTCGTGAGATTTCCACGAATATATTTCATCCTTTCGCTATGGAAATATTCGATGAAAAACTGCTAACACTGATAAGAATACTCGACCTTCGCGGAATTAGTTCGAACGAATTATTGATATTGGAATTGGTGTAAAATCTGATCAATGTAGTCGTTCGTTGATGTTAAGTTATAATTCTTCTTATTACATTTTTATACTACTTTTTCTCTGTGTTTTATGTCAAGTTGATATAAAGAGTTCAGTTAAAATTTTAGTGAAGAAGTTCATTTCATTGCTGTAAGACAATTTATAATTATAAATTTACAACGTGAATTGTCAAGTACATTTGACAATATACATTGCTGTTACGGTCGTTACAAAATTACTTCGATGCAGTCACGCACAGCGTTGATTCACGAATAAAACATGAGACACTCTATAATGCAATACAGCGCTTGTAAATAGTATATGGGGCACAGGCACTTACAGGACCCTATTACAGTTGATTACACTGCTGGGTATTTGTATCCCTCACATCCAGTATATTGATAAATACAATTTAGGAACTCAGAGAAGCTCGTATTTTGTAACAAATTTTGAAACTGTAGATGGAAATTCGAAAGGAAAAATTTAATGGAATCATGCAAGTGTTTTGTAAATATTCACAGTGAAACATGAGTGATTATATCGCCTTGATTGGTGGATCACATGTTACACATTTTTAGATGTCTATACTTTTGAATTGTGTGTTCAAAGATTTTTAGATCGCGATATCTTTGTATTGCGACATTTTTATAATTGGACGATGTAAGTATATTCCTGCGTTACTATGTCCTTACATGGTGATATCATTACATGTGTACTGATGTCTACACATGGTATGGTATACCTATGGCTGACGTCACTAAGGACCGATATAACCCCATACTGCAATATTTATATGACTCGGAATCAACATATCTTGGCATCCGTATGTCCTGATGTTCATACGTCCTCATACATATGAACGTGTGCATCGACATACATATGTGTGTATATATTGCCATATATAGAATGCACTGATATTCTCATATGTAAAGATGTCTCTACATCCACATATCCCTATGTCTCGATATTTCAATGTCCACACATCGATATGTCCTCGCATCCATATGTCTCTACATCCACATATCCCAACATCCACATATCCCCACATCCACATGTCCCCACATCCATATGTCTCTACATCCACATGTCCCCACATCCATATGTCTCTATATCCACATGTCTCTACATCCACATGTCCCCACGTCCACATATCCCCACATCCACATGTCCCCATATCCCTACGTTCCCATATCCCTACGTCCCCACATCCACATGTCCCCATATCCCTACGTCCCCATATCCCTACGTCCCCATATCCCTACGTCCCCATATCCCTACGTCCCCATATCCCTACGTCCCCATATCCCTACGTCCCCATATCCCTACGTCCCCATATCCCTACGTCCCCATATCCCTACGTCCCCATATCCCTACGCCCCCATATCCCTACGTCCCCACATCCACATGTCCCCATATCCCTACGTCCCCATATCCCTACGTCCCCATATCCCTACGTCCCCATATCCCTACGTCCCCATATCCCTACGTCCCCATATCCCTACGCCCCCATATCCCTACGTCCCCATATCCCTACGTCCCCATATCCCTACGTCCCCACATCTACATGTCCCCATATCTCTACGTCCCCATATCCCTACGCCCCCATATCCCTACGTCCCCATATCCCTACGTCCCCATATCCCTACATCCCCATATCCCTACGTCCCCATATCCCTACGTCCCCACATCCACATGTCCCCATATCCCTACGTCCCCATATCCCTACCTCCCACATCCCCACGTCCCCACATCCCCATCTCCCTACATCCCCATCTCCCTACATCCCCATCTCCCCATATCCCCCATCTCAACATCTCTAACCTCCAACATCCCTCCATTCCCACATCCCAATTCAAAAATCCCCCGAAACCCCATATCCCCAATAAAATTCAAAATCGTAAAATCAGCAAATTTAAAAGGAAAAATATAACGAAACCCAAACGTTTGACCGACATTCGTAGAAAATGTACGACCCCATCAGCAAAAGGAAGAATATGATAAATCGTAATACTCAGAGCCGTTCAATCAGCGACGGGAAACAGAAACGGTACGTTACCTGCAATTTACCGAAGTTGTTTTTTTCCTTCGTATTGACCTGTCTCACGGTGAAATTCCCTTCGATTATCCTCGACTTTTGCCCACCATTGTGTTATGCGGGATATGTCGGTAATGTCTCTCGTAACTTGGAAATGGTAAGAGGGCTCCAGAGCCCTATTTTTCGCGGTGCCAGGAATTCCTTTGGGTTTTGGGATCATTCTCTCTTTCTTTTCCCCTTACAATCTCTCTTCCCATCCCCTATCCTTCTCTACCCGCCGTTTTTTTTCTCCCTTCTCCCTACCGTCTTTATTTTTTCGCCTGTTCTCTCGTGTCTCGTTCACCCTGTTTCCCAACGTTTACTTCTTATTTCCGTACCATTTTCAGTCTATCTTTCCTCTTCTTTTTCTACTGTCTATTGTATCGAGTAGTTCTCTGTACATTAAACGTGTGACAGATTTTTCGAACAAAAATTGAAATTAATTGTGCCTTTCAAAAAATTATTTCTCTTATAAGTTACAGGTTAAACATTCATTTTAATTATTTATACATTATTATCATTTTTATAGGTACACTTCTTACATAAATTAAATTTATTAACTTTTTTAATTTGAAAGAAAAAATCTCTCTCTTAATTTGAAAGAAGAATCTCTCATGAAAATTTTCTTTTTCCATAATCGCCTCGATAGAAGAAAAATCGACAAAACACCGTGTAAATATTTAACGGGGAAAATACATGGAGTCGTTTTTTTTTTTGAGATTATTTTACGAACGACGTAAACGATACGCGAAACAGCCGACGAGGAGAGCATCATTATTCCCGATGAAACGAAATTATGCCGGGACGACAACTGATATTCGTAGCGGCGTACAGCAATACGCATACAAAGCAATACAATGGATCATTTCGATCCAAACGTATCGCTTTTTGCAGCCGTGGGCATCGAAACGAAATACACCATTTGCCAATTTTGCCGGCCAGTCCTGAAGGACGACCACGTACCGTGCTGCTTTCAGATTTATCCGAGCACGAGTTTTCATGAAAGCTTTCCTTTTTTTTCCTCGTTCTTTTAAGTAAACCATGGTATACGCGCAGTTTCACCGTGTAAGAGGTACGGACATACGAAAACACCCTTAGGAAACGGTACGTTCAGCTGAAAAATATCGAAGTGATAAAGAATGGTACCATTCGGAAATGATTTTAGTATTATTGGAAAACTTTTAGAGGTCTGTTTCGAGTAAAACCTTACAAAATTAGTTTTCGAACTTTTGGGAAAATTAAAAATATTTTTGGGGGAATTTGGGAAGTTTGCTGGAGGGCAGAAATTAATTCACTAATTTAGGGTTTTTTATTATTATGTTATTTCAGGTTAATTAATATCAAGAATCACTTTATGTAGAATAAAATATGTGTAGGACAAAGAATTATAGGAATTATGTCAATGAAAATTATTTCTTTCCTCTAAAATAAATTTCTAATTGCCAAATTGAATTTTTACATAATTTTAGTAACATTCAATTTTAGAAATTTTCCATAAAATTGCTATTTCTCAAGATGAATTTAAAAAATTTCTAAAAACTTTCCATGAATTTTAAAAATATTTCCTATAATGAATTTTTACTTTCGAAAATGAATTAAAATAATTTTAGAAATTTCCCCTAAATTTTCCCTAAAATTGCTGTCTTCCAAAATAAATTAAAAAAATTTTAGAACTTTTCCCCAAATTATAGAAATTTTCCCTAGAATGAATTTTTACCTTCCAAAATGAATTAAAATAATTTTAAAATTTCCCCTAAATTTTCCCTAAAATTGCTGTCTTCCAAAATAAATTTAAAAAATTTTAGAACTTTTCCCTAAATTATAGAAATTTTCCCTAGAATGAATTTTTACCTTCCAAAATGAATTAAAATAATTTTAAAATTTCCCCTAAATTTTCCCCAAAATGACGACCTTCCAAAATAAATTAAAATAATATTAGAAACTTTCCCTGAATATGAGAATTTTTCCCCAAAATAAATGACCTTCCAAAATGCAATTAAAAAATTTTAACAATCTTTCCTAAATTATAGAATTTTTGCCTAAATTTCAGAAATTTTCCCTAAAATTGCTATCTTCCAAAATAAATTAAAAAAAAATTGTGAAAACTTCCCCTAAATTTCAGAAATTCCTAAAATAAATTACCCCCCAAAGTGACCTAAAAAAATAATTTAAAATTAGAAATACCTTAAAAAAAATTTTTTAAACTAGAAATTTAAGATAACAGAATGATAGTTGATAAAAAAAATGATTTTCCAAGTAAACTACCGATTGTTGCGAAAATAATCAGATCCAGCATAATGCCTAGGTAGATTAATGTTTTAATGCAAGCATGCATTACCTATGAGAGTGTATAATTAAAAACAGCTTACGAATTTTTACGTATTTTTACATGTCGCAATAATACTCGCAAAATGTTATATATTAAAAGCCACACGAGATCACAAATTTCCCATTTGCCGGCTTAAATAACGGGCTGATAGCGTTTATTCATAAACGTATTTATTTAATTCCGAATTGATATTTCTTTGATATTAAATCCACAATAACTGCATTTTATGCAAGACTGAGAAATAGGGGGATCGTGATAAATCCATGCTGATAATGGAACTTCGTTAATTGGCATGGATTTAATTAATATTAATACGCTTTCCATAGGAGACGAAACGAAATCTATTAGCCATTAATTTTATCAAATAATCGACGAAACGATAAAAGTGTTACGGTGTTACTTCTAATAATATCTTCGATAATTATCGATGCTGATCGATGTCGCACCTCGACGGTGTTAACAGCTCATAGTTTATAGTTTCATGTAACAAGAGAAAATCAAAGTATTTCTCGCTCGAAATCCCTTTCAGTTTATTACATAAAATAGAAGTTCTGCTAATGACAAAACCGATACAGCTAACGCTTCTGGTACACGTACACACGCGTATGGTTAATGAGCGTCATAAAGTCTGTATACTATCGGGCAATAGTAATTAGTAAATGGACGTGAAGCTCTAGAAATTGATCTTTCATAAATTACACTTTGGTTAGACCGCGTATTATTTATACATTTTATAGAGTTTCTGAAAATTAATACATTTTGTATTGACATTTATTGTATGAACAGGAGAGGTTCATTATATTCAAATAATACATGTCTAGATTCTGAGATCGTATGGTACATCTTTGGATGTGTATATGTACTGATAATTATAATATAACTGGAGGGTAGGTACACAGGAGGATATGTGTTCATATGTGGATCATGTACTTACGGAGTTTCAGAACATGATTTATCTGAATTTTTATGTTCCTACATTTCTATGTCATATGTATGTATGTACATATGTCATACCTAGATACTAATATGCATGAACTCCAACATATTTCCAAGACATACTGATATTCCTATACTCTAACATATGTCATAGACACTGATATATATTCTTACCTATGTTCTTCACATATCAATATATCTGTATTCCTATACATACTGTATACTTATGTACCCCGCATACTAATACAGCCATATCCCTACGTATCTGTGTTCACCATATACTGATATCTCTGCATCCCTACGTACCTATGTCATCACATATGAACATACGTCTATACCTACATATCTAGTCGTCCACCCATTTCTATGATCCGACAATCCGATATCCCTATGTCCCGATATGCCCATGTCTCGATACACATATGATCTGATACACCTATGTTCTGATACACCTATGTTCTGATACACCTACGTCCCAATACACCTATGTCCCGACATATGTACATATGTTCTGATACACATATGTATGTCCTGATACACCTATGTCCCGATACACCTATGTTCTGATACACCTATGTCCCGATATATGTACATATGTTCTGATACACCTATGTCCCGATATACCTATGCGCCGATACACCTATGACCCGACATATGTACATATGTTCTGATACACCTATGTCCCGATACACATATGTATGTCCTGATACACCTATGTTCTGATACACCTATGTCCCGACATATGTACATATGTTCTGATACACCTATGTCCCGATACACCTATGCGCCGATACACCTATGACCCGACATATGTACATATGTTCTGATACACCTATGTCCCGATACACATATGTATGTCCTGATACACCTATGTTCTGATACACCTACGTCCCAATACACCTATGACCCGATATATGTACATATGTTCTGATACACCTATGTCCCGATACACCTATGCGCCGATACACCTATGACCCGACATATGTACATATGTTCTGATACACCTATGTCCCGATACACCTATGTTCTGATACACCTATGTCCCGATATATGTACATATGTTCTGATACACCTATGTCCCGACATATGTACATATGTTCTGATACACCTATGTCCCGATACACCTATGCGCCGATACACCTATGACCCGACATATGTACATATGTTCTGATACACCTATGTCCCGATACACATATGTATGTCCTGATACACCTATGTCCCGATACGCCTATGTTCTGATGTACCTATGACCTGATCCCCATGTCCCGATACTACTACGGTCCGATATCCCTATACCCCGATATCTCTATGTCCACATATCCTTATGTCCCATTACCACCTCTACGTTCCGATATCCCTATGTCCCGATATCTCATTGTCCAGATATCCCTATGTCCCAATATCTCATTGTCCCGGTATCCCTACGTCGCGATATCCCTATGTTCCGATATCTCATTGTCCCGATATCCCTATGTCCTAGTATCCCTACGTCCTAGTATTCCTACGTCCTAGTATCTCTACGTCCCAATATCCCTGTCTCCCAATATCCCTACGTCCCAATATCCCTACGTCCCAATATCCCTATCTCCCAATATCTCTACGTCCCAATATTCCTATCTCCCAATATCCCTATCTCCCAATATCCCTATCTCCCAATATCCCTATCTCCCAATATCCCTACGTCCCAATATCCCTATCTCCCAATATCCCTATCTCCCAGTATCTCTACGTCTCGATATCCCTATCTCCCAAAATCCTTACATACCAACTCCCCTATATTCTACCATCCCCACATCTGACCACCTCTACACCCCAATACTCCAATTTCCCTACACCCCAACTTCTAAATAAAGCTTCCATCAGTAAAAACCGAGCCTGCAGAATTTACCTTCGTTACGTTAGCAAACGATCCCGATATGATTTTATTGACCCAATAATTGTAGTTTACCCACTATAACAATATATATATCGATGTTTGGAATACAGTATCTCGGAACAATCGAGATCAAAACGAGAAGCACTTATCGTTACTGCGTAAACACGCTTTGTGTATAGAATTCACTGCACCGATTGCTTTCGTCGGCAATGTCAGCTTTGAAACACCAATAGCGGTACGCGAACTAACACAATCGTCGCGATCGTACAATTATATCGTTTCGAACCGATAAATCACGAACGGTACAAAAATCCGTGCCGGTCTCCCGTGGAATACGAACGTCGTAAAGAAAGGGGTGGAAAAAAGAACAGGGTGAAAATCCACGCTTTGTTTCGAGTTGATACGCTGATTCGTTCTTAAGATATCACACTTCAAACTGCACCCTACAGAAATTCCGAAAGCTCGGTGACCCACTTTTTTCCGCAGCCGCGCGTTATAGTGGTGGTAGTAATAGTAATAGTACGTGAATGAATCATTCATAAACGCGCGGAAACATGGAGTCAATGGGCACGTATGAATGAGCAGAATTGGGGAACCGAAATCGCTAGATTCATTGAATTTTTTTATTTCTAGAATTCGTAGATTTTATGGGTAGGAGGTATAGATTCTGTATATTGCAAGGCTCACTAAGATATTCTTTTATTTATTTTCCACAAATTTTAACTGCCTAAAATTTATATACTAATTGTATCTCTGTATTCTTAGAATATTTATAATGTCTATATCACTAGAATTATAATATCTCTCGAATTTCGATGCTTCTAGGATCCCTATATTTATAAAATTTCCATATTTGCAAATTACTAGATATTAATGAATATTGCTAAATATTACTAGATATTACTTTATGTTACCACATATTAGATGTTAGTAGATATTACTAGACATTATTAGATATTACTAGATATTACTAAAAGTTACTATATGCTACTAGAAGTTACTATATGCTACTATATGTTACTAGGCGTTACTAGACGTTACTAGACGTTACTAGAAGTTACTAGATGTTACTAGACGTTACTGGACGTTGCTAGAAGTTACTAGATGTTACTGGAAATTGCTAGATGTTATTAGAAATTTCTAGAAGTTACCAGACGTTACTAGACGTTACTAGAAATAACTAAATGTCACTAGACGTTACTAGAGTAACTAAATGTTACTAGAAGTTACTAGAGATAAGTAAATGGTACTAAAAAATACTAGAAACTTCTATAAGTTACTAGAGATAAGTAAATGTTACTAAAAAATATTAGAAATTTCTATAAGTTACTAGATGCTTCTGGAAATTGCTAGATATTACTCAAAGTTACTAGAAATTTCTAGAAGTTACTAGTCGTTACTAGACGTTACTAGAAACTACTAGATGTTACTAGAGGTAATTAAATGTTACTAGAAGTTACTGGAGATAAGTAAATGTTACTAAAAAATATTAGAAATTTCTATAAGTTACTAGATATTACTGGAAATTGCTAGATGTTATTAGATGTCACTAGATATTATTAAATATTCCTAGATCTTACTAGATATTATTAGACATCATATATTATCAGATATTAACGGATATTTCTAGATGTTTAATTTTCTAGAAATTACAATTTTACTAAAAAATTTTATTAGGAAATTCTAATTTCTATTAAATTAGAAATTCTAGTAATGTAGTAATCGTAATATTCCTAATAGTCTTAATATTCCTAAAATTCCTAAAATTCCTAATATTCCTAATAGTGTTAATTGTATTCCTAAAATTCATATACTCCTAAAATCCCTATCCTCAAATTCTCCATATTTAAAGATTGAAAGTATCCAGAAGCGTCTAGAAATATCTATATTTAATTTCGCAATTAAAAGAATAGAAAACACGAACGAATAAGTTCGCGTATAAACATAGTTAACGTGTTAGTAACGATAAACCGCCATCTTCAACCGTAAGATATATCCGACGAAGATATCTATCAACCCCATCGATCATCATCATTAACAGCAGCATTAAGGAATTAGTGTAACTAATCAGAGTGTAACGGGGTATCGGCTCCCCCGACAACAGATAATGCAACGATAGATCGAACGGGGTTAACGATATTTTCGAGCGAATAATAAGTGAAAAAATTTATTTTTCGACTTACGTTCGTTGACTCGGGATCCGCGGAACTCGAAGAAGGAATCCTAGATCCTGCAGCTTCCACTTGCCCCTTTTTTCACCGACTCACTTTCCACTAGCGTTAAATGTAGTTCGCGTCACTTTTCGCTTCGACGACCGAAACCCGCGCGTGCCAGAAGCGTAATGAGCCCCGTTACGAGGCTAACCAAAAGCCTTCCTCAACCACCAAGGTCGATCAGTCGCTACCTGCACAAAACAAAACAGAAATGTTCAAACCCGTCTTGTTTTTAATTTCCAGGTGCTCGAGCGACTTGCTATGAATGTTGTATCAAATATTGCACCTGCTTAGACTTTAATACATAGTCAATGTATTATTATTTTACTATATCAATTATTAAAATTATTGTACAGTTAGTACATTATAATTACAGTTATTATAATTATTTATTCAGACAACTTGTTTTGGTTATCTAGATAGTATTTGGTTATTTAAATAATTTCGGTTATTCATTTTTATTTAATCATATAGTAATTTATGTAGACAGTAAATAAATATGTATAAATATATAATATTAATTCTGTTAATACCGATGCGACAATAAGATACACATATGTATTCATACAAATACGACACACATGTGACACACATATGCAACACATATGCATTTAATATTCCAATGAATATGGAATAGTTATTGTAAATTAATAAGCGATTAATCCAATGTAACGCATCGAGAATGTATAAATTTACTGCACTATTCAGTTTAATATATTCCCGTATGGTTATCAGTATGAATGTTTTCGTTCCATTATGATGCGAACTCAAAATAAAGCGCTGATTATAATGAATGCGCGCAGTAATTTATATTGCACTATTACTGTTTGTTTTTGATATACGGTCTGCTTATTGTTCTTCGTTTACACGTTTTCCCGCTTCGACAAGTAACAAAATTACTTGAAAATTATTTTGAAAATCTCTCGTGTTATTTGCTCGGTATTCGTTTCATGTTGGTTCATTTTAATAATAATACGACCCTCACATATGATATTTTATTTCTGAAAACATTCTTCGATCCCCACATATGATATCTTATTTTTCAATTTTGTAGATTTATTTAAGAACATATTGTTTATATACAATAATTGTGTACATTTGTCACATTAGTACATATTTTTTATATATAATATAAGCAAAACATGTTTGAGTATGTATAATATATGAATATGTGTAAGTATACACATATGTGTAAGTACACACATGTATCTAATAAGGTGCAAGAATATGTAGTAAGGTAACAATAGTAAAATAAAAAAGAATATAAGTAAGAGTATATTTTTTACAAACACATGTATGTATAGTACACATACGTGTAAGTATACACATATGCATATAAGTACACACATGTGTGTAATAACATGTAAAAATATAAACAGAAAATTAATAGTAAGTTGACAAAAATAGAATAAAAAAATATATATAAAATAGTATATTTTTTTACATATACATGTATGTATAGTACACATATGCATATAAGTACACACATGTGTGTAATAACATATAAAAATATAAACAGAAAATTAATAGTAAGTTAACAAAAGTAAAATAAAAAAATGTATATAAAATATTTTTTTACATATACATGTATGTATAGTACACATATGCATATAAGTACACACATGTATAAAATAACATACAAAAATGAAAACAGAAAATAAATAGTAATACTAATAATAGCTAACAAAACTAAAATATTTTAAACAATTTAATCTATAAAATGACTAATCTGATTAATGTTTGCATAGACGTAACGAAAAACGATTTTAACATCGATAACCGATCAGCCCGATTCGAAGAAGCAGTTTCTGGCAATTAAACCGGAATTTTTCAGTAAAAGATGAAATTGATAAGAAGAGGCGGAAAATAAGAAAATAAAAAAGCGATAGTCCCGCGAAAGCCCGGCAGAGTTTGTGCAATCCCGAACCAACTGCAAAACTCCTTTGCTTTCCCCGATAACTTGTAAGTTATGATTGAGGGTGGGAACCCTTCGTTATGAACTTACAAGGTAGATATCATTTAAGAAGTTTCTCACCTCCTGTCTATTTGCAGTTTACACACTGTTGCAAAAGGAGCTCAAAACCGACCCAACCAATTTCCATGAAACTTTCTATGGACTTATAAAGCCTTAACGAAACTAATTGCCCTATCTGAACTTCACCTATATACTTTGTTATTATTTCGGTGTTGTTAAAAATCTTAATCGCGTTGTCAACGACACCGTCATAAAAGAGAACTCGTATTAATTAATAACAAAGGTAATTGAAATGATATTCGATCAGAAAGCTAAAACGAAAAGTATGAATTTCTCCCGACCCCTCGTTAAAGCGAACTACCATTCCGCCATGACTTACAAAATTAATCGTACAAGATGAACGAGAAGTTTTACGCCGTTTCTTCCTGCAATTTATAAATCGTCTTGTTTTATAACCACGCTGTACTGCGATACCTCGGAAACAAGAACAATTTCCCGGGCATGAAAGGATACAAAATAATATCCTGCGATCTAAAATATCGTCCAATTGTTGGCGAACGATAAATCATATT
The DNA here is from genome assembly GCF_050947335.1 of Megachile rotundata. Taxonomy (NCBI): domain Eukaryota; kingdom Metazoa; phylum Arthropoda; class Insecta; order Hymenoptera; family Megachilidae; genus Megachile; species Megachile rotundata. The sequence goes on from NC_134990.1 coordinate 13,884,051, forward strand.
ATGGGCCAAGCATTTCCACAATTGAATACAATAAAATTCGGCCGTTGTTTAATTTCTTTTCGACGAGTTTCTTCTCGAACGGCGAATGGGAAAAAATGTATGAATGTTCGCGACACTAAATCAAAATATATAAATATATAAAAAAATATATAAATCTAGAAATTAAATTTATATTTTATTAAATATAAATGCTTGTCTCTGTTTCATGCAACGTCGTAAAATCAAAAGGTAATAATTTTCAAGAAAATTGCAGTGTTAAAATTTAATATATAATGAAACGTAAGTGTGCGCAGTAGCGAAGATCAGTGAACACTGCGCATGCGCAGACTGCAGCGGCAAATTTGACTTTGCTTTGACTCAAACAGTTAAATATTACAATTCAATATTAACTGATAATTGTTCACTATTACAATAAATATTGCACATTATTACTATTATTATCAATAATTGTATATTATATATACTTTTAACATATTTGTACATTGATATTAATTTTATTTAACTTCGTTTAATAAATTGATGTGAAAGAGTCAGTCATCGAATTTCTTTTTCTAACATCATACAAACATTTATATCTCTGTTTTAGAACATAAATACTCTTTCTACCGAAAGCAAAATTTAATATACATAATAATTCTAATTAATTACAAATTCATTTTATAATGAAACGTAAGTGTGCGCAGTAGCGAAGATCAGTGAACACTGCGCATGCGCAGACTGCAGCGGCAAATTTGACTTTGCTTTGACTCAAACAGTTGAATATAACAATTCAATATTAAATAATAATTATTCATTTCTATTACAGTGAATGTATTTTGTATATTATATACATTATATGCTAGTATATTATATACTTTTAAAACGTTTGAACATTAATATTAATCTTATCCAAAATATGAAAGAATCAGTCATTGAATTTCTTCTTTTAACATCACACAAACTTTTATATCTCTGTTTTCGAATAAACTTCTTGACGAAAGCTATTATTTGAAAATAAGACTAACCCTGTATCTAAGTTCAGATAACATTATTTTCAACTAAAATTAATATACAGTTTATAAGAATATTTGCAGTGATAAGCGTGTAATTTTAATCGTACCCTACAATATGTAAATGTGTTTCGAATGAAGCAGCGTCTACAAGGGTAGCATAAATATATTCAAGGGGTAAATATTTATTACCGTTGCGAGATCAGTTAAAAAACATTAACCGGAAGTCGCACAGTCGTCACGAAAAACGCGCTCTGTTTGGCACGATTAATATACAGGCCGCGTACTGATTTAAATATCATTTGCACGAGACACAAGTGCTCGCGGTCATTAGCGTCGAAAAGAATTTAATTGCGATTGTTCGAAGCCGCTGCCACGCCACCATGTTTCTGCGAAAATTAATCCGACACTACGGTTGTCTTAAAAAAGGAGAGAAGAAAAGCACGGGTCTCTCGCTTCAATGTTAGCCCAGATTTCAACCGAACCAGTAATGCGATTTTTCAGATTTCAACGAGATTGCTTCTAAGGGTCTATTATTTGATTCGTATCGCATCGTACGCGAACAATATCGCGAAAAATGTGTGCCGTAATTGTTAGCCGCGGGAAAAACGCCGAATGGGTACCTGGGTGTTTAAGGAAATCGAAGTAAACGAACCGCGACAATTAAAAACGTTTCAAGACTAATGCGGGGATAATTCGTAAAACAATCATCGACTCTTTACTTTGCTATTCGGAAATCGTGACACACATTTTCGATCGCTAGATTAATTTCGGAGGGTACCGAATTATTATGTGTTTCAGGTGGCGTATGTGTGATTATGTATCGTATGTGTGATTACATATCAAGATCATGTGTCGTGTGTATGATTACATGTCGAGATTATGTGTCATATGTGTGATTACATATCAAGATTATGTATCATATGTGTAATTTTATATCTACGATTATGTTTCATATGTGTGATTACATATCACGATTATGTCTCATATGTGTGATTTCATATCTAGGATTATGTTTCATATGTGTGATTACATATTCACGATTACGTCTCATATGTGTAATTTTATATCTACGATTATGTTTCATATGTGTGATTACATATTCACGATTACGTCTCATATGTGTAATTTTATATCTACGATTATGTTTCATATGTGTACTTACATATCACGAGTATGTCTCATATGTGTGATTACATATTCACGATTACGTCTCATATGTGTAATTTTATATCTACGATTATGTTTCATATGTGTACTTACATATCACGAGTATGTCTCATATGTGTGATTACATATTCACTATTACGTCTCATATGTGTAATTTTATATCTACGATTATGTTTCATATGTGTACTTACATATCACGAGTATGTCTCATATGTGTGATCACATATCCACGATTATTTATCATATGCATGATTATATGTATATCACAATAATGTATCATATGTGTGATTACATATGAAGATCACATGTATATCACATGTGTGATTACATATCACGTTTACGTATCATATGTATAATTACACACCTACAATTATGTATCACATGTATGATAACATATAAAGATTTGGTATCATATGCATGATTACATATCCATGATAATGTGTCACATATATGATTACATATAAAAATTTCATATCATATGCACAATCACATATCCACGATTACATATCATATGTATAATCACATATCAAGATTATGTATCGTATGTATAATCACATATCAAGATTATGTATCATATGCATGATTACACATCCACATATCTATCCTTACATATCCACAATTACATACGAACCCTTACACATGCACAATTATACATACAATCACACCCACATATCACAACATATGTAACTCTACCTCACAACTAAAAAGTCAAAGAAAATTTTACGATCCATTAACTGAAAAGCTTAATTCGATAAATGAAACGTTAAATTACTCTTCTACTGAGTGAGAGCAATTAGAACGTGTCTTACTACATATCACCGTTTCCACTGTGACAATCAACGCGTTAACCCTTCTCATTCTTTCCAGCAATAAATTGAAATTTTATTGCAAGCAATATTGCATGTTTAAAAGTATTGTCAATATATGAGCTCGAATATATTGTCAATATTAAATTGCAATGCTCCCAGTATTGATTAAACTCATGTTTAAATTTGCACAACCGGTACAAATATTGTTTTGTAAATTATTATAGCTTCTAAAATATTGACTGTGTCGAACTGCTGTTTCGTTGTGTCACCATTTTTAATTTCTTCCAACTAAAATTATTTTATACTTGATTGCTTTTATAATGAAGTACTTCGTAGTCGTTTTTATGAACTATTCTGCAGTCAGTTTTACAATTTTTGTAAAGAAGAAATTGTTAGAAATAAATTGTAGCTTTCAAAATATGTGCATCGAATTTCTGGTGCATTTGTTATATCGCAAACTTCGAGTTTCTACAATTGGTAAAGAGAATTATAAATTATTATAATAATTTTTAAGTTATAGCTTTGAAAATATTTAATTTCATAGATATTTGTTATATCACGATATTTAATTTTTTGTAGGCAATCTATGCAGTTACAGCATGTAAAATATGTGGAACATCGAATTGCAATTTTTTGAACATTTATTAAATACAAAATTCAAGTTTTTAACGGATAAGAACATTATTATGCAGGTTACTATATCTTCAAAAATATTCGTAATTATTTTAATAATTATTACATCGCAATATTTAAGTTTTCATAATCAACGACTATGTTATAAGCATCTCTGAAAACATCAGAAAAAAACATCAAAGTGCAATAGCATTTATCATGTAACGATTGTCATATCATTTAAACACACGTATAAAATCTTAACACGTCTCAAAAATTCGCGAAACTCGCACACGAAACAGCAGTACCTAAAATTTCAGTATCGAAGGGTTAAAAATCTCGTACCGAGGTCGTTCACTGTTTCGAATAACTCACCGCACGGAGTCGAAAATATGAAACACTCGACAAATACACAAATCGTCTCCGAAAAAACTACAGGTGCGAAAAAAATAAACGAAACAGAGCACAACCGCGGCACAAAGCGACCGAAAAGACCCGTTTGACAACCGTGCTCGAGTAGGTGTCGAAAATGCCACTCTTACGTTTCTATCGAATCGCGTCCAGACTCGATTCCCTCTTCACACGGAGAATCCTGGAAGTAAACCGCGAAACGCGTAGATTTATTCGTAAAATGACCGACGATCGAAAGATCGTGTCACCGCGAACGAAGAAAATCGACGGAAACTCACAGCGATGCGAGGACGTCGCGACGGCTGACGGACGCAGACTAACTGGTACACCGTCGGTCCTTGGTTTTCACGACGCGCCACGACGCCGAACGTCCCGACGCCGCTCGTCGAGGGCGCTCACGATCGTTCGTGCCGTTTCGTTTGCCCACCTTTCCGCCCCTTGTCTTTTCTCGCGATTCCTCGACGCGCACGATCTTGCCCACCGCGACGCAACGCGTCCGACGCTCTTTCGACACGTGCCGTCCCCCACTTTTTTCTGCTCTTTATGGTGCGTCTTCGGGGCTGAAGAATAAGGGCCGAAAAAATCAACCGAATGCAACAGTTGCCGGGCTTTTGACGGAGGAACGTTCTTTCGGTATGAAGTGTCAAAGGAAGGGAATTAGGCTTTTAGCGACGCAAGGGAATGCAAGGGTGAAGGTGCAAATCAGGGTGTTTGGGGTGGACATTTTTGGGAAATTGATATTGTGAGTAAGGGTTATACATTACCGTTCATAAGTATCCGGACACAAGCGAAATATGCATTCGAGTTGCATGAAAGTTATTCAAGTATCTGCAACAGTAACTAAAATCGATTTTTTTGTCTGCGAAGGTCAGAGTACTGTAACGTTTTTCGATTGATAATTCTCGTTTGGAACTCATATCTCGATGGAAAAGAAGCTACAGACGAACTAAACCGAAACTGTCGAGTGCGTAGCGTTACCTCCATTCTTATCTCCATTGAGGGAACCCAAACATCTACCAACAGTTTACAAACACTTGAAACATATCGAAGAACCCTCTGAATACGTTCTGCACCATAGAAATGAAACACAGTAGAAATGAAAATTTTTTTTAGAATCGAAAGCGTTTCATTAGATTCACAAATTTGGACTTTGTACTTCTGGACATGAATTTTACTTTCACACTTTCATTGTATAATTTGTACTTAAAGGTTAATTCTATTACGTTATGACACCTCAAGAAAGATGATAATAATTATTACAAATGATATGATAACCCTAAATACCTTTCGTACAAAGTTCAACTACAGTCAGTGTAAAAAGTATTCGTACAGTAATTAATTTCAACAAAAATGTTGTGAAACGTCATTTATTAACAAAATTTTAACAAATAAAAAATACATACATATTCTTAGATGTCTATGTATTCTATGTAAGAATGTGTATGTATTTTTTATTTGTTCAAATTTTGTTAATAAATGACGTTTCACAACATTTTTGTTGAAATTAATTACTGTACGAATACTTTTTACACTGACTGTATGTTTTATGTAACGAAATCAAGTGTCCGGATATTTATGGATGGTAGTGTATATTGAAATTGGGATGTGAGGATTGGAGGATTTGAGAATTTGGGAATTTAGAGATTTGGGGGTGTGGAGATTTGAGGATGTAGGAATTTGAGAATATGGAGATTTGGGGTGGTAGGGATTTGGGGGTGTGGAGATTTGAGGATGTAGGAATTTGGGGATGTGGAGATTTGGGAGTGCAGGGATTGGGTTACATAGAAATTGGGGGGCGTGGAAATTTGAAGATGTAGGGATTTGGGGATGTGGAGATTTGGGAGTGTGGGGATTGGGTTGCATAGAAATTTGGGGGCGTGGAAATTTGAAGATGTAGGGATTTGGGGATGTGGAGATTTGGGAGTGTGGGGATTGGGTTGCATAGAAATTTGGGGGCGTGGAAATTTGAAGATGTAGGGATTTGGGGATGTGGAGATTTGGGAGTGCAGGGATTGGGTTACATAGAAATTGGGGGTGTAGAAATTTGAAGATGTAGGGATTTGGGGATGTGGAGATTTGGGAGTGTGGGGATTTGGTTGCATAGAAATTGGGGGTGTAGAAATTTGAAAATGTAGGGATTTGGGGATGTGGAGATTTGGGAGTGTGGGGATTGGGTTGCATAGAAATTTGGGGGCGTGGAAATTTGAAGATGTAGGGATTTAGGGATGTGGAGATTTGAGGATGTAGGGATATGGTTAAATAGAAGTTGGGGAGTGTAGAAATTTGGGGGTGTAGAAATTTGAAAATATTGAAATTTGGGAGTGTAGAAATTTGAAAATATTGAAATTCCATTATGTGGTAATTTGGGGTTGTAAGAATTTCAAGATGTAGAAATTTGGGGGTGTGGAGATTTGAGAGTATATGGATTTGAGAATATAGAGATTTGGTTAAATGAAAATCTAGGGGTGCAAAAATTTAAAAACATAGAAACTCAGTTATGCAAAAATTTAAGGGTGCATAAATTCAAAAATATTAAAATTCCACTATCCACAAATTTGAAGTTCTAAAAATTCAGGGGTGCACAAAATTAAAAAATATAGAAATTCAACCACACAAAAATTCATCCCCCTAGCAACATGTTCCTATAAAAACTTGCCGAACCACATGCAAATGTCCAAATATCTGAATATAAAATAACAAATGAATACAACACACAAAAAATAGGACAACGAGATGAAAATAGGACAAAAAGGGGTGAAATATGATATACAGCAAGCACGATGTTCTCGAAAATCTCTGACTAGGTGCAAATAAAAGTTAGCAACGTAATAATTCAAGAAAAAAAAGGAGAAACGGTACACAGCTGATGCTCAGAGGTACGTGTAGCTTATCAAAAGAAGAAAGTACAGAAGGAAGAAAATACAAACGCACCGACAGGAAACCAGTACAGAAGTAAACGGAGAATGAATAACGCAGTTGCGAATCTTTTAGAAGTTGCAAGAACAGAAAGCAGAATTTTCCTACGTGTACTGCTTAGGTACCGCCAATTGTAGTAGAAAAAGTTTTGTGTACGGAGTTGTGGAGGTTGAGTGTGCGGGTTGTAAAAATGTATTTATGGTAAATTGTGACGATCGATGGTTGGTTTGTTAATATTAATTTTATTTATGGAGCATTGTTTTTATGTAAAGTATAAAATCAAGTCAATTGTACTGTACCTGCAGTGTACATGCAAATAATACAAATGTATGTAATGTATGTATACTATGTAATACAAATGTATGTAATGTATGTATGCTATGTAATACAAATGTATGTAATGCATGTATGCTATGTAATACAAATGTATGTAATGTATGTATGCTATGTAATACAAATGTACCTCCACTATATATAATAGATATTAATTAAAAATTGAGGTTTTGTAGAATTTTTAAATTTTGATGATCATTATAGTATTTCAAGGTTCCAAAGTTAATAGGCAAGGAAGATTGAAAGAGTTTAGGAAGGAACGTGAAAATGTGAAGGATGAAAGACTTCATAATTTGTGAACTTCTAAGATACATATTGAAATGCAAAAATTATGGAATTCTAATGTCATGAAATTTTAAACTTGAACAATTTCAGAATCTCAACACGTTACAAGATTCAGAAGTTTCAAAATCATAGAAGTTTAAATTTTCAAGTCTCACAGTCTCAATAATCTAAGAATCTTAAAATATCGATGTCTCAGTGTCTCAGAGCCTCAAAGTTTTAAAGTCTCAAAGTTTCAAAGTCTCAAAGCTTCAAAATTTCAAAGTCCCAAAGTCTCAAAATCTCAAAACCTCAAAAGCCTCAAAAGCCTCAAAGTTTCAAAGCCTCAAAGTCTCAAAGTCTCAAAATCTCAAAGCCTCAAAAGCCTCAAAGTCTCGAAGTCCCAAAATTTCAAAATCTCAAAGTTTCAAAGTCTCAAAATCTCAAAGCTTCAAAAGCCTCAAAGTTTCAAAGTCTCAAAGTCTCAAAGCCTCAAAAGCCTCAGTCTCGAAGTCCCAAAATTTCAAAATCTCAAAGTTTCAAAGTCTCAAAATCTCAAAGCTTCAAAAGCCTCAAAATTTCAATGTTTCAAAGTCTCAAAATTTCAAAATCTCAAAATCTCAAAGTTTCAAAGTTTCAAAGTCTCAAAGTCTCAAAAATTCCAATAATCCAAAAATCTCAAAATCACCAAAAGTTCCAAAATTGTACAGCTCAAACTCCCAAAAGCTCAAAACCTCAAAATGTCAAAATCCTCAAAATCCCATAACTTCCAAAATTCCCAAAATCTCAAATCTCAAAACTCCTAAAATCTCAAACTCTCCAAATTCCAAAATCCCAGCAGTACCAAGACCCCAAAATCCCAAAACCCCAAAATTCTCAAAATCCCCAATATCCCTGACATCCCCAAAATCCCCAAAATCCCCAAAATCCCCAAAATCTGAAAAATCCCAAAGTCCCAAAATGAAAAAAATCCCAATAATAATAAACCTTAGAATCCCAACCATCCACACTCCAACCCCAATGTCCCCATCCGCCCACGCGTCACGAAAAACAAGTCTAATGAGCGCTCTCAAAATACGTGAACCGTCCCGTCGCATTAGCACGGTCGGCCGCTTAAAAAGCGCAGCGTAAAGAGAAAAAGCGAGGTAAAGGAAAAATGATGCGACTGCGATTGCGAAGCAATTTTTCTTGACGCGCTAGGACGAGACGCGTAAAAGGGGTGTCGCGGGCTGGGATGCAACAGTTGCTCGTATGACGAGGACGGTTCTCGCGTCTGCTTTGGCCGGCGTCGTTGCACGTCGTCGCACAGCGTCGCGTCGCCTCGCGTCGTCGGTGTAATCGAGCGCTGTGACGAAGCACGTAAACGCGGTAGCGCAAGCTCCGCGTCAGGATGCCACCGGAAAGAGGGTGGCGTCGGTGTGGCTGTCCACGGCTTTATGTTCCTCCTGGGAATTCTCTCCCTCGCACCATCCACGTTCAGACGTTCACCCGAGAGCACGGCATTACGTACATACGTCCTATTACATGCATACACACACGCGGAATCGCGTTAAACGTCCGGCTACCTGGAAACCCCTGACGACTAACGGTATAGGAAACTTCTAGCCGATAATTATTATTGTTGCCGGGTTAACGGTTACCACCTTGACACGGGATTACGACACTTGCATCCGATGGCGCGGTAAATGAACTGGGGAATTCATGTGGTTGCGCGAACTTGTTCTTTCGAATATTCGGAATAATTGTGTGAGTAGAAGAATACGTGGGTCAGATCTGGATTAGGTGTATTGACGATTGATGACTCATGGAATTGGGGAAGTTGGAATCTGGGGAAGTTGGGAAATGTGAGAGTCTGGGTGGATGTGGAGGAACATGTGTGAAATTGAAGATACAGATGTAAGGATGTAGGCATTGTTCCCACATTCGTATGTCTTCACATCCCTATGTCTCCACATTCTTATGTCCCCACATCCTTATGTGTTTACATTCCTATGTCCCCACATCTCTGTCTTCACGTCCTTATGTCCCCATATCCTCATGTCCCCACATCTCTATGTCCCCACATCTCGATATCCCCACATCTCTATGTCCCCACATCTGTATATCCCCACACCTCTATGTCCCCACATCCTTACTGTCCCCACATCCTTACTGCCCCCACATCTCTAGATCCCCACACCTTTATGTCCCCACATCTCTACATCCCCACATCTCTATGTCCCCACATCTCTATATCCCCACACCTCTATGTCCCCACATCCTTACTGTCCCCACATCCTTACTGCCCCCACATCTCTAGATCCCCACACCTCTATGTCCCCACATCTCTACATCCCCACATCTCTATGTCCCCACATCTCTATATCCCCACACCTCTATGTCCCCACACCCTTACTGCCCCCACATCTCTAGATCCCCACACCTCTATGTCCCCACATATCTAGATCCCCACACCTCTACGTCCCCACACCCTTATTGCCACCACATCTCCATATCCCCACATACCTACGTCCCACACCCCTATGTTCCACATTCCTATATACCCTACACTCCTAATGACCCTGTATCCCTCAATTCCCTTAAAATATCCCTTGGCCACTAAATAAATCTCCAAAAACTCAATATAAAAATAGTATTTAAACTCAAAAATCATGAAGCGCATAAAGGAAAACTATAGTTGCAACATAGCCCATAATTTTGAGCTATCAGAAACATCTGGCTGGTATTCGTAGGAACAAGTCGCAGGTACGCTGCAATTGACAAATTTCCAATGGGCTACTTCGTGGCATCCGCCTTCACAACAATTAGTCCTGACAAACTTTGGGAACACTTGGTGTGTGACACTGATGGCGATTTAACGAAGCGAACATCAACACGTGGATGTAGCTAACACAGCCTCGATATCGGAGCTGCGATGACCGTAATATTATGATCGAATTTCTTGTCGAGTGTTATCGATGATTAACATCTACGTGTTTTGCAGCGTCTTAATCCACGTGATGCTTATATTGATATACTGATCTAGATACTTATTATTATGTAGAGTTTATTGTTTACTGGTGGAGAGAAAAGTTGTTGCTATTCTTCTGGTTTATAGGCAATTTTTTCTTATTTGTCCATCTGTCGCTAGTAGATACTCTTACTCACATGTATTTATGGAACCATTCAGACCTTGATAAATGTATCATCTTAACTAATAATACTTATTGGTATGAATGTACAAGATGACCAATATATTAATTGACACATGTGTGTGCAAAGATGAATGTAATGATTGGGACTGGTGTAAATGATCAAATGTACTCACTGAGATGTTGCACACAAAGATTAGCTAGCAAAGAATAATGTACAAGACGACCAACCAAGATGACCACGTACTGATTGAAATTACAATAGCATACAAAGACGACCAACATCCTCATTGAAACGAGAGTACAAGACAACCAAAGTACCCAAAATTAATTTCTACTTCCAGCAAAGATTAAAAATAAAATGTTTTCGTTTCCAAAACACGAGTCCAGCAAATGAAACGAAAGAAAAGCTAGCCCCCTACGTGGCCATACTTTTCTGTCCGTGTTGCCAAGCTTAATTAACGCTCGCGGAACTTGATAACGTGGAGAAAATCTTGGTCGAAAATTTCGCAGATGCGCGAAATTGTTTCCAGGTTTGCGCTGACGCTATTTTCATCCGGGTAACTACCTGGTGGATTATTCACGCGGGTGTAATGTAATCCAGCCCGTACAGGGGAAGCCAATAGTTTGGGTTAGGAATTGGCGGTAGTTTCTACGCGGAATAGCTGCTCTATTCTTCAGTCTGCGGTTACGTAGTGTGAATATCTTCCCGATAGATATACGTACACCCTCCGGCCCGCGAATCGTGTAATCCGGGCTCGATCTACAGTGCCAATAATTTGGATTAACCATTGACGCTGCATATATCACCTGCCAATTCAAGGTGTTCGCGCGTCATGCGGTGTTACCGACGTGTACGGACGGGTCAGCTGATAATCGCGCATAAATGATCCTTGCTTCTCCCCAATGAATTTTCGTCCCTATCTTCCTTTCAAATTGCACCGATTACTCGAGGCTTTAATCGCTGCGAAATTCGATTGGACGCTATCCTTTTCGATACACCCTCAAGGATATATCCGATTTTGATTCGCGTCAATATTTAGATAAGCGAGTGCGGTTCGTGTAGTTAACGCGTGGGGATTCCCTAGGGAATTTTATGGGTGGAATGTGGGACGGTCGAGGATTTGGGAAGTTTGAAATTTTGGGGTTCGAGAAATTTGAAATTTAGGGATTTGGGGATTTAGAAATTTTGGAGTTTGGGGATCTGGGGAATTTGGGGAGTTTAGGGATTTGGGAAGATAGGGAACTGGGGAATTTGAGGAGTTTGAAGATTTGGAAATTTAGGAATCTGGGGAATTTGGGAAATTTGGAAATTTAGGAATCTAGGGAATTTTGGGAGTTTAGGGATTTAGGGATTTAGGAATTTTGGAGTTTGGGGATCTGGGGAATTTGGGAAGTTAGGGAATTTGGGGAGTTTAGGGATTTGGGAAGTTAGGGAACTGGGGAATTTGAGAGGTTTGAAGATTTGGAAATTTAGGAATTTGGGAAACTTAGGAATCTGGGGAATTCGATAAATTTGGAAATTTAGGAATCTAGAGAATTTGGGGAGTTTAGGGATTTGGGAAGTTAGGGAACTGGGGAATTTGGGGAGTTTGAAGATTTGGAAATTTAGGAATTTGGGAAACTTAGGAATCTGAGGAATTCGATAAATTTGGAAATTTAGGAATCTGGGGAATTCGTGAAATTTGGAAATTTAAGAATCTGGAGAATTTGAGAAAATTAGGAATCTAGGGAATTTGGAGAATTTGAAGAAATTGGGAATCTAGGGAATTCGGAGAATTTATGGAGTTTGAGGATTTGGAAATTTAGGAATCTAGGGAATTACTAAATTTTCAAATCCTGAAATTCCCCAAATTTCCTAAATTCTCAAATTTCCAAACTCTGAAGTTTCTAACTCTCCAAACCTCCAAATCTTTAAATTCCCTAAATTCCCCAGCTTCTTAAATTCCCAAATCCCTAAACTCCCCAAATTCCCCAGATTCCCAAATTTCCAACTTCCCTAGATTCCAAAATTTTCCAAATTCCTCAGATTCCTAAATTTCCGAATTCCCCAAATTAGATTAAGAATTAAAAAATTATCCAACCTTGAAATTTAAATACGAGTCATCAAAGTTGCAATAAATGAAGAGTCCATATACCGAGCGAAAAAATTCAATAATCTCAAAACGTAGCCGTCGACAAGGCTACGGTGTTAATGACGACGTAAAATCAGTGTAAAGGAGTGTAATTACCGGTTGATTAATAAGACGATGGTAGGTAGTAACGAGAATAACTAATGAAGATTTTAATCGCATCATAAACAGCTATTCCCATAGGAAAATCGCTTGCCGAAGGCGAATATGTATCTAACTTACTAATTGTTCGAAACACTCAACAGAGGCGATGGTTGAACAAAGGCGCTCATTACTCTTACACGCTCGTTTTGCTTCACCGTCTCTGTACATATGTATATTGATCGATCTCGCGGCCGTGTAAGCAGCTTTCGCACAATCAGTTGATTACACCAAGTTCGAAAAGCTGTGTCGCGTCCCTTATCCCTTTTCCTGCCGGTTTCCGGGCGTGTGTGTCTAATCGACTCTCTTCTTTGTCGAGTGCGCCGTGCCCGCAGGTGCAATTCACGTGTTCCGCTCAATGTATTACGTTGCATTAACGAGTACGACTTATTTACAAATCGTACTCCCGGGGCTCGCCGGATGGTTGTTCCACGCCGGTTATTTTTTCAGCCAATTCCCGTGTAGATTTTAGCCGGCCACCGCTACGCGAACAACACGTTAGGAACAACCTTCTTCTCTCGCGAGACCGATAATAGAGAACTTTGTACCCGATTAAAAGCCTCCGCTTTCGATTAGTCATCGCGGATATTTGTGTTCCGTGATTCAGAAACTTCTTGGCAATATTATCTTGTGTTTTCTGTTGCGTACAGCTGCTATTCACTCGCCCGAGTATCCGAACGGGCGCTTACTAACTTTCTACCAAATTGTGTAACGCTTTTATTTACAACTTCAATGAAATTTACCCGATCTAATAAAACTTGTAACTGCAATTAAAGTTGTACGTTACTTCCTATATCCATAAATCCCTAGATTCCTATAAGACCCTCAAATCCACAGGTCTTTTTATTTGTAAGTGTTGATACTCGCAAATCCCTAAACTTCCTAGACACTATATATCCCAATATGTTCCGATATCCCTAGATCGCGAAATCCCTAGATCTCGATATCCCTAAATTCAGAAATTTCTAAATCGAAAATACCCTAGATTCAGAAATCCCTAAACCTTGAAATCCCTAGATTCAGAATTCCCTAGAACCAGAAATCCCTAGATCTCGAAATCCTTAAATCCCGAATTCTCTAGATTCCGAAATCCCTAGCTTCAGAATTCCCTAGATCTTGAAATCCCTACATCCCAAAATCCCTAGAACCAGAAATCCCTAATTCCTGAAATCCCTAGCTCCAAAATTCCCTAGGTCCAGAATTCCCTAGATCCCGAAATCCCTAACTCCAGAATTCCCTACATCCCAAAATCCCTAGAACCAGAAATCCCTAATTCCCGAAATCCCTAGCTCCAAAATTCCCTAGGTCCAGAATTCGCTAGATCCCGAAATCCCTAGCTCCAGAATTCCCTACATCCCAAAATCCCTAGAACCAGAAATCCCTAATTCCCGAAATCCCTAACACCCGAAATCCCTAGCTCCAGAATTCCCTAGATTCCGAAATCGCTAGATCCAGAATTCCATAGATTCCGAAATCCCTAGATCCTGAAATCTCCAAATCCAAAATTCCCTAGATCCCGAAATCCTTACATCCAGAATTCCCTAGACCCTAATAACCCTAGATCCTAATATTCCTAATATCCCTAAATCCCAAAACTGAAATTTTTATTTAAGAAGTCTGCCATCTGTTTTTGAATAGTAAAACGTTTGACTGATCAAATTTTTCTGAATTAACAGAGCAAATGCATATTAAATTATTTGAGAAGGAGAACAGCTAACATTTAATTAAGAGCATTAAATTACGTAAACGACGCAGTTTAAACCGTTCTTTTACACCCGTGGCCCACGAAATCTGTCCTATTTACGAGTGAAATAAAGCATCGTGAATAAAAATTTCCATTTCCTTTGTGATTTTTGATGCCGCCATAAACGTGCACCGTTGTGCGTCGGTCGCATCGCCATGCGTTTTATATCGCGCTCTTTACAAGAGCTTATTTTTGTTATCAGTTTCTCGAGCAGTTGAGGACAGAAAGTGCATACTGTCACGTCTGGTATAGGTTAATCAGAATTTTTACGAGCCGCTCCGAAACTCCGGGCAATCAACATTAACCTTTACTGCCAGATACTAATGCGACGAGGTATCCGAGATCCATCAGAGTGTGGCTGCATTTTATTAGTCCACCTATACATGATGAGTTTAGATCGACTTTAATCGTTCGCCACACCCAGACTCATAATTCTGCACCGTTTAATCTACCGTTCTGATCTAATAACTCCTTCGCGTCCAAATATGCAGTTCCTACTTTCATCGATCTCCTACTTGGATTTAATCTTCTTTTGGAGAACACTTGTTCCGGCAACGGTAACGTACGGTACTACTCGATATCTTCTTAAGTCATTCATTTATTCTGCCCCTTTTGCTCGGAATTTAATTCATTAAGTTCCCTTTACGAACCTCTAGTGCGCTTTCGCGTTGCCATTATTTATTATTATACGTTATATCATCACGCGTTTCATCATCATACGTTGTACTATTATACGATGTATCAGTATGCATCGTTTTACCACGCGCTTTATTACATTATATTGCTGCGTGTTATATTACCAAGCCTTGTATTACTATTCATACTTTCGTACATTTTACTGATGCAAGTTATATTCCTAGGGGTTATATTCTTACGTGTTATATCGCCATATACTTTGCTTCAATATATTATATCGCCACGCGGTGTATTACCTCGCGCTACATTGCCACACATTTCATGTTCCATGCGTTGTATGGCCACGCGTCGTATTCCCACGCGTTATATCGCCACGCGTTGCATTCCCACGCGTTGTATGGCCACGCGTCGTAGTCCCATGCGTTATATCGCTACGCATCGTATTCCCACGCGTTATATCGCCACGCGTCGCATTACCACGCGTTATATCGCCACGCGTCGTATTCCCACGCGTTATATCGCCACGCGTCGCATTCCCACGCGTTATATCGCCATGCGTCGCATTCCCGCGCGTTATATCGCCACGCGTCACATTCCCTCGCGTTATATCACCACGCGTAGCATTCCCACGCGTTATATCGCCATGCGTCGCATTGCCACGCGTTACATCGCCACGCGTCGCATTCCCTCGCGTTATATGGCCACGCGCCATATTCCCACGCGTTATATGGCCACGCGCCATATTCCCACGCGTTATATCTCCATGCGTCGCATTCCCAGGCGTTATATCGCCACGCGTCGCATTCCCTCGCGTTATATGGCCACGCGTCATATTCCCACGCGTTACATCGCCATGCGTCGCATTCCCACGCGTTAGATGGTCAGGCATCATATTCCCACGCGTTATATCGCCACGCGTAGCATTCCCATGCGTTATATGACCACGCATCATATCGCCATGCGTCGCATTCCCACGCGTTATATCGCCACGCGTCGCATTCCCACGCGTTATATCGCCATGTGTCGCATTCCCACGCGTTATATCGCCACGCGTCGCATTCCCACGCGTTATATCGCCATGCGTCGTATTTCTACGCATTATATTGCCAAGCGCCGCATTTCCACTCGTTATATCGTCACACATCGCATTCCTACGCGTTATATCGCTACGCGTCGCATTCCCACGCGATATATTGCCACGCGTAATATTCCCACACGTTATATCACCACGAGTCGTATTCCCACATATTATTATAGTTTTTATTATCATATAATAGCTATATTATTGCACTACTTTACGAAACATTGTATCTCTACGTATATTGCCGCTTCTTACATAACCACTCGCTGTATCGCAGATAGCTCATGCGTATACTCGTTTAAATCGTCAAACCGCGAGCAATACAAAAACATTGTCATCACCATATTTCGTACTAGCTCGAAATGCAAGATAAACTGGCATATTTCGCTAACACTATATTACATTACAGAAGTATCGAGACTCCAAAAGTCGAACGAACAGCATCGACGTTTGACTTATCTGAATAACTTGCGGGACCTAGATGGTCCCCAAGGACCAACGCGTCTGGTAAGTTGGCACGCTACCAATAACGTTCTCATTTCTTTCGGCTGCCAACTTACCAGACGCAGTTGCCTGGTAGTTGTCCGAACAAGATGAAAAAGTTGCCGAAAGGAAAATGTCGCTACTTCTGGCACGTGGGAAACTATCATGAAAATATCCAGCGCATCGGGGTTAAACGATTTCGCAGTTTAAAGTCTCTATCCTCTCGTCACAGAGGATTCTGTCGGCTAGTATACAACGGCTGGCGTGCGCCGTACAGTGGCGGGAGGGATCGTATAATACATAATGTTCTTGCCGTCCCGTAGAATGTACAAGGTTTCGGCTCGTACATCCATCTCCCGTGTCATAAGCAGGCCAACCTTCCTCCACTTGCTAGAGCTAAAACATTGTCGATTTTTCTTGCATAGGTGTTATACGTTTTTGATAAATGGTCGGTCGGCCGAGCAGCTAACCAAGCAAGCAGAAAAGCAACCTCTGGATAAGATGAGTGGCGATGGGTCTCGAGTGCCTTCAGGCCCCTCTCTTTTGTTTCCGACTTCTCCTTTTTTTTCTCCTTTCGCCCCTTACTACGGAATGTTGCCTAATAAAGCATCCGACCGGGCCGAATATCTACGCTCGCTTAATATGCACTTTAATTCCCGTTCGTTCAAACGTCGGACGTAAACTAATTTGCGGAAGCTGGAAACCTCTTTAACGGGCCAACGCATCGCTCTTCCTTAAGTCAACTTTAATTTCGAGACGCCACACAATTTGCCAGACACGCTGCTATCTTTCAGATACGATTCTGCTCGCTTGTTCTAACCGTACATTTATCATCCATGCGAGTTTTTGTTTTATCGGGGTCATTATCGTTGTGCGAATCCCGCAGATGCATGGCGCAACGATACGGAATAGACGGCGTATTATGGAAACCTATTCGCGTAATCAAACTCGCTGTGTGTACGGTTGCTGAACAAACTTTTGTATTGTTTTATGATCTTTGGAGTTAAAGTGAACGGTTTGGGGTTTTTGGGATTTGGGGATTTTGGGGAATGGTTGTTTGGATTTTGGGGGATTCGGGGGATTTGGAAGGTGGGGATCTGGGGATTTAGGGGAGTGGGAAGTTGGGGAATTGGGGATTTGGAGATTTAGGGATTTGGAGATGTTTAAGGTTTTAGGAATTTGGGAAATTAGGAAATTAGGGAATTTGGGAATTAGAGAATTGGGGAATTAGAGGATTAGGGAATTAGAGAATCGGGAAATTAGGAAATTGGGGAATTAGAGAATTAGCAAATTACAGAATTGGGGAATTAGCGAAATGGGGAATTAGGGAATCGGGGAATTAGGGAATCGGGGAATTAGGGAATTGGGGAATTAGGGAATCGGGGAATTAGAGAATTGAGGAATTAGAGAATTTGGGAATTAGGGAATCGAGGAATTAGGGAATCGGGGAATTAGCAAATTGGGGAATTAGAGAATTTGAGAATTAGGGAATCGGGGAATCAGCAAATTGGGGAATTAGGGAATCGGGGAATTAGAGAACTGGCGAATTAGAGAATTGGGGAATTAGCGAAATGGGGAATTAGCGAATTGGGAAATTAGGGAATCGGGGAATTAGCGAAATGGGGAATTAGCGAATTGGGGAATTAGGGAATCGGGGAATTAGGGAATCGGGGAATTAGGGAATCGGGGAATTAGAGAACCGGGGAATTTGAGGATTTAAAGATTTGGAAACTTAAAGATTTTACAATTTGAAACCTACAAAATTTACCAACTTAAAAATTACAAAATTAACAAATTTCAAAACCCAGAACAAAAAATATAATACATAAAAATTAAAAAACTAAAAAATTAACAAACTGACTCTATTCACATAATTATTTATACTCCTACATATTCTGCATTAAAAAAGATTAATTAATCTTGCATAAACTTCTAAATATTACAGTCTAAAGCTAGTAATTTTATCTTGATGCGATTTTACTCAGAAAGTAGGTTATACATTTTAGCAAGATACCTTTATTTCTCGCAAAAATCCGATTTTCGCTTTAAAATGAATTCTATGTTGAATAAATAATGCGCATCAAGAGCTTTCCTTAGATGTTAGAAAAGATGTTAAGAGAACTAGATATCAAAATGAGTGACAACCATATAAACCAATTAAAAACCTTTCTATCTTGATTCGACGAACTATCACTAGGTTTTCGCACAAATAACTTTATGTTTAACCTTATTCGAAAATAAGGTATCGATTTCCTTTGGGAAATCTGAAGTGCTCTAAAACTAGCTTGGTTTAATCTTCAATGTATGAAGCTTCATATAATATATTCAATAGTATGTGTAATATATGTATATGTGTATTGTCTGTAATATATGTAATAGTATCTTTAATATATTCAATAGCATCTATAACATATGTGATGTATATTTAAATCGATTATTAAAAGTATTTTCCTTTCAGAAGGAAAACATATTGTGTTTGTTTGTCTGGACATAAAGTTTTGTTGCAAAAAGACGAGCAAGGAACAGACGCAAAATATGACAGTTAATTAGTACATTATTTTACGCGACAACATATGAGAATGATTCGATCAGGTACACACCATAGAACAGTAATTGCATATCTTGCTAGCTAAATTGCTACTTCCAGGAAAAGGCGGGTTGTATTAATATCGATCGTTTCTCCTGACAGGAATGTCACATCAATATCAATTAATCCTGCGGATAATAAAGGATTGCGTGCCAGGAGAAATGGAGCTCGTTCTTCCATCCCATCGATACATCTCACGTTTTCCTGCCCAGTTAACCCCTTACTGCGATCATCGAGTCATATCATCGTTCCGATAATCAATGAATGCGCTCGCTGCAAATTGCCAATAATTGGAAGATTAATAATCGATAACAATGTGTGTTTGACTAGACTTTCGAAACAATTCACTCGTAAAAAATTTGTGAAGTGAGCAATGTACAAATAGGTGGACATTGACGTACCACTATTTTTTAGTATTTTTCATGTTTTTAAAGTTAACAGATCTGTTCAAATTTTAATGATGTAATTTAGCTACACTACTACTGAACCATAACGTTGTAACATCCACTGTACATTTTTAGAATTTTTCATGTTTTTAAAATTAACAGATCTGTTCAAATTTTAATGATGTAATTTAGCTACACTACTACTGTACATAACGTTATAACAACCACTGTACATTTTCAGAATTTTTCACGTTTTCCATAAAATCTGTTCAAGTTATAATTTATTAGCTAACATGATACACTACTATTCCACATATGATTATTAACACATGTTAATATCTTGTGTTTCTACCCTTTGTTGTGGTACCTTTCTAAT
The DNA here is from genome assembly GCF_050947335.1 of Megachile rotundata. Lineage (NCBI taxonomy): Eukaryota > Metazoa > Arthropoda > Insecta > Hymenoptera > Megachilidae > Megachile > Megachile rotundata. The sequence goes on from NC_134990.1 coordinate 13,904,249, forward strand.
TGCTTCATATGAGTTATATCTTTATTTTTCAAAATGTCTATTTCTTTTCAAATCACATGAGTTTAGAGAGTTCTAAACTAGTCCTCTGAATAGGCAGACATTTTCTATGACGTTCAAATTTCACCTTACACTATTCAAGCCTGACAAGCTCACACAACCCTCAATCACTTATATACACATATGATACACATATACACATATGATACACATATACAAATATGATACTCATATACACATATGATACACATATACACATATGACACAATTTCTTATTATCAACAGTAACAAATCAGTTGCTATATATAATTATCAACATATTTAGATATTCGTCTAATAATTTTGCGTGACCTCAGACAATTTTCCATAAATAACTTAATTATGGCCATTAAAGTCAAACTTTATGTAGTCCTCATTCAATGGCCACATCACAATGTTAAAACTTTGATACAATTATTTTTGGATTTAACTGTGAACTTGTCACACTGTTTCTTATCTATGAAATACTAATTACAGTCTAATATTGGTGACTGACAATGTATTTTGCATGGCCTAAGACAATTTTCCATATGTGACAATTATGACCACATATGTGAAATTGTGACCAGAGTACATCAACAATGTTAAAACTTTGATACAATTATTTTTGGCTTTAACTGTGAACTTGTCACGCTGTTTCTTATCTATCAAATACTAATTACAGTCTAATATCGGTGGTTGACAATGTATTTTGCATGGTCCAAGACAATTTTCCACATGTGACAATTATAGGCATATGAGTGAAATTGTGGTCCAAATTCAATGACCAAAGTACATTAATAATTTGACATAACTATACATAGCTTTAACTTGTCACACTATTTTTAATCTATGAAATACTAATTATAGTTTAACATCGACGATTGACAATGTATTTTGCATGGTCTAAGACAATTTTCCACATGTGACAATTATAGGCATATGAGTGAAATTGTGGTCCAAATTCAATGACCAAAGTACATCAATAATTTGACATAACTATACATAGCTTTAACTTGTCACACTATTTCTAATCTATCTAATACTAATTACAGTTTAACATCGACGATTGACAATGTATTCGCAAAATTAAGTTACACTTGACACTATGAACTTTACAGAATTATACAATTTATTTATATTTGTATTCGAAAATATAATAACGCATTCCAGAATTGTTCAAAACGCTCTCGCAAGTTTTTACAATGTTTCGCAAAATTTTACAATGTTTCGTAGCTATTGGTTTTCAAAAGCCGGTCGAAACAATTGTTGAGTTTGATCCGCGCTCACATCGAGTTTCGTTATTATATATGTTCATAGAATTCACTTCTATGCGAGTGTATACAGAAATTGTAATTTCACGGTGCATTTCCTGAATAAGTAGAAATGTAGAATCCCGGAAGTCGGAATGTTGTAATTGAAGTACATTCAAAGTAGAGAACACCGTTAGGTTACACGCGCACACACCGAGATCCCGAGGGAACTACTGCTAATTCTGTACCTCTAACTTCATGCCGTCTTATCTGGCATTTTAGGTTAAACTGGGAACCAGAATAGAAATGCTAGACAGTTCGATATTGGAGCATAATGCTGTATTTAATTAGGTGTCATCGCAACACCTTCTATGTGCATCCCTCTTCTGCTTTCCGCTTTATCTTCGCTTTCGTCTCGTTATCGCGTTCGTACGTGCGCTAATCCAAATCGATTTTGCTGTTTTAACACTTGTATACATTTTTGTGCCTGATATATTTTTGTGTTTCGTCAAATATTTCAGTTGTGAATAATTTAATTGAAAGTTGAAGGTTTTGGAGATTCAGGGGTTTAGAAATTTGGGAAATTGGGAAATTAGGGAATCGGGGGATTAGGGAATCGGGGGAATAGGGAATTGGGAAATTAGGGAATTGGGAAATTAGGGAATCGAGGAATTAGGGAATCGGGGAATTAGCGAATTGGGGAATTAGGGAATCGGGGAATTAGGGAATCGGGGGATTAGCGAATCGGGGAATTAGGGAATTGGGAAATTAGGGAATCGGGGAATTAGGGAATCGGGGAATTAGCGAATCGGGGAATTAGGGAATCGGGGAATTAGAGATTTGGGGAATTAGGGAATCGGGGGATTAGGGAATCGGGAAATTAGGGAATCGGGGGATTAGGGAATCGGGGGATTAGGGAATCGGGGAATTAGGGAATCGGGGAATTAGGGAATCGGGGAATTAGGGAATCGGGGAATTAGGGAATCGGGGAATTAGGGAATCGGGGAATTAGGGAATCGGGGAATTAGGGAATCGGGAACTAGCAAATTGGGGAATTAGTGAATTGGGGAATTAGGGAATCGGGGAATTATAGAAACGGGGAATCAGAGAATCGAGGAATTAGACAATCAGGAAATTAGAGAATCGAGGAATTAGAGAATTTGAGGATTTGGAAAATTTGACAATTTAGAAATTACAGAATTAAAAAATTTCAAAACCTACAACAAAAAATATAATACATAAAGATTGAAAAATTAGAAAATTGACAAACTAAGTGTATTCACATAATTATTTTTAGAACTTTTGTCAGAAGATGATATATCAAGATAATATTTTTTTTATAATTGCAACAACTCAGAAAATTAATCTTGTTATTATCTTCGTGTTACAACACTTTAATTTTGTGAAACGTTATAATGTTATAACACTTTTAATTTCATGAAAATAATTAAATGAATATCTTGATTAATAATTTCCTCATACACTAATTTCATATGCAATGTAAAGAGGTTTTATTCATATGTTTAACCATATTAAAAAGCGAGAAAATCTGTCACTCAATGAAAGCTTAAAAAACCAACGTTGTTTTCGTTATCGACGATTTGCGGTCGCAACTCGATTCTGTAGCACAGAACCACATTGTGGGCGTAATTTAGTAATGAATACGTATGCGCACGTGAAGTGGTACCTGCTGATATGTAGGTACGTAACATCTGGCGGCCTATGAAATGCAGGACTGAGCAGTCTGCAGTTGAACGTTACGACCAGCAAGAGTTATGAGCATCAACTCAATCTCCGACTCTAACCTGCCTCGATATAATTGCGATACTAAAATCCATGAAACGTTCACTACATCTCGTTTTGCCCTTTATTCTTTATCTTTCTCTATATTTTAAAACACACGTTTATATATTTTTCAATTGTTTAATGGGTTAGTGAGCTTTGGAATTATTAAAAGGAATTATAATATTGAACTCTTAGATTAGGTTCGTGAAGTGGAAAATTAGGATGTTGTGAAAATTATGATATTTGTAAGGTGGATTGGTTTTAAATTAGAGAAGGATTGGTTTTTGGGTGATAAGGTTCTTAAACTTCTAAGTGACAACATTTCTGAATTGTTAAATTCTTATAAATTAGAGAAGGATTGATTTTTAGGTGATAAGGTTCTTAAACTTCTAAATGACAACATTTCTGAATTGTTAAATTCTTATAAATTAGAGAAGGATTGATTTTTAGGTGATAAGGTTTTTAAACTTCTAAGTGACAACATTTCTGAATTGTTAAATTCTTATAAATTAGAGAAGGATTGATTTTTAGATAACAAGGTTCTTAAGCTTCTAAATGACAATATTTCTAAATTGACAAATTCTTATAAATTATCAAAGGATTGATTTTTAGATAACAAGGTTTTTAAACTTCTAAATAACAATATTTCTAGATTGACAAATTCTTATAAATTATCAAAGGATTGATTTTTAGATAACAAGGTTTTTAAACTTCTAAATGACAATATTTCTGAATTGTTAAATTCTTAAATTACCAAATGAGTGATTAGATACCCAAGTTTTTAAACTTGTAAATTTCCAAATTTCTAAATTGCAAAATTCCTAAATTACAATATTACTAAATTAACAAATGATTGATTGCTGAATTCTCAAATTACCAAACTTCTACATTGCAAAATTCCTAAATTGCAATGTTCCTAAATTACAATATTCTTAAATTACAATATTCCTAAATTACAATATTCTTAGATTACAATATTCTTAGATTACAATATTCTTAGATTACAATATTCTTATATTACAATATTCTTAAATTACAATATTCTTAAATTACAATATTCCTAAATTACAATACTCCTAAATTACAATATTCTTAAATTACAAAATTCCTAAATTACAATACTTCTAAATTACAAAATTCCTAAATTATAGTATTCCTAAATTACAATATTCTTAAATTACAATATTCCTAAATTACAAAATTCCTAAATTACAATACTTCTATATTACAAAATTCCTAAATTATAGTATTCCTAAATTACAATATTTTTAAATTATAATATTCCTAAATTACAATATTCCTAAGTTACAATATTCTTAAATTACAAAATTCCTAAGTTACAATATTCTTGAATTACAAAACCCCTAAATTACAATATTCCTAAATTACAAAATTCCTAAATTACAATATTCCTAAATTACAAAACTCCAAAATTACAATATTCCTAAATTACAAAACCCCTAAATTACAATATTCCTAAATTACAAAATTCCTAAATTACAATATTCTTAAACTCTAAAGTTCCTAAATTCCTAAATGACCAAATACTCAAATCTCCAAACTACCAAATCTCCACTACATCCTCAACTTCCCAACCCCACCCGAAATTCCCCAAATCCCCCCATTTCATAAAAACCCTCAAACATTTAATTCTCCATTCCAAAAGCAATTGACACATTTCCCTGAAAAGTCATCTTTCCCCAAGAAAGAACGATTTAAGCAAACATTGAACGATGCAAATAATATTCGATACCGAAGTTAAAGACTCGAATGTTTCCACGTTGGACGTGTCTTTAATACATCTGAATCCGCCATTCAGTAGGCTAATTAAATAGCCGAGTGAAAAGCTGCACTTAACCGTAAAAAAAGTAAATTTAGTATGCACCAACGGCCTGATTCGCGCCATTTGTCGAATGAAAAAGTTTTCGAGCCGAGCTATCGCTCGTATAAAAATCTCTGCGTTTGCAAGGCTCTTTTCGTTCAGCTCGTCGACCTGCCGAAGAGATTTCCACGTTTCGACCGTTTCTTCTTTCATGTAGGACGATTTTCTCCGGTTATTTTCTCTTTTTCAGTCGCTTCAAAGTATCTTTTCGTCGTGTAGCTTAAATTCATATTTTATTTCGATCGGAGATTTTACTGCGGCTGTGATTAAACGGTCATTGATGAAAATATTCTTCGAAAAATTTGAAGGATACCAAATTGTGTATCATTAATATTCAAACGATTCATTCGCGGTTTAAAAGACCGTACGGAACGTAATTGCAGTATTAAATGAGATACCGTACATACGAAAATCTATTTGGCTTCATTGTTGCAACACTAAACCCTATTACTATTATACGCTACATTACGGCTGAAGATTATAATGTTAAATATGAAACGCACTGAAATATTAATACTACTGTACGAAACTCAATGCGAATTCATTGTTAGAATACCGGGCTATCATCAGATATTCGCAGAAATGCTTATTGGAATATCGTGAAGCAACACTTCAACTGATTTCTAAAATTCAATTATTCACTCACAATATTTCACTGGTGGAAACAATTGCTTGGAAATCTATGAACTAGAAGTCCACAAACTAAACTTTTACTTCCCACCAAAATCATCGGAAAGATACCATGTTAATCCCTCTACAGCTTTCAAGAAATAAAGGGTGTTGATGCAAGCTTAAAAGCTCAGTGCTCCCATATTAGGCTACAAATAAGTGTGTTTTTGATTGCAGTACTAGTCAAATGGTATCCGTGCAGAGAGATTTGATTGACCGAGCATTGTCCGGGGTGAAAGGAGGTAAAATTCATCGAACTGACCAAAGTCGACGGAGAAATGGTTAAAGGCGAATAGAAACTCTTAGTATACTGTCGGAGGTTTCACCGGCCTCTCGAACATCAATAACGGACAAGATCAGAACTTAAGGCAATTGCGCACTGATACAACAAAGGGCATCGGCTAACGCGGTTATACCTCGTAAGCGAAATTCTATTGCTATATCCCATCTCGAGCGTCTATATTGGCCTTTCTCTGAGAACACAACCGTTCTCTCAACCCTCTCTTCTCGTCATCTTCCTTCGTTTCTCTCTCCTCCTTTTACACGCTCTTCCTTCCTCTCCTCTACACGCTCTCTTATCCTCATCCTCCTAACTCTCTCTTTCTCTCTATCAATACCAACCTAATCTACTTTACCAGCAAATAGTGTTCACGTTCCCCAGACAATGGTTTTCTCTTAGCCGGATACCACCCTCTACGTATTCAATACATCCATGTAACTTTAATTTTCTTATATCACCTGATTTATTTACCTGCTCTAACTAGGATGCCGATGAGACTCCTCGCTCCTTGGATATTTATTGGACGCCCGTTCTGCGCTGATGTGATCTGAAAGCAGAAAGCGAAGTTAGCGTACAGAAATTTTTGGTGTTTCTTAAATTATTAAGAAATGTAAGCTTCATTATTTGGTGACAATTTTATTTTATAAAAAATGTTATAATATTATGTGGACCATTTATAATAATACTTCATACTGAACCATTCATTTTAAATATTCTGTACTAAATTATTTATAATAATGCTTTATATTGAAACAATGGTACTAACACTTTATACCGAATATTTTGTACTGGTGTTTTATATTAAATCATTTATATTAATGTTTTGTACTGAACCATTTATACTAGTGTTTTATATTAAATCATTTATATTAATGTTTTGTACTGAACCATTTATACTAGTGTTTTATATTAAATCATTTATATTAATGTTTTGTACTAAACCATTTATACTAGTGTTTTATATTAAATAATTTATACTACTACTTTACATTAAATCATTTATATTAATGGTTTATACTAAAGCATGTATACATCACGTTTACACGTGACAGACTTAGAGACCGCTCGAACAAGTAATTCTGGCACAACAATCGAAAATTAATTGACGTTGAACGAAGTAAGGATCAAAGAGTCAACTTTTATCATTTAATCGTACAATGATTTCCTGTTTGGAGAAACCTTCGAGAAAATTGCTGGAGCTTCAGTTAGTAGAGACCTACTTCATCGAACGACAATTCTCTACCTAATTGATTCCCAGGGACTCTGGTGAAGGCGCCAATTTCGACGAGTGTTAGCAAAATTAACCCGCTAGGTGAGTCGAGCATTGATTATTACGAGGTCAAGTATCAAGCTTCCTTTGAAAGCCACATTATCCCAACGGTTTGACAATCAGCTTCGTCAGACAATGGTGCCGTTTCGTCGTTTTCCGACCTAACTGTACCGGCCCACGCTTCCTTTCCTATTCAGCTGGGTCTGTGCGAATTTTCTACTATCGTCGCCACTCATCTTCCTGTCTCTCCTAACTGATAATACAACTTCCCGTTCAATAATCAGGGTAGGGGGTAGAAGTGAACAGTTTAAAAAATTAGGGGAACGTTCATTGCGAGTGTAACAATTATTGACGATTTAGAAATTTGGAACTGTACAAACTTGGAAAGTATTATAACAATTTAATGATTTATTGAACTAGTAATCTATCGATGTATCAATCTATCTATCTGTCAATCTACCAATGTATCAATCTAACATTATATCAATCTACCAATGTATCAATCTATTAATATATCACTCTACCAATGTATTAATCTAGCAATATATAAATCTACCACTATATCAGTCTACCAATATATCAATCTATTAATATATCAATCTACCAATGTATAAATCTAACATTATATCAATCTACCAATATATCAATCTACCAATGTATTAATCTAGCAATATATAAATCTACCACTATATCAATCTACCAATGTATCAATCTATTAATATATCAATCTACCAATGTATAAATCTAACATTATATCAATCTATAAATATATCAGTCTATTAATATATCAATCTACCAATGTATTAATCTAGCAATATATAAATCTACCACTATATCTATCTACCAATGTATTAATCTAGCAATGTATCAATACACCACTGTATCAATCTAGCAATGTATCAATATACATATTACTGTATCAACCTACCACTGTATCAATCTACCAATGTATTAATCTAGCAATGTATGAATATACCACTATATCAGTCTACCAGTCTATCAATTCATCTATCTATCAGTTCACCAATCTGTTAATTTACCAATCTACAAGTCTATCAATCTACAAGTCTATCAATCTACAAGTCTATCAATCTACAAGTCTATTAATCCACCAATCCATCAATCCACCAATCCACCAATCCACCAATCCACCAATCCACCAATCCACCTATATACGAATCCACCAATCCACCTATATACCAATCCACCAATCCATCAATCCACCAATTCAGCAATCCACCAATCCATCAATCCACCAATCCACCAATTCAGCAATCCACCAATCCATCAATCCACCAATCCACCAATTCAGCAATCCACCAATCCACCTATATACCAATCCACCAATCCACCAATTCACCAATCCACCAATCCACCTATATACCAATCCACCAATCCACCAATTCAGCAATCCACCAATCCATCAATCCACCAATCCACCAATTCAACAATCCACCAATCCACCAATTCATCAATCCACCAATCCACCAATCCACCAATCCACCAATCCACCAATCCACCAATCCACCAATCCACCAATCCACCAATCCACCAATCCACGAATCCACCAATCCACCAATCCACCAATCCACCAATCCACCAATCCACCAATCCACCAATTCACCAATCCACCAATCCACCAATCCACCAATCCACCTATATACCAATCCACCAATCCACCTATATACCAATCCACCAATTCAGCAATCCACCAATCCATCAATCCACCAATCCACCAATTCAACAATCCACCAATCCACCAATCCACCAATCCACCAATTCACCAATCCATCAATCCATCAATCCACCAATCCACCAATCCACCAATCCATCAATCCACCAATTCACCAACCTAAAAATCTACAAAGTTAAAAATACAATAAAACGTTAAAATAACACGCTTTTGAATAAAACATTGACAAAATACTAAAATAAAAACGAATGTATTATCATACAGTATTATATTCAATAATAATTCACGCGTTCTACATAAGTATGCAATTCTGCGCGTAACTTGCGTTCGATTATTTAAAATCGTCGAATTCAAACAATAGCTTCAATGAATTGTACGTTATTTATCGCTGAATATTGGTCGAACAATTTAGGATAAACGCACAGCATGGACGACAGTTAAAAGGTTAAAATTGCTGTTCGAAATGAATATATTCGGTAATACGTTTTCTCGAGCAATCACGAAACAATTGTTTGTCTGAACGGCTGACGCAATTCTATTTAACGCGACAAAAATTATTTCCTTTTTTTATTCGCTGTGAAATTATCATGGATCAAAGGAATATCGGACTGGTAATTTGAGAGTGAAAATCAAGATGTTAATATTAATATTTAGAATTAAATACTGAAGATAATTGATTTACGAGATGGATGAAGACTCGAAGAAACACAATGATATTCTACGTACGTGTAAATTAAACTATTTCCCAAATTACTTTGCGTAACAATTTTTAAAGCGTAAGGTACATCGTTAAATTAATTGCGCGATGTACATAATTACACAAATCTTTTGTTTTAAGACATTTTTCCCGCTTCCAACGATCCAACGAACGCTGTTATACATTATTTACCGAGAAATGTACAAATAAGCGGTAAAAGTCGTTTCAACCTGAAGTTTAACATAAAAAAGATCATAAAAGCTTGCAAGAAACGATATAGTGGAGTTTCACGAAAATATCCTCGGGTAACAAGAGGCGAGTAGATTTAAATTAAGATTATCCTAGTTATCTTGGTACAAAGGTTAGGAATACGGTAACAAAATGTTTTATCCACAGAACATACTGATTTCGAAAAACATCCCTACAAAATGACGTGTCCAAATTGTTTGTGTTATATCATTACGGACACTTATCATCACAATAGTACTGTAACGCATGTTATAGCTGCCAGTTTATTTCCCAGTTGGTTAGTACCGTAAAATCAAATTTTACTTAACGAAATAATAACAAAGTTTATTATAGCCTGTGTATGATACCATATCTCACAACTAAATTCAAAGACACGTCGCATTACTGTCCGATCTGTAAAATTTTCTTGGGAAGAAAATACGCATCTGGAGGGGAGATGTCCATCTTGCTGGATTAAACCTTTTATTATTCATTGACTTCCTTATGAAATTTACCAGAGGAGATTTAATTAAATCAAAGTCATAATCGTAATTAATAAAATTAATATAATTCAATCGTGTTAAGATAAGTTTAAGCACTGTCAATATTAAAGTCAGCATTAATATTTGAATTTATATTAAGTATGTACAGTTTGGTCAATTCGAATTGTACGGCACAGTCAACATATTTCTCAATAAATAGATGTTAAATAAAACTAACAAACAAAATGACAAATAGTCGATAACAATTTTTTGTAAATAAATACTATTTTCAACTCACCAAATTGTCCCTTCTCGTACATTTAATGAAAAATACTGCTCTGCTCCTTCGTTGCACTTTGATGGTCTCCATACTTGGCGCGTTAAACTAAAGCTGAATTTCCATGTACGTCTCGTCGCAAACCGCATCCTCATTTTTGTCCAATTATCCTGCTCGTCGAAGCTGCTCACCCAATCAGTAGTCTGAAAATATTGCAATGAAAATTTGACATAAAGCTGAAGGTATTTGAATACCCGGTTCCGTGCATTGAAAGTGCCAGTCATTCAATATTTAGAGATACGTATTTTGTGCATGTTTTCTTTATTCATGTTGTATTAGAGCAACCGAGAGAAATAATGGGATCAGTGCGAGTAATTAACGACGATAGTCATTTTTGGGAGGAAATAGCTCTTGCTGGTTCAAAATTGGTTGTAGTAGATTTTACAGCATCATGGTGAGATGTTTATGATTACAGTGGTAGTTTATACATTGTGAAATTGTTGCACAGTTGCATCTTACAGAACATCTAAGTTTCATTCTTTCTCTAATCGTTTCATCCTAGTTACAATTAATGCTACGTACACAGATAATAACATATTACAGAAATACAATTTGATCTCCTTCATTTTTAAACTTTCTTACTTCTCCTGTATTAAATACTCCAAAATAATTTGCAGCGTACATCATGATATTGATAATGATTCAAATCATTTGTATTTGTAATTGTAATCTATGTAACGCTTGCTTAAAACATGTTGTTTACAAATATATTCTAATGTTAATATAATTTGCAGGTGTGGCCTTTGCGACATAATTGCTCCAGTAGTTGAGCAGCTATCAGTGAAATATTCAAATGCAGTGTTTCTTAAAGTCGATGTAGACAAGTGTATAACAACTACTACAAGGATTGCAGTAGATGGAGTGCCCACATTTTTATTTTACCGCAACCAAAAAAAAGTGGGAGTGTATAATGAACCCAACCCTGCTGAACTAGAATCAAAAATTCTACAATTTTATGGCAGTGGAGACTCTGAAGATACTGAGAGTTCAATATCTGGACATGTACGAAATAGTGATAATTTATCATTGAAATGATATTACTTGCTGCAGTTCTGTACTTCAGAAAAGTACCAATGAGAAAGTTGTGGTAACTTTGTTTCAGTGGATATTAACACTATCATAACACTTCATTAAAACAATCTTATTTAAACATGCAATGTGTACATTACATTTTTCTGTCAATTGCATGTGTTTATGATTTTATAGTTTTTAGTAAATATTGCTCAGATTCTTGTTTCTATGTATTGTTAGTAACATACATGAAATGCATATGTATCAAAATGTAAAGAACTTACATTTCATCTAGATAACTTCATTCATGTTTACACATAATTCCCTGGATGTTCGTACCCAACTTTATTGCATATAAAGCTGTAAGCAATGAGTACTTTCTAAAAGTGTTTCAGAGATTTATAATCATATATTTTGCAGATGGACTTATCTCCATTTATTACCAAGACACAATGCGAGTGTTTAAATGAATCTGATGAACACAACTTTTTGCAATGTCTGAGTGCAGATGAAGGATACCTGGAAAGCGATTGTGATGAGCAGCTGATATTATGCATTGCATTTTCTCAAGTAGTCAAAGTACATTCTTTAAAGATCAAAGCTCCCAAAGATAATGGACCAAAAAATATCAAATTATATATTAACCAACCTAGAACAATTGACTTTGACATGGCAGACTCGAATACGTGCATTCAGGATTTAACGTAAGAATCTATTCTTTTATAGAGGATTAACTTATTGAATTTTCGTTCTAACTTCGTTATTGTACTATGCAGCTTATCGGCAAAAGATATCGAAGAAGGTAATCCAATTCCTTTGCGCTATGTTAAGTTTCAAAATGTGCAAAACCTACAGATCTTTGTGAAAGACAATCAGAGTGGTAGTGAGACAACGAGAATCGATCACATAACTGTGTTTGGTTCACCGATTTCAACAACAAATATGAAAGAATTCAAGAAAGTAGCCAGTAAAGAAGGGGAGAGTCATTAACAAGCAATTATTTATGTATAATGAATTGTGAAAGAGTATCTTATGTCAAATAAACTTTCCATGATCATTAATATTTGACGCAAATGATACAACGGGAAAGACATTTCATAATTTTTGTTTTTCGTTTAATGTATTCAGGATCTCTGTAATTACAAAATAGCGTAACTAGATTGTACATATAAAATATTTGATTATTAATTGAACATTTCGTCGAAGACACGGTATAATTTATAAAGTTTATTATCGAGATCCTGTAAAATAAATTGTAGCAAATAGCGATTACAAATATTTCTTTTGTACACCTTGATACATTCGTTCGATATAAAAAGATACAAATAATTTTTACACATTGCTCGATAAAAGTTTTTACTAGATGCAAAATTAAAAAAAAAAACGTTAAAAAAAATAAACATTTACAATCGTTACATGCATAATAAATAATCAAATTTGTACCATTTAATAAGTTTCTTTAGATTAAGATCGTTGTTCGATTGTATGTTAAATTTAAAAAATCGTTTAATGTTATTTGTTTTACAATTTACAAAATTGCAAGTACAATTGTTGTAACATAAAATTCATTAATGCACAGCTTCCAGCAAATGATTTATGGACATGTTTTATGAATTCTCCAAATACCACCACAACGACATGCTCGTACCCATCGCTGATCCCATGCTCTAATGGCGGCTGTTCTCGTCATATTCTGAACTTGAGCTTTTCCGCCGCACCTAAATTTTGTCAACAAATTATAAAACATCACAATCATAATAAAACTATGAATCAATATTGCATTTTCCTTTTTATACCTGGTACATTGCTTAACAAGAAGTGGTTGTTTCCCAAGATATAGGTGTCTGATACCATCTACAATCTGGCCAGTGTGCATACAACCTTCCACTGGATTAAGTTCAGGTACAAATAATAGTTGTTCAGGTTCTATGCCATATTCCAGCTATAATTAAAAAATTACAAGTAATCATGTGTTTAATGTCTGCGTAGACAAACAAGTACCCATTTCTACATTTTAACGCTTGAAAGTCTTAACAAATTTTACATACGTTCCTCAAGTAATTTTACTTGAGGATTCTGAAGAGATGAAATTTGGAGACCGGAGAAATCTGCTGAATGGATACTTGGCTACAGAATTAAAAGTAAATTATAGTTAGTCTTTACCTGTAATGGGAAACTCTGATAAAAAAGTATGGGTGTAGCTATAGCCATTATGCTACTGCCTTGGTGCAATTGTGGTATCATAATTTGATTTGGTAACAGGCAACAATCATCTGGAAGAAAGTCATGAATACAATACATGCTTAATTAAAATTACTTCTCAATTTTCTGTGAATCCCAGATTTCTTCATTTTTCCATAATTAAATTATTTTAGTCACTATTCACTATACGATACTTAACGATATTCCTTATATTATTAAAAAATAAAGTTTTAATGTAACTAGAAAAACGTTTTCAGTTAAACTTCGAATAAGACAACTTTCTTCTCAGTGTTCTCGTCCTTAGCATCATTCTTTAATTGCAGTACTGGTTTCTCTTTATTTAAATTCACACTCCACTCTTTTACTTCTGACTCTGGTTGTATCTCCAAATATACTTCTGCTTTTTCACTTCTCGGACTTTCTACGTCCGCAATAAAGTATGTTGCTTCACGTTGTTCACTCGTTGAAGGTTCAGCCTTTTCCCTCGAAATGGCGTCCCTTTCTTTCTCAAGAAAATCATTCGGAAAAAAATGTTTCCTCTCTACGTTTGCACCCTTATTCTGTTCAGCTTTCTCTGCTTCTCTAATGAGATCAATGAAAAATAACTCTCTAGGTGAAAGCAACGCCTTCGGGGTTTTATCTGTTTCGTCCTGCGGCGTGACTGTCACTAGTTTCAAGTAACTTTTCATAGACTCCCTCTGCTCCTTCTGACTACCACGTTTTGACTGCAAATCTTCATCGTCCTCTTCGATATTCACAGAACCCGCACATTCGGCATCGTTCCCCAAATTCCGACGATGTATCACCAGAGGCGGGAGATCTCTATGTTTCTTAACTTTGTCGTTTGAGATATCTTTCTTCTCAACAGTGCTTTCAGAGCTCAGACGTCCATCTTCTTGTTTGATATCCAATTTCACGTCCTCGTTAAAGGACACCGATTTCGGGGTACCATTTGTGCCATACTTCTGCAGTTTCACATCCTCGCTCTGTTTAGGACCACAGCACCTCCACAGCAGCACCAGGCAAACCATAATAAAGAGCCAGATTAAAAATGCCCCTATCCAGTACGCGATGAACCAAACGTTGGACCATGGTTTGGGTCCCAAAACGTCCGGGTGACTGATTAACAGAGGCGTTATTACGATCCAGTATAAAAGGAAGATGCAGCACGATACGATGCAAAATAGCGCGAGCTTGTGAGGTCTCGTACACGGACAACAATAACTCTTTGTTCCACTCTCTTGCTGCAGTAACTTATGCTTCGTTAGGGCTAACGAATTCGTATGTTTCGCCGCTAGTTTCTCGCTCATTTTAAAATAATAACACTTTTTACGGCACTTCAACAACCAGTGATGCAGTTCATAGAACGAATGAAAAAATCTGGAATTTCCGCCGAGGAAGTGGTATTTTATCTTACTTCCTCAATAAGCAACGTATTACGATAAAGTTCAAACGATTAGTCAACAACGGTTCATGATGCCTCCTATTAATTTACATTTTATATGCATAAGAGGTGGCAAACTTACAAACATTTGTAAATAAAAAAAAATCGGCAGAAACGAATCTGTGAGACAATACTTATTTTTACATTCTAAATGTTGCTTTCACCAATGTGATTATACCAATCACTCTAATAAATTATTACAAGTAAATGACTTTTTCCATTTAGCTTACCGATTAAGCCATCATCTATCTGTTGAGCCTGAGTGTCTCCGTTTGGTTGAACCAGTTTTGATAATAAACGGAACAACAAGGCCAAGACATCGAGATTATCAGCGCTACGGAGAAATACTGGTAGACACGAAGGTCGCAATAAACCCCATATTCTTATGATTACGAGCAATTCCCTCAGAGTATTCAAAGCCTTATGATCCTTCAATAGTTCGTACTGAATAAAAAAAAAACAGCTGTAATGATTTAAATAATCGATATCATTAATTCGTTTCAATACTAACGCCTCCGGACTTCATTTGCAGTCGTTGTTCCGGTAGACGAGCTAGGAGATTCAGTGCCAAATCGGCAACCCACTGAATTAATTGCTGTAACGACTGAAGCGTGCTTGGTTCGACGGTAAATTCTTTAGGGTCGAGATGCAAAAGTACCTGACAACGGAATGTTAATTACTTGGCTATTCACTTCTCTTTTTTGAAGATAAGTATTGCTTGTACCTTATCTACGTCGGCGATCGCGTCATTGATCACCGCTGCTAAACTTTCAGCTGGTCCCTTATCGTGGGAAATTAAATCAGAAGGTCGTAGCAAGGATTTAAAGGCTGTTGCTACCGAATGTATCATAAGCAACGACGACAGATCTGCTGCTTTGCTCTGTCCTGATACTAACATTCTAAAAATAAATTTCTTGTTTAACTCTGTAAATTGTATCTCGTACTTTGTTTCTGTGTAGCACCAAACCTGTATAACGACGTTTTTATACAAAGAAACTGAATGTAATGGTATTGTTGTATTGGCTGTAATTGTCTGTTAAATGAAACGTCCAGTCGTTCACATAGTGGCTCGATCATCGATGATCTTAGACATAAAAGTATATCTAACCAGTCTAGTCCTGTTATTAAACAATATTCCAACAATGTACAAGCGTAACTTAGGGTTAGTGATGGTCCTGTAAAGAAGATTGTTTAGCTCCTTCCTACTTGTTATTAGAGAAAGAATAATTACCTCCATCAGGTAGTAGTTTGTATAAGTATAAATTTCCACGGGTATCACATACTAAAAGCACGCAACCTAACCATGATAGATCTATGCTTGTTACAGAAACCGAACTTTTAAAATATTTACTATTCGGTTCCTCTGGTCTCCATGCCATATTTAAGAACGATAAGGCTATTTCTTTTAGGCAATCGCGGCTTAAACAATGCACAGACGAATCTGCCAAAGCTACTATAACGTAACTTGGAAGAGGCGATGTTGTGACTATAGGTAATTTTGTAGTTGCTATTGCTGCTATAGGGGACTGACAATGATATTGTGATTGATGCTGCCACACCTATAAGGATGCACAAAGAACATGATACTATAACATATAACCTATAGATACAGATACATATAACAATATAGTTCACTACATTATTTAATTTGAACCTACCACAATAGTTTTAAATGGTTCTAATGTTTTCGGCTGAAACATTTTGTGAACTGGTTGTGACTTTTCTCTTAATTCCCATACCTCTACAATACCTCCATTGTCACTATTAACAGCAACAACTAAAGAATCAGCATCTTCTCTAACTACAAACTTCAAATGCGTTACTTTTGTATCTAAAAAAATAACTATCTGTTATTTGGATGCCTAATAATATTGTATATTAAAAGAACAAAATTATTTGACTTTACATGTATTGTCTTTTGGTACACCATCCTGTAAAAAGAAACTTGGAAGTGCTTGGGATATAATTGTACATTTATCATCATTTTTGCGAACTAATACTCTGTAACATCTAATTGGTAAACAAATATTTCCGCTGCTTACAGCTACCAAAATATGGCCATCTAAAATTTCATGAAATTTTATGTTATTCTTGTTTAAATAACTAGTTTAATAATTAGCATGTATATACTTTTTCCATAACACAGATCAACTGCTGTTATCCTATGTCTTATGCTGCCTAAACTTTCCGTTGAAGAACAAATAGGGTTTTGAAAGTCTTTTGTAATCATAACTGCACCAACCATACCCGTAGTTGATACAACTAATACACCTTCTGCTGCTCTTCCACCAAATTGTCTGACAGAAGGAGCAAAAGGTAAGTGATTAAATTTCTCACTATAGTGAATACTATCTTTTTTCTCTGTTACAAGGCCAGTCTGAAATAATAATTCTCTTAGACATTGGATTCATTAATGATGATTCTTTAATATTATAACTACCTTCTTTCCATTATGAAACCAAGCTGCACCTAATATATATTCACCAACAAAACAGGTGGAACCAATTAACACCCAATCGTTAAGAACATGATCTTTCAACATCCATAATTGAACATTTCCGGTGGAATCAGCAATAACTAATTTATCACCTGGCAAATCCCATTCTATTGCAGTAATAGTATTTTTGCTTGACAAAACCCTAATGATATGAATAATATTAGTTGATTAATGTTATTAATAACCAACTGGAATAGATATGAAGTCTATTTAAACAAATATCATACTTGTGTGTATGCCAAGGCATATTTAAATCGCAGACGTAAACATGAGATCCCCATGTTTTACCACTATTATCATCTAATTCCGTAGTTGTAGTGAATGCTGCTATATTACGGCTAGATAGTGAGCATAAAGATTGTCCTTCATACAGGCTAAAAATTTGATTACTGCATAAACATTAAAGGATTTTATTTTAAGAAACACATTCTCGCACTTACGTGTGATTGAAAATATATTTAAAATTCATGGAAAAACTGACGACGAACTAATAAATGAGCTACCAAATAAACAGCAAATAAAAAATGCTAATATATCTATTAAAATAATGAAATTTCCATCAATATTGAATATTTATGATACATGAAATATCATCTGATATACAATCAATACCAGATTAGCATAGTAAAAAATATAAAAAAGACGATTGCATACCTTTCTTGATTTATAAAAGGTTTCGGAGTCACTTTTCTATTTACAGTATACAATAAATCCATCGTTTCGAGGTTATGTTACAGGCCAGTAAACACTATAAACACGAGTGCAGGCACTCCGTTATTTCTTGCCTATTACTTTTGTGCATTGCGATATACAAGAATATGGTATACAATTTTCAAGTTATAAAAGACAACATAACAAAACTATGCCGGAAAAACGACAAAAAAGCTATGTACGCGCAAGCGGTCGTCAGTACTGCGTCATGTGATAAACTTATGTGTTGTTGTGATGTGAATCCATCCGAATATGCATTCTCCGTTCTGATTTAGGTCAATCGCAATTATGAGACATTTCCCATTATTTTTAGTTATCCCGCATATGAACGAGCTTTGAAACATTAAACTGTACTTCAAGTACAACCAATATAAACGGTACATTAATAGATTTGTTCATCGATATTATGCAAGTGTTAATACATTTTAACCTAGCTCCGTTTGTTTTGATTTGCTTTTTGCCATGCAAAGCTGACTTATATTAATAAATTCGTATCTGCATCGTCTTCTCCTTATTTATTTGAATCTCCTGTACCTGTATTTATGGCATAATCAAAGTATAACATGTTGCTCAATTTTGGTCAATTTATGTTTATTATTCATTATGTTATGGTGTGGACTGTAGTTACAGATGTAACATCAAATGAATAAATTTGAAATACAAATGCATGTTTTGTAATCAAAGTTGAAATTATATGTCATAAATTGTTGGAAACTTTATGCTTATATTGTTCAAGTTTACTTTGCTTCATAAATTTCTTTTCAATGATATATGTTATTTGCTAAAGGATATTATTAGTAGATTACAAATGTTTATGCGTTTATGATGTATTAAAGCCTCTAAAATATAGACCTAGATATAGGTTTAGCTACATTTGAACGTATCATAAATGCATGAATATCTGTAGTCTAGTTATTAGTTATTTAATCAATTGTATTTTAAGGATGTGTATGCATCTATTATTTATTATGATTTGAGATAAAAATATACCAATCATTATATACACTACTATATTTTGTATATGTATAACCAGTTTGGGAATACACATGAAGCATTAAATTCTGTAGTTAAAATGAATTAAATATTTAATGACTGTATTATGTAGAAAATGGACGGTGATGGGGTAAAGGATAATACTTCCAAAACAAGCGAAAATCCTAATAATAAATTTGAGGAACCATTAGGACTAACTACAAATGTTGCACTTGAAACATTACAACGTGATATCAAAAGAGTTCTACAGGAATATGAAGAAGATTGCAGGAGAAACAAGTAATTTATTTCTTTCTTATTTCTGTGCAGAAAAAAAAAGATTATATTTTATACTATATATATTATATGCAGAAAATATAAAGCTTGGCTAAAGGATACTTTACATCATCGTAGTCAGTACACAACACTTTGTTGGACTTCAGCAATTGCACTTTTAATCAATAGCATTATCCTTGTTAGTGCATCCTTCACAACCAACGATACATGGTATGAGTTAATTACTTTATTTTTATATGTTAAAGTCACTAATACTGCACAATGCTAACAGTTGTTTGTAGCAGCATTAAGTATTCAAGTTTCTAACATAATGCCATAGAACAATTTGAAAGCTCAAAGAAAATTTTCAAAGTGACAAAGTTTAAAGAGAAATAATGTGGAATAATATTGTATATATCATTTTAGGTACCCTACACTGCCTTATGAAGGACTGACTGTCTGTTTTTTAGTAGTGATAAATTTTATTTTAGTCGTATCGGATAATAAATTACGACACAAAGAAATTCCTTATAGAGTACGAATTCTTCTTGACCAATTAGAAGGTATTCAGTCAACGTTTTGTACAGTTTAAAATCTTTTTCATGCAAATCATTGTTCGATCGTTTCAGTGGCAAAGAATATTTGCCAATGGGATCCAGAAAATTACCCACATTTATGCAGTCCATTGTCCCCTTGTTTAACATTGCAATGGACTTATCGCAATGGCCATATAGTTAATTTGCCTTGGGCATTGTTGGTTGCTGGAGATATTATTGTGATGAAACCTGGACAACAAGCTCCTGGATACTGTATCCCTTATAATGTAAGTTTGATCAACTGGATAAAACTAAACATTAAGGATGTGTAATAATTACAGGACGGCGATGGACCAATATTACACGCAAGAGAAGTGTACTGCCCACAGGTTCATAGTGCCAATGAAATTTTTTCCACTCCTCAAGCACGAATACCGCTAAAGAATAAAATCTACAAGCTTCAAGAAACCCCATACTTGATGAATCTTAGAATGGCTCTGGATCAAGCCCTCGATAGACCAGTCACGTATCACAATCGCAAACGGCACCTCTTAATGATTTGTTGCATCGAACAATTAGCTTATCCAATTCTTTTAATAATTGTGCTAGTAGTTAATTTATTTCGATACTTGTATCTTTGGGAATACTTTGGTATAGGTTACTGGAACGAAATGTTCTTGCTACAACCAATTGCCATCAGCATTCCTTTGCTTCCATTAGTATTTCCTACTTGTTGGATCTTCTTGAATTGTTTTGGTATGGCCCGGTTCAAGGCTTTATTTAAACTTTATCAATCTTCAAAGAAGCTGCAGGTTAATATATTTTTAGAACTGTGAAATTTGCTTGATATGGAGAATTTTGTGAAGCACTATTGTTTCAGTTTGTGGATCCTTTTGAGGATGCAGACATTTCTGGACCAAGTCATCCAGAAGTGGTGTACAATTGGATGGAATTGAAAGAGTATTTTTTCAAGATTCTCTTTGGTAAAGAGCATATGATGTCGAGGTCTGCGAGTATTCTACACGTTCTAGGATCAGTCACGGTACTGGATAGTTTAATTACTGCATATTAAGTTTGCATATCGAGTAACCAATTTTGAGGTATAGGAGGCACTTTGCTGACTTAAATGTATCAGAAAAGTAGTGCACTAATGTGAAGCGTAAAGCTCAAAGAATATGGGTAAAATTATCAATATTTTAAACAATAACAAACAAGTTGGTTTTTCTAAAACACATGATGGGTTTAGTAATTTATAGCTGGTAAATGAAGTGTATATTTCAGAATTGATTATTTTGATATGTAACATAATGCAATAGAATATTACTAAAAGATGTGAATTTTCCAGGCATTGTGTTGTGTGGATAAAAAAGGAATTCTCTCGTGGCCTAACCCAACAGCCGAAAAAGTATTTTTTCTACGGAACGCCAATACCTTGTCTCCGTCTTCGAGGTAAATACATAAGCGTGTTATACAAGTACAAAGTTTACAAGATTGCAATTAAGTTTGATCGTTTGATAGCACCGGTAGTTTAGACAGAAGTTCCGAGCCTCAGTGCCAAACTCAAACCGAGGATTCCAAACAAGACTCGAATAAAACGTCATACGTACAGCATGGTAATAGAAAAGCAAAGAAGCATCTTCTGTTGAAAACTGTTGAAAAATGGTATTCTATTTTGTAGACATGTCTCATTCAACGGCCGAGGTTCTGGACCTGACTCACGATCATGCTTTGCCATTTCGTCTGCAATTCGACGACCATTCTTGGAGGCAACATTTGAACTCGTTAAAGCCCTTAGGTTTAGCAATTCTATTGAACACGTGTAACATGGACACGCAAGAGCACTATATGCAATTTTGTTGTCATGTCACATGTGAGGCTCAGTATAACGAAAATCTTGTGCCAGTCACCAACAGACGGTATGTTTTAACCCCTGCTTCAATGTTTTGCTTATGTTTTATCACGTTACATTTCGCTCACTCCCGTTTGTTTTTTTAATGCATTACTCAAACTAATTCCCCCGATTATCAAGCTAATTGCATCCAGTTAATCGTATGCATATTCCTAAGACAAGTCCGAAAGATAACACGTCCAATTACCAGTAACGTTGATCATACACATTTGTCAGCTACCAGGATCACAGTATAGAAGATAAGAGTGGGTATCGAGCAAAAGATACAATGCAAAGTTCAAGACAGATGTATTTAGACGACGAATCGGGGAGCCTTGGACAAATGTGGTCAGTCCAACCATAGTTATTTTATGTATCCACCGTGTTTTATATATTAATCCACCTGTATGGGTGTACGTGTTCTACGTGCATTATTATACGTATATTCATGGGAATGCTAATCATGGGACAATATCACGTTTCTGTTGTATTCTCCTACTCTTTGTCCATAAAGCTTTTCATTCATGTTTCTTATATAATTTGTATAGGTGCTTGTGTGAGTTAGCGAAACAGATAGGTTTCCAAGATCAAGCGCAGCACATATTCCATTTGGAGCAACAATTGTCTACGTTCAGACATGTGGTAAGTCACAATTGTACTGTTATTTTAATCAGTAGTTTGATGCCAGCTAGTTTGATATAAAGTTAATTAGTAAGTTTGTTTGTAGACCAAAGTATGACAGTTGTGGTATTTTTACAGCAGCCAGAAATGGTTCGACGAGACATCAAATTTGCACGGTCTCTGAGCATCGCGACCAAATTAAAGTTTCCATTTCCACACATGGTCGCCGTGGTGGTCAGAGAACGAACCGGTGGCGGTTTGCAATTACTTACACAGGGTACAGCGGATATAATTTTAGATTCTTGTATCGAATTTTGGGACGGTCACGATCTCTGCCCGCTTTCAGCTTCAGACAGGTACAATTCAACGAAAAATTTTCTTGAACTCAGCTACTTCAGCGATCCTTGTATTTTAATGGATTATATTTCAGGAAAAAGGTGCAGGATTTTTATCAGAGGACTAGCTTAACTTCGTACTGCACCGCGTTTGCTTATAGACCTCTGACACGAGGCATCGGAGATAAAATGTCGAAAATATACATCGAACTTCCTGCAGACAGCAAACACTTGTACGCACCACATAGAAGTCCTACGCCGTTACCATGGGACTTTAGAAATGTTCTTGATCCCAGAGTGAAAGGCATACTGGGACAGTTTCATTCGACTGGTGATTTATAGTCAAATATTTCTGTCTATAGAAGTGGATCGTAGCCATTAATTTTCCACATTCCCTAGATTTCTGATTATCTGCATTCTACGTTCTTTAGATTTCTGATTACCTGCATTCCTAATTCCCTAGATTATTGATTGACTAAATTACCGATTTTCTAGATTTCCAATTTCCTAAATTACCAATTTTCTGGGTTATCGAGTTTACCCCAAATTTACTAAATTAAAAATTCTGCCAACCACCAAATCCCTAGATTACTAGTTCCATTTCTCCCTTTTCTCTATATTCTTAAGTCCCTAAGTCCCTACATCCCCAATTCCTAACTAGTATAATCCTATACCCTCCTAAATCTTCCAAGTTCTAAATCTCCAAATCTCCAAATCCTCAAATCTCCAAATCCTCAAATCTCCAAATCCTCAAATCTCCAAATCCCCAAATCTCTAAATATGCTTCAACCCCAATTCCCCTCCAATACCTCTAATTTATCCAACAATTTCTGAAAGTTGAAAAACTGTAAACATTTTATAGATTCCCTCTTATGCAATGAAAACAAGGACGACAGCGTGAACGACGTAGAAAGTTGTTTCGAAATTCAATGCAATCAAGTATTCATCGGAATGGTGACTATGCAATACCAAGCGCAAACAGACATGGTAATAGATCTTTCAGCTACCGATGTTCAACGATCAAAAAGAGTTAACACCGCAGTTAAAAAGAACGGTGTCGAATGTTTTGCAGGTGCAACTCATCGAGCAACTGGACAGAGCATGCATTCGCTTCGTCCACTTCAGCAAGGAGAACGAATTAAGGTCACGCGTGTTCTCGGAGAAAATGGGACTCGAAAGCGGATGGAATTGTCACATATCGTTGCTCAGTGAAAGAGCTAGGTACTGTACCATCATCATTTCCCCTAACTTCGATGTCTCATAAACTACTTTGCTTCGCTTCCTTTTGCTTTTGGATTAATATGAGAAGTTTGGGGCATGTCCTCATATGTTCGAAAGTACAGATACTTTTTTCTATTTTTATCTATATGTGATACATATACGTAAGATACTTGTGTTTTTTGTACACTATGTAGGCTTTCGTTTGTTTGGATAGGTCCTGATCCCCCTGTTACTTTGATTTCCAGGAATTTGGTTTGGATCATTTTTTAAGAGAATTTTTTGGGACTTCAATCCTCTGGTTTTTTAGGTTTTTGATTTTTGATCTGGTTTTTGGATTCTATGAATTTTTGTGGTTCTCCAAATTTCCAAATTTGCAAGTTCTTAGATTGCCAAACCCTCAAGTCACTGTATGTGTAGGTCCCCCATTGCCAAATCTCTGAACTTTCCAAATCCTCGCATTACCAAATTCCTAGATTTCCAAATTCTCACATTAGCTAATTCTCAAATCCCCAAATTTGTTATCCTCCAAATTCTCACATTAGCTAATCCTCAAATCTCCAAATTCTCACATTAGCTAATTCTCAAATCCCCAAATTTATAATCCCCCAAATTCTCACATTACCAAATCTTCACATCCCCAAATCTGCAACTTCCCAAACTCTCACATTTCCAAATCTCCAAATCCCCAAATTTCCTAAACTCCAAATCACCAAATCCTTAAGTCTCTAAACCACAAAAGTACTTCCCAAATGTCAAGTCATACCAGGCACAAAGAATCCTCCCTATATATAGCCTCCTCACGAAAGCCTACCACACAACCAGTGTTCGATCCACACCGAACACAAAAATCGTGTTACGCTCTTATGTATGTTGTTGGTGTTAAAACTTGTTCGTCATTTAATTTTTGTCGATACGTGTCGTTCTTCAGTGTCTCTTTTTCTTCTTCTAATATCTTGTACATTTAAATAAAACGATGTTAACTGATACAAAATCTTGTTTAACTTAGCTTACTCGTCATAACTTGTGGATGCGAATGTAAAATATGCATGTACGTTACAGGAGACAGCAATGGCTGGAGAGATATCCACACATGACCCCATCGTATATGTTTGTCTATACCTCTTTCTTTCAATACTGTTACTAATTTGCATGTTTATTCGTTACGCTGTTTTCTTTCCTTATCTTTCTTTCTTGTAATTATCGTGTTACTTAGTTCTGAACAGAATGCTATCTTTCTTTCTTCCCTCCTCTCTGTCTTTATGTTTAAGTCTTTTTTTATTATGTCTTTGTTATATTGTTCAACCTTAAAAATTAGATCATCGAGGGTTGAAATTGAGCACCAATTACTTTGAGTATGATTTTTGGACCTCTAGAAAATTGATACGCTCTAGGATCCCTGTTTATCGTACAGTGTATTGGTCAGAAGACAAGGACAGTTTGCAAAAATGTGTAAAAATATGACTTTGTAATTCTTTGTAAGTAATTTGAAGCCAAAAGCAATAGTTTGTCATACTTTCTCAGAGATATTCTTCAGACTATACTTAATATTTGTTTCTACAAGCATCTTTTTTGGAAAAAGGGGCTGCGATGTTTGTATAGATATTCAACACAACTTTATCGAGCAAATACATCCTTTTGTTATAATAAAAATAATACATCTAGGACTAGGTTCAAATATCTTTGAAAGTATAAAACATTGCTTTTCAGTTTAAAAGTCCTGGAATTATCAAGTCGTATTTCTATACATTTTTCAAATTCAAATACTGTTCTTGTTCCTCCTATATACAAGAAGATAAACAAGGACCAGAGTGTAATTTTCAGAGATCCCAAAAATACTCAGAGTAATTGATGCTCGATGTTGACCCATAAGAGGTTTCGTTTTGATGGCAAGTAGTTGTTAATCGTGTTTTAAATTTCTCTAGTTTAAAGCTTGTTCATTAGCAGACACACGGTTCAATTTATTCTCGTACACTTAACAAACGATTCTGTGCACATGCGTTAATATCTCATTATTTATCATGGCATACATAATATACACGAATAAATGTATGTAACTAACACGCCAATATTAGGTCCGAGAGTCCAGTGGGATGGTGGGTGAGCCAGGCAGCAGCCATGTCCTCACCCACTCCCTCGGCCCAATCTCATCAGCATAATTACTCCTGCATGGATGAGGCCAGCCACTTGCTTAATCGTGTCTCTCCTCGGTATGTTACATACTATCCTTCTATCACACCGATTTTATGAAATTTATTACACTATAATACATTCATCGTTATTTATCACACGTATCGAGTTTCGATTGACAAATCTGCTTTCGCTTCTCGAGACGATGTTTAACCCTTTGGATTTTATTGATAGATCAGATATGGCTTTGAGATAAATATGTTTTGTACATGGTTTAGTAATTGATAGTATACTTTATATATGTTTTGGTAATAGTATATTTAGTACATGTTTTAGTAATTAAAGGTAGAGGATTCGTTGGGTTCAATAAGGGTTGTAGTGGAACGTTAAGGACTTGGTGATGGGGAATGAGGATGTTATCAAATTTGTTTCTTTTTTTAAGTTGTAATGTAATGAAGTCAAAGTTTGGCAAATTTTAGTTGAAAATTTTGAGATAGAGTCCCAAACTCCCAAGGTTTTAAAGTCCCAAAATTGCCTGAAGGTCCTAAAGTTGCAGAAGGTTCTGCCGCAATACCAAACATTTCAGAATTCTAAAACTCCTAATTCTCAAACTTCCAGTTTCTCTTCTCAAATTCTCAAGTTCTGAAGAATGTGAAGTCCCTAATACTCATAGTCCCAAAACTGCAAAGTTCTATACTCTCAAAGTTCAAAACTCTTATAATCCCAAAATTGCAAAGTCCTACGCTCCCAAAGTCTCAAGCTCTTACAATTCCAAAATTGCAAGGTCCTATGCTCCCAAAGTCCTATACTCTCAAAATCCCAAAACCCTAAACTCTCAAGCACCCAATACGCCAAAACTTTCCTACTCCCATAATTCAAAACTCCCAAAAGCTCAAAAATCCACCAAGGCCCCAATCACAAAGCAACAAATGCCAAACCTTCCAATCTGCAAGTAAATAGTATTCAAAGGGTTAGACGTAAAAATCGTCGAAACAAGAAAAGACATTGAGAGCATGCTACTCGAACATTTCTGCTGCATAAATATGCTGCATCGATGTGTTTGTGTTCGAAGACTCTTATGCATGAGCAACCTAGTAACAAACGACGATCTGACACGATGATCTGTGTCACATTATAGCACGAACCTGGACAACAGCCGTGCGATGAGTATGTCAGCCCCAAGTGCCATAAACACGGACTTCTCCACCGTGAAATTCGACGACGAGACTACAGAATGGAACGACACAGGGGCGTCACAAGTGAAAAGTGCCATGAGCCACAGGTTCGTACACTTCTGCTTCAAACTCCATCATCTCGAAACTGTTTTTATAATTTTATTCTGAATTTGCATGGCAGTCTAAGTCAACTAGTACAGAGGATCACGAAAGGATCATCGCACTTCTCGTAATTGTTTTTCGTTCATGTTTTCCATTTTCTTAGTGGGCTAGACCTGGTTGCTAATTACACTAAGAACTATTTACACTGTAAATGGTGCTTAAGGAATTGCTTTACGCTTTTATGATGATAGATAAAGGGTAAATTTGATGAGCGAAAGACATTCACAGGGAGGACACAGTGAGAAGCGAAGACAGTGTTCTGGTGCAGAGTGTGGATTTGGGGTCTGGTCAAGAAGCGTGGAGATCTTTGAGCTGCCTTACAGACAGCACGGAACAGAGTGCTCCTGTGAACTTTGATTTATCGAATAGAGTAAGTTGAAAAGGAGGAATTTGGGAGGTTTTATTGTTGTGATGTAATATTGGTACTTGATATTTGGATACGGAAGTATTGGACATTATGGATATTGGTAGTTTGGTGTGTTGTAATTTAGGTATACTTGTGATTATGATTTAGAGGTATTAAGGTTTAGTATTGGGAGATGTTGGGATGTAAAAGCATTGGTATTTAGAGATATTAGAGTTTAAGAATATTGGGACTTAGAGATATTAAAATTTGAGAGTATTGGAATTTAGGGACTGGGATCTGGGAGCGTTGGAATTGAGATATTGGGATTTGAGGGTAGTAAAAATATAGCAATGTAGAGATATGTGACTGTACAGATATATCTAGATTATTTATATCATTTCATTTTATTTGATTATGATAAAATCAATATTTTTGTAACATATTTTTCAGAGTGCATAAGAACAGATATCTTGTTTTTATTTTTGCAAGATATTTTGATAAAAGCGATCTTAATCAAGAGTCATAATTGTTGTTGTATAATACTTTGTTTTGATATAAAAATCCAATAAAAATCTAATAAAAATTCAATAAATCCCTAATAAATTTCTAACAAAAATCTAATAAATTCCCAATAAAAATCTGATAATTTTATGCACTTTCCAGGCAAAACTACCTCGAGGCATCGATAAGATTCGTCCACACATAGAACTGATAGACAACGTGCCTCTTTTGGTGTCCTTATTCACAGACTGCAACACAGCTGTTACAAGAGAAATGTTGCACATCATGCAGGATTATGGAGAAGTTGTTTGTGTACTTGGCTCTTCAGCTAATGCAGAAAACATGCCGATCTTCATGCAAGCCGATGCGGGGTAATTAATCAATCATTATATCATTCTTAGCAATCTGAAAGTCACGATGAAAGTCTCGCGTAATACTTGATTTCATACTCGATCAATTTTATCCGATATTTATATCTTCGTCTGTATGTAAGTATACTTTCACTTTTTGTTTAACAAGTTTGGGAAATTTCTAAATCTTCAAGTTTTTAAATTTTTCAAATTTTCGAATGTTTAAATTTTCAAATCTCTGCATTTTTAAATTTTCACATTTTCAAATTCCAAATTCCCCTAATTTTCAAATTCCCCAATTTCTAAATTTTCGAATTCCAAATTCTTCAAATTCCAAATCCCCCAATTTCTAATTTTTCAAATTCCAAATTCCTCAAATTCCAAATCCCCCAATTTCTAATTTTTCAAATTCCAAATTCTTCAAATTCCAAATTCCTCAAATTCCAAATTCCTCAAATTCCAAATTCCTCAAATTCCAAATTCTTCAAATTCCAAATTCCTCAAATTCCAAATTCCTCAAATTCCAAATTCCTCAAATTCCAAATTCCTCAAATTCCAAATTCCTCAAATTCCAAATTCCTCAAATTCCAAATTCCTCAAATTCCAAATTCCTCAAATTCCAAATTCCTCAAATTCCAAATTCCTCAAATTCCAAATTTCTCAAATTCCAAATTCCTCAAATTCCAAATTCTTCAAATTCCAAATTCTTCAAATTCCAAATTCCTCAAATTCCAAAATTGCCTAAATTTCAAAATCCCCCAAACCCCAAATTCCCTAAGTATAAAAATTCCCTAGACTTCAAAATTCCCCAAATTCCAAATCCCTCAAATTTCCAAATCCCCAAATTCCCACATCCCACTTAAAAACCCCCAAATTCCAAAATTTGTAAATTTCCACCTCTCCAAATTCCCAACCTCCTAATTCCCCAAATCCCTCCATATTCGTTCCCCCAACCTCGCAATTCCCCCTTCAAATCTAATCCCTTTATCTCAACAAAAACATTCAACAAAAGCTCAACCAAATCCCCCAATAAAACTCCACCAGATTAAATAATACATTTATTATCAAATCATATATCAATACACAAATATTAAACTAATACATCCATCAAAAAAACAAGCTTCCACTAAAAAATTAACCAATTTCTATCAATTGCGTTTTACGCACAACCCCCGTTCACAAATCTCCCAGGAACCTGATAGCTCGTGTTATAAACCGTGTCACCCTCAATTTTCGAAGAAATAGTCGGTCGATAACGTCCCACGCGTATACTTCTCTTCACAGGTCCTGTATACTGATAAGACATCTTATTGGTAGTCTGATAATCATTCTTGAACTTAGTCCTCCAAACTTCAGGTTTCGCTGGTCTCCGAACTTTAACGGCTCCAAAACCCTGATAAGACTCTTTGGTCACCGTCTTGCTATCCATAGACAGCTGACATCCCTTCCCTCTATACGGTTCACAAATTTTGGCTCTGGAGTATCCAGGGTTCACATACGACAACGCATGAGTGGTCATCATATCGTGTGACCCCTTAATAGACAAACACGACTTGGGAACGTACGTTTTAGTTTTCACTAATTTTGAGAACTGATACGAAAGTTTGTACGTTGTTTCAAAATCGAACTTCCCTGGTTTCACCCTTGGCACCTTCTCGTGCGCCCCATAATGAAATTTGCAACGGGAGTCCTTGTGAGGAAAGTAAGACAAACTGTACGTTGTGTCGGACTCTATTTTTAAGGTTGGCTTCTTGAAGGGTCTGTTGTGTAGGAAGGATCTCCTTCTTGGTGGTTGCAGATATTTATCGCAGAATAGGGATTTGGGTTTGTCGTGCTTTAGACGGGGAACGTCGACGTACTCCATTTTGATAGAATTGATGTATCGATGTTTTGAATTGGTGGATGTTCAGGTAAGTGGTGGTTACAGGGTGGCGGTGGAACCTTTGTATCCTCAAGTTTGCCAGAGGGTTCCGGTGCTGCTGTCGACGAGGGACAATCAGGGACCCTCTCCGGTGGATTTGAGCAGGGCGTTGAACTCTATTGCTTGCTCGTTGAGCGTGAAGAGGGAGGATCCCATCGCCATCTTTCATTTGATCATGGAGGTAAATTTCTTTTAGTTATTTAACTCTTTGCTCTTTGACCATTGATGGAGTTTATTACAATTTGAAATTTTAATTAAATCTATAATGATGAATATAGTGGAACACAGTGTTTCACATGATGAAGTGGAAATTAAAATTCAAACTATTCATTGAAATTTTCAAACGAAAAATTTTGACATCTGACAAAATTCTTCCAAGTGCAAGGAAGAACTAAAATTAAAAATTAGGACCAAACTGGTAAAATGACCGCCCACAAGTTTATCATAATGTATGCTCTCCTCAAAGTCTGCATTGTTTAAATCAAGATTAATTACAATGTAGACTTCAAACGTTCCAACCTGTTAAATTGCAAATCACCCAGTACTTCCATATTTGTCCAACATTTGCAAACGTATAATCTGTTTCACATTTAGGCCCGCCATTACATGACATATCTATGGAACTGCGTGCAATTTTGGCTGTGTTGCACAGTGACTCTGTCCATCACTCAAGCTCTCTCCACCTTCCTCTTACTACCACCCCTATTTTCCGTCGATCAAGTCTTATGGCTCAGTTGTTTAATCATTCCAATGTTATCCATATCACTGATCGCCGCACCTATGGATTCTACCATAATGCAACGTGCAACCGGTAAAAATCAGTGCACCATAAATGGACAGGTAAAGAGAAGAATATTTAACATTTTTCAAAAATTTCTCCGTAAATGATCTTTGATTATTTTGTAGATCGCGTTGTTCGTGCTGTGGTGTTACGGTAGTAAATTCTTACCGACCATCATAACCATAGTTTTATCGCAGTGTATTTCCTTTTTTACTCTGTGCCCTTTGTACACGACGAACTCGAAGTGCCTGTATGTGTACCCCAACGTGAGCGGGGAAGTTTCGTGGGGTGGTTGGGGCGCTAAACCAAACGTTATCTTGACTATACAACATTTTGCTCTGACGCTATTGGTTTTAAATTTAGGTATGTACCTTTGTAAGGATTTTTCTTTAAATTTCGAGATTGAATTATTTGACTGATCTTTTGATATGTACAGTAGAAACTGACGTATGTGGTCAGACATATATTGATTAATTTTATAAATATGTCGGTGACGATTATTTTATCATTGAATATGAAAGTGAAATTTAATGTATGTAAGATCAGTAGAATATTTCGAATTCACTCTTCAAAATTATTATATAGGATGTCTCATAATTAGTGGTCCCTGAAATGGGGGGTAGCTGACACGATTCTGAATAAGACTTCCCTTTGTAAAAATGGGGTTTGAAGCTTCGTTTTTGGATTATTACGGAAAAACGCGGACCAATCAGCGCGCGAGGATTATTACGCGTTGGATTACTACGCATTGGTTAACTACGCGTTAGATTACTACGCGTTAGATTACTACGCGTTAGATTTCTACGCTTAGAATTACCACGCGCTGCATTATTACGCGTTGAATATGCACGCGCTAGATTACTACGCGTTGGATATCCACACGCTGTATTACTACGCGTTGTATTACTACGCGTTGGATTATTACGCGTTGGATTACTAAGCGTTGGTTAACTACGCGTTAGATTACTACGCGTTAGATATCTACGCTAAGAATTACCACGCGTTGCATTACTACGCGTTGGACTACTACGCGTTGAATATCCACGCGCTGGATTACTACGCGTTAGATATCCACACGCTGGATTACTACGCGTTAGATTACCACGCATTAGATTCCGACGCTTAGAATTACCACGCGCTGCATTATTACGCGTTGAATTACTACGCTTTGAGTATGTACACGCTAGATTACTACGCGTTGGATATCCACACGCTGTATTACTACGCGTTGTATTACTACGCGTTGGATTACTACGCGTTGGATTACTAAGCGTTGGTTAACTACGCGTTAGATTACTACGCGTTAGATATCTACGCTAAGAATTACCACGCGCTGCATTACTACGCATTGGACTACTACGCGTTGAATATCCACGCGCTGGATTACTACGCGTTAGATATCCACACGCTGGATTACTACGCGTTAGATTACCACGCATTAGATTCCGACGCTTAGAATTACCACGTGCTGCATTATTACGCGTTGAATTACTACGCTTTGAGTATTTACACGCTAGATTACTACGCGTTGGATATCCACACGCTGTATTACTACGCGTTGGATTACTACGCGTAGGATTACCACGCGTTGGACTCCTACGCGTTGAATATCCACACGCTGGATTACTACGCGTTGAATATCCACACGCTGGATTACTACGCGTTAGATATCCACACGCTGGAAGTACCCTGTATAATTCTATCGCATTGCCACTCTAATCGAATAACTGTTTTTCGATAAACTATCAATTTTACATCTACATAGAGTTCCTCAAAAAAATTGTTTTCGTCCTCTAAAAAATTATAGAATGATGATGAAAAATGAAATTATAGATGAAAAATAAAAGTACATGAAAAAAGAAATTTAAGTCAATCTGTAAATTTATTGAAGATCTCATGGTTGTTTATGTGATAGTTCAAATTAAAAATTGATTAAATCTTGTCTGTTCACAGTAACAATATCTATAGGCTTTGTACATAGAGAGTATTCAATTTGGAAGAAACAACCTTTTAACAATTTCGTGTGGTTTTTAAGTGCATTTATAGCGTGAGTAAAAAGTTTGCAGTTTATGTGAGTGATTTTGTTGTTATCGGAAATTATTTTTTAGATTATGCGCACAAGCAGCATTCTCAGGGACTGTGTTCTACACATTTTGGAAAGAAGAGGGTCAGAACATCGAAGAGTTTCCTCTGCATATTCCTTTATTTTTCTTACTTTCGTTGCCGTTGATCTTCACGATCAACGAGTTGATCAAGTGGCAGGAAATTAAGTAAGTAGAATTAACATTGCGCTACGATTTATTGAAGATGTGCGTCAGACGCACCGAGTTATTATCTACAACGTCACGATAAAGAAAATTAAGATACCACACCGGTATTCTATTCAGCGATTAATTACACAAATTATTACGCCTATACTGAAAATTCAGACTACTGAAAATAAACCATATTTAAATTGCAAGTGCATTTAAATTGTAGCGCAAGGGGTAAAAATAAAATTGTTTGAAAGATTAAGAAATATTTGATATTAATCGTTAAATCATTTTCAGAGTGAACGTGAGGTATCAAAAGAGGGCACGGCTAGAATTTGGTACAAAACTAGGAATGAATTCGCCGTTCTAAAGACATTCGATGTTGAACGGAAAATCAGGAGCGTGTTGATAAAAAGAGGTAGATAACGATAAAATGTGTAAATATAAGAGAGTTAAGGAAATTGAAGTACTCGAGTCTCGCATAATTATCTAAATCTTTAATTTATCAAGTATTTATTACGGGCTTTCCTCAACATCGATCTACTCGAAAATTTAATGTACGAATAATGTTACAAGGTATATCGATTTGTATTTGAATAAGTTGTCGTTTGTTTCACGAAATGTTTCTAAAGTATTGTTTAAAGTTGATTCGTTTGAATGCCTTGAACACGATTAAAATGTTCGAACGTACCTCTGAAATTCGTATAATTGTTTGCCGTAATTCGAGAAGTTAACGTCGGAATACATATTTATATTTTTGTATAATACGAAAGTATTAGATTTTATATTTTATAGATATTAGTGGGTTGCAATGTGCAATTGTGCCACGTTTCGGCGATACAGTGTAATTAATTTAATTGTAATGTACAGTTCGATGCGATGT
The DNA here is from genome assembly GCF_050947335.1 of Megachile rotundata. Classification (NCBI taxonomy): domain Eukaryota; kingdom Metazoa; phylum Arthropoda; class Insecta; order Hymenoptera; family Megachilidae; genus Megachile; species Megachile rotundata. The sequence continues at coordinate 13,939,052 of NC_134990.1, forward strand.
AGGCTTCCTTTCGATACAAATGTACTTCAGATTTCCACAATTTTTGTGTTCGTTATATATTCAAAATTCCCTAGATTTCAAAATTCCCCAGATTTCAAAATTACTTAAATTTTCAAATTTCCGAATTTTTAAAATTTCAAATCCCAAAGTCCAAAATTCCCTAGATTTAAAAATTCCCCAAATTCCAAAATTCCCTAGATTTCGAAATCCCCCAAATACCAAAATTCTCTAGATTTCGAAATCCCCCAAATTCCAAAATTCCCTGGATTTCACAATCCCCAACTTCCAAAATTCCCTAGACTTCAAAAGTCCCAAATTCCAAAATTCCCTAGATTTCAAAATTTCCCAAATACAAAATTCCTTAGATTTCGAAATTCCAAAATTCTCTAGATTCCAATTTTCCCAAATTTCCAAAATTCCCTAGATTTGGAAATTCCTCAAATTGCAAAAATCCCTAGATATCAAAATTGCTTAAATTTTCAATTTTTCAAATTTCTAATTTTTCAAATTCCAAATTCCCTGGATTTCAAGATTCCCCAAATTGTCAAATTTCCAAATTCCTAAATATCCAGATTTCTAAATTTTCAAATTCCATATCCTGAAATCTAATCAACCCAGCTCTTTTCCCCCAATACCACTATTTCTCCCCAAGGAAGCCTACGACGCTCTTGAATATACACAAATGCTGTGCAATACTTTAGTCTGATTTCAATGTGTCTTGCCTCTGATCTCCAAACTTAAACAATATCATTTAATCTAATCGAACGTGTACAATTCTCATAAACTACTTGATAGCATTTGGTATTTGTTTATACAAATGTCATCAATTACGGAAGAAGTATTACACGAAGCATTATTAAACATTTCGCTGCTGCCTAGACCTAGTAATTTTAGTATTATTCATAGGAGAAATACAGATACGTTGTTAAGTTTTATTGTCCTTGATTTTATTGTGTTCCTATAGAATATAATTTATTTTCAACGATCGACCGATAATATGCTTTAAATCGAGTTCTCTTTTTTAGGATGTCTGTTTTGCATGACTAGATACCGTTTATTTTTGTGTGAATGTTTTAGGCAAGTGGCTTTGTAAACTAGTATGATCTATAGTTTCAATGTAGAGAGATGAACATTTGAAATGTACAATAGTTAGTACGCGACAAAATGATACTTCAATGCACACGAACAATTTACAGGACACTGCAGAGCACATTTTGTTCTCTCGATGATATTCAAATCGATTTCGTATGATTAAATGTTTTAATTAAGGCTAGTACGAGAATCAGGGTGTACTTGATGTATTCGAATTATACATAGCACCGAGAAAATTCGGATTTCACCTTCGAATTCGTGTTCGAGATTGGTTACTCTAATTTTAATCGCAACTTGCATGTTGTATATTGTATATCATTAAAAAGCCATACACGGTTAAAAGTATACATACGCGAATCGTTTAGAACTTGAATTCTACTTATTTACACAAATCATTTCTATGGTTTTTTATGAAATGATCATTTTATGTATACTACTATGCTCCTTTTGTATATTTGACTTTTATAGAAACTATCAGGAAGATTTAGTTAAATGTAAATGATTGTAAAGTAACAACGAGAATTTAAAATAAAACTTTCTTTAAATTCACTATCTTCTTCTATTGAAAACTATGACGAATGTCTCTAGGATCAAACCCAGGTTAAGAAAATTGAGACAAGTATCATAAGATATCATCTATCACAATTTATTGCCTTTTGTATTATAATTAGAATTAGTATAATGAACACTATAAAACAAATCACAGTGGAATGTACAGCTTCATACAACAGTTTTGGTGAGAATACTGACCATACGAATAAGTGATGACGTTGAATACTAATTATAACTGTATAAATAGTCAGTGGTAAATATTTCCATGCAAGATACATTTTACTGATCCATGTAATAATCTCAGGTGTACTAAAAGAAGATAAATTTAGTGTATGAACTGTCAGCCCAAGTTTGCATTAAAAGTCACTTCACTCACTTGTGTAAATACTGTGACACAGAATTATAAACGAGCAAAAGATAGGCCAAAACAGATGCAGAGTAAATGTTAATTAACATCAATGACCCATTAATTAGTGGCATGTAAGATTGCACACCAACATAACCAGCTGCTACATCGATAGTTGCCAAACTGTTAGAATTTCCCTGAAGAAAATTGATTTCATATAATGAAACAGACTCAAGCTTTCGTATTATTACACAGACAAAAGTTTAGTTGAATGAAGTTTACCTGATAAAAGTAAAAGACATTGCCAATCCAGGCATATAAAAATACACTAATTTCCCGCATTGAATTGTCTTTAATTATATTGTGAATTATGCTGCTAAAAATAATTTGAAGCGGCAAAAGTATGACATTGTGTGGTTGATGTATCATTGCTGAAATCATGACCCAAGTTCGCAGAATAGAAAACAATGTGATCCTGAGAAACATAGTCTTTTCATATTTAACTGTTAATACTGAACGATAAATGGAAATACTGCAACTAATTGCAAGTAAACTCCAGAAAATCTGCATTTCGTATATTCCACTGCAAAAGAAATGGTTTGAATTTGTTCTGAGCAATTGTGTTTGCTGTCTTTTTAGTACCTACCTAGATAAAGGGTAAAATGGAATTTTTAGTACACTATTGTTGTGCATATGACGGAGGTAAATGCATGAACTAGCTATAATACTGGTAATTAATGTCTGTTGCTTATGTGTTTTATCCCCATATGTAAAATCGATCCATATCAGAAGTGCAAGACCTAAGAAAGTTGATTTTTTATGCATGTGAACATTTTTTTATCATATTGATTTTGATAATGATGTAATTACCAGCAACAAGTATAATAGTCATGCCTAGCATGCTTTCTTGTTCTATCAAATACCCAGCTATATCAGGCAGATGAGCATACTTATCCCCTGTACTGTTTAGTTTCCTAAGTATCCTATGTCCTACCAGTAGCAAGAAAAGCTTAATACAATTTTGTGAATAAAAGTGTTGCTGACAACTTTTGTGGCTGTAATTTAATATTCAAGCATTATATTATTTAGAAGATAGTGGTTTATGCTGTATTATAGTCTCTCTTACAATTGCAGCTCAGAAAAATACTTTGCAGCTGAGTTGTAAAGTAGTACTGTAAGAATTGTGACCCAGTAAAAGTACCAGGTTTGATGCTCCTCTTCTATGAAACTACTGCCACCAAGACTGATTGCATGTACTAGTGCCCCAAATATAAACAACTGCTTGCCTGTTCTACTCTTCAATTTCTATGTTTAAAAGATACATTTATTAAAGTGCAACTGTTCACAATAACTACTTGCAACTTACTTTGGGTTTTACCTCAGAAAGAGTTGAAAATTTGATGTTGCTGAGTATGTAAGAATTTAGTACTAAGATAGTTAATATAAACAACAGTACAATGCAAGAAAACAAATTCCTTGAATTAAGTAATGATATGTCTTCAGATTGCCAGATAAAATTTATCAGTACTACTGAAAGAATATTTAAGACAACCAAAGATGATATTCTTTTTAATGTAGCTACCATAGGACAGATCTTTCCCATCAAAATACAAGTGATCTGAAACGATTACTAAATTTCTTGTATCGGAATAAGTGAATGCAACTATGAAGCTAAATGTTAATTCTTACATGGCATAAGAAGGATATTGCTATTGTTATTATTTGAAAATCATATTTTATCATACTATTTATAAGAACTTCTTTCATCTCCTTTAGAGCAATTTTATAAGAAAATACAATGTTGTTTATCATATCATTTGAATGATCCTTAGTATTTAACCAAGCACTGTGAAGTTTCACTGCTTTTAAATATTTTTGATATGCATCTACAATGATCATTTATAAAATTATAAAGACATAAGAGCATATAAAATATTAGTAAATTAATCAATTTACTTACTCAAAGATTCATAATCAGCAAGTTTTTGAAAATGATAAAACACTTGTTTTGCATTATAGTAAAGTATATACAACTTTTTGGAAATAGGTAAGTCATATAAAGTGTCTGCAAAAACAGTTCCTATATTGGAAAATGGTATTGGTACTCCCAAGATAACAGACAATGTAGATGCAATATCTATCTGTGATATTTCTATAAACTGATTGGGATTGTGTGAACACTTTCCACCAATTGCAATGAAAGGTACAGTTGTTTCTGATATTGTTGATCCACCATGACCTCCAGAATCTTTCATCCCATGATCCCCACAGACAATAAATAAGGAAGAAACATTATTTTGATTCTAAAGTTAACAAATTTACACTAGTTTTATAAATATAGAAGATGTACATCATTGTTTCTGTTCTATTAAATGCATTAACTTCACAAATCACCAAAAAAGATATAGTACACCTACCCAAGTTTGAATCTGAGACTGAATAGTAGCAATTACATCATCCATTTCCTTTAATTTAGTTTTAATAAATGGACTGAATGGTCCATGAACATGACCAATATGATCAAGTCCTAGATAATGAAGAATCATTATAGACCAGTCATTCTGGTTATACAACTCTTGGTCTAAGTGCCTAGTTACATTGTTATCAACCTAAATTTAAGCTTGTATTGAATTATGAGAATTATATAACAACTTAGTGAAGACATCAATATAATATACCTCAGTAAAGTCTGTTACAACAAAAGATGTAGTACCATCATAACGATTAAATATAGAAGGAAACAGTGTGAGCCAAGTATTATCACCATAAAATACCAACTTATGACCATTTCTCTTTGCTTGAAGAAGCATATTGTCACCAGTAATTGGCTTACTCCCAAAATTTAGAGCTACATCAATAAAACTGGGTACTACGCCAGTAGTAATTGCCTATATTGCATAAAATATTATTTGATATTTGACAATTTTCAAAATTATGAATTTTATTTCAAATACAACACCTTTATTCTGGGCATTGTAACAGTTGGTGGCTGTACTTTAGCACGTAACAAACATACTGAACCATTTGCTATAAGATTAGTTGTTATAGGCATTGCTACCTTTCCAACTGACCCTGTTACAAAATCCCATCTTAAAGCATCGATAACCATAATAATCAATCTTTTTACCACTGGCTGATACAATGTATCTGTTTTTATTCTAAAATATATAATGAGTATGATTAAAATATGTCAAAAAGAACTCCTATAACTTCCCATACTATTTCATGAAATTCAATCAACTCACCTCACATTTTCTATAAATTTTGGAACATTATTATGTGTTGCTATAGTGTTATCATAGTTTATCAAAGGGAAAAACCCATATAAAAACAATGCAACTGACAAAGGGCCAATAAAAACTATGTAAACTAATATGATAATATTTCTATCCATTTTCCATTCTGTAACTGAAGAGGATAATATAGAAATATATCATTGGAAGAAATTATACAACTTGAATGAGAAATTTATAAATAATTCAACATTATTTATGATTACATTATGCTAAAAAATAACTCAATCTTTTAGTATATACCTCTCATTTTGTCTCGGGCCATCAGTTTGAACTTTTTGTAAATGAAAGTTATGTTGCAAAATTTTATGCATATGTTAGTTTTTGTTGTCTGATACGTTTAGGTTATGTTACTAACAACCCAATAAAGTTATGAATATTGAATGAAATCCTCTATGCTATTTATTTGTTAAACCATACAATGATACAACCTATGTTTTAAATAAATATTATCTTTGTAATTCTAACAAAATATTTGTTAAATTGTCATCAAGAACTTCCATTTTTTATTAGCCGCAATGTTTCTTTGCCGGTGGCGGTAAACTTTGAGATAAATAAAACTAGCCGCCGTATATAAATATTATTTATTATCAAAGATATCAAAATAATTTGCGGATACAGAGACATAAATGTAATTCATTGATTAATGACAATAATATCAGCATTCCTACAATAAATAATAAAAAATATGCATTGTATATGGGGAAATCCGAAAGGGTTACCAACCAGCCGCGAATTTAATACAATTCAATTACAAATTAGTGTATATAAATCGTACTTTTTATAAAAAAAAGAAATTAAATTTACTTCTACCCATGTTTTCGTGATTTACCGCGTTTAGATGAAATATTCTACAAAAATCAAACGAGAATTCTTACGAAAACAATGGTAATTAGAAGTCGCGCTGTATTTCGTTGATGAAACACGAACATAATCCGATCAATAAGTGGAAGTGGACTTTATTTTATTGGAATTCACTCAGTTAGCGAACACCCGCAGCGACGCATTATGTTTCGGTAATCAGAATTTCAATAAAAGCACAGTTTCTTGTTTTTTACTTCTAAGTTGAACTACTATATTGTTGGAGTGATTTAATATAAAGTGAGTATGAGAAACTAACTGAAATACTGTCCTACTTCACAAACTACTTTCTACCTAAGTTTGCAAATTAAACAGTTTCTTCAAATGAAATGTATGTTAGACTAAATGAGAAGAAAACAATAAGATTAAAATATTTTATATGGTTTTAGATAAAAATGGCATCTATAGAAGAAAGTTGGAAAGAAGCGACTGAAAATCTTGATAGTGCAGTCTGTGATACCTGGTTTACAAAAATACAGGAAGCCTATTCAGAGGAGAAGCGTACTTATCATAATCTAGATTCGCTACATGAGAAGTTAAATTGTTATTACGAGATTAAGGACAATTTGAAAAACCCACAAGCTATGCTCCTTGCCTTATTCTTTCAAAAGTAGGTAATGTTATAAAACTCAAATTAGACAGTTATTAGATAATAAATTTCAATTATGTTATAGCTTTGAATATGATCCCAAAGCTTTAGATGGTGAAAACCAGAATTTGGAACATTTTAATGCATTCGCTGATGAAGCTGGAGTTCCTGAAGTAATTATCATTTTATAGTACAAAATTAAGTGTGTGAGCAAGAAGCAATAATATGTTTATTTTCTTGCACAGGATGCAGAGCTAAGGGAAAAAGCTTGTGAGCTACTTAAAGTTGCTGCAACACATAGTACTGATGCACATAAGATTGGTGGTGCATTTGGTGATGAAGATGCCCATTACTTTTTAGATTTGGATATGGCTGTGTTAGGCTCATCCCCAGAGAATTATGCGGAATATAGAGATAAAATACGAGGAGAATATTCTTTTCTTAGTGAACCAATGTACACTGCATTGCGTTTGAAGGTAATTTAATGCAACTCAATAAATGTATGCCCATCATATATTACTCTATCAATAAATTTCTAAACAGGTTTTGCAGAACTTTGTGCAAATTCCAAATATTTTTGCCACAAAGGAATTTCGTGAAAAATATGAAGAACAAGCACGACGAAATATTCAAACTGAAGTTGAATTGTTATCTTAGAGTGACTAATGAATTTTGTGCATGGTAAAATGTATCTTGATGCAGTTTTGTTATTTGATATGTTCGTTATTGGATTATAACGAGGAACAACATTCCAAGTGACACAAAATTCCTTTACTGTGTCAGTAGCAATTGATCTCCATATAGAGTAAAGTAGCACAAACATATATTTTGTGGATTAGTATTTGAAATGGTGTATGGTAAATAATACCATACACGTATGTATTGTATTATTAAATACAGAGTGCACCTATGTCTTATATTTAATAAACTGCAATTTAGCCAATTGCAGTTTACTAAAGAAGAATAATAAAAATAAAGTATTATTTATTTTAATGCTGCATCTAAGACATATGTGTAAACCTCAATGTACATTTATTAATATTATTGCAAATTTATGTACTATTTATTTTTTTATTTTGAAAAGAAAATTCCAAATTTCATTCGATAAAGATATAAACTTTGAAATCAAAATGTACTCTATTTATATTTTATGTTGCTTCTAAGAATAGTTACATGTGTATGACATTTGTAACTAGTATAACAAATTTATATATACATTTAGCCAAAGAAAGACGTTTAAACATTGTTATATTAAATTAAGCTCGTATTTATAATAGTGTCATAATATAGGATAAAGCCAAAAAGTTGTGAATCTGTCATACATATAATTTATTTTATTCAACTAATTAGGTTAATGTAAGTGTTTAAATATGTTATAAGATATACAAATATATGGATATTTATGTAATATTTAACATCTTGTACGTATTATCCTATAACGCTAACGTAAAATTCACTTCTTCGACTAAACATAAAACCAAGTAATATACTATTAATTATTGAACACAATTGTTACTTAAATGCTATAATAGCATAAAATATGTATTATATACGCTAAATTTAATATAATTTGACCATTTTTGAAGGCCAAAGTGGAGTCAATTTCAAAAAGGTATTATCATCATAAAAAATAAATTTTTCAAATGGAACATGACTAATTCAATTAAAATCATATAATTTCATGCAATTTTATGTTAAACATTATATAGAATGTATTTTTAATGTAGTAAACGAACCTTTGAAGATCATCATCTTCTCCACAGTTCGAATTTCACCCAATTCAGCAGAAACCTCGGTGAATCCACGTTGATTTATCACTTTTACACTAATTATCACTAATACAATAAAAAAATACTATAACTTTCCAATATTACACACTATTTAACAAATAAATTCCACTCGTAAAGACGGACGCTGCGCCGTTAAAAAACGCGGTTTTCGAAATGCGCATTACCGCGCATGACTTCGAGAATCGGAATTGATTCGATATATGACGTCATATATCGATATCGATTCAAACGTACCGCGCGCTCGGTACGTTCACTGAAACAATTTAAAAAATTCGTTTAAAAAACAGCTTCCTTACTACAAAGTAATTTTATGTTTTTAATAAATTTGTCTTTAAATAATTATCTATATAAAAGTCACAATAAAGTAAACAATGTTGAAATATAATAAAAAGCATTTGTGGTGTACGTATGGTTTCGAAGACGCTTTTATTGATCTTCTCTAAGACTTAATTGATCAATCAAGTTTGTTTGGTGGTATCTAAGTAACTATTCTGAACAGTACCGTAAATATTTGCGAAAGCAAACGCTTTTACGAATTCATTGCTAAATTACTCGCAAAGCTTAACTTTATAAATCTTGTTATTTAGTATATAATGCCTTTCCAAAGCGATTCAGAGAATTGTTTAACGAATCCAGAGCACGAACACGAGGTAACGAAAATTGTAATTAAACATTCGAACATTTAGCACAAGATTTTTGTATACTAATATGATATTTATTTTTACATTTTGCTTATTTAATTTAATCAATTCTGTATTTATCTCCGGTTTGAAAAGATTTCTGGGTAAAATCATCGTAGTTTTATCGTTCTGTAGCAGTTCTTTGAATCACGTTGCGCCATTGCACGATATTTAATCGATAGCACAGATTGATCATAGATACAGCTTACCGTAATACTACTTTAGGTATCGAGATATCAGAACACTTATCGTCTGGAAGCTCATAATCCGTTCAAAGTAGATCCAGTGGATAAGATTGTGCAGATGTTGATGACCACTAAACTCGAAGACGTCTCTTACGACGCCGTTGAATGTCCAAAAGTTTGCGAATCAATAGCCACCGATATTAAAGAGAAGATAAAAAAATTGAACTTCGATAGGTTTCTCTTTCGCAGCATCTCGTTTACGTTTTATTCGCAACTTTTCGACGTTCAAAATTTGTTTCTAGGTACATCTTTTGTTTTTAGGTACAAAATTATAGTTAACGTCGCCATCATAGAGAAAGCGGGTCAAAGCATACGAACATCTATGGGATTTCTATGGGATGCCGAGAAAGATAATTATTCCACATTTACATACGAGGCTCGGACATTTCACGCATACTGTTGTGTACTCGGACTTTATTACGAATAAAACGATATTGAAACGTGTTTTGCAATTTCTCTGATTCCTATCGTTTTGTTATTTTTAATTTAACACATTTATCGAGCAGATTGAAATCGATTCTGGAAACCACAGGTTTTCTGCCGAAAATATACGTCAGCGTCGATAGCTGTTCAAATATGAGTATCAAGAATTTAAAATTTGAAAGATTAGAAATTTGAGTTTGAAAATTTGAAAGATTAGAAATGTGCAAGTTTGAAAATTTTAAAGATTAGAAATGTGCAAGTTTGAAGATATGAAAGTTTAGAAATTTGCAAGTTTGAAAATTTGAAAGAATAGAAATGTGCAAGTTTGAACATTTAAAAGTTCAGAAATTTGCAAGTTTGAAGATATGAAAGTTTAGAAATTTGCAAGTTTGAAAATTTGAAAGAATAGAAATGTGCAAGTTTGAAAATTTTAAAGATTAGAAATTTGCAAGTTTGAAGATATGAAAGTTTAGAAATTTGCAAGTTTGAAAATTTGAAAGATTAAAAATGTGCAAGTTTGAAAATTTTAAAGATTAGAAATTTGCAAGTTTGAAGATATGAAAGTTTAGAAATTTGCAAGTTTGAAAATTTGAAAGAATAGAAATGTGCAAGTTTGAAAATTTTAAAGATTAGAAATTTGCAAATTTGAAGATATGAAAGTTTAGAAATTTGCAAGTTTGAAAATTTGAAAGTTCAGAAATGTGCAAGTTTGAACATTTAAAAGTTCAGAAATTCGCAAGTTTGAACATTTGAAAGTTTAGAAAATCACAAGTTTAAAAATGTGAAAGATTAGAAATTTGCAAGTTTGAAAATTTTTAAGTATAGAAATGTGCAAGTTTGAAAATTTGAAGACGTGGAAATTTGCAAGTTTGAAAATTTGAGGTCGTGGAAATTTGCAAGTTTGAAAATTTGAAGGCGTGGAAATTCGCAAGTCTGAAAATTTGAAGGCGTGGAAATTCGCAAGTCTGAAAATTTGAAGGCGTGGAAATTCGCAAGTCTGAAAATTTGAAGACATGGAAATTTACAAGTTTGAAAATTAGAAGACGTGGAAATTCGCAAGTTTGAAAATTAGAACACGTGAAAATTCGCAAAATTTGAAAATTTGAAGACGTGAAAATTCGCAAGTTTGAAAATTAGAACACGTGAAAATTCGCAAATTTGAAAATTTGAAGACGTGAAAATTACACCAATTTGAGAATCTATTAAAAATAAAGTTCAAATAGAGCAGCACAAAATTATGTGTGTCCAAAAAATATGGTACACAAGGTGAACGTACAACGTCACCGATATTCAATAATTTATCTGCCTTTCCATCGTGTGCTAATATTACATATCTCATTGACGCATATCGATTACTTTTAGCATCACGTTTGAATCCCGTGCTGCTTATCAAAGCACGTATTAACAAGCACCTTCCAAAAATTACTACTCCATATACTTTTTCTTTTCATACATTTACTGTTAATCATTTAATCATCCAAACAGGTTAAACACGAGTATACGTGAAAGTTGACTGAACTTTTAATACAGTTTTTATAATGATTTTACCCCTCCCCCATTTTGTAGAGGATGTTTCGGTTTCCTTACGGCACTTCGTTTTTAGCTACACTTGTATTAAGAATGGAACCCTGAGGCTACTGATATGACGCAGTCTCGTGATTTTGTTCCTATATAAAAGGACAGAACCGGTAGGTTATAACACTTTTTATCTGTCAATCGCAACAGGTGAGCAATCACTTCCTGAGCGTTTGTTGAAACACCTTCATGTAAGTGCTTACTGAGATTGTCTATTTTTATATCTTTTCCTCGGTATTTACGCATTCGTGATTTTATTTTATATGTTGGACACTTTTTTGATTATTCTTTAATCTGTTACGAAATGAAAGTTCATCGTACTTTGGTGATTGACTTAAAATTGAACAAGAAAAAAACGTAATAAAATTACTGTAAGAAATAAGAAATTTAATTTTGTGAATTTAGGTAAACACTTTGGTTTTTGAAACTGATTATTGAAAGTTGTCAAATAAATTTAATTGTCAAATAAAAATTTGTCACAAGCCATTTCATTTTCGAGAAGCTTGAATTCACAAAATGGCAAACTAAAATTACTATAAAAACAAATTAACAAAATAACAAATTTAATGTTGTAAACGTCAACTTTGATTAAAATTGTCAAACAAAAATTTGTCATATTTCTGAAAAGCTTGAATTTTTTATTGATTGAATTCCAAGATACAAAAATAATAATTATTTATTAATTCTCTTAAGATTTGCGTTCTTTCTTTAACACCCTAGTCACCATCACGAGAACACAAATTATCATAACAATTAGTAATCATAATTAATTCAATAGCCTAATTAAATATTACAATCGAAACGAATTATTAGTCAGTACTTATCGTGTGTATTAATATTCATACACTGCACTTCCGTCTAAATCGATCGATAATAGTTGTAACGGTAATTATGTTTATTAATATTTAATATTCACTGCTCACCCAGACGTGCGATCCTTTTATCAAATTTTTATTACGAGTGCATCTAAGAATATTAACATTCAATTTCTAAAAATTTTCAAGTACATTTTTGACTTGGCGCATAATTCGTAGACCTTCGTTTGATGTATTATTCGTGTAAGGTGATTTACGTTTCGAAGAAAAATTTATGTTAACGTTCATTGTGCGATGTAATATAAATGATTAAACGTTCGTATACGTTGAATCAGTTGGTCGACATCCACACAACTATCGTTCTCTTATCTTATTATCGTTTAAATTGCAGCTCCGTAGATGTCAACGTGATTGCAGAAATGGATATAAAAATTTTAACGATATTAATTACCGTGGTCTGTCTGAAGAATCAATTAGTTGCATGCGATGACGAAGCCAATTACTGTTACTCGGATGACGAGCATCCCTATTTACTCTTTGATACAAAAACTGCTTATCACTTCTCACATGGTTTTATCAAGAACACCACTGTACCAAGTAATTATAACTATAATATTTATTTACATTCCTTAAAGTTTCAGTCCTCCGCACTGAACGCGTGTATACCCGCGGCGCTAATCGGCCATAACTTCAAAAGGGCTTTATTTCACTTTCAAATTTTTAAGATGTTACACTAACATTTTATAGAAAAAAAAATTTGATAATTTTTCAAGATTCTAAAGGTATCGCCCCCCTTAAAGGAATAAACTTATTCCTTAAATTAATTCCACAATTTTAATTCCACCGATTTAGATTGCACACCGAAGCAAATATGGCTGCTGATCAGACACGGAACTCGCAACCCAAGTGGTGAAGAGATAAAAAGCATGAAGCGCAATTTACCAAGGCTGCAGGACAGCATCCTCGAAAACGAAAGTGAGTGTTCCTGCAACGCCGCCATTTTGTTTCTAAACGTCTCTCATTTTAGGTGATCTATGCGCGAAAGATTTGGAGAACCTAAGAGCATGGACGTACGATAAAACCTTGAAGCACCGAAAGAAATATCTGACGGAGCAAGGCGAAGAAGATTTAAGATCCCTCGCCGCGAGATTCAAGAATTACTTTCCACAACTGTTGCATCTCGATTCGGCTGATGCTTTAGCGAACAAGTATAAAGTACGTTCTCGAGATACTACAGCGGGCAAGTGTTTAAATTGCCACTTAACGTTCGTTACGTCTGATTTGCTTTCCATTTTTACATAGTTCAGATCAACGGACACTCAGCGGACTGTACTGAGCATGGAGAGATTCATCGAAGGTCTGTTTGGCAATGTTACCTTGAACAGCACGGAAGTGGTGCCCACTTCGGAGGACAAGCTACTGAAGGTTTAGAACAATTCTTAATTGTATAGAAATCGATAGATTATTTAATCTTTGTTTTGTACGCGTGACGTCACGGTGACAAATTTACCTTGAAGTTTTAATGCGATTTTGAGGTTTAAGGCTAGGTGCTATTAGGCTTAAGTGCTATTAGGAGTTTCGTAGTCAAGGATTTCTGAGTGCAGCATTGACGTATTTGAATTCTTTTTGTTTGGTTGGGTGTTTTAGGTTTGATTAGTTTTGGTTGACGCACTGAGTGATGTACCGATTGATGCATTGACTGGTGCACTAATTGACGCATCGATTGATGCACTGGCTGATGCACCGAGTGACGCACCGATTGATGCATTGACCGATGCACCAATTGACGCACCGATTGATGCACTAATTAATGCACCAATTAACTCACCCATTAATGCATCAGTTGACGCACCGATTGATGCATTGACTGATGCAGCAATTGACACACCGACTGATGCACCAGTTGACACACCGATTGATGCATTGACTGACGCACTAATTGACGCACCAATTGATGCATTGACCGATGCACCAATTGACGCACCGATTGATGCACCAATTAATGCACCAATTGACTCACCCATTGATGCACCAGTTGACGTACCGACTGATGCACCAGTTGACGCACCGATTGATGCATTGACTGACGCACTAATTGAGGCACCAAGTGACGCATCGATTGATGCATTGTCTGATGCAGCAATTGACGCACCGATTGATGCATTGACCGATGCACCAATTGACGCACCGACTGATGCACCAATTAATGCACCAATTGACTCACCCATTGATGCACCAGTTGACGCACCGACTGACGCACCAGTTGACGCACTCATTGACGCACCGATTAAAGCACCGATTGATGCATTAATTGATGCACCAATCGACGCATCGATTGACGCACCGACTGATGCACCAATTGACACACCAGTTGACGCATTAATTGACGCACCGACTGACGCACCACTCAAATAAATCATAAGACAAACGATAACTAAATAAAAGCCTCATAAAAGTACAAATTATCATAAAACTATCCCCCGATTCTTATGAAGCTACACATAAAAAAAATAAAGGAAACTTTTTTATCGATCGAAACTATAAGGGTTGAAACCACCCTTCGAAGTGCCTCGAAAAAATGTCAATACATTGCATGAATGTTTCATCCATTTTCAGGCGTACAAAACGTGTAAAGCTTGGAAAAATGAAACGAAGAATTCTGCAAGCAACGCCGAAATGGAGGCATTTGAGAACAGCCAGAGATACGATAAACTTATCAATGATATTAGTAAACGATTGGGATTTCAACATAATCTGACTCTAGGTAGGAAACGCTATTTAATTACAGGTATAGGCAGGTTTATTATATTTGTTTGACTTGGTGAATTTATTTAACTGCAGTTGATTTATTGAATTTGTTCAATTATGATTTATTGAACTTATTTAATTCTGCTTAATTTACTGAATTAACTATTAAATTTAATCTAGATTTTATTTAATCAGCTACTAAATCAACTATTTAAGTACACTTCATTTATTAAACTTGAGTTAATTATGCTCAATGCAGTCAACTTATTTAATTATACTTTATATGAACGATAATTTTTATTGTTTAGACGAAGTCATGGACATGTACACTGCATGCGTCTTTGAGAAAGCATGGCACGTGGACAAAGTGTCTCCTTGGTGTGCCGTTTTCACAGAAGAAGAATTAAAAGTGATCGAGTATAAAAGTGATTTGTATTACTATTACCATACTGGCTATGGACAAAAAATGAGTAGTAGAATTGGATGTCCACCATTGCAAGACATGTTCAATCGCTTCTCGTGAGTATTTTCAAAGTTAACTCTCTTGTCATCATTTCTATCACAATATTAAATTTAATAATAGTAAAATAATTAGTAAAGTAACTAGTAAAATAACAAGTAAAATAGCAATACATTTATTATGTATATATTTATTTCTCTATCGTTTATCGTATCAAAAAATAGTTGAAACTATACAGGAATCAATATGGCAATACTATCGATTAACAAATATTTCAGGAAACTGGAGAACGGGGAATCGGACGAGCCGCAGGGTGTTTTCTACTTCAGCCACAGTTCGTCGGTGCAGTTGCTTTTGACGGCCATGAAAATTGCCGAAGATTCGATACCATTGAAAGCTTCGAATTACGAAACCATGGAAAACAGAAAGTGGAGCACATCTCGTTTGGTACCTTTTGCAGCGAACCTCGCAGCTGTTTTTTACAAGTACGTTAACAATTATTTTCTATTCGAATCTCTAAATTCTCTCTAAAAGGTATAACTTTATCTACTTCTTCAAGCTACTACTCCTTCAGTAAATTGTTCAAATGATTTATAATAATAATTAATTAATAATTTAATGATAATAATTAATTTCAAAATTACAGATGCGATTCCTCGAACAAAGTGAGACTGTATTTGAACGAAGTACCTGTGGATTACGAAGGCTGTGAGAAAGGTGTTTGCGAATGGGATTATCTGAAGGAGAAATTAGGGCCGAACGCCTTTAACTGCAACATAGATTTCTGCAATAAATGATCTTAAATATGAATTTCTATTTTGAAATTTGCTAGGTACCAAGTTTGTACGTTTTTAAGTTTTTAAGGTTATCGTTCTTAAATCCTTAAATTTTCAAATTCTAAAGTTACCAAGTTAAGAAATCCATTAGACTTTAAGCTTCCAATGTTTCAAATCTTTAATTTCCACATATGCACATTTCCATATCCCCATATTCACATAAGTCTACATCCACACGTCCATAAATCACTAATAATAACTTCTACAAATTTTCAAATCTATAAGTTCCTCAAATTCCTTCTCTTTCTTAAATTTCCTAAATCTTTCAAATCTCAAAATCTCCACATTCACATATCCTCACATTCACACATCTCCACATATACATATTTCCAAACCACCAAGTCCTACAAATTTCGAAATCTTTAAGTTCCCTGAGTTTCTCAAGTTCTTTAAATTCCACAAATTCCCCAAATCTTCAAAATTCTTAAGTGTTAAAATTACTAACTCTTCAAATCCTCACATACTCAAATATTTTAAGTTTCCAAACCCTCTATGTCCAAATTTCCAAAGTCTGAAGCTTCCAAGCTCTCAAATCCCCAAATCATCAAGTCTCTAATTTTCCAAACCCCCAAACCTCAAATTCCCAGATGACTAAAACCCCACACTTTCAAATTTCCAAACCTCCAAACTCCAAATCTCTAAATTACCAAATTTTCAGGTGCCCAAGTTTCCAAATTCCCAAGCCTTTAAGTTCCAATTTTCTAAATCCACAAATCTTCAAATTTCTAAATGACTGAAACCCCAAATTTTCAAACTTCCAAACCCCCAATCTCTAAATTTCCAAATTCTGAAATTTCCAACTCTCCAAATCCCAGAGTCAATCTCCCAATTTTCCAAACCCCCATACTTCAAATTCCTAGATCGCCAAAGTCCCAAATTTTCAAGCTTCCAATCCTCCAAACCCCCAATCTCTAAATTTCCAAATACTGAAATTTCCAACTCTCCAAATCCCCAAATCCAACTCCCAATTTTCCAAACCCCCATACTTCAAATTCCTAGATCACCAAAGTCCCAAATTTTCAAGCTTCCAATCCTCCAAACCCCCAATCTCCAAACCCCCAATCTCTAAATTTTCAAACTCTAAAATCCCCAACTCTCCAAATCCCCAAATCCATCTCCCAATTTTCCAAACCCCCATACTTCAAATTCCTAGATCACCAAATCCCCAAATTTTCAAGCTTCCAATCCTCCAAACCCCCAATCTCTAAATTTTCAAACTCTAAAATCCCCAACTCTCCAAATCCCCAAATCAATCTCCCAATTTTCCAAATTTCCAAACTTCAAACTCCTATATTACCTAAACCTCTAAATTCCCAAAGAATCTTTACATTACAAAATCTACACAAGTCGTGTTTACCATTAGAATTACCTCGAAGAGTAATTAGGGTCGCGTTCAATTGCAACTCGGATTTTTGCAACAAATGACGTAACCTGTAACGAAAACCAATTATCCAGGCTTTAATGGAGTTTGTCTAATTGATCAAACGTATTGCATCACGGAGTAACTCTAGTAAGATAATAAGGAGAGTGGTTCGAGTGATTTCTTAGAATATCAGATGTACTTTTGTCGGGGATTCTGTGGAAGAAATTACAATCTTACAAGCTGCGTGCATCTCAAGGCAACGAAGCTGAACGACCTTACATTACTTTCATATAAATGAGGATTATACGCTTATGCTCCGTTCATAATCGTCTCTCTTTAAAATGAAGCTTCGTATAATATTTCTTTAAGAGGACATGTACATACTTTTTCATAAATTTATACATTTTTTCATTTTCCAATTTTTATACATTATTTCTATTTCCTATTTTTATAGATTTTTTCATTTTCCAATTTTTATAAATTTTTTCATTTTCAAATTTTCATAACTTTAATTGTTTTTTAAATTTTTATAAGTTTTGTCGTTTTCAAATTTTTATAAATTTTGTAGTTTTCAAATTTTTATAAATTTCTTCATTTTCAAATTTTTATAAATTTTGTCATTTTCAAATTTTTATAAATTTCTTCATTTTCAAATTTTTATAAATTTGTCATTTTCAAATTTTTATAAATTTTTTTATTTTCAAATTTTCATAACTTTAATTGTTTTTTAAATTTTTATAAGTTTTGTCATTTTCAAATTTTTATAAATTTCTTCATTTTCAAATTACTATAAATTTTGTCATTTTCAAATTTTTATAAATTTTTCCATTTTCAAATTTTCATAACTTTAATTGTTTTTTAAATTTTTATAAGTTTTGTCATTTTCAAATTTTTATAAATTTTTTCATTTTCAAATTTTCATAACTTTAATTGTTTTTTAAATTTTTATAAGTTTTGTCAATTTCAAATTTTTATAAATTCTGCCATTTTCAAATTTTCATAACTTTAATTGTTTTTTAAATTTTTATAAGTTTTGTCATTTTCAAATTTTTATAAATTCTGCCATTTTCAAATTTTCATAACTTTAATTGTTTTTCAAATTTTTATATTCTTGTATTCTTATATTTAATAAACCTCTACGTTCTCATACCTTTAATTCCTACTAAACTAACAATTTGTATAAAAATTCCTTAAATACAAAAATAAATTAATTGCAACAATGTAACGAAATTTAAATAAATTCGAGATAAACTCGTACCAGAAAATATCAGTTTATTTTCCTTCGTTTATTTATCTCCAATTTGAAAGTGATTGCATATATCGACGTTGTACTAATAAATATGGTATTTGATTATTGAAACTCTCCCAGTGAATATTTAATGAAACATTTAATAAAAACTATTGTTTGACGAATTTATTTGCGAATGATTTAAGAGAAATATTCTGTTCTTTATAGAAGCAATGTTTTACATATTGGGATAATATTTTATCGACTGTTGTGCGGTTTTAACGTAGTAACAGATGCGTAGAATACGAAGCAACGAAGCTTGACGACCTTATGTCGGTGCCACCTGAACTACCGTGACAAATGCTGGTCACAGAGGGGGATGTATACTTAAATATCACAATGGATAATAATTTAACACCTAGGATTTCTGATGCAACAAACCTGAATAATCTTGGTACAATATTAATGTGATGTAATAACACGTTAGTATCATTTCATCGACCGCAATCGCATCTACGTAAAGTTAAAAGTGAAATTTCATCTGGGGGTCGTCTACGATTACTCGTGAAACTTATTCTGAATACATTAGGCAATAGTGTGTTTCATACGCGAAATAATGGAGGAATGGATGTAAATTGTTGTAGGATTTTATGCGTGTTTTTGTGGGAATAGGAAAAGAATGTTGAGTGAAATTGTGAAATATGGCGAAGGGGGTGTTTGGGGGATGTTGAGAAGGTTTTTAGATCGAGGTTTTTGAGACAATTGGATGTTTTAGGGAGTGAAATTTGGGGTGGGAGGTGGGGGGTTTAGGGAATTAGATGGTGAAGTTGGGAATTTAGAAGGTGGGGGATTTAGGGATTTACAAGGTTAGCGTTTCAGGGATTTAGAAGGTGGGGAATTTAGGGACTTAGGAGGTTGAGAATTTAGGGATTTAGAAGGTGGGGGATTTAGAGATTTAGAAGGTTGGGAATTTAGGGATTTAGAAGGTGGGGAATTCAGGGATTTAGGAGATTGGGAATTTAGGGATTTAGAAGGTGGGGAATTCAGGGATTTAGAAGGTTGGGAATTTAGGGATTTAGAAGGTGGGGAATTTAGGAATTTAGGAGATTGAGAATTTAGGGATTCAGGAGATGGGAAATTTAGGGATTTAGGAGGTGGGAAGTTTAGAGATTTAGGAGGTTGAGAATTCAGGGATTTATAAGGTGGAAAATTTAGGGATTTAGAAGGTTAAGAATTCAGGGATTTAGGAGGTGGGAAATTTAGGGATGTAGAAGGTTGGGAATTCAGGGATTTAGAAGTTGGAAAATTTAGGGATTTAGAAGGTTGGGAATTTAGGGATTTAGAAGGTTGGAAATTTAAGGATTTAGAAGGTGGGAAATTTAAGGAGTTAGAAAATGGAAACTTTAGGAATTTAGGAGGTTGACAGTTTAGGTATTTAGAAGTTTGAGAATAAAAAAAAATAGGTATTTGAAAATTTGAAATTTGAGGGATTTAGGTATTTAAAATTTAAAAACCTGAGGATTTGGAAATTAATTTGATAATTTGATAATTTGACAGTTTATTAATTTGGCAATTTTATAGTTTAAGAATTTGATAATTTGATAACTTGATAACTTGACAATTTGACAATTTGACAATTTGGTAATTTCATAAACTTAACAATTTGATAATTTGAAAATTTGACAATTTGATAACTTGACAATTTCACAGTTTAATAATTTGATAATTTCATAATTTGACAAAATAATAGTTTCATAATTTGACAATATAATAATTTCATAATTTGACAATATAATAATTTCATAATTTCATAATTTCATAATTTGAAAACTTGAAAATTTAATAATTTCACAATTTAACAATTTAACATTTTCCACCACAACTCTAAAAACACAAAAACTTGATATTCCTTATTCCTAAACATCAACACAAGAAATCGACTCTATCCATCAGTGTCTAGCGTGTGCACGTTTCGTGTACCACACCCTCGCCATTGCAATTTCCCTCACAATCATAAACCAAGCTACAAAACTGCAACCTTAATTGAAACCTAAAAACTCTAAAAACTCTCTAAAAATTCTCAAAAATCATACTTCCTCCAAATCCCTCAACCAGCAATCCCCTCAACCCCCTAAACCCCTCAAACTTAAAACCTACCCTCACCCACGTAACCCCAATACAAAATAACAAAATGTAGTACCAAAATTATCAAATATAATTTTTCAAATATTATTTACAAATATAGTAAATTATGAGTAACAACGAAAGAGTCAAAGCGTGTGTAAAGAACATTCTACAGAATTTTCACGCAAGTGAGGGGTTCATGTTACCCTTAATTGATTATCGACCGCGTTCAAACTAACAAAAATAATAAAATTTAGTACCAAAATTTTCAAATATTATTTAGAAATATAGTGCACTAGTAACAACAAAAAAAAAACAAAGCATCTGTAAAGAACATTCTACAGAACCTGTCCCAAATCTCTCAACCAAACCCCCTAAACCCCTCAAACTTAAAACCGATCCCCACCCACGTAACCCCAGTGCAAAATAATAAAATTTAGTACCAAAATTTTCAAATATTATTTAGAAATACAGTGCACTAGTAACAACAAAAAAAACAAAGCATCTGTAAAGAACATTCTACAGAACCTGTCCCAAATCTCTCAACCAAACCCCCTAAACCCCTCAAACTTAAAACCGATCCTCACCCACGTAACCCCAGTGCAAAATAACAAAATTTTCCAATATAATTTATAAATACGATAAACCATGAGTAACAATAAAAAAGTGCAGGCGTGCATGAAGAACATTCTACAGAATTTTCACGCAACCCAGGGGGTCATGTTACCCTCAACTGATTATCGACCGCGTTGAAAGTAACGAACCTTCACGATTTTCTAGAACGCACGAAACAGTGGGTTGTGCCAGTCCCGGGATCAAAGGCTTCAAACTGCAATACACTATTCAGGTGGTCGGCTGTCGTTGAAACTATACCGACTTTTACACAGTATACATACACGCCAGACGCAACGAAGCTCGACGACCTTACGGCAGTGGCACACGAGCTGCCGCCTCGAAAGGTGGTCGCGATCGGCATATAAAACAGAAATAGTTCCATGATCTTTTTCTCGGTTCGTTAAACATTTTCACGGTGATACTGTGCCATTGATTTGCCATCGCTCGAAAAATCGGCGACCGCGGAATTTCAACTTCCGGAGAATGGATCTTGTGTTTGGGAAGATCTGAATTTGAAAAAGTGAAAAGTTTGCTGTAGAGGTCCTACGATTAAATACCGGCTTTGTTACGGTAATTCCTTGTAAATAATAAGAAGCTTGTAGATAATAGAATTAGGTTGCTTTGGAGGATTTTATGGTAAAACTTGAACATGGGTGTAAAAGAGTTTGCGATAGGTCATGGGTGCGATGACCCGACAACACGAAATTTATTTTCATTCAGGTTGCGATGGAATGTCGCTTACGCATCAAGGAGGAATTTCATTTGAATATATATAAACTCGGAATAATTAAATCGTTGGTGGTGATCGCGGAGCGTAACGTCCTACTTTTGTTCTCAATTATCAAGTACAAATTACTGTGCGAGAGTAAACTGTTTTGTTCTCCTTCGGTTCGGGTTCCGATCGAACAAAGAAGTTATCGATCGAGAATTCTCTTCGAGAAAATCGACCTGACGAATTATTGAGTCTTGTAGTCTGTAAATTACTGTACGTTCGAAAATTAATTACTTTCTGATTATTGTTGAAATTCGATGTGGATTATCGTATGAGGATTGTAGTCTTTGTAAATTATTGTATTTTTATTACTTTAATTATGCGTTATTTGCGTGGTTATTATTAGCTCGCTGATGTAATGTGTTTTTGTGACACATGATAATGTAGCACTGTGTTCGCTGATTTATTTTATTTAGCTTGTTAAGGCTTATTCGTTTCTGATGGACCGAGTTATTTCTCGTTAATTGGCTGTGAAGTCAGACAATCTTTTAGTCGATATTTAAATTTATTAAGTAGACTTTTTAAAGAGACATTGTCAATTTTTAGTGTTTGCAGACATGGTAAAGTTTTATTAAAATGATTAGTGATTTTAGGAGATATTTGAGGATACCTGTAGTCAGCGGTTGTCCTTATTAATACTGATTAGTTAATTTTATTATAAAATGTCAAATTAGTGAAAAAATTGAAATATTTAAGTTATATATACTTTAATTACTATTGCAGTGATTATTTTGGTTATTCGGGTGAAATTTTTGGGGGCACGGTTAGATTAAATTGTTAAAAATAAGCTTCTCAAATTTAAATATGGATTCTCAATGTTCATTACATATTAATTTCTAAGTCATCAAATTTGGAAAATTGATGGGTATATGTCTTTAAATTCTGAAGTTCTCAATTTCTCAAATCCCAAATTTCAAATTACCAAATACCATCAAACTTTTAAATTTCCAAGATCCACTCCTCTTCAAATTTCCAAACCTCCAAAGCCCCAATATCCAATCTCTTAAATCCCTAAACTCCCAAATTTTCAAGCTTCCAAATTTCCCAAACCACAAACTTCAAATTTCCACCCTTGTAAATCCCTCAATCCCCAAATTTCCACCCTTGGAAATCCATAAATCCCTAAATTCCCATATTTCCAAATTTCCACCCTTGAAAATCCCCAAATCCCCAAATCCCCAAATTCCCAAATTCCCAAATCCCCAAATTCCCAAATTCTCAAATTCCCCAATTCCCAAATTCCCAAATTCCCAAATTTCCAAATCCCTAAATCCCCAAATCTCCAAATTTCCACCCTTGTAAATCCATAAATCCCTAAATTCCCATATTTCCAAATTTCCACGCTTCAAAATCCCCAAATCCCCAAATCCCCAAATTCCCAAATTCCCAAATCCCCAAATTCCCAAATTCTCAAATTCCCAAATTCCCAAATTCTCAAATTCCCAAATCCCTAAATCCCCAAATCTCCAAATTTCCACCCTTGTAAATCCATAAATCCCTAAATTCCCATATTTCCAAATTTCCACCCTTGAAAATCCCCAAATCCCCAAATCCCCAAATCCCCAAATCCCCAAATCCCTAAATTCCCAAATTCCCAAATCCCTAAATCCCTAAATCTCCAAATTTCCACCCTTGTAAATCCCTAGATCCCCAAATACCCAAATCTCCAAATTTCCACCCTTTGAAAATCCCTAGATCCCCTGATCCCCAAATCCCTAAATCCCCAAATCTCCAAATTTCCACCCTTGAAAATTCCTGGATCCCTAAATCTCCAAATTTCCACCCTTGAAAATTCCTAGATTCCCAAATCCCCAAATTTCCACCCTTGTAAATCCTTAAATCCCCAAATTTCCACCCTTGGAAATCCATAAGTCTCCAAATCCCCAAATCCCCAAATTCCCAAATTTTCATATCTCTCACCACCCGAAACAAAACACATCCCAGCCCAATCCATCAATTTCACGAAACACCATAACGAGCAGTAAAATGTTCGTCCTTCTCTCGTACAACGTTTCGAGTTAACTTGACTATTACTTTCAATTCTCCAAATCACCGATCCTCGACGACACGAAAATTACACGTGTATTCGAATGAAATGTCACTTCCCAAGGAAGCAATAATTTATTCGGAACGTAAGAAAACGGTGACATTCGAGCGATATCGTCGAAAGGATTTTCGAGATTTTTGCCGCAGCATTCGTGCGCGACATTTGTCACTTGCGGACACAAGACATTAACAATAAGTAGGCCAAGTAGACTTATTAGACTGAAAGAACGCTTCGCTAATCGAGCCACCAGCAATTACGCTATCGTCAACCTTACTTACTCTTGAATTGCTCTTTCAACAGCATTCCGCCTTCATAGGTTCTTAATGATTCCTCGCAAATCTTTTTCCGTGACAAAATTCTGTGACAACGTGAATATTGACTGTCATTCGAACGTCGTTCGCGAATTGTTTTTTGTAGAGCTACCTCCGCGTGATTTAACAGTTTCACGAGAGAAATACCGTGGAGAGACTGAATCATCGGGGGTTCATTGTAGAAGGCTAAAATAATTTTATTATTATATTTTTGTGACAAAATATTGCAAACTTCGTGTTTGAAATTTGATGTCATGAAATTGTTTTGTATGTTCAGATATGAAATTATTTTGTATTAAACATATGAGAATATGTTTCATATTTTTCATATTCATATGTTTCGTATTATTCATATTCGTGTGTTTCATATTATTCATATTATTCAAATATGAAATTATTTCATATGTTCAGATATGAAATAGTTTGATATAACCTACAAGTACAACGTCATTTTAAATAAATTTCGATCACAAAATTATTGCAAGGTTATTTTAAATAATTTTGTGTTTATAGGTTATGTCGAGTTATTTCATATGTGGAGATCATATATAACTTTTTAGTTTAAGTTCGTTTAAAATAATTTTTTATTCAAAGACTATATTAAATGATTTTCTACTTGAAGCTTGTACCAAATTATTTTACACTTAAAAATTGCTTAAAATAATTTTATATTCGATTAGATAAAATGGCGTCGTATTTGAAGTTTATAGAAAATGGCTGCATATGAAGTTTATAGAAAATGGCTGCATTTGAAGTTTATAGAAAATGGCTGCATTTGAAGTTTATACAAAATGGCTGCATTTGAAGTTTATAGAAAATGACTGCATTTGAAGTTTATAGAAAATGGCTGCATTTGAAGTTTATACAAAATGGCTGCATTTGAAATTTATAGAAAATGACTATATTTGAAGTTTATAGAAAATTACTATATTTGATGTTTATAGAAAATAACTGTATTTGAAGTTTATAGAAAATGGCTGCATTTGAAGTTTATAGAAAATGACTGTATTTGAAGTTTATACAAAATGGCTGCATTTAAAGTTTATAGAAAATGACTGTATTTGAAGTTTATAGAAAATGACTGTATTTGAAGTTTATAGAAAATGACTGCATTTGAAGTTTATAGAAAATGGCTGCATTTGAAGTTTATACAAAATGGCCGCATTTGAAGTTTATACAAAATGGCCGCATTTGAAGTTTATACAAAATGGCCGCATTTGAAGTTTATAGAAAATGACTCTATTTCAAGTTTACAGAAAATGTCTATACTTGAGTTTACATAAAATAATTTTCCATTCGAAATTTGCAATAATTACATTAAACTTGTACCTGTAACATTGACTTACCATGTTAATTATTCTCAGTACATTAATAAAAAGAATAACCTTCTCCAAAAAAAAATTAACACGGTCAAAGCAAACAAAATTCGCCAATAACGTGTAAGCAAAGCATACCGAACTGATTTTGTGTGAAGGCAGTTTATGAGCAGTTTTAATGGTGTTAGGTTCGGAAAATTAGCATGTATCGTACAAAAGAGGTTACAGTTCCAACCGCGAGTTTCGTGTCTCGCATCGAGACTGTTTGCAACATTAATAATCTCGTAATGAAAGCTGCAACTTTGAATGTACCTGCTTGTTGCTCGGAAATTATGCAATATGCCTGCTCGCCGGAGAAATACACGAACACATCTTAATTTCTCGTTCATGTGAACGTTTCTCATTTATCCTTAACCTTGATGTATCTGTTGGCGGATCGTTCGTAAATCAAGTGCTTGTCAAATCGTAAATTGGAGAGTAGAGATAAATAAGGAAGTTTAAAATGTTATTTATGGGAATGCATAAAAATATTTACGAGTTTTGCATATCTTCTTTGTCCCCGTTCTCCGTTTATCGATCATTACATAAGAGGAATGCAAGGATAGTTCGATTATTCCTCATTTTTTTGTTCTTTTACTTAATCACGTAAAATGAGAAATAAATAATTTTCCTGGTTACGTAAGACTTCACGTTTAGTTAGCTGCAATTTACAAAGCCGGTAATAAAGTAACACGTGACATCAGCACAGGAAAATGTAGGTTTACCGCTTGCCATACTCCGGTATGGAACAAAGCTATGACTTCAAAATGTTACGAGCGGAATTTGAATCTCGGACTTACCAAATCGATACCCGTACAAACGATCACGTATGCAAAAACAAACGTGACATATTTTCATTCACCGACTGTCGTCTATGGTTTTGCATTTTAAAGTGACCAGTCACTTATCGTTCCCTATTAGTAAATTGAACATCAATGAATACATATTAATCTCTCTCGTTGCAGAACAAGACTTCAACCATGAGGAACGTGTATTTGTTATTCGCGATTTTCATTGTAAGTCACGTTTACGCTCGCGACGTTGACTTTTGTTTCGTCGACGAAGATGACCCATATTTGTACATGGCCACAAAGACTGCCTACCATTTCGTTCATGCTGGTAAAACAAGATTTCAGGATGTGCCTAGTAAGTATATTATTATAACGTTTCGTGAGGAGTTTATTAATTTGTAGAGGAAACATTTTCTGTTATAGACATTATATTTCTATAACCTAATTTTTATTTATATTCTGAGGTAAAGTAAGTTTTGTAGACTCTTGTTATATTGCAATGCAAGTAAGTTTTGTAGACTATTATAGACTCTCGTTATATTGCAATATCATACTATGTCAAATCGATGTATAATGGCGATATAATCGTTACGATATAACGTATGAGTAAATTACGCGTGATAGTATAATATATGATATAATTCGTGGCAATATAATGGGAGGCAATATAACACGTGGTAATTCAATACATAAGAGTATAACGTATGTTGATTTAACGTATGACCATGCAACGCATAATAATTCAACACGTGGCTATATAACAAGTGGCTATATAGCAAGTGGCAATATAACGCGAGGCAATATAATACAAGGTAATTCAACACGTAAGAATACAATGTGTAATGATTTAATGTATGACAATGCAAGGCATGGTAATTTAATTCATGGCTATATAACGCGTGGCAATATAATGCGAGGGAATATAATGCGTGGTAATTCAACAAGTAAGAATAAAACGCATAGTAATTTAATGTATGACAATGCAACGCGTGATAATATAATAATTGGCAATATAATGCGTGGTAATATAACGCGTGGCAATATAACGCGAGGCAATATAACGCATTGCAATTTAACGTGTAGGAATCTAACACGTGGTAATTTGAGGTATGACAATGCAATGCTTGGAAATTTGATGCGTGGCTATATAACGCGTGGCAATGTAATGCGAGGCAATATAATGCGTGGTAATTCAATACGTAAGAATACAACGCATAGTAATTTAATGTATGACAATGCAACGCGTGATAATATAATAATTGGCAATATAATGCGTGGTAATATAACGCGTGGCAATATAACGCGAGGCAATATAACGCATCGCAATTTAACGTGTAGGAATCTAACACGTGGTAATTTAACGTATGACAATGCAATGCTTGGAAATTTGATGCGTGGCCATATAACGCGTGGCAATATAACACGTGGCAATATAACGCGTGGTAATTTAACGCGTAGGACGACAACGCGTGATAATTTAACGTATGACAATGCTACGCGTGGAGATTTGACACGTGGCTATATAACGCGTGGAGATTTGATGCGTGGCTATATAACGCGTGGAGATTTGATGCGTGGCTATATAACGCGTGGAGATTTGACACGTGGCTATATAACGCGAGAAGATTTGATGCGTGGCTATATAACGCGAGGAGATTTGACACGTGGCTATATAACGCGAGGAGATTTGACACGTGGCTATATAACGCGAGGAGATTTGATGCGTGGCTATATAACGCGAGGAGATTTGACACGTGGCTATATAACGCAAGAAGATTTGATGCGTGGCTATATAACGCGTGGTAATCTAAAGAGTGCTACATAACGTGTAGTCATCCGACACATGGCTATACAACGCGTGGCAATTGAATATGGCTATATAACGCGAGGTAATATAACGTATGGCACTAGAACGCGTGACAATATACCATACGGCTATATAACGCGTGACGAACCAACGCAATCTAACACAACGCGACTTGCAATAAAACGCGAATATCGAACCATAAAAATGGCAATATATCGAGAGTCTACTATACTTCCCTGCAAATAAATTTCAACGACTCCGGAAATACATTTAGTTAAACATTTCACGAGATACATCTGTACGAACGTGTCAAAACTATCGAACGTTTAATTATTTTACAGATTGTCATGCGGAACAAGTTTGGATGCTTGCTACACACGGCACGCAATGTGCGTCGCAAACGGAGATCACACGAATGCTCGAATTAACCGAGGTTCAAGCACAGATACTTAATAATCACGAGTCACGAGATGGTAAGTGAAAGAATATCAAAGGACATCGTCTCCTTCCCCGAAATCGATGACTAATACTCGCGTTTTAGCGTTCAATGAACCTTGTCAAGGAAACGACGTTTTCTAGGAAAGGGAACGCGAGTGACATAGTTCGCTGTTAATTCAGGTCATTGACACTTTTTCGTATCGATCTTTGCCACACGTTGTTTCACATGACGATCAATAGTTACTTTCTCAGCCGTTAACCTAAGATTTATTATACCTGTGCTTGTAAATTGGAACCACTATCGCTTATCACGAACACATACATTTGTGTTATTGGTAAACGATAGTATCAATGGATTCTTTATCGGCGTTGCGCAACGGTGCATATAGACTTCTTTTAGATTAGGATAAGCGTAGGAGAGGAGAGAGAAGAAACACTTGTTATGGGAGAATTTGGATATTTTTATGAATTAATTGTTTATGAATTTTTTTAGTTTTATAGTTAGACATTTCTGTTTTTTTTTGATATTACTATATTTTTAATATTACTATTGACATTACTATTGACATTACGACATTTTTGACATTACTATACTTTTAACATTACTATTGACATTACTACATTTTTAGAATTCTAAATTATCAAATTCTCATGTGATCAAATTTTCAAATTTCTAAATTCTCACATTACTAAGCCCTCACGTCACTATGTCCTCAAATACTCATATGACAAACCCTCACATCCTCAAATTAACACGTCCCCAAATTCTCATATCCACAACTTCTCACGTCTCAAAATTCTCACATCCCTAATTTTCCACATCCCCAAATTCTCACATCCCAAATTCTCACGTCCCCAAATTCTCACATCCTCAACTTCTCACGTCTCAAAATTCTCACATCCCTAATTTTCCACATCCCCAAATTCTCACATCCCAAATTCTCACATCCTCAACTTCTCACGTCTCAAAATTCTCACATCCCTAATTTTCCACATCCCCAAATTCTCACATCCCTAATTTCCCACATCCCCAAATTCTCACATCCCCAAATTCCCAAATCCCCAACTTCTCAAATCCCCAAATGCTCATATTCCCAACTTCTCAAATCCCCAAATTCTCACATTCCCAAATTTCCAAATCCCCAAATTCCCAAATCTTCAAATTCCCAAATCCCCAAATTCCCAAATTCCCAAATTCCCAAATTCCCAAATCCCCAACTTCTCAAATCCCCAAATTCTCATATCCCCAACTTCTCAAATCCCCAAATTCCCAAATCCTCAAATTCCCAAATTCCCAAATCCCCAAATCCCCAAATCCTCAAATCCCCAAATCCCCAAATCCCCAAATCCCCAAATCCCCAAATTCTCAAATCCCCAAATTCTCAAATCCCCAAATTCCCAAATTCCCAAATCCCCAAATTCCCAAATTCCCAAATCCCCAAATTCCCAAATCCCCAACTTCTCAAATCCCCAAATTCTCACACTCCCAACTTCTCAAGTCCCCAAATCCCCAAATCCCCAAATTTCCCAACATCCACATCTCAAAACCCCACATCCTCACATCCCCAAATTTCCCCCAAATTCCCCTCCCAGTCACCCAAATCTTCAAATTCGCAGTCACATATAAAAATCTCAAGACTGCCTACTCTGTTCTCTCCACAGAGGGTCGCATGTGCAACAAAGATTTAGAGAACCTCAAAAGATGGAAACCAGACGCATACCTGGTCGTCGAGAGAGCGGAAGTGTTAACGCCTCAAGGTGTCGAAGATATGAAATTGCTAGCAAGAAGGTTGCAGAGTAACTTTCCTCAGCTTCTGCAGACCAGTATGAATAACGTAACTGCAGACAATTACATGGTACCAAAAAAAAATTAATAAAAATAATACAATTACTGAAGAAATGAAAATTAAATGATATCACAAATAGTACAAAGTATTTAATTAATGGTGTTTAGTTTAAAACAACCGAAAATTAATAAAAATAATACAATTACTAAAGAAATGAAAATTAAATGATATCACAAATAGTACAAAGTATTTAACTAATGGAAATATTTAATTAATGGTGTTTAGTTTAAAACAACCGAAAATTAATAAAAATAATACAATTATTAAAGAAATGAAAATTAACAAATAGTACAAAATATTTAACTAATGGAAATATTTAATTAATGGTGTTCAGTTTAAAACAACCGACGCACGTGACACCATGGGGTCCTTCATGGAGGGACTCTTCGGGGACAGAAACGCTGTGGACGCCGAAGAAGTTCCTGTCAACGACACTTTACTCACTGTAAGTAACTTTTTGATATGCATGACACATGTTATTTGGAATGTTTGTAATGAATGTTTGATGGTGAAAGGATTTTTTGAAAATGTTTTGTGTAATTGTTATTTTAGCCTTATAAGAGCTGCAATGAATGGGATAATGAACAGAACAACATTTCTATGGAGGAAGTGAATAAATTTGATGAGGGACCGCAGTTTCAGAGTCTTATGATGAGCGTTAGCAGACGTCTTGGATTTTTGTACAATATATCTAAAGGTAAGAAGTGATTTTATTGGTTTTGTTAGAGATATGTACATTACTTGGTGTCGGAAATATGTAGCATACGTAGCATGTGTAGTTCATTATCATTATTAGATTCATTAGACTCGAGTGAAGTATATGTAGTTCATTATCATAATTAGATTCACTGTTAGACTCAAGTGAAGAGTGCAAATCTTCGTATCAATGTATCTCGACGTTGTTAAATTTACAAATTCTGAAATTCTTATATTATTGAGGTTAATAATTTCTAATTTTCTATGTTTGACATTCATTAATATCTAATTGCATGAATTTTTAAATCTCCAAATTCTCAATTTTCTATATTTCTAAATGTTCAAGTTCTCAGATTGCCAAGTTTACAAGTGTTCAAATTCTCAAAGCTTCAAGTCCATAAATTTCCAAATTTCTATGTCCCTAATTTTCTATCAAACTTCCAATTCCCTAAATCCTAAAATCCTAAATCTCCAAATGACCAAATCCTTAAATCTCCAAATTTCTAAATCCTCAAATCCTCTAACTTCCAAGTTTGGAAACTCTTAGATCCCCAAATCCTCAAATTCCCAAGTTTGCAAACTCTCAAATCCCTAAATCCTCAAATTGCCAAGTTCACAAACTTTCAAATTACCAAATCCACAAACTCCTAAGTCTTCAACAATACAAATCCTCAAATTCCCAAATTTCCACCCTTGTAAATCCCAAAATCCCCAAACCCCCAAGTTCCCAAATTTCCACCCTTGTAATTTCCCAAGTTCCCAAATTTCCACCCTTGTAAATTCCCAAATTTCTAAATTTCCACCCTTCTAAATTCCCAAGTTCCCAAATTTCCACCCTTGTAAATTCCCAAATTTCTAAATTTCCACCCTTCTAAATTCTCAAGTTTTCAAATTTCCACCATTGTAAATTTCCAAGTTTCCAAATTTCCACTCTTGTAAATCCCAAAATCCCCAAATGCCCAAATTTCTAAATTTCCACCCTTGTAAATTCCCAAGTTCCCAAATTCCCATCCTTGTAAATCCCAAAATCCCCAAACCCCCAAATTTCCAAATTTCCACCCTTGGAAATCCCTATATCCCCAAATCCCCAAATTCCCAAATCCCCAAATCCCCAAATCCCCAAATCCCTAAATCCCCAAATTTCCAAATCCCCAAATCCCTAAATCCTCAAATCCCTAAATCCCCAAATCCTCAAATCCCTAAATTCCTAAATCCCCAAATCCCCAAATCCCTAAATCCCTAAATCCCCAAATCCTCAATCCCTAAATTCCCAAATCCCTAATTCCTATATCCTCAAATCCCTAAATCCCCAAATTTCCAAACTTCCACCCTTATAAATCCCTAAATCCCAAAATCCCCAAATTTCCACCCTTGTAAATCCCCTAATCCCCAAATTTCTACCCTTATAAATCCCCTAATCCCCAAATTCCCAAATATCCAAGTCCCACTATAATTTATCCCACTCCAATCCAATGCAATCCCACAAATACCATACATTACATCGTCCATAAATCATACCCCGCTTTCTATCCGTTCCCAAACAAAAAAAAAACACATTTCCAACGCATTTATTAATATTTACCAACCAACATAATCTACAAATAGCCTCTTCATGCCGGTAATTCATGAATTTCATTTCTGCGTGACTCATCTCCTTATCCGAGAAACAGTGACATTATCGTGCAACTTTCCGCCAAACCGGATACAAAAACAATCTATCCAAATCGAACACCGCAATATCACTCCCATCCTTCAGATAATATTCAATCATGTCGATGTTAGACGGAAGCATAATTTTTCAGAGACCGTCTTAACGATGTACGATATGTGCCGTTACGAAAAGGCCTGGACAGTGACGAAACTTTCACCTTGGTGTGCGGTCTTCAGCAAGGAAGAGCTCCGCGTGCTGGAATATCGCGAGGATCTCTACTACTATTACAAGGCCGGATACGGTCGCGAAATCAATGCTCAGCTAGGATGTACGCTGTTGCAAGACATGATGAATCACTTTTGGTAATTCTCTTTAGATCCGTTCGCGACGGGATCAGAAATAATTCGATACGTTCCGCAGGAAAGTGGAACAGGATAAAAACGCGATGGAACCGAAGGGAGTGTTTTACTTCAGCGACATCATCAGCCTGCAGAATCTGCTCACCACGCTGGGCATCAACAAGGATCAAATGAAACCGACTGCCTTTAATTACAAGGATATGGCGAAACGACAATGGCGGACTTCCTTTATTTCGCCGTTCGCTGCTAACCTTGTCGCTGTCTTCTACAAGTAAGACTAATTGGAATTATATCGTGCTTAATACTTATGTATTAGTATAACTGATGTTTTTCTTTTTTTTTGTTGGAGAGAAATGCAACTTCCTGTAATTAATATTAATACTAATGCGGTAGTGTGTAATGCAGTTAATTGTGATTTTTTATGCAGATGTATTTGGTTTGTTGTGTAACTTTGTTACGTTAATTTTGTACTTTATGTTAGTATTGTTAGCAATATTTGTTAGAAAATATCATTCGTAAGGCGTTTATTGAGATGTTCAATGGGTTCGACAAAATGGCCGCCAGAATTAAGGATTCTATTTTCTATTCAAATTCAATTAATTGTGATTTTGTTCTCATTTGGTTCAGTTATCTTTCTGTGGATATTAACAAGATATTGTTGATAAATTCGTTAGAAAATATTGTTCGTTAGGTAGACATTCATTGAAACGTTCAAGAGGTTCCGTTCGTGCAACAAAATGGCGGACCGACTTAAGGTTTCTGTATTAATTCACAGACGCGAAACATTCAAATATTATTAACCTCAAAATTAATTGTAATTTTGTAAGTAAATGTTGAACTTATTTGATTCCATTACCTTTTTACTAACTTTGACAAAATATTGTTAACAAATTCGTTAAAAAATATCATTCATTAGGTAGACATTCATTGAAACGTTCAAGAGGTTCCGTTCGTGCAACAAAATGGCGGACTGACTTAAGGTTTCTGTATTAATTCACAGACGCGAAACATTCAAATATTATTAACCTCAAAATTAATTGTAATTTTGTAAGTAAATGTTGCAGTTATTTGGTTCCATTACCTTTTTACTAACTTTGACAAAATATTGTTAACAAATTCGTTAAAAAATATCATTCACTAGATAGAAATTCAGTAGAACGTTCAAAAGTTTCGTTCGAACGACAAAATGGCTGTCAATACTTTATTACTTCATAACCTAGTTAAATACTATTAAAATTAATTATGATTTCATACACAGTTGCACTTGGTTAAATCATCTTTCCCTCAACATTCACAGAACATCCTCAACAAATTAGTTAAATAATATTATTCATAAAATAGACATTTAATAAAACGTTCAAGAGGTTCCTTTCGAACGACAAAATGGCTGCCACTGTTTTATTACTTCATAACCTAGTAAAATACTATTAAAATCAATTACGATTTCATATACAGTTGCACTTGGTTAAATCATCTTTCCCTTAACATTCACAGAACATCCTTAACAAATTAGTTAAAGAATATTATTCATAAAACAGACATTCATTAAAATGTTCAACGACTTCGACAAAATGGCCGCCACACTAAAGTATTCTATTTCGATTCACAGATGCGACGGAAACACTCAACCAAACAAAGTAATGTTTTACTTGGCAGAGAAGCTGGTAATGCTGGACGGATGCGACGTAGGCCTCTGCGACTGGGAATACTTCAAGCAAAAATTCAGCCCCATAATTAATCGTTGCAATCTTAACGTTTGCTGGGACGGAAGCGGAGTCGCCGCTTCCCTTCCGAATTTTATCCTCGTTCTTCTTTCATGCTTTTCTCTAGTCTTTCTTAGAAATTAGAGACGTACGCGGTGCTGGATTAATCGATATGCACTTGCTTTCAAGCTGCACTTTCATCTTTCGAATCTTCAAATTTTGTTTTATGTGAAGTGGGACATTTTTGTCAGAGGTCTAATTTCTTTCAGGTAAATGTATCGTAATACATTGAAATAATATATTATTATAATGAACTGAAATAATATATTATTATAATAAATTGAAATAATATATTATTATAAAATTGAGATATTGTACTATTAACCCTTTGCGCTCGAGAGATGACTCTCAGTCGCCATTTTATTTAATACAATAATTTAAAATAAGCATTTTTTGAACGATTCCATGATATGACACGTGAGATGTATAAACACAGTGAAACAAACAATAATAGGAATTATTGGTAGAGAAATAACCTCAAAAAAATTCATTTATCTTTTTAAATAAGTTTTAAAGTTGCTGTTTGCAAGCAGTCAAATTACCTTCGAGCGCAAAGGGTTAAAATAAATTAAGATAATATTATATTATTGTAACAATTTGAAATAATATAATATTTGAAGTAATAATGGGGACCTAAATCGAATGGGGTCCAACGTGTTGATCCAGCACTGTGTTCATAGAACGCATAATTCAATTTGAAATTATATGAAACTATTCGTACGAATTAAAGTAGCTCGAAAGCTGCAACATTCCGCTGTGCTTTTTCGAACGCCAAAAAACAAATGGAGCGATGTTTAATATTTTTTATTCCTATAATAGCTGTGTACGTTATTTATACGCATTTATTGTTGTGTTGTCATCTTCATTTGTTTATATGTCACAGGTACGATAAGGTAATATTTATGACATTTTAACACTCTAACAACGTCCGTCCGGTTCGCGAGAGATTTGAATGCACAATTGCATTGCTTGAAATTTTCCTTTCGGATCTTAGTGTCGTGACAAGTAAGACATACATGTATACGCTTAATAAATGTAAAGATATTAAGATTATATCGTAATTATTAAATAACAGTTCAGGTTTTAAAATTTCTTTCACTCGTTTTGAACTTGGTGTAAATATCTTTTTGTTACATTAGGTTCAAAGATTAAATAATTATTTGTATAAGAAATTAATCTAGTTTCTTGATTGTAGATTCGTGTGATGTTTCGTATATGAATAAAAATTGCTAACAATTACGAGTGTTTGTGAACCTTGAAATCAGCTTATAATATGACGAAGAGGATTTTTTATAATGACGTTAACTAGAGTGACACCGTGAAACGAAGGCCTTGCAATTATCGTGATTAAAAAAGATCAACATACTTATAGGGGTAATGCGTCGTCAAGGATCATTTGTAGGTTTCTAGATAACTGTCGGCGAAATTTGCATTGAACGTGTAAATTACCAATAAGTGGAAGATGCTGTCAGAGTTAATTCGATATCACGCCTGCACATTGTCTGCAGGTGAATAATTCGCTAATGAAAGAAGCCTTCAACTTTATTAAAATAATTCTCGTGTGTAAACTTCTGATGTATTGCTTCATAGCCGGCCAAACAAAGTTTAATCCATGAATTATTAACGGAGCGTTAACTATAAAATTAACTATACATCAAAATTAATAACAGAACACTAACTTGGATTTGACGAATAGAACATTTAGATATTTTGTAGTCTGAGGTTTTATTTTATTTATACTGAAGATATAGTAAATAGTAATTCTTTTTGAACATTATCACAATATGGAGATGAAGAAATTTATTTTTGAAGGTTGTGAATTTATAAATTTAATCAGTAGTGAATTATTGAGGTTCTCATTAGGATATTCTATTTTGAGGAATAATTTTTAAGTAATTTATGAATTTAATGACTAGGTCATTGTTAAGGATCTATTTATTAATTAAATTTTATTAGGTTATTCTACCTTTTTGTTTCATTATATTTTTACAAATTTAATAATTAAAGTTTAATGTTTGATGATTTAATAATTTGATAATTTGATAATTTAATAATTTAATAATTTGATAATTTAATAATTTGATAATTTGATAATTTTATAATTTGATAATTTAATAATTTTATAATTTAATAATTTGATAATTGAATAATTTAATAATTTAATAATTTGATAATTGAATAATTTAATAATTTAATAATTTGATAATTGAATAATTTAATAATTTGATAATTTCATAATTTCATAATTTCATAATTTAATAATTTCATAATTTAATAATTTAATAATTCAATAATTCAATAATTCAATAATTTAATAATAATTATTAAATTTGTAAAAATAAAATGAATGTAACTAAAATTAATTAAAAATTAATTGAATGAATGAAATAACTACATGAAAAATTAACTACTAGTAATAATTGACTATTAACTTATTAAATTAGTAAAAATATAAAAAATATAATAAAACAGAAAAATAGAATAACCCAACAGAACTCAATTAATTAAAAGAACCTTGCAAATTACCCAGTCATCAAACTCATAAATTACTAAAAAAAATTATTAATCAAAAAAATACAATAACCTAACAGAACGTAATTAATTAACAAATTACGCAACAGAATGAAGAATAACTTAATTAATATTCAAGATAATTTCCGCAAACTACGGAAAGAAAAAGAAGGAAATTGATGTAGAAAAAAACGGGAGCACGATATACATCTTGTTGGTCAATCAAGTAAATGAAACGCGTATAAACGCAGTATAAGTAAAAGAGCATAGTATGCACAATACACGTATACTTTACATGAGTTGTTTTATTATTGCAACAAAGATAATTGATCGTCTCTTATGAAAAATTAAATGTGCAATGTAATTAAATAGGAATTCTTTCGCCTATTAGTCTTTTACCTGTTAGTTAGCTATTGGTGGTGCTGGTGAATAGAGGTAACTAAGGAATAATATTTAAATTTAACAAAGGCTTTTGTTTCTGTTTTTGTGCCGTATTATGCAATTTATAAAGTCTACGTGTATTTATAGTTTTCAATTTTTCAAGTTTTCGAGTTTTTGAGTTTTTGAGTTTTTGAGTTTTCAAGTTTTCGAGTTTTTGAGTTTTTGAGTTTTTGAGTTTTTGAGTTTTTGAGTTTTCAAGTTTTCGAGTTTTTGAGTTTTTGAGTTTTTGAGTTTTTGAGTTTTCAAATTTCCAAGTTTTCGAGTCTTCGAGTTTTCAAATTTTTAAGTTTTCGAGTTTTCAATTTTTTAAATTTTCAAATTTTCAAGTTTTCTAAATTCCTAAATTTTTACATTTTCCAAACTACAAATCCTCAAATTTATAAGTTTTTAAATTCTCAAATTCCTCAAATTTCTGAATTCTACAATTCCCTAGATTGCAAGCTCTGAAGTTCTTACATCTCCAACTTTTCAAATTTCCCAAATTTTTAAATTTCTAAAATTTGAAATTTCCCAAGTTTCCTAGTTTTCAAATTCTCAAATTCCCAAATTTGGAAAACCCCCAAAATTTTTAGAAATCCCAAATTCCCAAATTCCCCAATACTCAAATTTCCACACCCTCAAATTTCCCAAATTCTCAAATCCCCCAAAACCCTCGAATTTTCCAAATTCTCAAATCCCCCAAAACCCAAA
This sequence comes from Megachile rotundata, assembly GCF_050947335.1. NCBI lineage: Eukaryota > Metazoa > Arthropoda > Insecta > Hymenoptera > Megachilidae > Megachile > Megachile rotundata. The sequence goes on from NC_134990.1 coordinate 13,978,166, forward strand.
CTTCCAAACCCTTAAATTTCCCAATTTTTCAAAGTCCCCAAAACTCAAACTTCCAAACCCTCAAATTCCCCAAATTCTCAAATTCCCCAAAACCCAAGCTTCCAAACCCTCAAATTTCCCAAATTCTCAAATTCCCCAAAACCCAAGCTTCCAAACCCTCAAATTCCCCAAATTCTCAAATCCCCCAAAACTCAAACTTCCAAATCCTCAAATTCCTCAAATTCTCCAAACTCCCAAATTCCCCAAATATCCAAACTCTCAATCTCTCAAATCCCCAAATACCCAGCCTCCTAAATCCCACTTCCTCACAATCACACAAACCACACCACCAAACAAGACCCCTCTCAATTTTGGCTCGCCCGCACCCATAATTCATACACCCAACCTTCTTTCAGAATAATTGACTTCTCCCAAGCAAATTGGACTACAATCCAACAGCCATGGCACTCGCAACGTTCCTCTTGGCGATACATCAACTCAACTACACGGAATACCTAACAAGCATAAATCAACCGATCCGCGAATTATTAACCACATCAAAGTCCTCGGACGTGCTCTTCATCGTCCACGACCCCACCTCCAACAACTCCGAAATAATCGAAGACATGTACCGAATCGTGGTCCAAACTTCTCCAACCACTTTCGTTTACTTAAATCGCTCCGACACGAACCTGTCGTTCCACGTATCTCGAAGAACTCTGATTTTCTATCTTTTCTTCTCAAAAAATTCTCCAAACGTGAACGAATCGCAGGAGATCGCGAACGTGATTTCGCGAGAGGAGACTCGTCAGAAGGTTCTTCTGATGACCTTTCTCGAAGAACGCGACTGTAATTTTGAGTCCCTTTTTGTGCAACTGTGGCGCAAACAGCTGATCAACGTGGCGATTCTAGAGCTACCAAGATTTGAGAATAAAGAGAGGCAAAAAATAATGTTGCATCGATACAACCCCTTCTCGAAGGACTACGACCGACAAGTGTACACTTCGGGCATCGAATTCTTCCCCGACAAGGCGAAGAACCTCCACGGTAACCCTATGAAAATACTGCTCTTCCCCAGAGCCGCCATTCCCGCCGTGATCACCGACTCGCAAGGTCGCGTCGTGAAGATCAGAGGCCCAGACGCGAAGATGCTAAATACCTTCAGCAAGGTTCTGAACTTCACCCCGAACATGTACAAAGTTCCGACCGCCGATTTTTCCTTGCACGGCACGATGGCGGTCGAGGACATCGATATTTCGTTGTCGTTACCCATTTTCAACCCCAACGTGTCCAGCGAGTACACCTTGCCTCTGCACCACGAGCACTGGTGCGCGGTCGTGCCGATCAGTTACACGTCGAAACTGATCGAGACGCAAGCCATCATCGGTACGGTCGTGAACTACGTAATCGTCCTGTCGTTCTGGGCCATATCGCGTATGCTGAAGCTCGACCGAAGGTACTGGCAGCCGCTGAAGATCTTCGGCATGATACTCTGCCTGTCGGTGCCGATTAAATCTAGGAGAGCCATCGAGAGGATTTTGCTGTTCGCTATTTTTCTGGCGTCGTCGGTTCTGTCGACGAACCTGTACGCGGACCTCACCACGTCGCATATTAAGGGCTCGGAGCAGACGGTGTACAAGGACTTCAAGGATATAGAAGACTCCGGGCTGATACCACAAATATTGAAACCGGTGTACAACGTGACTTTTAAGAATAACGATGATCCGTATTTTGTTGGGTTGAAGAAGAAGACGGTGCCTATCACGAACATGAGCGACTGCTTTTATAATTTGGCGAGGTACAAGAATGTTACTTGCTTTATGGAGAGGAAATTTGCGGATGTGATGATTTATTCGTACTGGAAGAAGGGGGAGAATAGTATGGTCGTATGCAATAATCTTTGTTACGCGAAACCGCTGGCCGCGTATTATACGAAGAAGAACTCGCCGGTTGTTGAGAAATTGTCGCTGATCGTGATGCGGTTGAAACAGTCCGGGTTGCAGCATAAGTGGAACATGGATTTTACTGGTAAATTTTCGGTGAGGAAGACGCATTTGATGAACGTGAATGATGATAGCAAGCCGTCGTTGGTGGGGAAGCTGATACCGATTGTGACCTGTGGGTTTTTTCTGTCGATGGTGGTTTTCTGGGCTGAATTATTGGTCGGTGGTAGTGAGAATGAGGAAGAGTAAGCAAGGGAGAAAATATTGATGGTCGTTCGTTGTTTAATATTTGTGTAGTGTGTTTACTTGGAATTGAATCTATGTGTTATATGTAAAATCTTGTAACTTCATGTAGGACTTATGTCTTGGGGATTCATGTTAGATTCATATGTGGAGATGTTAATAGTTTTTGAGAGTTGATGTATTTAGATTAGGGTCTACGTCCGCAATTCTTCACATCTCTCAATGAATGCAACTCCACATCCCTAAATCCATATATTCCTAAATCCACACGTCTCCAAATCCACATATCCCCAAATCCACACGTCTCCAAATCTCCACATCCCCAAATCCACATATGCCCAAATCCACATGTCTCTAAATCCACATATCCCCAAATCCACACGTCTCCAAATCTCCACATCCCCAAATCCACATATGCCCAAATCCACACGTCTCTAAATCCACATATCCCCAAATCCACACGTCTCCAAATCTTCACATCCCCAAATCCACACGTCTCCAAATCCACATATCCCCAAATCCACATATCCCCAAATCCACATATCCCCAAATCCACATATCCCCAAATCCACATATCCCCAAATCCACATATCCCCAAATCCACATATCCCCAAATCCACATATCCCCAAATCCACATATCCCCAAATCCACATATCCCCAAATCCACATATCCCCAAATCCACACGTCTCCAAATCTCCACATCCCCAAATCCACACGTCTCCAAATCTCCACATCCCCAAATCCACATATGCCCAAATCCACATATCCCCAAATCCACACGTCTCCAAATCTCCACATCCCCAAATCCACACGTCTCCAAATCTTCACATCCCCAAATCCACATATGCCCAAATTTTGACATCCCCAAATCTCCACATATCCCCAAATATCCACGTCCCTAAATCTTCACATCCCCAAATCCATATATTCCCAAATCCACATGTCCGCAAATCCACATATCCCCAAATCTTCACATGTCCCCAAATCCCAAAATGTCCAAATCCACAATACACTCATCATATACAACTCTCAACACCAGCTTGAAAATAGCACAATTAAGAATTGTCTATAACTGTACAACAAAAGAAAATGACTGTTTTGACTTCTTGAAGAAGAAATTCGCAAACAGGCAGATTTACTCGAAATCACCAAAGGCCACATAGTTCTCGTCATTCAAGAGTTTGAGTCTTTTGTTTGATGATAAAGAACCGATCTAATTTTAGAAAAGCATAGGATTTAATGATCTTGTACTTCAGTTGAGTCTTGAAATGCCAATTTATTTTCAGCTTGTTTGACCGCATTGCATTGCTACGATTTGTGCATGAAAATAAAAAACTTTGACAACTTGCATATTGAGTTACTATTATATTTGTCCTTAAAATTAATACTTTCCTTGAGAAATATTTATTTTGTATTATACAACTACTTTTAACTGTTTTTATGGTTATTTGTGCAGAAGTATAAGTGTTTATCATGTTTGTCACTGTGGAATTTTATTATTTTAGTTGGTATTTCACCTGTTTCACCTTCTGTTTCGTTAGGTTGTTAGGTTTTATTATTTCATTCTAATAGTGTTTCATTATTCTACTATTGTGGTACTAGTTTATGTACTATTTTATTAATAGTCTGACATAGACTTGTACATATGTTCACACATCGTACGTGTGGATATGTAGATTTCTACATATGTTCATACTTCATATGTATGAATATATAGATTTCTACATATGTTTATACTTCATATGTATGGAGATATAGATTTCTACATATGTTCATACTTCATATGTATGAATATATAGATTTCTACATATGTTCATACTTCATATGTATGAATATATAGATTTCTACATATGTTCATACTTCATATGTATGAATATATAGATTTCTACATATGTTCATACTTCATATGTATGAATATATAGATTTCTACATATGTTCATACTTCATATGTATGAAGATATAGATTTCTACATATGTTCACGCATCATATGTGTGACGATATAGATTTCTACATATGTTCACGCATCATATGTGTGAAGATATAAATTTCTACATATGTTCAAACTTCATATGTATAACGATATAGATTTCTACATATGTTCACGCATCATATGTGTGACGATACAGATTTCTACATATGTCCACACATCATATATATGACTATATAAATTTCTACATATGTTCATACTTCATATGTATGACGATATAGATTTCTACATATGTTAACACATCATATGTATGAAGATATAGATTTCTACATATGTCCACACATCATACATCTGGATATCCAGATTTCTACATATGTTCATACTTCACATGTGCAAATATACAAATTTCTACATACGCTCATACATCATACGTACAAATACATAGATTTCTACATATGCTCATACATCATATGTGTAAATACACAAATTTCTACATACGCTCATACATCACACTTATAAATATATAGATTTCCACATATGTTCACACATCATACGCGTAAATATACAAATTTCTACACACGTTCACACATCATACGAACATACATATGTTGTTAAAAAATATTTATTTCAAATAATTATATCAAACACAATATCGAATGTTCACCTTCCGAGTGCAAGGGTTAGCTTTCTAAAATAGAGCAGAAGGTCACAGACGAATTTTTTCATCGTAAATCGCAGACGAATAAAAATTGAATGCAACTCGAGCGACACCACAGGGAAGAACAAGGGTATTATTCCCTTTAGTTCCCTTGTCTTTCCGCCGTCGTATTTTCCCTGCAAGTCCTTCGTTCCATTTGTTGCTGCTACCCCCACTGAGTGTTCAGCTCCCGCTGCGAAGCCACACAGCAAGTAGTAGGTGTACGACCAGTGTCGGACCGACCGGCATCGTGTGTAGATGCTGGATCCACGTTAGTCAGTTTCTTTGCAAGTCCACCGATCACGCGAGAAAGCGCATAACCAACGGGATTCTGTTTCGACAATTCCGACGACACCCGAAAAAAGAGACAACCGAGTGGTGAGTGAAGATCGACGGTGAAGTAACCTCGAACACGTGTTGAGATTCATACGCGATCGTCCCGCATTTTTCTCTTACATCACCGTTGTCTCGTTCGAATTTTATTTCCGACGCAAGTGAACGCTCGTCCACGTGCGATTTTTTCATCGGCTCCGAAGGAGTCCGTACATGATTTACGGAGCGAAATCGTTAAACAAACACGACGTAACGCGACCGGCTTTTTCGACGATTCGCGTCGTTGCAACGCGTGTGTTTCTCGTCTTCTAACTTCTATTTTGGTGCCGATGTAAAAATAAACTGGAAATCACGGGACCGTGGTAATCCGACAAGTTTTTCATTACACGCGAAAAAAGAAAACCACCGAAGGACGCTCGTTATTCCCTTCGTAGTTTGGGAAAGGTACGCAGTTGTTCGATGAAGCGGTGCGGCGATGCTTTTCGGGAGACGTTTAAATGTCGCGCTAATTAACAACATGTGTTAAGCGTGTTGTAATTCGAAGTGCGATCGATTTTTGCAAGTCGTGTGCATCTTCGCTTGCCACTCGGATGTACGGAAAATTCTCTGTGAGCGATTGAGATACATCCCCGGATTCTGATAGACGAATGTCCAAATAACTGAACGTATTGATCTTTCACGATTCTGATATTCTTTGATATATTGGTATATGGGAATTGTAGGAATTTTGGGATGTAGGGATTTTGGGATGTGGGGATTTTGGGATGTAGGGATTTTGGGATGTAGGGATATAGGGATATAGGGATATAGGGATTTTGGGATATAGGGATATAGGGATATAGGGATTTTGGGATATGGGAAGAGCTCTCTAAAGCTGCAAATTTCATATTTACAAATCTAATCATTCCCAAATCCCCAAATCCCCAAATTCCAAAATTTCCAAATTTCCACCCTTCCAAATCCCTAAATCCCCAAATTTCCACCCTTGTAAATCCCTAAATCCCCAAATCCTCAAATCCCCAAATTTCCACCCTTGTAAATCCCTAAATCCCCAAATCCTCAAATCCCCAAATTTCCACCCTTGTAAATCCCTAAATCCCCAAATCCTCAAATCCCCAAATTTCCACCCTTGTAAATCCCTAAATCTCCAAATCCTCAAATCCCCAAATTTCCACCCTTGTAAATCCCTAAATCCCCAAAACCCAAAATTTACTAATTTTCACACTTCTAAATCCCCAAATCCCTAAATCCCTAAATCCCTAAATCCCCAAATCCCTAAATCCCCAAATCCCTAAATCCCCAAATCCCTAAATCCCCAAATCCCTAAATCCCCAAATCCCTAAATCCCCAAATCCCTAAATCCCCAAATCCCTAAATCCCCAAATCCTCAAATTTCCAAATTTCCACCCTTGTAATTCCCTAAATCCCCAAATTCCCAAATTTCCAAATTTCCACTCTTGTAAATCCCTAAATCCCCAAATCCCCAAATTTCCACCCTTGTATATTCCTAAATCCCTAAATCCCCAATTCCCCAAATCCCCAAATCTCCAAATCCCCAAATTTCCAAATTTTCACCCTTGTAAATCCTTAAATCCCCAATTCCCCAAATTCCCACCCCTGTAAATCCCTAAATCCCCAAATCTCTAAATCTCCAAATCTCTCCCCAAGAAATCTCCTCCTCTCCAATCTCACCCATCCCACTCCCCCAAATTTCCAATACTTTCAAGATCCCTAAATCCCCCAGATCCCTAAATCCCCAAATCGTAAAATCTCCTAATCCACAAACTCCCTAATTCCCTCCTAAAAAAATGTTTCCCTTTCAAAAACTTAACTACTCTCTAAAGCCCAAAATGTGTGTTCCCCGTATCCAATTTCCCGGCAGCCTTTTCTCATATTCCCTGCTCGTATTCCAGCGCGCTTGCCAACGAAAGTTTTCTCTCGGAGTTATTCAGTAGGGCAGAATAAGGGGAGGATAGAAAATGCAACGGGGGAAGTTTGGACGGAGGGTGAGGAAGAGAGTTAGCTGAGTATCGAACCCGCGGGCTAAAATTTCCAGACCGAGCTCGTGGTTGACTTACAACATGCGAAAGGGAGTCGTGACATGCGAAACTGTTGTTTAGACGGTGACTAGGCTGCTAATTACCGCTTCGAAAATTCAAACAATTTCAACCGAGGCGGAAGATTTATTCTGAACCCTCGGGTTGCGATGAACACGACAGAAATTATTCAGGACATAATCAGGCATGGGTAATGTACGAGGTTGAATGATCATATTCTCTATGTGCATGGTGAAGTTTAGTAATTTTGAGGGAATTTTGTTGTTAAGTGTAATTAGGGGTGGAAATGTAAGAATATTGTTGTGGAGGATGAGAGTATAGATTTGGGGATGTAAAGAAGGGTATTTAAATAGTAAAGAAAGATATGAAGATTTGGGAATATAGAGATTATTGGATGTGTAAATATGAGGAGAGAGATGTACAGGGTGTTTCGTAGTTAGTGTAGGTCCCTGAAATGTAGCTGACGTGATTCTGTATAAGATTTCACTTTGCAAAAATGAGGTTTGAAGCTTGGTTTCTGAATTATTAAGGAAAAAGACGAACCAATCAGAGCGCGAGGATTATTACGCGTTGAATTACTACGCTTTGAATATACACGCGCTAGATTACTACGCGTTGGATATCCACACGCTATATTACTACGCATTGTATTACCACGCGTTGGATTACTACGCGTTGGTTAACTACGCGTTAGATTACTACGCATTGTATTACCACGCGTTGGATTACTACGCGTTGGTTAACTACGCGTTAGATTACTACGCATTGTATTACCACGCGTTGGATTACTACGCGTTAGTTAACTACGCGTTAGATTACTTCGCATTGTATTACCACGCGTTGGATTACTACGCGTTGGTTAACTACGCGTTAGATTACTACGCGTTAGATTTCTACGCTTAGAATTACCACGCGTTGCATTACTACGCGTTGGACTACTACGCGTTGAATATCCACGCGCTGGATTACTACGCGTTAGATATCCACACGCTAGATTACTACGCGTTAGATTACCACGCATTAGATTCCTACGCTTAGAATTACAACGCGCTGCATTATTACGCGTTGAATTACTACGCTTTGAAATGTGCATGCTAGATTACTACGCGTCGGATATCCACACGCTGTATTACTACGCGTTGTATTACTGCGTGTTGGATTATTACGTGTTGGATTACTAAGCGTTGGTTAACTACGCGTTAGATTACTACGCGTTAGATTTCTACGCTTAGAATTACCACGCGTTGCATTACTACGCGTTGGACTACTACGCGTTGAATATCCACGCGCTGGATTACTACGCGTTAGATATCCACACGCTGGATTACTACGCGTTAGATTACCACGCATTAGATTCCTACGCTTAGAATTACCACGCGCTGCATTATTACGCGTTGAATTACTACGCGTTGAATATGTACACGCTAGATTACTACGCGTTGGATATCCACACGCTGTATTACTACGCGTTGTATTACTACGCGTTGGATTACTACGCGTTGGTTAACTACGCGTTAGATTACTACGCGTTAGATTTCTACGCTTAGAATTACCACGCGTTGCATTACTACGCGTTGGACTACTACGCGTTGAATATCCACGCGCTGGATTACTACGCGTTAGATATCCACACGCTAGATTACTACGCGTTAGATTACCACGCATTAGATACCTACGCTTAGAATTACCACGCGCTGCATTATTACGCGTTGAATTACTACGCATTGAATATGCACGCGCTAGATTACTTTGCGTTGGATATCCACACGCTGTATTACTACGCGTTGTATTACTACGCGTTGGATTATTACGCGTTGGATTACTAAGCGTTGGTTATCTATGCGTTAGATTACCACGCATTAGATTCCTACGCTTAGAATTACCACGCGCTTCATTATGACGCTTCAAACCCCATTTTTGCAAAGGGAAATCTTATTCAGAATCGTGTCACCTACTCCTCATTTCAGGGACCACTAATTGTGAGACACCCTGTAAAAATCTAGTGATATGATATTTCATCGGAGTACAGAAATACAGGAATTTAGGGATATTATAGCAGAGAGATATAGGAATCTAAAAAATTCGAAAGCGTAGAAATTTAGAAATTTTAAAACCCGACTAACAATTTAAAAATGTAAGAATCTAAAAAATCATAAGCTTGACAAACTTCCTAATCTCAAGCCAATTAAAAAATCTCCACACCTAAAAATTCAACACCCCCAACAAATACAAAAGTATTTGAAAACAGCACCAAAGTGCTTTTCCACCAAAAAACATTTTCACCCAAAAAGAAATATCTCCCCGAAGTGTGCAGAAAAAAAAATGTTCTCTTTCCGAAATTAAATGAGCCTATATTCTGTCTGTTTCGTCGCTATTTTTACGCGCACGTGTTCCGGGAAGTTTAACCAGTATCTTTTAAGCAAACATTTGAAACGTTAAAGAAGATTTGTCTAAAGTTCTGTTTAAAAAAGTAAGGCCGTAATAAGGGTGTACAATCCATAAATTATCCATGCAGTAGTCGAGATCGATAATAATCGTCGTGAAACGGCATTGACACGCTTTTGTCCGTCTGACTGTTCAGCCAGGACTGGCATGTATTTCCAGAACGGAGGGGATGCTATTGCAACGCTCGAATGTCGTCATTAATGTCATTTTCAAAGCATTCACACCATGCGACCATTTATGCATTATATATATTGTCTGTGCGTTAATGTAGGAAGCGCTAATTAGGATTGCTTCAATGGAGCGACTATACTTGTTTGGCGGTGTAGCAACAGCTACTGGAATGATTGTCTCTAAATTTCTCGTTAATTAATTTCTTTATAATTACTGTAATTGGTTGTGACATTTGGGAATTCTTAAGTTTATAAAGTGAATAAATGATTTTCTAGAGTTTCAAAGTTTTGTGTAGTTGAATTAAATTTGAAATTTGCGTAGGTTCTGAAGACTTGTAACTTTAAATTATCTAACATTTTTCAGAGAATAAATTGATGGATTTTAAAATTCTTGCATTTTCGAGTTTGTGAATTCTTGATTTCTTAAATTTCAAAATTGTGGTGCTCTGAAGTCCCAAATTTCTATGTTTCTGCAACTATTTATAACTTTTTAATTTCCTACTTTGCTAATTTCTGAATTTCCTAATTTCCCCATTTCTTAATTTCCCAATTTCCTAATTTTTCCATTTGCCAATTTTCCCATTTCATAATTTCCCAATTTCCTAATTTCCCTATTTCCTAATTTCTCCATTTCCTAATTTCCCAATTTCCTAATTTTCCCATTTGCCAATTTTCGCATTTCATAATTTCCCCATTTCCCAATTTCCCTATTTCCTAATTTCTCCATTTCCTAATTTCCCAATTTCCTAATTCCCCTATTTCCCAATTTCCTCCTTTCCCAATTTCCCCATTTCCCTATTTCCTAATTTCTCCATTTCCTAATTTCCCAATTTCCTAATTTGTCAATTTCCTAATTTCCTAATTTCCCAATTTCCTAATTTCCCAATTTCCTAGGTTCTCAATTTTCTAATTTCCCAATTTCCTAATTCCCCTATTTTCCAATTTCCTCCTTTCCCAATTTCCCCATTTCCCAATTTCCTAATTTCTCCATTTCCTAATTTCCCAATTTCCTAATTTGTCAATTTCCTAATTTCCCAATTTCCTAATTCCCCCATTTCCTAATTTCCCCATTTCCCAATTTCCCCATTTCCTAATTTCCCCATTTCTTAATTTCTCAATTCCCTAATTTCCCCATTTCCTAATTTCTCCATTTCCCAATTTCCCTATTTCCCAATTTCCCCGTTTCCCAATTTCCCCATTTCCTAATTTCCTAATTTCTCAATTTTCTACATTCTCAAACTCTTATATCACAAATTTCTTCATTTTCAAATTCCACAATACTAAAATGACCAAATTTCCACATTTGTCAATTCCTAACTAGCTAATTACCCAAATTTCCAAATTTCTTCATTCTCAAACTCTTAAATCCCAAATTCACTCATCCCCAAATTCCCACACTCTCAGCTTCTTTAAATCCTCATATTTTCCCACCTTCCAACTCTTGAATTTCCATTTCCACAATTTATGAAGACCCCTATTTTTCAAATTCCTAAACCTGCAATTCACTCTGAACTTACATCCCTAACTTCTCACATCCACAATTTTTTACATCCCCTCTTTCTGAAATCCCCAACTTTCCACAACTCCACCTCAAATTCCCAAATTCCCTCATCAAACCCCTAAATCTCAATTTCTCAAATTTCCTGCTCCTCAAACTTCCACAACCGCAATCTCCCACCCCCAACTTCCACCTCCGCATCTCCCATGCTCTAATTTCCCTCAAATCTACCGTTCGCAACTTCTAAATTATACAAAATTCAGATAAACCTCCCATTTCGGTGTCTTCTATAAACCCCCGCCTTTTCATCCGCAGCCCGGTTATCGCGGTCCGCTTACTATTCAAGGTACGTCCGTGGTGATTTAACGGGCGGATAATAAAATGTTTATGTGTTCCAAGAAATGGAATCGCACAATGGTTCACCTATTCCCCCAGCCAGGATACTTAAAGTAAAATAAAATAAGAGATGTAATAACGGATTCACGGTTCCAGCATTTATTTGAACGAGCACGCTCGTAAGATGAAAAATAAAAGAAATTCGAGTCCGATACGTCCACCGTATAAACAAACAACGCATTCCGAAAGAAGCTTCGAATAACGCGTATTTGTACAATAAATTGTTGTATAAATGGTGCTATGAGATATCAGAAAAATACGCGCGCTGATTTCAAAATGCGGTCAGATCGAAACAATCGCGACTGCAGCAGACCTTATAACATGTTACTGCCTGAATATTTACTCTGGCGAGAGTTTACGAACAGGCTTTCCCTTTCTCCGGAGTTTACGTTCGGATTTAATGCAAACTGACGTGAACTGATGCGGAGATGTGGTACGGGATGTGGATTAAATGTGAGTTTAGGGGGTTGGAGATAGACGATTTGATCGTTTCAAAATTATGTGTAATTGTTAGTGCAAGTTAGTACTAATGTTTTAGTTCGGTAAAGTTTGGGAGATTTCTCAAGGTTTATTTGTTTAGTTTGTTATAGTGAAAAATTTGGGATTGTGATAGGTTAGAGCAAGGTAGATTTAAGTTTCTTTGGATATTAGAATTTAGGATGAGGGTTAGGTGTTCTAACTAGAGTGAGTTAGGATTAGAGCGTGGTATTCTACGTTTGGATATAATAGAATGTGATATTTTGGACTCTAGATGATTTTTATGTAATTAAATTTTAGGATCTCGTGATTATTATTTTATAAACTTCTTATAACCTCAAATTCATACATTTCTGCGTTTTTTAATTCACCTTCCTAAATTCTTACCTTTCAAAACTCTCACGTCCCTAATTTTCCATATCCCCAACTTCTCAAATTCACAAATTCACAAATACCCTAATTCCAAAATTTCCAAATTTCCACCCTTGTAAATATCCAAATCCCTAAATTCCAAAATTTCCTAATTTGCCCCCTTGTAAATCTCCAAATCACCAAATTGCCAAATTCCCAAATTCCCAAATCCCCAAATTTCCACCCTTGTAAATCCCTAAATCCCCAAATTCCCAAATCCCCAAATTCCCAAATCCCCAAATTCCCAAATCCCCAAATCCCCAAATCCCCAAATCCCCAAATTCCCAAATTCTCAAATTTCCACCCTTGTAAATCTCTAAATCCCAAAATCCCCAAATTTCCACTCTTGTAAATCCCTAAATCCCCAAACTCCCAAATTTCCACCCTTGTAAATCCCTAAATCCCCAAATTCCCATATCCCTATATTCCCAAATCCCCTAATTCCCAAATCCCCTAAATTCCCAAATCCCCTAATTCCCAAATCCCCTAAAATCCCAAATCCCCTAAATTTCCAAATCCCTTAATTTCCACCCTTGTAAATCCCTAAATCCCCAAATTCCCATATCCCTGAGTTCCCAAATTCCCAAATCCCCAAATTTCCACCCTTGTAAATCCCCAAATTCCCAAATCCCCAAATCTACAAATTTCCAAATTTCCACCCTTGTAAATCCCTAATTCTCCAAATTCCCATATCCCTAAATTCCCAAATTCCCAAATCCCCAAATTTCCACCCTTGTAAATCTCTAAATCCCCAAATCTCCTAATTTCCACCCTTGTAAATCCCTAAATCCCCAAATCCCCAAATTCCCAAATTCCCAAATCCCCAAATTCCCAAATCCCCAAATTCCCAAATTCTCCCACCCCCAAATTTCCCCCTATCCCACCATCTTCCCCCAACTCCCACTCCCAACCCCCGTCTCCAAAATGAAAACCTCCAACAACTCACCCAAAGACACCCAATTTTCCGCTTATCGTCCAACATATTGCATTCATTACCCACGGTTTATCTAATATCGTACACGTATAGCAACGAGCGTCTTGGCAACGGTTCAACGAGATCAATTATTAGTTCTTAACCGTAGATAATCGTCGACAAGGCATGTCGCTTTATTTAGTCGCGGAGGAACAATCGGATTAGTTTACTCCCCGAAAACAATCCTTGTTAAATAATATCGAGCGACGTATTTCACCAAGCACTTATTTAAGAATATTTTTGTCATCCTATCAGATTTTGGCACAGTTTGAACGTTGGTTTATACGAGAATTTCACACATTTTAACTCGTTTGATCTTTATATATCGTGTCGTAAATTATCGATTTACGATTGTTGTAAATTATGAAACGCTATCAGTCTGCGAATTTTCAAAGTGTTAAAGCGAGTTAATTATCCGAAATTTAATTGATACGCGATTACACCGGAACGTAATATTCGGTTAATGTTCGTGAAATTTGTTATCGTTGTTTGATCTATCGACAGCGGTACTACGGTAATTCTCGTTCGTGAATATCGAACAGGCGTAAATTGAACGTATAAACGATTACAGCGTTTGTATACGCTAAGATTCCTGTTACGATAGATTTATCTGCTTATTCTTGGTTCCTACACGCCTATATTTATTCCGTAATTACCCGACATTTCATAAAACTTTGATTTCTATTAGCTTTTGGGATGAATTTGTGAATTTTATGGGTGGGGATTTGGGGAATTTTTTATTGAGGTGGTTTGGGAATTTTATGGGTGGGGATTTTGGGAATTTTTTATTGGGGTGGATTGTAAACTTTATGGGTGGGGATTTTGGGAATTTTTTATTGGGGTGTTTTGTAAATTTTGTGGTTGGAGATTTTGGGAATTTTTTAGTGGGGCTTTTTGTAAATTTTATGGGTGGGGATTCTGGGAATTTTTTAGTGGGGTTGTTTGCGAACTTTGTGGTTGGGGATTTTCGTAATTTTTTATTGGGGTTTTTTGTAAATTTTATGGGTGGGGATTCTGGGAATTTTTTAGTGGGGTTGTTTATAAATTTTATGGGTGGGGATTTTGGGAATTTTTTATTAGGGGTTGTTTGCAAATTTTCTTGGTTATGGACTTTTAAATTTGCAAGTTTGGCAATTTTATTGTTTATGAATTTCTAAAATAGCAAGTTTGTAAATTTGTATATTTCCAACCTACCCATTTGCTAAATTTCTAAATTACCAACCCTCTAAATTTTGTAGTTTCTGAATTTCTAAATTTTCAACCCCTTAATTTCTAGATTTTCGATTTTGTAATTTTATAAATTTTCAACCCTGTATATTTTTAAATTTCTAAATTAATAATTACCTAAATCCCTAAATTTCCACCCCAAATCTCTAAATTCTCAACCTCCTAAATTTCTAAATTTCCAACCCCCCAAATCTCTAAATTCCTCACCACCTAAATTCCTAAATTACCAACCCCCCAAATCTCTAAATTCCTCACCACCTAAATTCCTAAATTTCCAACCCCCCAAATCTCTAAATTCCCCTCCACCTTTTCCAAATTCTCCACCCCTAAATTTTTAATTCTTTCACTCCCCAAATTCCAAACTTCTCAAACCCCTTTTCCCTAAATTCCCCACCCTCAAATTCCCCAACATCCAAACCCCCAAATTCGAAATTAAAAAACCCACCATCTCTTCCCATCCCTCAACCCCAAAACCTATCAAACTTCCACCTTCCAATTGTAAAACACCCAAAAAACCTCCAAACCCTCAAAACACAAACTTCCTAATTCCTCAACCAATATTTACGTTTTAATTAAGCATCGCCCCAAAAAAAGCATCTCATTGTCAAACCCCAAGATCGATCAACCCGTTATGCAACAGGTATTCATTTCTTCCCGTCTTATGATCTATTATGCAACGGATCTTGATGTTGAAACAGAAAAAGCTTCAAGTGACAGCATAACGAAATAGCGCTTCACCTAACAATCTCTCCTATTAATTTCTCTGATACAATCTGACATTCTAATTCCGCAATTTATCGTTCGTATTCATTCTCTACAAATCCCTCCATTTCGATGCAAAACCATCAATCTCCTTTTTTTTCCTTCATTTTCGTCCGGTCCATTTTTCTCAACGATCTTAATCATAACAAAAAGTCGTTGTTGCCGTCATTTGAATAAAAGGTTTTCGTAGGGAGTCTTCGCTAAATTTTTGCGGTCAGCACCGGCCTCTGAATTTTCTCACGTAAGTTCGTGCCAAATTTCCTATTTTCCCATTTCTTAATTTCCCAAATTCCTAATTTCCTCATTTTCCAATTTTCTCATTTCATAATTTTCCCATTTCCCAATTTCTCAATTTCCTAATTCCCCCATTTCCCAATTTCTCCCTTTCCTAATTTCCCATTTCCCAATTTTCCCATTTCTTAATTTCCCAAATTCCTAATTTCCTCATTTCCCAATTCTCCCATTTCATAATTTTCCCATTTCATAATTTTCCCATTTCCCAATTTCCCAATTTCCCAATTTCCCAATTTCCCAATTTCCTAATTTCCCAATTTCCTAATTTCCCAATTTCCTAATTTCCCAATTTCCTCATTCCCCCATTTCCCAATTTCTCCCTTTCCTAATTTCCCAATTCCCAATTTTCCCATTTCTTAATTTCCCAGATTCCAAATTTCCTCATTTCCCAATTTCCCCATTTCCTAATTTCCCACTTTCCTAATTCCCCCAATTCCCAATTTTCCCATTTCTTAATTTCCCAAATTCCTAATTTCCTCATTTCCCAATTTCCCCATTTCCTAATTTCCCAACTTTCTACATTCTCAAATTCTCATATCCCAAATTTCTACATTTTCAAATTCTACAATACTAAAATGACCAAATTTCTACATTTGTTAATTCCTAACTAGCTAATCTCCCAAATTTCCAAATTTCTACATTCTCAAACTCCTAAATCCCAAATTTATACTTCCACAAATTCTCACAGCCCTTAATTATCATCTCTTCCAATTCTACAATAACCTAAAATTACCTAAAATGATAACAAAAAGCCGATGTTGCCGTCATTTGAATAAAAGGTTTACGTAGGGAGTCCTCGCTAAATTTTTGCGGTCAGCACCGGCCTCTGAATTTTCTCACGTACGTTCGTGCCAGCCAACGAAGTCAGGAAACGTCTGTGTTTATTCGAGGAGAGCTCCCCGGCTTTTGGCCATTGTATTTATACCGTCCAACCAAAACAGACCGACTGCATACATCAGCTTTTAAACACAGCAGTTTGAAAAACAGGAGAACGCGGGAGGGGAGCGAACGGTCTGGTTAATGTTACCAAAGTTAACGAATTATCCGCTGCAATTATCGACACGAAACCTCACGGTGCGAGCTGCACGGTTATTCGATGCGAATGAATATTTTAATGGTTTAGGGTGTAACCCTAGGGAACACACCCTTCGTGAGTTGGCATCTGCGTCAATATCCACCCTTTAAATTGCCGAGGTACATTTTTTTATTCTGGCAAGTCTTTGGGGGTGGGGTTCCAAAGTTTTGAGGTTAGGGTTTTTAATTTTTTAGGTTAGGATTTCTAATTTTTGAGGTTTTAGGGTTTCAAATTTTTGAGATTTTAGGGTCTCGAATTTTTGAGGTTTTAGGGTTTCTAATTTTTGAGGTTAGGGTTCCAAATTTTTGAGGTTTTAGGGTCTCAAATTTTTGAGATTAGGGTTCCAAATTTTTGAGGTTTTAGGGTCTCAAATTTTTGAGATTAGGGTTCCAAATTTTTGAGGTTTTAGGGTTCCAAATTTTTGAGGTTTTAGGGTCTCAAATTTTTGAGGTTTTAGGGTTTCTAATTTTTGAGGTTTCAGGGTCTCAAATTTTTGAGGTTTTAGGGTTTCTAATTTTTGAGGTATTAAAGTCTCAAATTTTGGAGGTTTTAGGGTTCCAAATTTTTTAGGTTTTAGGGCCTCAAATTTTTGAGGTTAGAGTTCCAAATTTTTGAGGTATTAAAGTCTCAAATTTTTTAGGTTTTAGGGTTCCAAATTTTTTAGGTTTTAGGGTTTTAGGGAATTCCCAAATGTTAGGTCACGGTATTCTCACATTCCCAATTTTTCACACCCTCAAATTTCTAAATTCCTAAATTCTCAAATTACCACTTTCTGACACCCCCAAATTCCTATATTTCTAAATTTTTACATCCCCAAATTCCCACGTCTCTAAATTCTTACACCCCCAATTTCCACATCTCTAGATTTGCGAATCCCAAATTTCCATTTCCTCAAATATTCAAACCCCCAACATTGTACCTCCTAAAATATCTCCTGAATCCTCAACTATTCACCCTAAAATTACCACACCCCCAAATACCCAAATTCCAAATTATTAAATCCCTAAATTCTCAAGCTTCTAAAATACCAAATTCTCAAATATCTTTTCCCACATTCTCAAGTTCCTAAATTCTCAACCCCCAAATTCCCATCTCTCTAAATATGCGCATCCCAAATTTCCATCCCCTCAAATATTCAAACCGCCAAAATTGTACCTCCTAAAATATCTCCTGAATCCTCAACTACCTTAAATTACCACATCTTCCACTATCCACCCCTATTTTACCACATCCTCCACTATCCACCCCTATCTTACCACATCCTCAACTATCCACCCTTAGCTCACCACATCCTCAACTATCCATCGTTTACCAAATCCTCTCACCCTAAAATAACCATCCTCAAATTCCCAACTCCCCAAATCCACAACCAAATACTAAAAGTACCAAATGCGCAAAGATCCAAAGATCAAGAATTATAAATCACCCCTTAACGAAGTACTTAATCAGCTAAAACGTGCCGCGTGCCTCGCAATTGTCGTAGGTCGTCTCGAAATTATTTAAAAATACGACGGCCAGAAGGAACTATTTCTGGCGTAGACTGACTAGCCGATCGTTTCAGGCTGAGCCGAGTTTACGCACGAGACCTGCACCGACACGTGTCGCCGTTCTACTCGGTGTCAATCGCCTGTTAACGTTATCCTGTCTTCTCAATTTACGTGGAAGTTACGTACGATCGATTTGTCAGATATGCGAGAGATACCTGTCATTCGCCATGCATGATCGATTAGTTCCACGAGCATTTTACTTCACCTAAATCTGAGACTCTTCTTGGATGTCTTCCATGTCTTGTAATCTTGGTAAACGATCTGTCTTTTTGAGTATTTTCATTATTACTTCATTCCTTGTGAATTTTCGATTGTTCTTATTTATTAATTTTCTGTCAGATTTGGATCTCAGTCGAGTCTGCTGAACTGTCTTTTTAAGTTGTGTACATGTGTGTTTTGAAGTGATGTATGCATATGGTGTAGGTAATGTGTGCTTTTATATGATGTGTGTATATGTAACATATGAGTAAAACAGTCTTTTAAATCATACATGCGTAAAATATTCTTTGCAATGATATATGTACATATGATAAGTGTATTCACATATGATGTATGTACATATGATAAATGTGTGCACATATGATGTATGTACATATGATAAGTGTATTCACATATGATATATGTACATATGATAAATGTGTGCACATATGATATATGCACATATGATGAATAATATGTCCTTTCAAATGATATGTGTATGTGTAACATATGCATAATATATTCTTTCAAATGATACATGTACATATCACATATGAATAATATATTCTTTCAAATGATATGTGCATATGTAATATATGAATGTATTCTTTAAATTACACATGTGCATATAATACATAAATGACACACAAACACATATTATAAATATATGTCCATGAATGTAATATGTTAATAATATGCATATGAGCATATATGCACATGTGCATATGTGCATATGTTAATAAAAATGATACATGCACACATGAAAAATAAATAACACATACATGCAATATATACATATATATTTTTGAAGAAAACATATGTCTGTCACATATTACACATATGTTAATAAAAATGATACATGCACACATGAAAAATAAATAACACATACATGCAATATATATATATTTTTGAAGAAAACATATGTCTATCACATATTACACATATGTCAATAAAAATGATACATGCACACATGAAAAATAAATAACACATACATGCAATATATATATATTTTTGAAGAAAACATATGTCTATCACATATGTTAATAAAAATGATACATATATACATGAAAAATAAATAACACATACATGCAATATATACATATATATTTTTGAAGAAAACATATGTCTGTCACATATTACACATATGTTAATAAAAATGATACATGCACACATGAAAAATAAATAACACATACATGCAATATATATATATTTTTGAAGAAAACATATGTCTGTCACATATTACACATATGTTAATAGAAATGATACATGCACACATGAAAAATAAATAACACATACATGCAATATATATATATTTTTGAAGAAAACATATGTCCATCACATATGTTAATAAAAATGATACACATACACATGAAAACTAAATAACACACACATACAATACACAAATATTTTTGAAAAAACCATATGTTTGTCACATATCAAACAGCATATTTCACACTGCAGTTGTCAAAGAGCCACATAAATCCTCGAACGCGTCAAAATCGTTTAAAATGTTAATATGCAAGTTGTTTCGGTGCCTATGTATAAACTCCATGATGTAACGAGGCTTTATAATATCTTTAGAATCATTTGTTTCTATTATTACTGGCTCGAAGTTCCATTAGCTGCACGATCCATTTAAAACTATTTCAAAGCGTTCGTGACTGGTCTCGCTGTCCGCCCGATGTTGTCTTTTCTGCCACAATGAATTCGCTGTACGTACGCTATAATAAGTCTCGCAGATCGAACACCGATACCGTTCGGATCGGCAACAATGGCCACCATTATTTTAGCTGATAGAATTTCAACGACGAGCAATGAAACTTTTGTGTTTCTAATTCTATTCGCCGTGGGACGCGCGTGTATTTCCGCTAGACGAGCTCTAGGGCGAGAATAGCGGCGACAAGAATTTAGGAAGCCTTGGTTTTGCTCCGTGGTTTTGCGCCGCGATAACAGCCATAAATTCTTCCGCCTTCCGGCGGCGATCAATCATCGAACGGGAGAGACGATGACGATAAATCGATGGACGCTTCACGCGCTCAATCTTTATTTCTGTGTCGTTCACCTTCACATTTTTTCGTATCTTTGATCCTTCGATCTTTTAGGCTTTTTTGCAATAATTTATACTGGGTTTTTATAATAATTTTATATGCGGAATCTATGAATATTTGATCCTCTACTCTTTGAGGCATTTTAAAGATTTTTATAGTAATTATTCATATTGAATCTTGGAATCTTTGATGTATCGATCTTGGAGTCTTTTTACAAATTTTTATGTAGCTTAACCTGACTTTACCAAGTTTGTATATAACCTAAACTAACCTTAGAAGATTTTCATGTAACCTAACCTAACTTTAGGAGATTTTCATATAACCTAACCTAACTTTACCAAGTTTGCAGATAACCTAACCTAACTTTAGAAGATTTTCATGTAACCTAACCTAACTTTAGGAGATTTTCATGCAACCTAACCTAACTTTACCAGGTTTGCATGTAACCTAACCAAACTTTAGCAGATTTTCATGTAACCTAACTTCACCAGATTTTCTATAATTTATGCTATGAACTAAGTTTCTGTATGTTTAATCTACGTTGATATGAAAGCAAGGCTATATCTTTTTTTGTTTGAATTAAAAGTTGAACAAGATTTATAGTTTTTTTGTATCGAATCTCTGATCTTGCGATCTTCCAATCTTTTTATAAATTTTTATAATAATTTATGCAAGGTTTCAATAATAATTTTTTATACGAAGTCTATGGATCTTTGGTCCATCAATCTTCAAGATTTTTTGCGAATTTTTTGTAATAATTTATACCGGATTTTTATAATGATTTTGCATATTAAATCTATGAATATTTGATCCTTAACTCTTCGAGACTTTTTACTATATTTTTATAATAATTTATGCAAGGTTTCAATAATAATTTTTTATACGAAGTCTATGAATCTTTGGTCCTTCAATCTTCAAGATTTTTTGCGAATTTTTTGTAATAATTTATAATAATTTTTATAATAATTTTACATATTGAATCTATGTATACTTAAGTCCTTGAATCCTTGAATCTTGGAATCTTTAAATCCTTGAGTCTTCGAATCCTGGAGTCTTCGAATCCTGGAGGCTTTGAATCCTTGAGTCTTCGAATCCTTGAGTCTTCGAATCCTGGAGGCTTTGAATCCTGGAGTCTTCGAATCCTTAAGTCTTCGAATCCTTGAGTCTTCGAATCCTTGAGTCTTCGAATCCTTGAGTCTTCGAATCCTTGAGCCTTCGAATCCTTGAGTCTTCGAATCCTTGAGTCTTCGAATCCTTGAATCTTTGAATCTTCGAGTCTTCGAATCCTTGAATCTTCGAATCCTTGAGTCTTCGAATCTTTTAGTCTTCGAATCCTTGAATCTTTGAATCTTCGAATCCTTGAATCCTTGAATCCTTGAATCCTTAAATTTTTTAATCTTCCAATCCTTGAACCTTTAAATCCCTGAATCCATAAATCCTTAAATTTTTGATCATCGAATTATCCGAATCCCACTAAATCCTCAAAACTCAAAAAAACTAATAAAAAGAAATTTTAAATTAAATTAAATCTTCTCCAATGAATGACACAATCATTCACTCGTAAATATATGTGAACCTTCTTATACATTTTATAGCTGTCCCAGATCAAAGTGGTATCGTATTCGTTTATCTTCCCAGTCACAGAGCATTCATCTTCCGAGGGTTAATCTCTAAATCATAGGTTGAGTCAGCAAAGACCAGGTTCCGCCTTCCGAGGATTAAGCAACCCAAGCTATAAAGACGCACTTCTGAATGTTCCGAATTTTCTTAAAAATTTGGCCAACGACTCAACATGAAAGTCACATTTCAACATTAATGACATTCAGACGATCGTTCGAGAAAACTTTAGCAACATCTGAACACGTGCCAACACTTTTTCCACCGATTTTTCTAAGTGCTACAATCATACTAATCTCCATCGCTCTCCGGAGACTCCAGCAGAAATTCTTTTCGTATTTTCTTTTCTGTGTTCGCCATTTATCTCGGACACGTGCAGTGACCCTTTATACTTAACCAGACACTTAACCTTCTAAGTGGGCGGATGAAACAAGAGTCAGCCATTAATGTTAAGTACCACATTCCCAAAGTCCTAAACTTCCAAAACTCCAAACTCCCAAAGGTCCAAACTTCCAAACGTCGTAAACTCTCAAAGTCCCAAATTCTCAAGGTTTCAAAATCTCAAAGTCCCAAACTTCCAGAATCCCAAACTCTCGAAGTCCCAAACTCTCAAATTCCCAAACTCTCATAGTCCCAAACTCTCAAAGTCCCAAACTCTCAAGGTTTCAAACTCTCAAACTTCCACACTCCCAAAGTTCCAAACTTCCAGAACCCCAAACTCTCGAAGTCCCAAATTTCTAAAGTCCCAAATTCCCAAAGTCCCAAACTCCCAAAGTTCCAAACTCCCAAAGTTCCAAACTCTCATAGTCCCAAACTCTCAAAGTCCCAACCTCTCAAAATTCCACACTCCCAAAGTCCCAAACTTCCAGAACCCCAAACTCCCAAGGTCCCAAACTCTCAAAGTCCCAAACTCTCATAGTCCCAAACTCCCAAAGTCCCAAACTCTCAAGGTTTCAAACTCTCAAACTTCCACACTCCCAAAGTTCCAAACTTCCAGAACCCCAAACTCTCGAAGTCCCAAATTTCTAAAGTCCCAAATTCCCAAAGTCCCAAACTCCCAAAGTTCCAAACTCCCAAAGTCCCAAACTCCCAAAGTTCCAAACTCTCATAGTCCCAAACTCTCATAGTCCCAAACTCTCAAAGTCCCAACCTCTCAAAATTCCACACTCCCAAAGTCCCAAACTTCCAGAACCCCAAACTCCCAAGGTCCCAAACTCTCAAAGTCCCAAACTCTCATAGTCCCAAACTCTCAAAATCCCAAACTCTCAAGGTTTCAAACTCTCAAACTTCCACACTCCCAAAGTTCCAAACTTCCAGAACCCCAAACTCTCGAAGTCCCAAATTTCTAAAGTCCCAAATTCCCAAAGTCCCAAACTCCCAAAGTTCCAAACTCCCAAAGTCCCAAACTCCCAAAGTTCCAAACTCTCATAGTCCCAAATTCTCATAGTCCCAAACTCTCAAAGTCCCAACCTCTCAAAATTCCACACTCCCAAAGTCCCAAACTTCCAGAACCCCAAACTCCCAAGGTCCCAAACTCTCAAAGTCCCAAACTCTCAAAGTCCCAACCTCTCAAAATTCCACACTCCCAAAGTCCCAAACTTCCAGAACCCCAAACTCCCAAGGTCCCAAACTTCCAAAGTCCCAAATTTCTAACGTTCCACGCTCCCTAAGTCCCAAATTTCCAAAATTCCAATCTTCCAAACGTCCCAAACTTCCAAAACCTCAAACTCCCAAATTCCCAATCTTCCCTAAATCCAATAACTCAAATTCCCACATCCTCAAACTCCCGAAAGCCCCAAAATTCAAAAATTCCCCCACAAAATCCAAAAATTCGTCACCTACCAAAGAACATACCCCAAAATCACAACACAGCAAATTCCCAAACTCCAAACTTCTCAAATTCCAAACTTAATCAAATTCCAAAACCCAGTAAATTTCAAAATCTAATAAAGAAACCCGGAAGTTTCCCTCGAACGCGCAGTAATCGAAGCGTTAAATATAAAACCCAGTGCACAAAGGTGACGAACGGTTGCGTGAGAACAGGTAGGCCATTAAAAGGGTGGATGAAAGGTGGAAAAAGAGACAACGTTGCTCGGAAATAGCAGTGGTGGGTGCCGAGCGTACCGTCAGACAGAGGCGCGCATTGGTTTTGTCAGCATTTATAACTTCATGCAGCTGCAGCTGCGGTTAAATAAACCGCGCGCACCGACGTCGTGCTTTGAGCTTGTAAACGAATAAAACAAAAGCGACTGCATTGACGTCACTGTGCTATGAGAAACGATAAGCATCGATAACGTCGAACGTTTAACTTTTACGTATCGTTAACGATGTTAGAAATTCTGCAATTTTATCTGGTTGATAGTAGAACTTTTCTGGGGTTTTTGGTCGAAGAAGATGGGAAAGTGGCGATATAACGAGGGAAGTTTGGTACTTTGGGTTGGAGTTTGTAGAAAGTTATAACGAGAGAACGTGATGTATGGGTTTATATAAAAGTTGCAATATGACGAGAGAACGTATTGTAAGAGACTATGTAAAAGTTGCAATATAATGAAAGAATGTATTGTACATAGGAGTCTACATAAAAACTGCAATATAACGAAAGAACATGCTGTAAGAGTCTAGATAAAAGTTGCAATATAATGAAAGAATGTAGTGTACATTGGAGTCTATGTAAAAGCTGCAATATAACGAAAGAACATACTGTAAGAGTCTATATAAAAGTTGCAATATAATGAAAGAATGTAGTGTACATAAGAGTCTACATAGAAGCTGCAATATAACGAAAGAACATGCTGTAAGAGTCTATATAAAAGTTGCAATATAATGAAAGAATGTACTGTACATAAGAGTCTACATAAAAGCTGCAATATAACGAAAGAACATACTGTAAGAGTCTATATAAAAGTTGCAATATAATGAAAGAATGTAGTGTACATAGGAGTCTACATAAAAACTGCAATATAACAAAAGCATATGCTGTAGGAGTCTATATAAAAGTTGCAATATAATGAAGGAATGTACTGCGCATAACTGTCTACGTAGAAGTTGCAATATAACAAAAGAACATACTGTGAGAGTCTAAATGGAAGTTGCAATATAACGAGAGAATATACTGTACGTAATAGTTTATATAAAAGTTGCAATATAAGGAAAGATCATTCTGTGAGAGTCTAAATGGAAGTTGCAATATAACGAGAGAATATACTGTACGTAATAGTTTATATAAAAGTTGCAATATAAGGAAAGAACATACTGTACGTAAGACTTTACATGAAAGCTGCAATATAACGAAAGAACGTGCCGTAAATGAGAGTCTACATAAAAATTGCAATATAACGAAAGAACGTAGTGTACATAGGAGTGTATATGAAAATTGCAATATAACGAAAGAACATACTGTACCTACGAGTGTATGTGAAAGTTGCAATATAACGAAAGAACGTACTGTACATAAGAATCTACATAAATGTTGCAATATAACAAAAGAACATACTATAAAAATCCACCTAAAAATTGCAATATAACAAAAAGAACATACTGTAAGAATCCACCTAAAAATTGCAATATAACATACTATAAGTCTACATAAAAGTTGCAATATAACAAGAGAACTGTCAGTTAAAGTACTGTGGCAATATACCACGATATACCAATAATAACGTCGATTTAAAATACCCTGTAATCTTTGCATAGATGAAAAAAATGTTTAAAAGGAAAATTGGTTTCCTGCGGATATTAATCAGTGAATAATGCAGCCTTAAGCCGCTAAGTGTATCTGACTGTTGCTAAACTGGGGCAAACTAAATAATGAAATCAAGGATAGGTTGGCTCTCGGGTAGCCTCGGTAAGAGAGTAATAAATAATTACGATAACTAATTAAAAATTGATACGAACCCCAGAGAGAAGAACTTGTCTGATCAAAATTATTTCTTGTCGCTGTTTGCGAGTATATCGTTACATTTATATACGGCATGCCTATATTCTAGTTTCCTCTAGTTCAACGGAGTGTGAAATAGGTGTTTCACGGTATTTCGAAAATTATGTAATCGGACTATTTACAGATACGTCGGCGATAAATTTTGACGAATATTGCCAAGTTCGATTCGTAACTGCACTGGGTATTTTTTGCAAAAGTGCATTTTTACAGTGAAAATTATTTTTGGACTTCAAAAGATGGAATTAATGAGGACATTTCGAGCTGAAATGCCGCGAATGAAATTAATCCACCGATTAAATCGTTGGCGATGTTCGCGGAATACCTCCCTTAATTTTTCAGGGGAGGAAAATTATGCGTTATGAAAAAGAAGGGAAACTAGGGTAAATGCCGATGATTCCATAGACTGATGGAAGCTTTTATGCCACTGTCTTCGCTATATCTATACGCTTGCCCGCAATTGCCCTATTAATACGATTATTTGCTACCCTTATGGAGCGCCTCTGTGAAAGCTTCACGGTATCGATGCACTAGAATCGAAGTGTTATAAATACTCTATAGAGTTATACTACTGAAAGGAAACAATGTCACAAAGTAAATTTAAAGCAAGGTCTTTAACCTTTTTCTTATTAGGTCGTGACGTTCTACGAGGTAAAAATAAGCCTCGGTATTTTCTATGAATTTACATACTTCGATCTTTCTTTGCATATAAAACTTGCTGTTTAGCGGTTAAAAAATGTACCACGTATTTATCCTTGTAGAAGTTTTCCGCTAGGAAATTCTATGAACACTTTTCTTGGGAATATAAACTACTTTTGACAGTTTAACGACACTGAGTGCCTTTTCGATGCTGACACGTAATGCAGCCGACATAAATTTTATTCAATCTCGTTAGGTTGAAAAATAAGTTGAGGAAAATGTTGGTATTGTGAGGTTTATTATTGCGGTTTGTGTTGTGCGGAGTTTATTAGAACGGTTTAGATATTTTTATAGAGACGTTTGTAACAATTTTTATATTTTTACGGTGTCTGTTAGATTACCACGCATTAGATTCCTATGCTTAGAATTATCATGCGTTGCATTATTACGCGTTGAATTACTACGCGTTGAATATGCACGCGCTAGATTACTACGCGTTAGATATTCACACGCTGTATTACTACGCGTTGGATATTCACACGCTGTATTACTACGCGTTGGATTACAACGCGTTGGTTAACTACGCGTTAGATTACTACGCGTTGGATTACTACGCGTTGGTTAACTACGCGTTAGATTACTACGCGTTAGATTCCTACGCTTAGAATTACCACGCGCTGCATTATTACGCGTTGAATTACTACGCGTCGAATATGCACGCGCTAGATTACTACGCGATGGATATCCACACGCTGTATTACTACGCGTTGTATTACTACGCGTTGGATTACTACGCGTTGGTTAACTACGCGTTAGATTACCACGCATTAGATTCCTATGCTTAGAATTATCACGCGTTGAATTACTACGCGTTGGACTACCACGCGTTGAATATCCACGCGCTGGATTACTACGCGTTAGATATCCACACGCTGGATTACTACGCGTTGGATTACCACGCATTAGATTCCTACGCTTAGAATTACCACGCGCTGCATTATTACGCGTTGAATTACTACGCGTTGGATATTCACACGCTGTATTACTACGCGTTGGTTAACTACGCGTTGTATTACTACGCGTTGGATTACTAAGCGTCGGTTAACTACGCGTTAGATTTCTACGCTTAGAATTATCACGCGCTGCATTATTACGCGTTGGACTACTACGCGTTAAATATCCACGCGCTGGATTATTACGCGTTAGATATCCACACGCTGTATTACTACGCGTTGTATTACTACGCGTTGGATTACTACGCGTTGGATTACCACGCGTTGCATTACTACGCATTGGATAACTACGCGTTATTCGAAGCCGCCGCTCTCGCATCTGCGCATGCGTAACCCTCGCGCTCTGATTGGTCCGTGTTTTTCCTTAATAATTCAAAAACGAAGCTTCATACCCCATTTTTGCAAAGGGAAATCTTATTCAGAATCACGTCAGCTATCCCTCATTTCAGGGACCTACACTAGTTGTGTCACCCTGCATTTTACTATGTTACATTCTTATATTTTACTCTACTACATTTCCTGATAATACGTTTATACTGTATATTGTTACATTCACTATATTAATTTCATAATTTACTGTATTACACTCACTATAATATTTTTATACTTTCTTATATTATATTTTTGCTATATTAAATTTATTCTTCATATGTAACTTTTGCATTACTAACTCAAATTAATTCTTACATTATAAAGGATGATTTAATTATTCAATACAGTGATGGAATATCAAGTACCAAAATAGTCTTCCTATTTTTTACAATCAGGTAAAAAGAACAATATAATATTTAAAAAATAAGAAATAGTCTAAAATTAAATTGCTGTTCAATAATATTCACATATTGAATTTTTACTAATCATATTTTTAATGAATTAATTTTACTACACCCTGTTTCACATCCCAGTAAATTTCAACACTGTACATACCTAATGATTTTCATAAAAATTCTCCTATAAAAACATTTCAATCATCTTTAAACATTTTATATATTCCACATTTAAATGCACATTCGACAATGATAAATTGTTACTCACAAACAGTGCCAACTTTAAGAATGAATAACGATCGAACAACCGCAATTAAAAAAACACCGATCAGAATGCACTCGTTACGAAACAATGCAAAATTTACAATCCACAATGTACAATGAGATGTCTGTCAGTCGATGCTCCCTTGCCAAACTCATCTATGTTTCACGGTCTATTTTCTCTGTCAAGCTCTGGCGTACGCCGAATCTCGACAAAAATCTAAAAATGATCCGCATAAAATTTCGACTTTAAAATCCCGAAACTTTTTGACCGTCCTATTTTCGTTTTTCGAATCACGAGACTGCGTCGGGGTATTACATTTCAGCGAGTCGATTTCGATTCGTTTACTATCGTTATAATTAGCAGACTATATACTTGTCAGAATGTATGAGGTAAAAAAAGATTGGGGGAGATAGGCGGATTATGTGGAAAAACGATATAAATCTGGATTAAATTTACGATTTTAGCATTGGAAGATATTTTGTGTATTATTCTGGTTTATTATTGGGAATTTTAGTTCACAGTTTTATTTTATTATTCTAAATTTTATTGGAGTTATTTTATTTTATTATTTTAAATTTTATTTTATTATTCTCAATTTTGTTGGAGTTATTTTATTTTATTATTCTGAATTTTACTGAAAAATTTATTTTACTTTTTATTATTAGTCTTCGTTAAATTAGTGTAAGAGGGTTGGAAGACCTTGATATTTGAGAAGGAATTATTTTATTTTATTACTTTGAGTCCTACTAAAGACTCTACTTAATAATTCTGAGTCCCACTAAAAATTTATTCCACTAATTCTGAATTTTACCAAAAAATTATTCCACCTAACCTACGTAACCACCCTCCGACTCGACCGATAAATCCCCAGCACCTTTCCCCATTTGCAAAGTTTTATTTACACGTGAACCCGTACATTAGGTCCACCATTAGCCAATCTCAGCTTCGAAATATTCTCTATTTTCTCTTTCCCCGAAGATAACAGGATAATTCTTCTGTGAAATAACGACGAGCGCCGATCGTAAAGTCCCGTGAAGAATACCACAGTCGTCCAGACACCCGACTCCATTATCATAATTCTACAGTTAAAAACTTCGCGCTAGTTGCGTTTTTGTTTTCAAGTATATCAGAAGGCAATTCCGTGGAATTGGTTTAAAATTAGTCGCTGGAGAGTTTATTTATCGTGTATGAACGACAGTCGGTGTCGTGTATCTTTCGCATTATTTTTAGACACGACACTAGTTCGAACATTAGCGTATTAACATACCTCTCTTTTCCGTTAAACGATAAATTGCAAATATTTTAATTGGATAATCCGCAAATCTGTGATGATGTAGTGCGACACTAGTCAAAACGACGGTTTCGGGTTTCGCGTTTGATATTACTTTGTCGCTACGCTTTCATACTGTCATATTTCGAGGTAAAGGATGGTTGTGTGCTTCGGTTAATTCTTCGGTATTCGCTCGTTTATCACGCATTCTCAAAAATAAGTTATTTCTGAGATAATTCTTTCTACATAAAGTCTCCGATTAAATTTTAATAGCGATACACGATATCTCGTTACAGAAATAATTATTAGACATGTTAGAATATCTTCGTACAAGAAAAATACGTGAAAAAGAGCTTGATGTGTTAAGTTGTTCGGGCAGACGGTAGTAAAAGCAACACGAACGGAATTATGACACGTTCCGGCAAAAGTATTCTGTCTTGCCAAATTATTTCAAGCTCGCGGCGGCCACTCCGTGTTTCTTTTTGTTGGCTTCGTTATAACAAATACGTCGTGTCCGCAGCTTATTCTCGATTCCTCTGCGCTTTCTTCATTTTCACGCGCGTCATTCAACGTGGCGTTCGCTCGTTTATTCCTCGCGATATACTTCGTCCATGACAATAACGTGTTTTGCATAGTCGTTAAAACTGGATTTATTAATAAATGCCACGGTAACGATGGTATTGTGAGGCAGAACAAGTACTCTATAGTCGTATTCTTAGAGTCGATTTTTAGGTAGATTTACGGAACCCATCAGAATGATGGATTTTAGGTTTCTTGTTTTGAGTTTCAGAAATTATTGGGAAGCTTTTGTCAAAATATTAACTTTTGTCAACATAAACAATCATGTATATTTTATTTCTTTGTCTGGTTTATTTCTTGGTCTGATCAGACGTGCGTTAATTTAGTGTTAAATTATTCCCTAGTATTCTTAAATTATGTCGTATCTAAAGCTCTAATATCTCAAGACTGCAAATATTCTTGTATTCTCAGATTTCCAAATAAGTAGATTTATAGTTAAATTCGAAGATCCCTAGATTTATAATAACCCCAAATTCTCAATATCTCTACTTTCTAAATATCCCTAGATTCACAGTATCCCTAGCTTCCAAATATCCCTAAATTCCCCAGTACCCTCTCTGAATTCCAAATTCCCTAGTACCCTTGCTCTGAATTCCAAATTCCCTAGATTCCAAAGTCCTTAGATCCCAAATTATTTAGATTCCAAATTTCCCAAATTTCTAATTCCCTAAATTCGAAATTCCTTTTATTCAAAATTCCCTAGATCCCACATTCTCAAGAATCCAAATTCTCTAGATTCAAAACTCTCAAAATTTCAAATTCTCTAGATCCCAAATTCCCTAGATCTCAAATTTCTTAGATTCCAAATTCTCTAGATTCCAAATGCTCTAAATTGCAAATTCCCTAGAATCCAATTTCACTAAATTCCAAATTCCCTATATTCGAAATTCTCTAAATTCCAAATTACCTAGAATCCACATTCACTAAATTCCAAATTTCCTAGATTCCAAATTCCCTAGATTCCAAATTCTCTAAATTCCAAATTCCCTAGATTCCAAATTCTCTAAATTCCAAATTCCCTAAAATCCAAATTCACTAAATTCCAAATTCTCTAAATTCCAAATTCCCTAGATTCCAAATTCACTAAATTCCAAATTCCCTAGATTCCAAATTCCCTAAATTCCAAATTCCCTAAATTCCAAATTCCCTAAATTCCAAATTCCCTAAATTCCAAATTCCTTAAATTCAAAATTCCCTAAATTCCAAATTCTCTAAATTCTAAATTCCCTAAATTCCAAATTCCCTAAATTCCAAATTCCCTAAATTCCAAATTCCCTAAATTCCAAATTCCCTAAATTCCAAATTTCCTAGATTCCAAATTCCCTAAATTCCAAATTCCCTAAATTCCAAATTCCCTAAATTCCAAATTCCCTAAATTCCAAATTCCCTAAATTCCAAATTTCCTAAATTCCCAATTCCCTAAATCCCAAATTCCCTAAATTCCAAATTCCCTAAATTCCAAATTCCCTAAATTCCAAATTCCCTAAATTCCAAATTCCCCAAATTCCAAATTCCCTAAATTCCAAATTCCCTAAATTCCAAATTCCCTAAATTCCAAATTCCCTAAATTCCAAATTCCCTAAATTCCAAATTCCCTAAATTCCAAATTCTCTAAATTCCAAATTCCCTAGATTCCAAATTCGCTATATTCAAAATTCCCTAGATTCCAAAGTCCCTATGTTTGAAATTCTCGAGATTTTAAATTCTCGAAATTCCGAATTCCCTATATTCGAAATTCCTTAAATTCCCAATTCCCTAAATCCCAAACTCCCTATATTCAAAAGTCGCTAGATTTTAAATTTCCTAAATCCCAAATTCACTAGATTCTAAATTCCCAAAGTTCCCAATTTCCCAGTTTCCCACTATCCCAAGATTGTTAGTATTCCTAGATTCCAATTATCCTTAGATACCTAATGTCCATAGAATCCTAATATTCCTATTAATTGCTTCTAATATATCCCTAGGTATCTATGATCCATAGATCCCTAATATTCCTACTAACATCTCTAGATCCCTGCAACTATAGTTTCTTACAACCACATTCTTACAACCCTATACCCATTAGTCCCTATATTTCCAAATCTCTGAAATTCCAAATACTAAAATAAACGCAGTATATTGCAATTTTAGTATTTCTCCGAACAGCCCGGATAAATGATACGGTATCACGGTGAAATGAAATGAATAATAGGGTCTTTTTCTCTTGAAGAGAACGTGTGTGGTCCTGATTTATCGTTCGAGATATAAAATAACGATACACAGATCTCATAAGATGCCAACTTTCTCGTGTTAAATTTGCGCTAATTCAAAGTGGGTCTTCATGCCAAAAGTTGTTCATCCATCACGATCGCGTGGTCGCGAAGTGCGTAGTCAATTAACGCGTTTATGGACTTTCGCGTACACTTTCGTTCGTTATCGCACGTGCGATCTGATTTTCAGCGTGAGTGATCGAACGTGTTTGTTTCAGATGTTCCGGAAATCGCAGTGCGATGCAGTGAAATAGCGGAAGAGAAAACGAAAGTCGTCGTTTGTGCATTCGAAAACAACCAAGGAAATGGAAGCCACTGAATGGAAGATCGCTGAAAACAGTGGCGAAAATCATCGAAACGAGTGCCTGAATGAAATAAGAAAAATATGTGAGAATTGAAGGGGAAAGTACAGGAAGAAAAGAAGATTTTGTAGAAACATTTAACGAAGGGGTGGAACGTTTTAGTTACAGATTTAACACGATGCATTAAAACATAAGGCAATCATAAATTACAGTAATAAAATATTTAATTAAATCGATGAACTACCGAATCTACAATTGAAAAACTAAAATGTGTTTCAAGTTACCTTAATACCACGGTAAATAAATTCTATGAACAAGTTACTAAATTTTTGTACAAAACTGTTCATATCACGTGACAATGTTACCTCTACAGTATCGCGAAACCAGTGTGGTGGTGCTTTAATTTCGTAGAACAATTAAGCCAGTTCACAAAGGAAACGTGGAATCGCCACGTGCAATCTAATTTATATTCTGGGTGCTCAAAGCTTCAAACGAAATGGCTAGTCGAATGAAGGCGTTGTACAACCAGGTATGAGATCAATTTTTGTCGCTTCGAATCTGCATTCATTGCGAGATCCACGTTCTTTTTTATTTTCTGCATTATACTATAACGATTACTGCATTTAATGATGACTGCATTTGGTAAAATATTGTTATCAAATTTGTTCAATTATAGTGAACAGTCAGTTAATAGTACGTAGTCAATTATTTTCAATTTTGGTAAACATTCAATTGCTAGTAAGTAGTCCATTAAGTTCAATTTTGGTAAATAATTAATAGCTAGTGAGTATTTAATCACTTTCAATTTTAGTTCAGATTCCGAATTCCTTGAATTCAAAATTCCCTAGATTCCAAATTCCCCAGGTACCAAATTCCTCTATTTCAAAATTCCCTAGTTTCCAAATCTCAAATTTCCAAAACCCCAAATTCCCTAGATTTGAAATTCCGCAAATCCCAAATTCCCCAAATCCCCAGTTCCCCAAATCCCAAGTTCCCTGAATTCCAAATTCCCCAAATCCCAAATTCCCCAAATCCCAAATTCCCTAAATCCCAAATTCCCCAAATTCCAAGTTCCCCAAATCCCAAGTTCCCCGAATTCCAAATTCCCCAAATCCCAAATTCCCCGAATCCCAAATTCCCCGAATCCCAAATTCCCCGAATCCCAAATTCCCCGAATCCCAAATTCCCCGAATCCCAAATTCCCCGAATCCCAAATTCCCCGAATCCCAAATTCCCCGAATCCCAAATTCCCAAATCCCAAATTCCCCGAATCCCAAATTCCCCGAATCCCAAATTCCCCGAATCCCAAATTCCCCGAATCCCAAATTCCCAAATCCCAAATTCCTAAATTCCAAATTCCCCGAATCCCAAATTCCCCAAATCCCAAATTCCCCAAATCCCAAATTCCCCAAATCCCAAGTTCCCCGAATCCCAAGTTCCCCGAATCCCAAATTCCCCGAATCCCAAATTCCCCGAATCCCAAATTCCCCGAATCCCAAATTCCCCGAATCCCAAATTCCCCGAATCCCAAATTCCCCGAATCCCAAATTCCCCGAATCCCAAATTCCCCGAATCCCAAATTCCCAAATCCCAAATTCCTAAATTCCAAATTCCCCGAATCCCAAATTCCCCAAATCCCAAATTCCCCAAATCCCAAATTCCCCAAATCCCAAATTCCCCAAATCCCAAATTCCCCAAATCCCAAATTCCCCAAATCCCAAATTCCCCAAATCTCAAATAAAACTAAATAGTCAATTGCTAATAAGTAGTCAATTACTTTCAATTATACTAAACAGCAAATTACCAGTAACTTCAACCACAGTGGTGACCTACACTGGTACCAATTACTTATTAATTTCTTGATTATCTTGATTATTTCTAGAAAATCGGAAATCTATATGTTAAGGTGTTTTAATAGAATAACCATAATTCAAAGAGTATTCAAACAAAAAATACATTAATACCACACACGTACAAAATCCTCGACTTTTCAGACATTTTTTCATTTCTTCCCTGAGAGAGAAAATATAATATTTAACACTTCACTAAATTTGGGACACAGGTGATGTTCGAGAGGCGAATACTTCTCGGCTGCACCGTTCTCGTGGGACTATCCATATGCATATGGGCAACTGCCATTGGAACCGATTATTGGTTCACCGTCAAAGCACCAAATGATACAGGACTACCCCTCGGAGATGCTGGAAAGGCTGGCAGAAGATTGATATACAAACATATGGGCCTCTGGAGAGGCTGCATTCAGGGGCTAGCACCGGAATCCGAAAATTCGACCGTCATGGTACCTTACGGTAAGTGGATAATATTTTTTTATATGGATAAGTTATTACCTCGTTATTACCTCGCTTCTTCTATTATCGACTTACCATATCTTACTGTAAATCGGCTTTCCATATCTTACTGTAAATCGACTTTTCATGTCTTACTATAAATCGATTTAACATATCTTACTATAAATCGATTTTCCATATCTTACTATTCGTTCGACGAATTAAACGTCACGGTAGAAGTAACCGTATTTTGTGGGAGATACGTGAGAGTAGAATATTGGAAGGAATATGGTCATATATTGAGAGGCATACTATGAAGGTAGCTGTGGTAGATTCTTGTGAGAGTTATGCGTATTATTAAGCACTGTATTTGCAGTATGTTGTGTTTGATAGGTGTATTAGTCAAATGTTGCATTTGCTACGTGCTGTATTTGACACGTGTTAATACTATCATGCGTCGAATTTACTTTGCGTTGAATTTGCAGCGCGTCAAATTTGTTGTGCGTTGAATTTGCTACGCGTTGTATTTTCCACGCATTGTATTTGCTACGCGTTAAATTTACTGTGCGTCGAATTTATTACGCGTTAAATTTACTGTGCGTCGAATTTACTGCGCGTTAAATTCGCTGTGCGTCGAATTTGCTGTACGTTGAATTTGCTACGCGTCGATTTTGCTATGCACTGTATTTTTCACGCGTTGTATTTACCACACGTTGAATTTACTGTGCGTCGAATTTGCTGTGCGTCGAATTTGCTGCGCGTCAAATTTGCTGTGCGTCGAATTTGCTGCACGTCGAATTTTTGTGCGTTGAATTTGCTACGCGTCGAATTTTCCACGCGCTGTATTTACCACGCGTTGGAGTTACTGTGCGTCGAAGTTACTGTGCGTCGAATTTGCTGCGCGTTGAATTTGTTGTGCGCTGAATTTGGCACGCGTCGTATTTTCCACGCGCTATATTTGCTACGCGTTGAATTTACTACGCGCCGAATTTACTGCGCGTCGAATTTGCAGTGCGTTGAATTTGCTACGCGTTGAAGTTACTGTGCGTTGAATTTGTTGTGCGTTGAACTTGGCACGCGCCGTATTTTCCACGCGCTATATTTGCTACGCGTTGAATTTACTACGCGTCGAATTTGCTGTGCGTCGAATTTGCTGCGCGTCGAATTTGCAGTGCGTTGAATTTGCTATGCGTTTAATTTGCTACGCGTCGAATTTGCTACGCATTGTATTTTCCATGCATTGTATTTGCTACGCGTCTAATTTGCTACACGTCGAATTTACTGCGCGTCGAATCTACTACGCGTCGAATTTGCTACGCGTTGAATTTATTACGCGTTGTATTATCTACGCACTATATTTACGCGTTATATTCGTCACGCGTTAATATTACCATACGTCGTGTTTTCCATGCGTTATATCTGCTGTGCGTCAAATTTGCTACACACTGCATTTGCTATGCACTGTATTCGTCACGCGTTAATATAACCACACATCATATTCGCCACTGCCTCATATTACAACCCACTCTATTTAGCCACACATTACATCTGCCACTAATTGCACCTCCCACATCTCACCATACAATCATACCTTCCATACACTCCTACACCACAATATCAAAGATTAAACAATCAATCTAATACATCACCAAATATTCTCCACACACTTTCCGCAATATAACAAAAGCTCACAATATCCAAAGTATCCTCTCCATATCAGAGTATAACCTATTACCAACCTAACAAATTCAACGAAGTGTAAAGTGTGTCGAACCTTAAACTCTTCCTTTTGTGCCAATAATTAAACGAACACTAACTTGATCATGTCTTTCTCGAATATAGTCTGTATAAATTAAAGAGTTCCAACAGGTGCGATGATATGCCAACGCGTAACAGTGGCGTTGTTTCAAGATAAACGGGAACATTTGTCAGGGTAAATGCATTATCGTAATTAACGCTGTCCGACAGAAATTTAATGCCATTTTGATATAATACTCTGCGAGCACATTATCGACGAAAATCGCGTTGCAGATCAAGCTGCAAACAGAATAACATTTTTAACGGAAACATAATAACATTTTTCGATGTTCGGATAATACACAATTGCAGTCACAGCAAGATATATTATACTGTTTCGGCGTTGAAACCCCTTTTCTCGCGCGTGCTGTTTTCATCATTTGCCTCGAGCCGATGCTCTCCAACCGACTTTGATTTACGGCATTGTTAGTTAAAGAAGGCGCGATATTCGTTAAATATGTCATGCGGAGTTTTACCACGCCTCGATAAAGCTGACCGGATTATAAACTCCTCGTTATACTTCGCTTATAACGTTTATTTCTGCTTCGCCGGAGATGAACGCTCGTTTTTGTCGATCCTTCACGGCAAAAAAGCGTGGTTTCTCTCGCGAATTTCTACCGAAGGACGACCGAAATAATGTACGAGAACCCCTGCATCGTTTCGCGCTTCGCAGTTAATCATCCTGTGTCAGGAACCGAGTCACGTGTCATCTACACTGTTCCACATACGCACTCCATCATGCACGTCAGGATTACTGAATTAGACAACTGTAATATCTCAATGAACCTTCAGACTAATCTGTTCCCATTATTATGACTTAATGTGCATTAAAATGTTAGGGAGACATGTGGAGCATGCGAGTAGACACATGTGGAGTATGGGGATCTAAGGAGACACGTACTCGAGGATGTCTCAAGGGATGTACAAATTACTGATACAGAAATCTAGAGATCTAGGGATTTTAGTAATGTAGAGTTGCGAGATTGTATGGAAGATATGGACATGTAGGGAGATATGAACATGTAGGGATCTGGAGATATCTGGTTGCAAATGTAGATTTTTGAAGACAGAAATTTGGAGACACAGAGATCTAGAAGTACCTAGGAACTAAGTAATGATCTAGAAATAACCTAGGAAGTCCCCAAATTACAATATGTATAGATCTAGAGATCTAGAAAAGATGGTATTTAAAAATTCAAAATTAATAGTATCTTAAACGTAGAAGTCCCCAAATAATAGTGTCCATGTCCCCAAAAAGCTAAAAACAATGCCACCTATAAATCTACAAATCTGCAAATCTAAAAATGTAAATGATGGTATTTCCAAATAATGACCACAGATCTAAAAATACAGGGAGGATGGTATCTAAAAATCTATAGATCCAGAGATTCTGTATCTAGAAAATTAAAAAATGTATCTCGATACGAAACAAGCGCACCTCACCTGTCAATCAATTAAAAAGTGATATCTAATCAATCGATCTTCGGCAAATATTCCTGAAGGATCGTAGTCAAAGAGTCAAGTACAGCAATGTCAATGTCACGACGAAAAGTATGGTTTGAAAAGTCAATGCAGTCAACGACACTTCATGCACGAGTATCGTGATTTGAAATCGAGTAGATTGAATCTCAAGATAAATACGAACATTAATTTTTATCTTGAACGGAATCGCGTTTTATTGATTATGACGTTATTATCTGTTGAGCCACGCTTAAACAGATGCCCGTAAAAATAACTTAATGCGACACGGGACGTTCCGGGCGAATGCAGATAATTCGAGATGAGAAAATAAATGACGAATTTGCGAGAAAATGAAAACAAACGATTATATTGAACGAGATTATGCTTGGATTCGTTTGTGCCATTTATCTGAGATTTTAACTGTTCTTTCAGAGGTGTGCAAGAATCTGGACATGTTCCCGACTGATAGACAAATCGATTTGGACCCTGGATTAGACAAAAACGTCGTCAGTAAGTAAAAAGCGCCGTAAAATTCCTTGAGAATCCTTCGATCGCTTTTGAATTATGTATCAAGGTCATCGAACATCCTTTGAGCAAGAATATTCTCACAATTACATTTCATAATTCCGACGTTTCTGAAGTGCGATACTTTTAGATTATTCTAGGACGCAGGTGTCTTTCGCAATAATCAGCTTGTTCGTGATGATAATGGGCTTTTGCTTCTCGATCTACACGTTCCGCAACCCACGGTATATGTTCAAGCGACTGGCAGGAGGAATACACTTTATCAGCGGTAATTCATTTACACAGTAATCGTAACTCTGTAAATCACTGTAATAAAAGATAAGCACTTCAAGGATTGCTTCTAGAGATCTTGAGATGACTGCGAAATTATCAATTTCATATCTTTTAATAATCTTTTGTGGTAGCTGAAGTCCAAGATTCTGAAGTATCAACAAATGATTATCAACAAACTTTCTTCAAATGAATTATCAACAAACTTTTTTCAAATGAAGTATCAACAAACTTTTGCAAACAATTTGATGATAAATTTTTCCAATTTTAGTTGAAGTTTTTTATCCATGACCCAATGTCTTTGTACAAAATGCCTTCTTTTTGGCATCAATAAATCTGTAAAAATAGAGTTTTATTCATATTTGGAGATTTTGGTTAAACTTCATGTTGTTGATTATGTTTTTTATAAATGTAAAACTTGTTGAAGACTATTTTTGAGCAACATCCATGATATAATAGTAGTTCGCAGTATAATGGTTTCTATAAATGTAATACTTGTCGAAGACCATTGTTGAGCAATATCCATGATATAATTGTAGTACGTAGCATAATGGTTTCTACACATATAAAGCATATGTTGAAGACCATTTATGAACAGCATCCATGATATAATTCTAGCACATAGTATAATGGTTTCTATAAATGTAGAATTTATTGAAGACCATTTTTGAGCAACATCCATGATATAATTGTAGTACGTAGCATAATGGTTTCTACACATATAAAGCATATGTTGAAGACCATTTATCAACAACATCCATGATATAATTCTAGTACATAGTATAATGATTTCTATAAATGTAGAACTTGTCGAAGACCATTTTTGAACAACATCCATGATATAATTGTAGTACGTAGCATAATGGTTTCCACACTTATAAAGCATATGTTGAAGACCATTTATGAACAGCATCCATGATATAATTCTAGTACATAGTATAATGGTTTCTATAAATGTAGAGCTTATTGAAGACCATTTTTTAGCAACATCCATGATATAATAGTAGTTTGCAGTATAATGGTTTCTATAAATGTAAAACTTGTCGAAGACCATTTATGAACAGCATCCATGATATAATTGTAGTACATAGTATAATGGTTTCTATAAATGTAAAACTTATTGAAGACCATTTTTGAGCAACATCCATGATATAATAGTAGTTCGCAGTATAATGGTTTCTATAAATGTAAAACTTGTCGAAGACCATTTTTGAACAACATCTATGATATAATTATTGCACATAGCACAATGGTTTCTGTACATGTATAACATATATTGAAGATCATTTTTAAACAGCATTCATGATATAACTGTAGTTCATACTACAACAGTTTCTATAAATATTGACCATTTTTGAAGAGTAACAATAATACATAGAATAATCATTCTCAGATCATAGAGTAATTATTTTTATTAATGTGCAGGGGCTTGCAACATGGTGGTGATCCAAGTCCTATTATCCTCAATCGAATACGAAAGCAAAAACGTAAGCGCAACGTTCCCAACGGGTGCAGTAATGAGGTACAACTTCTCTTTGATTCTCGCCTGGATCGTGTTCCTCTGCAACTTACTGGCCGGATGCGCGTTTATAGTGTTCTCCAGAAAAAGGAAGAGGGACAAGGCGCCGACAGAAGAGATCGCAATGGCCGATGAACCCACGATTATCGGTCGTTGAATTTATTCTGCTTTCTTTCTCAGATTGCCTGAGGAATGTCGTCGCGTGCACCAATGCAAATTTCTCGTCCTGAGTCACGCATGCATCGACGATAATAAAAGACGTATACAATCCGGTACGATATCGGTATGGCGACGTAAGTGTAGGGGGAGTTCCGATTCCTCAAATTTTTATTGGAGGAGCCTTCAGATAATTACAAGATTTTCTGCAGCTCCAATAATAATTAGAGTGTCATAAAATTTCGAAATCCATTATTTGGATGCATCAAATTTCTGTGAGTCCTTCCATAAATCCATGAGTCCTGTAATTTCAAAGTTGTAAATATTTTATGTTCAAATATTCTGAATTTCTGTGAGTCCTTCCATAAAAGCATAAGTCTTGCAATTTCAAAGTTATAAATATTTTATGTTAAAATATTCTGAATTTCTGTGAGTCCTTCCATAAATCCATGAGTCCTGTAATTTCAAAGTTGTAAATATTTTATGTTAAAATATTCTGAATTTCTGTAAGTCCTTGCATAAATCCATAAGTCCTGCAATTTCAAAGTTATAAATATTTTATGTTCAAATATTCTTTGTCTCAAAGTTCTGAAATTCAAAATTTCCAACATCTCAAAGTTCCTGTGTTATAAAATAAATTCTAAAAACCTAAAATCCTGAAAATCTATAGTCCACAAATTTTAACAAGTCTCTCCCAAAATTTCTGAGTAAAATCCCAACTTCCAGGGTCCCAAACTTCGAAGAGCCCCAAGTGTCACAATCCTTATTTTTCAAAGTGCAGAAATTGCAAGAACTAAAAACTCTAAATTCTGCTTTAAAATTACAAAGCTCCAAATCCCCAAAATGCTCATATATCAAAATACTTGTAATATGCAAAGAAGACAAATGACATGAATAGTGATACTCTCCCTACATTTCCTAAGCCTAAAGCAGTACACAACCGTGCGCATGAATCGTACGGTAAAGAACGCGGGAGACATTTGTACGGGTACAGTTCGTAAAAAATTCTTGAAAGCGTTGAAAATCGATTAGAGATGAAACTTCTCTCTTGTGTCAAATCTATGAATACAGTCGGATATGGAAATTCACGATTAAAAAACTGAAACAAAATTCGTTCACGCTTTTGATAAATTAGTATGATATGAAAAAGAGCTGAAGATAACGAAAGTATTTTACTTTTGACACTGACATAATCTCACATATTTTTAGACCTCTAATGATGTTCCTATGAAAAGATGTGCACGTACAAATCTTTCGATTAAATTGATACAAGACATTTCAGTATAACGAAGGACATTTTACATTT
This sequence comes from Megachile rotundata, assembly GCF_050947335.1. Lineage (NCBI taxonomy): Eukaryota > Metazoa > Arthropoda > Insecta > Hymenoptera > Megachilidae > Megachile > Megachile rotundata. The sequence goes on from NC_134990.1 coordinate 14,020,826, forward strand.
AAAATCAATGAAACTTGAAATTAAAAGTCATAGGTCATCGTTTGAACGTCATGGGTCAGACACAAGGAGTCAGTCAGTCAAAATGAATGAAATTAATTACCGAATCGTACAGATGAAAGCGATACTTTGTTTCTAAAATCGTCGAATATAAATGTACTGTGTTCTCTGGTCCTCGCCCCACCCCCCGCAGAGAGATTTCAAAATTGTCTCGAAAATTAGAATAGAAAGATTATTCGAATTTAACATACGATAAATACATGCTATTTTTCTACTGCTTTGAATGTTAAAAACTAAGACACTCTCACGGGACCACTATTATTGAGGAAATCTTTCTGCTGATGGAAATTAAGTTGTGTACAATTGGAGTAGCTTGGATTCGTAATTATTTTTCTACGCAAAGTCGTATATTTTTCTAAACTATTCTATTACTAGAGAACCGAGATACAGGAGCGTAGGAGTGGACCAGAAATCAATTTCATTTCTAAATTTCTGAATTGAAAATCTCTGTATTTTCAGATTTTTAGATTGTTAGATTTTTAGATTTTCAGATTTTTAGATTTTCAGATTTTCAGATTTTCAGATTTTCAGATTTTCAGATTTTCAGATTTTCAAATTTTCAAATTTCCAATTTTCCAATTTTCCAAGTTTTCATATTTCCATTTTCCAATTTTCCAAGTTTTCATATTTCCGTTTTCCAATTTTCCACATTTCCAAATTTCCCATTTTCCAATTTTCCACATTTCCAAATTTCCATAATTCCAATTTTTCAATTTTCCAAATTTTCATATATCCAAATTTCCATTTTTCCAAATTTCCAATTTTCCACATTTCTAAATTTTCCAAATTTCCATATATCCAAATTTCCATTTTTCCAAATTTCCAATTTTCCATATTTCCATATTTCCATATTTCCATATTTCCAAATTTCCATTTTTCCAAATTTCCATTTTTCCAAATTTCCATTTTTCCAAATTTCCATTTTTCCAAATTTCCATATATCAAATTTCCATATCTCTAAATTTCCAAATTTCTTAATCCTCAACTAACCCAGATCCAAAATTTCAAACTCTCTCTAGGATCTGGTCCACCTCAAAGATTCAGCCATTGCGCTATAGCAACATGTACTGTATTTTGAAATACACATGAAACAACAATACATATAGTATACAAATCGTATATTATACATATTATATCGTATCTTACATATTAACCCCTTGTCGTACTTTGACAAATCTCTCTCGTGACGCACTCACAGCTCAAATATAATAAATCTTACTCAAATTTTTAATGCTCCTCAACTTAAAATTTACGTATATCCAACTATAATTTGCATTATCAAAGATCGCCGAATATAAAATATTCATAACATTTTGATCTTTATTGTTTATTTAAACGTCATTCTTATGAATATTTAGTTTTGACTGATCGATGATCCCTGATTATAAAATATTCACAACATATTAATTTTTATTGTTTGTTTAAACATTATACTTATGAATAGTTAGTTTTGACTGACGCATCTGACAAATAAGTTGTACGGCAAGGGTTTAAACGTTTGTACCTAAACGTATAATACAAGTTTCAAAGATTAGTGTTCATCAAAGATCGTGTTCAACGAGCACGAATTCTCTGTGCAATAAGTGAAATTAAAAATCTATTTTATTATACCGAAGAATTTAATCTACTAAAGTTTTGCAATTTCCACGAAGAAATTAGGGGGTGCGAGGTGGATTGTATGTAGGACAAGAATATTTCCTTGACGTACTACACTGCGATTCTAGTCGTTATCTAGTCATTGAACGAAGTTCAGTCGATCAAAGTAATCGCCACGAAAATATTTCGTCCATTTTTATGTAACGAAATGGTACAAATGGAATATAAAATGAATGTTAGATCCTATGATCCAGTGTCCACAATATTTGGAAACTTGCACTTTCAAATTATACTACAGTGTTTCTGATAATCTCTAGTATATTTATTGTTTACGATTCCGTAAAACCTTTACCGCTGCGTATTTTATCTGTAAACTTGAACGATGCGTTGAACAATTTGTGATTGTCAGTTTGTTTCCCTTTGTTTCTTGAGATTATGAATCAACGTTTGCTGCTCGGCAATTGTTCTGCTATGTTCGTATCTAATCTCCGGTAGTAATAAAAATTTCCTTAGAATTAATTCTTATCCGGGAGAATGCACGCATTGTTGCGAAAAGTTTTACAAAAAGGTTTATCAGTAAATCGATTAGCAAGCGTTGATTTGAAGAATGATTTACACGGAAGTGTTTGGTTGAAAGTTCCTTCGCCTTTTGCTTGTTCAGTATAAGCAGTTGCCCACGCGTTCTAATAAAAGACATCTACTTTATACACATAAGTGAACACGAGAATTAATTGTAATTGCTCTTTTCCATGACCGAAATAAAGCGTATTCACGTTCACCAATAAAATTTTGTTTGATCTGTCAATTGGACTTCATTTGAAGATCTCCTTTAAAAACAGAATTCTTTTCCTGTCCTCATTGTGACAATGACTTCACAAGATTATTTGATGATAGTCTCGTTATATGGCACTCATTGTGACAATGACTTCACAAGGTTATTTGATGACTGTTTCGTTATATGGCACTCACAGTTCTTCGACAGTCTCAGGACCATATAACAATATTTAATTATACAATATATGTATATTGTACTGTACCAGATAATCACAAGATTATTTGATCACAGTCTCGTTATATGGCACTCACAGTTCTTCTACATATAACAGTATTCTATTATACAATATATGTATATTATACATATGTATATTATACCAAATAATTTCATTGTTTACAAGATTAATTTCAGATTCCTATGCTTAAATTAATTCCAGTAGCCATCCATTTGAATTACACCAAACTTCTAAAATATAACAGTTCCATCATATACACACAGTTCTTAATTTTAATTTAATGCCATTTGAACATAAAAAGCACAGAAATCTATCTTAAATCTAATTAAGATAAATAGGAATACAATTTATGGAATTTATAAATTTAAATGTTTATCTAGTGGCGCCATCAGGCGAGCAATTGACAAAGCAATGCTAGGCGCAAATTTGCATTATCTATTTCTGAACGAAATTACACATATACTCCATTACAAATTTAATACACCATATAAAAAATTAATGAGCGACAACTACTATTGCAGAATACCGCGTATAATGATAAGAGTTAGTCATCACAAAATTTCTGCATGATTGGATGTATCGCTTTCAGTGTCAAGATCGTCACACGCATTACAGACCACAGAATATGCATCAATCCATTTACATATAAATTCACGCATAGAATATGTAAAACATGATTAATACACGCAGAAGCAATGAAACCGTAATGGTTTCATTTTCCAATTTGAGGTTTCCATTTGGTTACGAAATGTATTATTAATGCAATACCAGTTGCGGTCAGAATTTTCCTTAACTTTGTTCCTTGTTCGATTATATTAAATTTATAATACCAATATTTATGATGTAACTTTCGCATCTGTTTTGCAATCTGACTTGCGATCACTATCATCGCTCGATACTGACGTTTCGAAAGGGTATTTCCAAATGATTATAGCACCGTCTGCGCTTATTGTTACGATAAATTTTCCGGATGGAGCAAAAGCGCCACCGGTGATGGCGGCAGCGTGAGCGAGGCCCACACGGAGGACATTTGCGGTACGATAGTCCCAAAATTTCAGGATGCAATCGTCCGATCCGGTGAGTAAATACTGTCCATCAGGACTGATACTTATAGTGTTTAACGTACCAGTTGTTGAACCTTCGATTTGACGAACCATCGAGCCATCCAGGGTCTCCCAGTAAGCTATGTTTCGGTCCGAGCCACATGTCAGAACTTGCGTACCATCGGGAACGAAACACGTCGCCGCATACATCGTATCTCCTCTCAGTGTGAACTTGCGCTCGAGAGTTCTAAAGGACAAAATCGAACGTCATACCGATATTTCTTTCCTTCAAAAACGAACTGTATATATTTTCATTACCTTAGATTCCACATAACGCAGGTTCCATCCAAGCTGGAGCTGATAAAACTTTCGTTGTCGGGTGAAACCTCCAGCGACGTTATCGGACCTCTATGTTCCTTCATGACATTCAATAAATGTCGCGCTTCGGTTTTTGCGTGCCACAGACGTATCTGAATGAACGTTGACGAAGTTGAAAACAATGAAACGTTGATTGAAAATACGAGGTTTACCTGTCCGTCGCAACCACCGCTGATCAGTTTACAGCCATCGTTGGTAATCGTAATTACCGTCACCGGTTTCGTGTGCGCGCAATTAATCGCAAACACAAGTTGACCGCTATTCGTAGCGAATCCTCGTATGGTGCCATCGTTCCACGCTTCCGACAAAAACGACATATTCATGCGATCACAATTCGAATGCGTCGATTAACACTTACCAGATATTATGGAACCGCCAGTAATATCGAAACAGAGACTGGAGCAAGAGAAATTCGGTACGGTGATTCGAAGCAATTCCTTCGGCGTTGCCAGTTTCCATATTCGTATGTCATTTTTTCCAGCCGTCGCAAATATCTCCGAACAATTACTAAAAATGCAAATACGTCAGAGATTTCCTCTTTTACTTTCATGAACCCTTTAGCTACTGCTGTTTCACTCTAGCACGACGCAATCTCACAAAGTTATTGCACTGACATAAATACCTGTGACAACGGCAATGATTGCATCGTTCCTGGTCATTTTTATCCGCGTCTTTTATGCAAATTGGTAACGATTACATCGTATCAAATTAGGAACGTGCGATGAGTGACAAGGTATGCGCGGATATATGTAACTATACACCGATCACTATACATACGTATATGTATACACCGGTCGTATACTCTCTTTCTTTTTCATTCGCCGTCCTCTTTTATGTTAAAAACTTTAATCACTCGTTACACACGGAATTGTTAACGTAATTATATCATGTTTGGTGTCATTTTAATCAGGAAAACTAGACAAATACGACAGTAAAAGTTTCAAGAAAAAATAGTAAGAAATAAGAAAATTGCAATATTTTCCTTTGCTTGCATTAGTATGTGTCACACCGATATTCGATCCTCGTCGTTCGGCGACTGATCGTGTTTCATTCTTGACTGATTTCGAGGGGGATCCCCCTGGCAGTGGGGATAAAATTGTAATATTTACGGTAGAGATCTTTTTAACATTTACGGAGGGAATACTGTAGCTCTGTTCAAAAAGGTAGCCAAAGGGTTGATCACCTACCGAAACAGTTGTAGCGTTCTATTTACCGAGGAAATACCACAGCCTGAATAGCATGAGTGTGGCAGGTGGCGATTAGACGCGTTCGGAAGCTTGACAGTTCGATTTCGTGAATCTCGCACAGCGCAGTCCCCACCAGTATGAGACCGTTTTTGTAATGGACCAACGATGTTACCGCGGCGCATACATCCGCGCTACGACGCTGTCGGGAAAGTTAATTACTTCTGCTGTGCTTTAGCATCGTATCGTATCACTTACCGTTACTATGCACGGTGTAACCATCAAGTTTTTCTTCGATTTGCCTTTGACAGGGCTCGGATGTTCCGTTATCTCGATCCATTCGACCGTTCCATCGCCAGCACCGACTATCAGCTTCTTGTTCGGCAAAAACAACAAATTTCTCACTCCGCCAAAGAATACTTCTCTCTCGCTTTTCGTACACTTCGGTACCTTTGAGTAGCATCCGATCATCGCCGAGAATTTACCCGGTTCTTGAATATTCAATCTACGTAGCAATCACAATTAACGACTAGCGATTTTACTGGAAAGGACAAAAGTATTAACCTTGCTTTGATGATGTCGCCGGACGTCGTACCGCAGTAAACAAATTCATCGTTTTCGTCTACGACGGCGCAGTTGATAGTCCGTTTGAGTTTACCGATTTTCACATCGATTCCTTGTACTTTCCGATTTTTGTCGTCTATGCTCCATACTTTCATCGTCCTGTCGCCGGCAGTGATGAAGTGCCGACCAGAAATATTTGTTCGCGCGATTATTGTGGCGTTTCCGAATATTTCGCTGCCTGCGAACGTGCCTGCAAATAACTTTCGATAGAAACAAAAGAAAAAAATAATTGTATTAGAGGGAGGAGTAATACCACAAATTGGGGTCTCGGTTTGGACATCCCACACCACGACACATCCGTCGTCCATGCCTCCCAGACTAATTAGATACTGTTCGTCGCTCGTAAAACACACGTCCTCGACTCTAACTTTGTGCATTTCGTACTTGGACTTGATTTTACGTGTCGCGAAATCCCAGATGATCACCATTGCCTGCAACAAGACATCAATTTAAATTTAACCAAATTTATTTATTAATAAATATTAATAAATATTGATATTAATATATTTATTTTTAACCAAAAACCGAATTTAATCGAATAAATGACCTTGAAACCATAATGATTAACTTGACCGGAAGCTACAAAATTTCCTTTGGGCGAAATGCACATGGCGGACACAAAATTTGTATGTCCTGCAAGGAAGAATTGCTCGCCTGTTTTCGCGTTCTTTATGGTGACCTTGTTGCCCATCGGATAAAGAAGATGTTCTTCGTCCGGATGTACTCCTAAAGCGTTCCGTGTTATTCCTGAAAAAATATAATTTTCAATTTTTTGTTTTGGTCAATTCGTAATATTTCTGCCTATTCAACGAAAGATTTACGTTCTCGTAAATGTTTCGCCAAACATAAAATTTGTCTGTTTAGTAAACTCGCAAGCTTTTCGCTGAACCGAGCTTACTGCACATGTTTTTTATTTCTTTGTCGGTGTCATGTCTACGTAACGTGTTATTACGTTCTAATTTAATGAAATTTACAACGAAATGTTACGTCACGAAATCAAAACTATTCACACTCGATAAAAACTGCTTATAAATCATTGCCAAGCACTGACAACTTTAAAAGGTATTCTGCTTACGTAACAAAGTATAATTTATTGTTACCGTGTACGTTGCGGGCGATTAAATTCTTCTTTAAAACATTAAAATCATATTTTGTAATATCATACTAACCATCGAATGCTATTACGCTAAATATTTCAAGCTCGTCCATAATGAAACAGTCGATGATGCTATTATATTCTTATTGGGTTTATTCTATGGGGTAAACTGATCGCGAACGCATTAAACCCTTGACAAAACAGCAGTTATGTTGTCATGGTAATTACAAAGCACAATTAACGATATTTTTCATGTACATATTTACATACGTGTATATTGTTAAAGGTAACAAAGTATATATACTTACATGACACTTAAGTAATTGCTTCCAGTTAACAGGAAAATCAAACAGGAGGAAAGTGAGGAAATTTGAAATCGTATTTTTCCGTTACTATGGAAATGACTTACGATTCCGTCAGTAAATAAAAATGCGATACCTAGTGGTGCATCATGCTATTAAAAAATAGAGCGCGAAAAGACAAATTTAAATTTACCATCACGAGTCGAATACTCGTTACAGAATTAAATTAGTGACAACTCGAATATTTTGTATGCATATGTAACGATTATAAATAGAAGATTTTTACCACCTAAAGTAGAACATTCATTACATATTAAATTCATACAAAAAATTCTTTTTAATTTCAAAACATCTAGGGCAGCATCACTAAAGAATAGTTTCAAATGAGAAGTACAGATCGCAGCAGCGACACTCAAGTTTGCGCGGGACGGAAAATTCAGTAAATAACAGACGCGATTATCAGTTAGGGGTGTTTCAATTTTTGCCAAATATTAAAGGTATTAGCCCGTCAAACTTTCAAATTTCTTTATCCGGCAATCATGGATTTATTACCGTAAGTAACTGTTTACGTTATCATTCATTATTCTGTGATCATTCGCCGTTATCGCATCTCGCTTGCCAGATGTTTATCATAACCTTAATACGGGTAAATTAGAAATATATTTTCGTGTCTCTATCTCAGAGAATTAAACTCGACGTTTTGGAAAGCTGGTCGATTAAAAACGTTCGAAGATTGGCCGTTTCAATCTATCGATGAACCATGTAATCCTGAACAAATGGCTTCTGCTGGATTCGTCTTTACAGGCAATAAAGAGGAACCTGACCTAGCTGAATGTTTCATTTGTTCCAAACAATTGGACGGTTGGAATTCCGACGACGATCCTTGGTACGAGTGATTATCCATCATTTAATTGTTTCATGTTTTCGCTGGTGTAATTTGATATTTTGTTTGCATCTACCATTAACTGCTTATAGGAACGAACACCTGAAGCATCAGCCTGAGTGTCCATTTATAAAATTAGGAAAACCTAATGAAGCTTCATGGACTGTACAGGATTTGTTCAATTTATTTAAAAAGTACATAGTGAAGGAATGTGTAAGTACTTACTTTGTTTACTTGGATACAAAAAGGTCTTAGAAAATATTTAAAAATGTCTGTATATCTTATAGAATAATGAATTGGATCGAGCTTTAACTAAGGCGAAAGAAGAAAGCTCCAAATTGGTAGGGGAAATACCTTATATCTACAGGGAGCTAAAAAGGAATATTAAAAGCTAGAGTCAATTTATATTCTAGAAATTCACCAAAAACTGATTTTCTACTTTTTATATTCATCCGTAAGTTTTATCTATTTTTTTATTCAATAAATGTTGCATTTTTTGATAGAATGACTGTTTCTTTATTAACAATATCACTCTCTATTTCTCTTTAATAGTTAGATTAAGATATCTAGGATCAATGTAAGGATGACTAGATTGTAAAACAATGCATTCTCATCCAATTTATTTAATTTTGTCAGGAAAAAACGTTTGATAGCATGACACAAAAAGATGAGTGGTTTGTTATCTTTGATGCCATACCGAGAAATACGACCGCATAATTTTATGTACTTGTACTATTGTTGTATCGCTATCTTCATGGATAATAATGATAAAACGTAAAGTGATTAGAAACAGGTGGATTATTCAAAAAGGTATTCGAGTTTCTATTCTGAAAATGTGTTGGTTGTTAACAGTTCGAATAATCTTACAGCTGATGTCCTACGCTCGTTTGATTTCGGCTAGAGTGATCGCCGGAGGACCGCTATCACCTCGATTTTCGTACGAAAATAAAATCCATAAACGGTATGCATACGCGGTAAAAATACGAAGAAATGTGACGGGTGACTTTATTTACTTTACGTCGCGTTCGTTTAACTACCTCGTAAGGATCACATTCTTTATCTGCTTATCGATTTAAGCCTCCGACTTTATAGATTACCAACATCTTTATTAATGCTTAATTTCCTGGCAAACTGTGTGCAAGGATTAAATAGATATTAAAGATGAACGTGGTGAACAAAACGGATTTACGAAATAAAAGATAAAGGTCGATGCATCAGAGGAAACTTATCTGCGTCCTCCAAGAAACCGTGTATCTGATCCCTTATTTTTTCCGCTTCTAATACCTTGTATTAGATTCCCTTCATTACAGATAACACGGAGTACAAAGTATCGAAAATTAGTACGTAGCAGATCGCGTTATCGTTCCTTCTCCTCCTCCTGCTCCTCCTCCTCCTCCTGCTTCTCTTATGACCCCCTCTACCTTTTATTTATCGGTTATGCCTTGTCCATATCAACTTTTACCAGTTCGCGTGGCCTTTTATCCACAATTCCTTTCCCTTTTCGCGTTTATTGAGGAGCACGTGTTCCACCAGTATAAAACGAATTCGCGCGGAGAGGATCGATTCAGTTACTCTCAACATGCGGCCAAGATACATGCAAACTCTTGATCTATAGATTCTTGTGAGTTTCGCGGCACATTTTCTTTTTCCCCTTCGCTAACATACAGTTGAAAAGTGTTCCGTTTACTCGAATGAGAACTGTGCAAGCTGTTCTTTTTCTCTTCACCTTCTACTTCCGGTCGTTCTAATACGTCTACTCCGGTTCGTGACGGCCGATCGTGAAGGAACGTGAACAACGTCGCCGCTATGTTGTCCCTTTGGAGAACATGTTGTAAGTACCACCTGTGCTCGTCGATACATTTACTTTTTTGCTCGCTACGTGCAATTTGAAAAGCATACGTTCACTATTCCGCGACTCAGTATTTAATTGCTTGAACTTTTTCGATATACATATTTATAATTGTTATCGTCTTTTTTAGCATACTTTAGTTCTTTAACTGTGAGTTGCAGTGAAAAGTGACGTACAGGAAGCTTCATAAAGTGAAGAGGATCTGTTGATTGAGTTTACGCGTTTGGTCCTAAGAAAAGGACGGTAAACTATTTTATTAATTGCAGTTTCTGAAGAAAAAGTTTTTTCAAAATTTCCACTTTGAGGTAACTTTGGGTCATTTAACTATCGCGTAGCTAATGTCGAATAACTTGCACCTACGTAACGAACCTGTCAACAGATTCTGCGCGTAGTTGGAATTTTTGAATGATTACGAAATTGATAAGCTTGTATATAAATTGAAGGTGGTCATTTCAAACACCTTCTATGAAGATAAGGATTATTGAAACGAAGGTGACGATAATTTCGAAACAAGGCCGACACCTAAATCTGGCCCTGTTTTTTTCCTCGACGTGTTATGAAACACCTTGTACACATACGCCGGCAATTATGAAAACGGAGTAAATTCCTCGAGACGTTTTGTATCTAATTACAAAGAAACTCAAACAACCGTTTTAAAAATCGATAATGTACACAGTAACAAATTATTTAATTGCTACAAACAGTTGGTTGGAGTTCAGGCATAACTGAATTGTTTTCTAATGACAATGGGAAAGTAATTATGCACTCAATGCGAGCGATGTTAGTAAAATAAGTACGACTTTAACTTCGTTTAACCGCAATTGTAAATCTGATGTATAAACGGTAAAATATGAACTTAATTCTTAAACCACATATAGTAAGATGAGAAATATTTTACCGCAATAACAGACTATTGATTTAGCTCGGTAATTTCGGTGATATTCGTCATTATTGATGCAGTAAGAAAAAACTGTCGGTTAACGAATTGAAAAAAACAGCCTTCATACCTTCACGGTTCAGAAGGATATCGATAGGTTTTATTACGAATATTTTAAAGGAAAGGCCCGCGAAACGCGACGCAAATTCGAAAGAGGCTCGGCGATGACACGCGCGAAATTGATTGTTTTACGTCAGTACCTGTCGCATCATAAGCGAATATGAACTGGGAAAATAACTGGCTTCGAGAGAGGATTACAGCAATTAAGGTTTATAAGTGTGATACAGAAGTGGAGCAAGCCACTGACGCTTCCTCGTTATCGTCGCGACAAATCAGCAAACGACGCGTCGATATAATCAGCATTGTTGGTAGTTTTCGGCTTCTTATGTTTGGGTTTCTCGCTCATCGTCAGATAAGATAAACTCGTTGGTGTTGAGCTTAATGTCATTTTGTTTAATCCGATCGAGAAGAATATTGATGGGTTTATCGTTGATTGATGGATCAATAGATCGATCTTAAAAACTGAAAATGTTTGCCGTTCATTTTAATTTATCTCTTTCGGTTTTATCGGGAATTAATGCGCGATCTTTTTTCTTACGTTTTTTGTTTTTCTTTTTTACCGAACGAAGGTTTAGTTTCGACCTCTATTCGAGCGCGGATTTTCCTTCACTCGATCGCGCGAATTTCCATGATCCGTAATTTCATTACCGATGCAAGAGATTAATTTATCGCTGAATCTTTTGTAACGCGGAATTGTTACGGTACCGTTTTTATCCTTGCAAGATGCTTCGATAGCGTCTTTTTTTTCTATTTTCTCTGTCGTTAAACTTGGTTCGTAAGACGACTCGAAAAAATGTTGCGGTCGATTACGAAACACTTCCTTCCGTTCTCGGATGACTAGCTTGCAATCGAATCACGAATTACCGAGGATTCCCCGCGACCTTCCTTTAGAATTCAAGGTCTCCACCCGAAATTCCCACCATCCTAACAAAGTTGTCGACGAGTCGAAATCGAAATTGTGCTGATAGCCGAGTCAATGATACGTGCAAGGAATCTGACCTTTACCTAGATAGGTACGGCTCGTTAGACAGCTGCCAATAGGGAAAGGCTCTACTAATCGTAATTCCTTCCGCGCCGTTGACCTCGGGCTTTCTTTGCCGTATCGTGAGTCCATTATTTATCGGTGCTACTTATGTTTACAGGTGGAAGAGTACCGCAACGATGGATATTCGCGATAATGGGATTTCTGGCGCTCTTCAACGCCTACGCGATGAGAGTCTGCCTTTCGATCACGATCACCGAGATGGTCATCCCGCATGCGGAACCTGCGGAACACGATGACCATACTTGCGACGACATGGAACAACATCAAAGCAATTCCACCGTAACGCATCCGTCGCAGCGATACGACTGGGACCAAATGACGCAGGTACTATCCATCCCTCTTCCTTCCGTTTCAAAAATCATCAGTAGTTTCTTTATACAGGGTTTGATCTTGTCATCCTTCTACTGGGGCTACGTGATCACGCATCTGCCCGGAGGAATGCTGTCAGAGCGATTCGGAGGAAAATATTCGTTAGGTCTGGGAATCCTGGCGACCGCCTTCTTCACATTAATCACACCAGTCGTGGTGGAACACGGGGACTCAACGGGTCTGATCATCGTACGAGTCTTAATGGGTCTCTGCGAAGGCACTACTTTCCCAGCGTTGAACGCGCTGTTGGCTCAATGGACTCCTCCGGAGGAGAGATCCGTGATCGGCTCGTTGGTATTCGCGGGCGCTCAGCTGGGCACCGTGTTCGCCAACTCGTTGTCCGGTATCATCATTCACTACTTCAACTGGCCAGCCGTGTTCTATGTGTTCGGTATTGTTGGAGTAATCTGGTTCCTCATATGGGTGGTCACTTGCTACAACAGCCCCGACAGCCATCCGTTTATTTCCCAGAGGGAGATCGACTTCCTGCATGAAAGGATGCAGGCGCATACGCATAAGAAACCGCCTCCGGTACCGTGGAGGCATTTGTTGAAATCGGTGCCGCTGTGGGCACTGATAGCTGCGCAGGTTGGGCACGATTGGGGCTTCTTCACTTTGGTCACTGATTTACCCAAGTACATGAGTAATGTACTCAAGTACCCCATCAAGAACAATGGGCTGCTATCCGCTTTGCCGTATTTGACCATGTGGATTTGTAGTATTATTACCTCCTATTTGGCGGACTGGATGATCAGGACTGGGGTCATGTCGCGAACCAACGTGCGCAAACTGGGAACGACCATTGCGTCCGTTGGACCTGGAGCGTTTATCATCGGAGCCTCTTACGCGGAATGCGATAGGACGGTTGTGGTAGTGATGTTCACTATTGGTACCACGCTAATGGGTACGTAATAGGTTTTTAGACGATTAGGTTCTGTTGATCATCGATTGATATTGCTTTTTTGTTTAGGCACCTTTTATCCGGGAATGAAGGTTAACGCTTTGGATCTCAGCCCTAATTACTCTGGAACGTTGATGGCGCTCGTTAACGGAATAGGCGCCTTCACTGGTATCATCACGCCGTACCTCGTCGGTGTATTGGCACCGAACGAGTCTCTCCTCGAGTGGAGACTGGTGTTTTGGATCGTATTCGTCGTGTTCGTAGTGACTAATTTGGTATTTGTGCTTTATGCGAGCGGGGAGGTTCAGTATTGGAACAATCCGGACTTCGTCAGGCAGGAAAGAATGGAAAAGCGGTCGAAAGCGGAGAAAGAGAAGGGAGAGAACATGGAGAAAACTATGCCGTGAACAGTTGAAGTCTGATCGTAACACGAATCAGTTTTCTTCGGTCATTCATCCACATCTATTATATTTGCATTCAGATCATTTTATCGGAAGTATGATTCGAATGGCTTGTTCAATTGAAACGGAACAAGTGGCTCTCCTACGTTTGACTCGTCCATTTTTATATAGGAGCTAATAACTTTATGTTTTATGTAAACTTATTCTCCGAACGGCTAATTTATCGAAGGTTAAACGCTCTCCTTTTTACCATCTAGTCCGAATTCTCGTCGCGTTCTCCAAAAACGAGGATCTCTATACGGCGAGTAAGAAACTAGCTTTGTCGGAAAAACACGCTGCAGAGCGAGAATGAAACGCACCCTACATTGACGTTACATCGACGTGTTCTCGCGAACGAATTTCAATGTACCTGAAAATATTCTTACGTTTACGTTACATTGTCCGTCTATTAGATCCATACAGTCAGAACTGATATATATGCTTACATCCATTTTTTTTCTTGTTTTTCCGAATATAACGGATGCTTTCGTTTGTAAGCGTATGTATCGGTTTATGAACCGTGTAATTTGCGTGTAAAAGTTGTGAGCGAAACCATTAGGATTCTAATGGTACAATTACTGCGTACAATTACTGCGATTGTACAAATTATGTATAAAAGATAAATTTATCTATTTCTGTTTAAATCGTACAATGTATCGTATTATAAATATGCCTCGTTTCATCGAGCATACACGTTGATCGAATTTCCATTAAATATATTTGTTCTATTATTATCATAATTATTTTTATTATCACGGTAATTTTTCGTTTACAAACATTCGTTCGTCGTTAGTATCTCTGTTATATTTACAAATATTTGCACCTGTTCATATGACAGTTCCTTTATTAAAAGAGCACATACGATATTAGTGTCCGAACGCACACACACAATGACTCATGTCGTATGATTGAAAGAAACAAATTAGTTTGCTTCAACCGTACAATAGCGCAACGTACGAGTTAATGCGATGCGTTGATTCGAATCGACGACTTTATCGATCACTAGCTCGATGGCAAAGTCCACGTAATTGGTACGTTCGTCTTTTTCTTCTCTTGTTTCCTCCGTTGACCACGATAACGTGTTCTGTTAGGACTCCAGTCGATACTATCGCGGACTCTCCAGGATGTTTGTGATAACGTATCGGTGGTACAACGTATGCTATTAATTCTTCCTCTCGACTCTGAACTGCAAGTAGTCACGAACGCATAATCAACGTGGTAATAATCCCTCAGCGTTGATTCCTCTCTGAATGCTTGCATCGCGCACCAAACGTGCGAAAGTAAGCAAGGAAATCTAGAAAGCCAGTAATCGGTGAACTTGTCGGGAATATCTCCGAGGCTTTCTTGCGCCTGTGGACTCAGTTCTCTGTAGTGATGTTTCTACAAAAAAGACAACCGTTAATTATTGATATATTCGAAAATAAAACGATCTTTTCTCGTATGCAAAATGATACCTTGTTTCGCAATGCTCTCAATAGATCCCGAACACTTTCGCCTCGATAACTTCTATATTTTCGAAGATCTGTTGCAACTTGTACGTCAATCACAAGTCTCCAGTCTCCCTGTACAACGCGATGGTTATCGGTTTCCAACGCAATCAATGCCGGACTATCAGCCTGCTCTTTTTCTACACGATCGCTTACGTCCTGAGTAAAGTTTACAAACAGTGAGTGATAAGTTATATGACGTAAAGATAACTATCAGTTAGAATACCTGGAAAAATCCAAGAACTCGGACAGACTCCCAAAATATCGGATGATCACGAACGGCCGTGACAGGCGGTCGTTCTGATGGATTACTGGAGATCATCGCTTTAATAAGCACTAACGCCAGTTCTTTATCGCTTTGGGAGATTCCATCGTGAAGAGCCGATAAATCGCTTTCTCCACCTATCATATCGAATATGAGATGTTATGATTATAAAGGAAGAAGATAATTTTCTAGATATGAAAGATAACATGCAAAAGTATAGGTTATATGACGCGTACCAAGAATGTTAGCCTGTCGTCGTAACGGATCTCCGAACGGATGTTTTCCATCGGACAGAACATAATAAAAAACACAGCCAAGAGAAAAAATGTCCACGGCGCAAGTTGTTCTGCTTCCGTTTAACATTTCTGGTGCGATCCAACCGTCCGTTCCAGTTACACCGGATCTACGCGAAAATGACACACGACCTAGTTGAAGTTTCTTGCATAAGCCGAAATCGGATATCATGGCTCTAACTTCTCCGCGTGGTCCAGGCGTCGACAGCAGCACATTGTGTGGTTTGATGTCTCTGTGCACTGTCGTAAAATTGTAATGATCAGAAAATGTCAAACGACTGAATTGGAAAGTGTCATTCATGTATCAGATATTAATTACTTCAAATTCTCACCTATATCGAGATAATGTAAATGAGCCAGACCCGCCGTTGCCTGGCGCAAAATACTCTTCACGGATATCTTCCGCCTATCGTATTTGCCGGCAACGTAATCTTGCACGGTCGCTTCGGCTAATTCCAAAGCGATGTACCTGAACATTCTATCCTGCTCTGTGCAGAAATATCGCACCACGTTCGCGTGGGCATCTGATTCTCTGAGCAACGCCACTTCTCGATCAGCGAAGGTGAAGCAATCCGGTAATAAACGCTTCACCGCCACTGAACGGCCGTCGAACTCACCCCTGAAGAAACAGAACGTTCAA
Organism: Megachile rotundata; assembly: GCF_050947335.1. Classification (NCBI taxonomy): domain Eukaryota; kingdom Metazoa; phylum Arthropoda; class Insecta; order Hymenoptera; family Megachilidae; genus Megachile; species Megachile rotundata. The sequence goes on from NC_134990.1 coordinate 14,037,285, forward strand.
CGACCTATCGTGTCCTTATTTAAAAATAACCAAGGATAAAATCATCCTAGTTACCTCTACTTACCTATACACGAACGTTCCCTCGCATCCTTTGCCTAAAACTTGGCTAGTATCAAAAGTTATCTTTCCAATTTTCACTACTCCTTCGCCCATGTCCTCTGCGACTGCGAGCAACGCGTTTGATCCATAATAATCAACGCTTCTATTGCTCCCTCGGGAACTCTGCTGATAATTGATTGCTTAATAAACCAATTGAATTTCTAAAAACACTTTACTTATATAGAACATTGTATACCTGTGAAAGTTGTTGAAATTCTTTAAATTGTGCGTTCAAATACCAAAACATTACTAGTATGCATCCTAGCAATAAGACCAATGTTAATTTTAGTCCTTTATTTTCTTGCTGGCTAAACCAACTTTTGCTGGTGGTGTAAGTACTCCGCAGCATCTCGTGCCAAGATTTGCTGGTCACGTCATTGTTTGATTCATGATCGGCTTGCAGGCCAAACGAAGATGGTTTTCTCGTTGTGTTCAAGAACCGTGGAGGCAATGTTTCAATCACGGGATCGGACCGGCCGGTAATTTGAAGCGGCTGTTGATCTTGTAATTTATATTCAGCCGGTATTTCGTAATAACCTATTTCAAGATTTATAAAGAGTGTCAAGGTAAGTCGTTCGCTACAGAGTACTTAGATTTAACAGTATTAATATGTGGTAAATTGATTCTTTCTTTTTTATTTATCATTTGTCGGTACCTAAACGTATAGCGGTTTGATATTCCATTTGAGTAGAAGTATCGGTGTTGGTGACACGTATGCGATCGTTCGATAAAGGATCATTCTTGTCACTGTTTTCGCTTAACCGAGGGACCGATAACGGACCTTCGAGCAGCAATTGTCCAGTGTCACCCGTCGTAGCCGTTGACGAATCGACGAGAGAAGGTAAAGCATACAATCCGTGTCTATGCTGGCCGATGTACAACATTGGACTACCAAAAAAAGGAGAAATTAATCGAGCAGTTCAACAGTTTACCTTCCATGTAACAGGTTTCCTTTACTGACAATAACTGAATGTCGCTTGGTTTCTTTGCAAAACGTTTCAGAAGCAAATCCAAAGTTTCGTCCGCGACGCTGGTAAAAGGAACTGTTAGTAATCCACCTTCTTCTACAATGTACACCGCTATTACTGGACTCTGTACATCGAGTTCCCATAAAACGACTCCCAATCTTCTATCCACGGTAACAATGCGTCCGGTCGAACTCGTTGTAAAATGTACCAATTCTGTAATACGAAGATAATGTTACGTGATTTATACATCGATCGCTATTAGATCGTTACTATACCATAATCTTCTATTCCATCGGATTCCATCTTCGTAGCAGAATAATCGTAAAATGTAACGTTCCACTTGCGATTCTTTTGTTTGCTATCTACCATCATGATATTGTATTCGGTACGTCCAACAAAAACTGCATTCTGCATTTCGAGAGGACAAGTATTTTTAACCTTATCAAATCCAAGAATTTGCTCCCTTTCCCCGGTTCGCGGATCAACTCCGAACCAAGTATCAATTTTTCTACCGGTATAGAATATTCCATCGCTACTACGGCAAGGACTACTTGCTACAAGTTGTGGAATGGTGAATGGTAGCTTTTTAAGAGTTTCGGTTTCTTTTCCAAATATGTACAAGGAACCATCTTTTGGATCAGGTAAAAACATAGGCCTATAACAAAGAAGTTATATAGTGAAAAACAAATAATATACTTTCAGAATAATGGTAAAAATACATACGTAGAAGTTGTTGCCAAATCAAGCGGTACTTTAACAATAGGTTCTGTAACAAATATAGAGAAGTATTACTATACAAAATCAAAAGAGCTATTCTATTAATTGTACCTATTAACAGTACCATCTCTTTGCTGCCAAAGCACTTTTCCGGAACGTTGCTCTATGCCAATAAGAAAGCCATCCAAAGTAGAAAACATCAACAGAGGATCTTCTTGCTCGGATATCAATTCTGTATACTGTCTATGTTCGTGCTACAGAAAAATTTCTAATAAGTTTACCAGAAGTCTTATTATCGATATATCGAAGAACATAAATCTATATACTTCTTGTTCCAAGGATGCCTGAACATGATTTGTCTGTGGTCCCGATTCCTCGCTTTCTTCGACAACAGAGGCATACAAAGTAGTGGTCATCAAAAGAATTGATATAAGTAAATTGAATCTCATTGTTAACGAAACAGATTGTCAATTGGTTTTAAATAAAGAAAATTAAAATCCAACACCCTTCGAAAAGGAGATCCAAGGTTTATGCATACAAAGGACAATATTTCATAATTTAAATACTTTCTTCCAATGAGTAATCATTTGATTGTACATATTGTTCCAACGCTAATGATCCTTACGAATCTTCGGTAGTCTTGATCGTAAACCTTAATTTGTTTTGCCATGTATATAACACTGTAATATCGTGTTGAATATTACTGTCAGTTTGACAAAACTTAACGCTGCCATCCATGCGTGTAAGATTACGATCCAAAACAATAATCATTGTAAACCCAAACATCACACGGCACAATGTTTCAAACGAAAACAATGCGGAGTTTATGTGTACCCACATGCATGCATATACATATTGCATATATGTATATAAACACGTCTATTTATGTCGAAAACATGACTGCAATGTTTTATAATCCATGTTAAAGAAGCAACGATTTCAAATGACGTAAAAAATCTTAGTATTTCACTCGTGGTAAATAATGTTTGAGCGATGCGTCGCGCATGAATCCAAAGAAATACGGTAACGTCATAGACACGTGGCTCATGTGTGTTCGCGCAATGATACAATTACATGCTTCATGTATGTGTGTGTAATGTATACGCCTACAAAACACAAAAGTACAATTTTCAAGTGTTTTGATATGGGAATATATCATTATGTACATATATATTAATTAGATCCACGTCAACCATCATTATTCCATCTGTGTATCTGTTAATTTTTACACGGTTAATTTTCGAATTCACCGCACACAAATATTATTCGAACTATCTTCAAAAGTGTCATTATCCACAGGTGGGGAACTAAATAAAATAGTTGTGTATTTGCCTACTCAAGTGCAAGCTGGCTTTCCTAGAGTGAATGGCGATTAGAGAAAAAAAGTCCCTGCATTCATTACATGAGTAATACCTAATCTACACTGAACTATATGCAATACAATCTTTCTAAATAAATACTCAGTTGTAAAAGCAAGCTTGTAGAAACACTTTCTGATAAGAAATTAACTATAGGCTGTTAATGAATTCTAAATGTTTCATTTTTAAATGTTTTTAAAAATTTATATTTACGCGCGAACTTTCGAAAAATAGTACCACTAATGCCATCTAGTGGTCAAACGTGAAACTATCGAAGTCTAAAATTGCGATTTTCCGTAAAATAAAGCATTTTTACGCTTTATTTATGCTCGCAAATTGTTCTACGATGACAATAAAATTAGGGAAATGATTTCAGAATAAATTCAAGACTTAATATGCGAAAAATAAAAAGAATTTATTTCGTGGACTTCAAAATGCTTAGTCATCTAGCGGTAGAAAATGGAAACTGCCAGAATTAAATTTGAAATGTCGTACCTTAAAAAATTGAGTTTTTCAACATATTATACAGTTGTATACTTTAAAAAGTAATATTACATAGTTTTAAAATGTTTTATACGAATATTAAGATGTATTAAATAGTTTTATATGTATTAGAATGTCCTATCTTGTATTTCAATTTCGCGGGCAAGGTTAGCATTTGAATATAGTGATAATCACTGTTGCCATATTAAATGCTGCAACTTCAGAATCCGGAAATATATGGATGACCTTGTATACAAAGTTTAAGGCGCTTTGTATTGGTGAACAAACACATTGATGACATCTATGAAACACATAGGAACAGGGCTTAGGATATTACTACTAATTTGATAGTTTTGATTAAATATTACATTATAGTCTTTATAACCTTACGCTTAGAGTTTGTAAAAGATATACGTATTTAAGAAATTGGACATAAAATTTGACGCATAATATCTTAATAAGTCTTGTTGTGTTTCATCGTGTGTGGTTAAACACGCATGAAAAGACAACCTGAAGATTACGCGTCGATAAAAGACGCGGACATGTCATCGTTGTCGATTGTTGTTGATCATTATTGACGATCATGGTGGTTTCGTGTAATTTCAACGCAATATCGCGCGTTGATCGTATACATATACAAAATAACCAAAATTCGTTGTTTTAATTATTCCATAATGTTCGCGTATTGATCGATCATCGAAATAAACATTTTGTAATCATGAACACGAAGCACAGTCCGAGAAAAGTGACGTTGGCCATGATAAAAGGTGAGAAAAATTAAATCAATAAACGAACATATGTAAAATGTATCTGTGATCACGACGCAACATGTATGTACATTGTATACACGATTGATGTGTATATTTTATTGTTTCTGCCTCGAACAGGTAAACCCATTACGACCTCTGTTCCTGTGATTCATTATCATGCCAGCGACGATGAATTGGAAGAAATATATCCGAGTTCTGAGGAGGAGAAGAGATTGACTCCAGAATTTGACCCAACTGATACGAAAGTAACCTCAATTTCGCCGAAATGCATCGAAAAGAGGTCTGTAAACGAATCAGATATTTCGGAAAATAATCCTGATACACGATCTGTCGGTACAGAGAATGTATTACCGGAAGGTACTCCACCGTCTTTAGACCCATGGAAAGTATTCTCAGATATAAAAGGAAAAATAACAAAAACGTTTGAGGAGAAATTGTCCGAAATAAAGAGCGACAAAAAGAAACGGCGTCACTCTAAAGCAGAAAGTTCAAGTATTAGCGATTTAGAGGATCACGGATGCATTACTCCTAGCGAAAAAAATGTCGAAGGTAAACGAGTGAACGACGAGACATCAAGCGCGGCGACAACAACGACAACGACGACAACAATGACGACGATAATCAGCCGTCATCAAAGAGGTAACCCGGTTAGATACGTAGGTTTCTCCGACGTAAAGACTGGTTTAAAAGACAAAAGTTTACAAGACGACAGCGTAGAGAGTGGCATTGAAGCTTCTGAATTTGCTCAAACCGTTAATGAAGATGTTGTTTCCTGCCCAGAAGATGATCGTCCAGCGGCGAAAACGTCTAACGAGGATAACTATGCTAGCTTGCAACATCGTTCGTGCATGCGTTTGACCGCATTTCCAAAACGGATAGATTTGAAAACATCGTTTTTACACTCTATTCAACAGTTATTCTTTGGAACAACGTATAAGTCTGTTGCCATTTTCATTGCCATTTTTTCTATTTGTTACATAGCTCCTTTACCAGAATATTTACTTGGATTTATAATGGGTACCTTCACGACAGTTACCTTTTACAGCATATTAACGAAGCTCAAAAGACTATTGACAACCTTGCCAGAGGAGAAGTTTGTCCCCAGTTCGATGATACCTGTTCTAGAAATCCCAGCGGCAGAAGAACATTCCGTGATCGAGAGGTTCCAAGGCTGGTTAAATGAACTGCCCTATAATTATGAACCAAACGATTATCACGTTGCACGTACAAAGTCAGTTTTTTTTAGATTGGAAGGAAACATTTTGCGTATCATGGAAACCAGAATGAAAATACCAAAGAAGGCTGTCTGGGACGAGCCGAAACATAAACTAAAATTTGTCAGAAGAAGGGTTTACAACCTGACCGGGGCAAGGATAGAACTTGTTCCTTACGGACTCGCCAGAAGAAGAAGGTGGAGTAAAAAGTATCCTATTTGTATAACTATTAAAAAGAGTGCCCTAATTTGTAACGTAACTCTGAAAAATTCAATCAACGACGATCGTTCGATCAACGACTATTATAAGGGAAGTTCGAAAGGGCGAATGAGATACAGAGCCAATAAAAAGAAATGCGTAGCGAATTGGAGAGAAGAAAGGCTGGACGACGAAACTCGTTTCGTCGACGCAGATGGGGATGATAACGGCGACGAGTCGATGACGAAACAAAGAAAGAAAGAAGATGAGAAAGGTGTGGAGGATGACGACGACGATTCGTGTTACGATTACGATACGAATAATGATGACGTCGACGACGAACACGTGGAATACGAGGAGTGCTTTTTGAATAATGGAGGAGTAACGGAGTACAGGGTTGAGGAGGACAGAAGAACGAAGGGTAAAAGTTACAAAAAGGAGCAGCAATGGGAAATTGACAGAATACGAAGGAACGTGCGCAGAAGTTACCTGAAAGATAAAAGAAAAAAGAAAATTGGCAAAAAATCGAATGTGGAAAAGAGACCTGAAACGAAGAAGGATGACAAAGAGCAAGACGAGAAGGAAGAGGAAAAGAACGAAGAGGGTGAAAAGGAAGATAAGAACGAGGATATCGAGATGGTGATCAAAAAGAAAGGGGATGTAGACGATGAGGACGAGGAGGAGGAAGAAGAAGAAGACATGGAGGAGGACTACGAAGAGTTGAATCTGGAAGATGAAGAACTGGATGACGATGTAGACGACTATTACGACCTTGACGAGGATGACGATGACTACGATGACGAAGACGACGACGACGACGACGATGATGTAGACGAGGATGAACAGCAACCGGACGAGAACGTGAAGGACGAAAGCATCGGTAAGGCAGACGAAAAGAATAGCAAGGAGACAGACACAGGCGACAATGATAACGATGACATCGACGTGGAAAAAGAGACCGGAAAAAAAGACGAAAAAGAGTCGAACTTGAAAAGCACTTTAAAAAAATTAAAAAAGAAATCGAAGCAGAAGAACGAATTGAAGATATTTGTTTTCGCCAGAGCTGACCGTGAAAAAGAGGATTGGTACAGACGTTTGGTTTCAGCCGCGTCACGACGCTCTAAGAAACGAGATTCATTGTCGTTCACCATGAACTCATCGTCCACGAATACTTCGTTAGCGACGCAGAGAAACGTCATCGCGGAGTCCAAGAGTTCGGGTAACTCGCACGAGAAAAGTGTTCCCGATCTTAACTATAACGCTTACATGGGAAAATATTTGGACACCGATTCGGGCAAGCTGGAGAACGCGTGCTCCACCGACACACTTTGGTTCAATTGTTTGGTAGCTCGCATACTGTTCGATATACACAAATGTCCAGAAACTATAAATCTTATACAGGATAAGATACAGCGGAAATTGTCTAGCATAAAATTACCGTATTTCATGGAGTGCCTTTTAGTTTCGGAGGTAACGATAGGGCAAGGGTCGCCCGTCGTTCGCAACGTAACGAAACCGATAATCAACGAACGAGGTCTTTGGCTCGACTTCGACGTGACATACCAAGGATCCCTGACCATGACGGTCGAAACGAAACTGAACCTGATGAAGTTGACGAGGGCCGGATCGGTTCCGAGTAACAGCAACGTAATAATTTCTTCGGAGAAACACGAATCGATGGCGAGGTCAGCGATTTTTGACAGCGACTTAGAGGACACTCCAGAAACGTCTACGGAGGACGAAGATGCTTCGAGAGCACAGTTATACAACACGGCCAAAGAAGCAACGTAAGCGATAACAAAGTGTCTGCTACGATTCCGTTTCTAAGCCGATTTTTCTTTGCAGCGGTATACAACAGTCATCTGGGAAAAAGTTTCTCAGCATGGTCGACAGGATAGCTGCGAACAAATATTTTCAACATGTGAGTTTACTCTTTTTGCTACTTTTATTATCATGGTTATTCGATACTCGTTTTACCATATTTTTCAATTGACAGGCGACGGAATTGTCTTACGTTCGAAGGGCGATGGAAGGAGTTTCGAACACGGAAATTCGTCTGATGGTTACCGTTTCAAGTATAGAAGGTTGTCTGTCGGTAAACGTTCCACCGGCGCCGTCCGATCGTTTATGGTACGGTTTCAAACCCGTGCCGAAAGTAACTCTTACCGTAAAACCCGCGGTTGGCGAAAGAACGGTTAACATCGTTTACGTTACCAAGTGGATAGAAGCCAAGTTACTCAGGGAATTTGAGAAGCTCGTCGTTTTACCGAACATGGACGATCTCATAATGCCGTTGTGTCCTAATTATCCTTATACGACGATGCGGTAGTCGTTTGCGAGCAAACGGTAAGGCGAGGTAAAGTAAGGTAAGAATATCGAGTGTCTTGTTTTTTCTAATCACGATCTCGCAACGTAGATTCGGCCTGTGAACGACGAATACCGCTGTGAAACATGTTTGTTACATAAAAATACAACGTAACTATATTTAATTGTGGTACACTCGGGTGCAATTATTCTTAGCTATAAGCTTTTTCTAATTTTATTAACTTCTAAATTTCCACTCTCCCACTTTTCCTAAATTACCACTTCTCCAGTTTCCAAATCGCTAATTGCTAAATTTTTCTATTTGTAAAATTATAAACTTCAGAAGTAAGATTTGCACCCTAGCGTAACTCCGATATCGTCACAAGGGTGGTGTTCGTTGAACGAGAACGTCGGTGTACGTATTTGGATAGCACTTTTTTTTAAATCGTTTGATCTTTGATCATTTTCTTGGGACCATATGCCGCGTTGTTCATTAGAACGTTTGTTGCGGATCGTTTACGTTTGCATTTACGTTCGGATCATGCGTTATGCTTTCTGCCTAGGCCCGTTCTCGCCGACGCGACACCGGGGTATGGACATCGAAAATCGATCTAGTCGACTTCGGCAGTAAAATCACGCATTTATTCGGATCGTAAGTGTTTCTCGCGAAATGTAACTAACCGAAACTGTACGTTGGTTTGTGCGTGTATCGTTTGTTCAAGACGTTATATAATTGTAAATTACGTTTGTACGCTGTGATTACGTGTATGTAACGCGTATATGTTGCATATTTTAAAGGTCGAATTAGAGATTGTAACGCGAGCGGATCCTTTATCTTATATGCAAGTCCTATATAAAAAATCATGCAAGCTACTCGTGTGCGTAATTACTGTAATCCCTTTACCCGGAATAATTTACAAGGAACGTTGAGGACGAAAGGACAGCACAGAGTATTCGGTACAGGAGTCGATCAGCGATCAAACATGTACTCGTTGCTGAACAGATGTATTTGTTGCGATAAAATTTCTACAAAACAATATCACAGTTCGGAGATCGATAATTCGCGTGGTAGAAAATAGAAAAATATTAAGTATTTACAAATATCTGGTTGGAAATGTGTGGCTAGCGAATTGGCTAACTTCGAAGAACACAGGGCGCCGTATCCAGTTCGTGGACTGCTTTTACCCAAGTCTCGAGCCTCGGTGCGCAGACGAGAACAAGATCACCAAGTCGCCGTTTGGCCATTATCACGAATTCTCCCTGACCGTGGCGCGCGTCGCAGGCAGTAGGTACCCTTACGCGGACCTTTTCTCGATCGTACGATTCCGCCACATCCACGTCGTTACTTCCCTGTTCGAAAACAACGAGATCATTTATACCGATTGCGAACAACAAGTACAACGAGCAATGTAATGATAGAAGTCGTATTGCGTTATCTAGAATTTAATATGTAAAGAAACACTGGTCTGCCAATGTAGCTAGATATTATCTTTCGGTGAATGGTGAGTGGTGAGAGTAAACGGAGTAGGAGTAAATTTGAATGGTACCTCGTTCTCCTCGATTCGACGCAACATCTTGGTCACTCCAAGGACGAGTTCGGCAGCTTCCAAACTTGGTTGTTTCTCGACAGCGCTCACCGTACCTCTGGCTACCAAGTCGCTTTGGCAATAAGCTTTAGCCAGTTCATCCATGGAGCATGGTCGACAATCCTCCTCCTCCTCGTCGCTGAACAACCGCGATCTCCCGTCCTCCCGATCGTCCACGTAACGCAACTCCAGATCGTATTGCAATTTTGCATCCTGACGACGTTCACCCGACGCACCCGTTTCCTCCGCCTCTATGTAAAGCGCCGCGGGTTGCTTTTTCGCGCGGAAGCATCTGTGCGAAGCTTCGTGCTTGCCGTCTCTCGGAGAATACACCGGTCGAAGCTTTCCATGGGTCTCCAAGTATACTCTTATCGGTCCTGACACCTTGGTGCACGTACGGAATCCGGACAATCGAAAAACACCGTCGTTGCTGATCGAATTAGTGTCGATGCTACTGTTTCTCTTCGCTTCGTATTTGCTTCTTTTGCCAATGAATTCGTAGTGGACTTTCGAAACGAATCCGGTCGATACGGGGGGCGATAAAACCACCCGTAAGGCCCCGCGTGGATAACGCCAAAATACGGTTCCCCTCGAGCATCGCAAATACACAGGTCGGACACCTCGGCCACCACCTCCGCTGCAATACAATCAGTAAAGAATCAGTACAGATATTTAGCTATCCTTTGTAACACGTATATTTTATTCGCATTTTCGCGCCTTTAATCTTGTACGTATTTTATCCTTGAACGAAATCGAGTTATCAAAAATTTTTTTTTTTATTAATGGCTGCTGTTGCTGTGGACAATCACGATTGACCACGTAACCGTTCCTCCGCTTCGTTTCACCCGTATACGTTCATATGCATACCAGGCTTGCCCCTTATTCTTTCTTAGAAAGGAAAGAGACGGTAAATCGAATGCTAGCTCGCGCGTTCCTTCTCGCCTTTGCTCGTAGACTGACTGGACGTGGAAAACCGGTTTTAAGGTAAGTCGTGCGACTGGTTTCGTGTTTAATAATGGTACACGTTTTCGTTCCCCGTTATCAAACTACGTTATAGATACACGAATCGGGAATAAAGAAAGAAAGAGAGTGAAATACAGTTTTGTCTACCAACTATTCCCGAGTAAATCGAACTAATCACGCAGACTTATAACTCGTTTAATAGCGAGGTAAAAATAGAATGATCTCAGGAAAAGTTGTTCTAAATATCTCGATTGACTAAATAAAGAATACTAACCTTCCGATCCAGTCGCACTGGTCTGCAATGGTTTGAAGAGCAACGTGTTCGTAGGTTGGGGCCGATGACACGATGCTAATAAGCAGCAACGAAAATAGCAAAAGCAACGAACGAGCGTCGAAAGTGAGCATTCTTTCTCCTTGATTACGAATCGCTTCGCTTCGACTAAATTTCGACGGCGCACATTTCAATTTCCGTGCGTTTTATCATCGAATCCTTCGATGGTTTTTGGTCCAGTGATCAGATTTTCAAGTTCATTCGTTCCGATCGGAAGGCATTCTCGTACTCGTAATCGTTAGTTCTTCAACGTTACAGGAGAAACGTTCGATAAAACGGTTTATTAAACAAGAGATAAAGATGAAGATATTTAAATCGGTGACAGAGTTCACATTTAGTCTTTGCTTTTTCGGTTCTAACCTTCCGTTTTAACGCGATACCATCGTTATTGCCATTTCTGGTTTCTCAAAACCATCACCATCGTTAACGAGACACGGTCCAAGATGAACGTTCGTTAAAAATGTTCGACAGATTATGGACAACTTTGTTGCGCACTTCACTCTCGCGAAATGCTTGCTCTCGTTTCTGCACTGAACCTTTCAGTCGCGCGATCGTACGATCGTTTATGCGCAGCTAACCACGTCGAATATACCCGAAGAATCATGCTTACCGTGCGACGAACGCGTGAAAATCTGCTCGCTTTCTACCGAATGATCGTCTGCGACCGATCGTACGAACTCTGACACGCAACTGGTACATACGCGATTATTTTCTAGTACGCTATGCAATTCCGTTCCATTTCATTCCGTTCCGTTCCGTTGTTCGCTTTCTACCTTCCCCGTTATTCTTTTCACACCGATGCTGGTTACTCGTTTGCTCCGACTCAACTCGTTTGTCTTCTCGCTTTCATCTTTCTTCTCTCTTTCCTCTCCCCACCAACTGCCATTATCATTTCTCCCTTTTGTCCGCTCTTTGTTTCCTTCCATTGCTACGTCTTTCAGGATGATAAAAATATGCATTCTGGTTCGTGGGTGTTGCGACCGAACGTTTATGAATATTGCAGAATGAAAACGATAATAAATTAGTGTACTCTCCTACTGTACCATTTCCTGTTTTTCCATTTGATCTTCCTAAACTATTTTTACGAATGTTGAACAGTTGTGATAGTTACAAATTCTTTTTCCAAGCAACTTAACCTGAAAGTCGAACGTTCTTTTTGTATGAATTTTGACAACCTTCGATGTAAATATGGTTTCATAAAAAAATCAGAAGAGTAAAGAGGAAGAAAGGAAACGCTTACGCCTCCGCAAAAAATGTTTCTCGATCTACGTATCCTGGTATACGTTCAGCGGGACAGGCGTTGTAACATGATATACCCAACGTTTTCATTGCAATTTTATAACGATCGAGCGATATAAGATCCGAGGTACCAGGATTAACATTTTGGAATACCGCTTCGATATGACTAATGTAGAAAATGGACTTTAATTTGATATTCAAGTAAATATAATATCCGTATACCTCTTCATCCAAAATAGTCGTGGATGTTTATTTCCTGATCTGAATAATATACAATCGTCGAGTAGTTGATGCAAGTATTCGATAGGATCTGTCGGTCGGTTAACAATCAAATGACCAAGAAGAAACCGGAATAAATCGAAAATTTTTCTTTCCTGTAGATAGTTTCGAGTTGCGGATAACGTACTTCCCTGTAATTACATATCTCATAATTTATACTCGTTGAAATAAACTTGATAAACGTATCGGAGTAATGGTTTCGCAACGAGTGGTAAAAGTGATACATTTACTTCCGTAACGGGCTGCTGAAATTCGGTTTTACGTTCCAATTTTTTAACTTCATCGCACATGCAACTCCTTACACTATTATCCATTTTTTTCCTCTTCTTTTGTTTATAATATACTTATTTATTCTTGTAATATTATAATTATAATTTGGATACTTTCGTCTTATAATTAAATACAATCTAGAAAAGAAAGTAACCGGAAAGACAAAAACTAGAATGTTCTCGAAAAATATGTGCAATAGTAAATACTGATTTTGTTTTTAAAAGTCTTATTTTCATTGTCATTTACGCCTTGAAAGTGAAGAAACTTACATACTATCATGAGTAACAGTTTTCAGTCTCGTATTCACGAGCTGAAATGTATATATGTTGCAATTAAATTTCCAGTTCGATGTAGGTGTTAATTTTGTAACATTCAAGTAGAATTTTACGTGTGCGCTAAATGAACGTAAAGAATCGTGCTGCTCTCTGTAGACTGTTATAAGAACTACGAAATAGAAAACGGCAAGTTCAGGTTTCTTCATAGTATGAACTTAGTAGCATTTTCATTTTCATCGCTTGGTTCTGCTGAGTACTGCTTGATCCTACTGTTTTCAGTGTATTTAGTTGGTGCATGACAATCGTTTTTCGATCATGTGTATACCATAGAGAGCATTACATTCTTACAGGTTTCAGAATAACAATTTACACGTAAAAAAACGTACTTCTGAGTGAAAGGTGATTGCTCGCTCCTTTTAATTCAATCTAACGATTTATCGGAGGTTGAAAGTTACATACTTTGTATCTTATAAATATTTCAAACGAGTTAAATCGGTAAGTTATCAACATATTTCACGTGTGACTTTGCATGATTCATATTTACTGTTGTCTCATTTGATATTTTTGAACAGAAAAAATATACACCATGCCTGAAAGTACCATAGATTCTGGTAAAATCGTGAAAATGGACGTGGATTATAGCGACAATTGCGATACCAAAATCCCAGAATGTAAAAAACTGGCACGAGAAGGAAAGTTACATGATGCTTTAGATCAGTTGCTCACTTTAGAAAAATTAGCAAGAACGGTAAAGCTTCGTCATAATATTCTACTTGATTTTGTACAAGTTTCTCTCTATGTCAAGATAGTTCATTTTATGCATATTTTAGAGCACGGATGTGTCATCTACATCACGAATTCTTGTAGCGATTGTTGAGATTTGTTTAGAAGCAAAAAATTGGTCAGCATTGAATGAACATATAGTCTTGCTATCCAAAAGACGTTCTCAGTTAAAACAAGCTGTTACCAAGATGGTTCAAGAATGTTGTACTTATGTGGATAAGATGCCTGATAAGGAAACAAAAATTAAATTGATAGAAACTTTGCGCGCAGTTACAGAAGGAAAGGTAATCTTTCTCTACTAATATTTTAAAGTTATTGTCTTAAATATGTTTTGAGAAATTCATATAATTGCCTGGTTTCAGATATATGTTGAAGTCGAAAGAGCTAGGCTTACTCATCGTTTAGCAAAAATCAAAGAGGAGGATGGAGATATATCAGGTGCTGCTGCAGTTATGTTAGAATTACAAGTATGTGTTTTAAAAGAAGATGCGGATGTATCAAAAATTCATAATAATTATATTACTTTATATCTCTTATAGGTTGAAACATACGGTAGTATGTCGCGTTTGGAAAAAGCGTCTCTTATCTTGGAACAGTTGCGACTATGTTTGGCAAAGAAAGATTTTATGCGTACTCAAATAATTGCTAAGAAAATAAATGTTAAATTCTTCAACGACGAGAATGATGAAGAAACGCAGACCCTGAAACTAAAATATTACGAGTAAGTGAACTATCTCGGAGTATCTGGGTTTGAGTGAACTTTTAAAAATGTTACACAATTGATTATAAAGATTCGTTTATTTCCAGTCTAATGATGGAATTAGCACGGCACGAAGGCTGGCACTTGGAATTGTGTAGGCATAACCGTGCCGTGTTAGAAACTCCAGCCGTTAAAGATGATCCGAAAAAGAGGCACACTGCTCTTTCCCGAGCTGTCCTTTATCTCGTACTTGCACCGCACGAACCGGAACAAGCTGATTTAACACACAGACTACTTTCGGATAAACTTCTGGATGAAATACCAACATACAAGTACTATACATTCACTTTTTCAAAAATCCAGAACAGTTAGTTTTTATTTTCTACGTCAACGAGTATATATACGTACGTATATATATTGATACTTTCTAGGGAGCTGTTACGCCTATTTGTAAATCCAGAATTGATCAAATGGTCCGGTCTTTGTGAAATTTACGAGAGAGAGTTAAGGGCAACCGAAGTTTTTACTGCTTCGACCGAAGAAGGTTGTAAACGATGGACCGATCTTCGAAATCGTGTCGTGGAACATGTAAGTTTATTAACGAAATCTAACATTTTCTTCTTTTTATCATTAGATTATCGTTGGATCTCGGCTTTGTTTTCGTTTGATTTTACAGAATATCAGAATTATGGCTAAATATTACACGAAAATCACTTTAACTCGAATGGCCGAGTTACTGGACTTACCGGTTGAAGAGACAGAAGCGTGTCTTTGCACTTTGGTAGAAACTGGCGTAATTAATGCTCGAACGGATCGTCCGGCTGGTGTAGTTCGTTTCACAGGAACACAGGAACCGGCTGCTCTGTTGGATGCCTGGGCCGCTTCGTTATCAAAATTAATGAGTCTTGTAAATCATACGACGCATCTTATACATCAAGAAGAAATGTTGGCTGTTGCTCAATCCTGAGAGGTAAATTTCACTTTCCCGTTTTCTTTATTCCTCCTTCTATATCGCTTGTTTTTTCTATAATCCTTACGCATTAGAAACAGTGCATTTTGTACATTAACAAACTGTACGTGTTATTTTCGTTGGACGAAGGAATTGTGTAAAAATATCTGTCTCCTCGTTGTTTTTAATGCGTGTACTAAAAACAGAATAAACGGTGTACGAGACATGTAGTGTCTTTTCTTAAAAAAGAAAACTTTTCTGTTTTTTTATTCACCTTACCAATTAATAATAGTTACAGTTAATGGTCCTGTACATTTTGCCAGTAATAAGATTTAACGCTCGTTCTTATCCTGTTAATCGTTATTATCGTACGATACGTTTCATAAATTGCTGTATATTAATGTGATGTATCGTGTTTCATTTAGAATACGAATAAAACGTTTGTAGGATAAAAACTTCAGAAATGCAGTGCTGCATTCTTATCATATAATTATGAAAGGTTTTAACGTTAATTACATTTAATCATCAGTATCAACTATCAAATATTATTAACGTCAACTATCGATAGTAAATATCGTAGCACGATTCAAACTATTCGTTCATTTTGATTGGTTAAATATGATTCAGTTAAATAACACATTATATAAAAATATTTATATGTACAATCCATCGTTCTTACGAAAATATCTAAGCCTTAATTACGAATTAACCGGCATTAAATACTCGAAATGAAATTATCGTAAGTTTTATTTTACACGTTTTCGTAATTAAATGATTTCGAGTATATCGGTCATCCAATCGATATTTTAACTAAGTACGAATGTGCTGATTTTATAACGATTTACCCTTATTTGTTTTTCAATGCGCCACGCGATGGAGAAAATCCTCCTTTATGCGTTAGTTTTGTGTTTATGGTAAAAAAGAAACTTATTCAATGTAAATAGAAATAAGAGGATATAAATGAGTCCTTCTTAAGGCAGAAGGACAAGTTGTGATTGTTTGTAGCCATCGATCTATTGATCGAAGAAAGTATCCATTTCAAGGTTTGTGCCTGATATTTTGGGCAGTAGCAATACCATTACAGGAGACAGATCCACAATTTGTTTTGGCGTCTAAAATGAAAATAAAAATGTTTATTGTATATCCATTATATCTTGAAATGTAATAATAGATTGTAACAAATAAAAGAGTATTTACTATTTTCTATAGTCTTATGTACAAGAGCTATTGCTTCTTCGTAAGAAGGCGGAGGTAATTCGTTGGATGTTTCATGGGCAATCACTTCATACGAAGGTGGATTTGAAGATATTGTACCAATGTGCTGCATATTACGAGTACCTGCTAATTCCTGAAAATATAAAACACTGAAACTATATGTATTGTAAAAATGAATGAATTATTTTTATTTTAGTTTGACACTGTATCTCAATACTTTTAATATCCGTATTATTATGTGTGATTTAAATTATACATATATTTATCGTTGGTTAATCTAACCTTTCATGTCTAAACGTGAATACAATACGTACATAAATACGATTTTAGAAAATCAATCTTTTTACAAATTTAAATGCTGTATGATTGGTAATTATAGAATCGTTGCAAAAAGTGTAAAGTTAATGTCGTTGAAAAGAAATGGCCGATAAATAAATATTTAACTTACCGGAACAGAAGCAAATTATATACACATAATACTTACTCTAAACAATTGTCGTCGATGAAAAATTAGTTGTATAACCGATTTTCTTCGAAGATAAAGCATACACTTGACAGCGACCATTAATCCAGAACAGATGAATATTGGACCGATAAACCACATGTGACCAAGTTTCAAATATATGTATCCCTCTGCGATATCATTCAAGGAGAAAATAGTGATAGCTGCACCAATAGTAAATAGAATGACGCTCAAGGCAAGATAACTATAACTGGTACAATCGCAAATGTCGAAAGTATTTGCCGATTCTTCATATTGTTCTTCGATACGATGTAATCTGTTCGATAAGAACGAACTTTCGAAAACCGTGGCCATATTTCTTTGACGGTAACCGATACAAAATATAAAAGACTGAAATTGGTTCAGTAGAAGCAATCCATAATAAACTACTATCTATGCCCTATGGTCTGCTATGGTGTATTTGATTCTTTGCCTTTAATTGTGTATACATATAAATACATACGTAAACTAAGAATTAGTGTAGCACAAATTCCTTTCTGCAAATAAGAAAAAATATCTGTGATTTTGATCACATTTTATGTCGGTTACAAGTAAATAAATAGTATGAATGTTTATCCCGAAGATTAAAAACATCTATGTATATATATGTACAGAATTAGTATGCTTAGGTATGTAAATTTTACCTATTCTTTCACTGATAATTATGATAATAAAATATGACAATTGTTTGTTTCTTTTTACCAGGAAAATCATGGTTATATAGTTATATACATTTACACAACAACATCAAGACATATTTTACTAAATTTATTACAAGGAAATACATAACTGGTATTTTGATGTAATAGATTGTAAACCAAAGATGCGTTGCTATTATCATGAAAATATAAATATGTATAGATTTTTATTTGGACAACAACGAACATTAGTTACGACTCCAATACTGAGAACAGTAAAAAAGAAATTGGAGAAAAAAAAAGATAAATATTCAGATACCATTTTACTTCCTTATACAAAATTTCCAGCACAATTAAGAGGAGAAAAAAGAATATTGGCAGATGAATATCTGAATAAAGTGAGTAACTTTACAGCAATAAAAGACTCTTATCAATTACAAGCATTATGTAATCTCTTATTGTATTTATTTTTATGGTACCATTAAAAGAATCGTGGTTTCTTTGATTTATACGAATGGCAAAGAACCAATCTTAAAGGAGCAGAATATGTTTTACATGATGGACCTCCTTATGCGAATGGAGTTCCACATATGGGGCATGCTATTAATAAGGTTTAACTTAATACACAATTTGTTTTATTTAGAGAACAATGTATGAGTAATATCAATATTTAATTTTTAAATTTTTATGCAGATACTTAAAGATATAACATTGAGAAACAAAGTTCTTTGTGGAAATCGTGTTCATTATGTACCAGGATGGGATTGTCATGGTTTACCAGTTGAGTTAAAAGTTGTTAAAGATAATAATCTAAATGATCCTTTAGCCATTAGACAAAAAGCTCGTGAATATGCAAAAGAAGTTGCTATGAAGCAAATGCAGGCTTTTCAGTCATGGGGCTTGATGGCTGATTGGAAAGAATCTGGTTGTTATTTTACTAATCAACCCTCGTACATGAAAAATGAACTACATCGGTTTTTAGACATGTATGAGAAGGGTGTTGTGTTTAGGAGCTTTATGCCAGTCTATTGGTCTCCTTCTGCTAGGTAATATACCAGAATTAATTCTTATTTTGAAAAATTAATATCCCTCTAATTTTTTCAATCATAGAACAGCACTGGCAGAGTCCGAATTAGAGTACAATAAAAATCATCAAAGTAAAACTGTGATTGTTCGACTACGTGTCAGTGATTTACCCAAAGAGTTGAATTCATTCAAGGACCGTACTGTCTACGCGTTAATATGGACAACTACACCATGGACTTTAGTAGCTAACCAAGCTATATCTTTCTCTAAAGATGCCACATACTGTCTCGCGGAAGATGCTACAGGAAATTTGAACATTATTGCAGAAAAATTGTTAAAAGATGTAGAATCAAAGATTGGAGCTTTGAAAGTAGTAGCATGTTTGGAAGGTGTGTATCATTTTGAGTCTTTCAAACATGTAATTTTAAACTGTTAGTAACGAGATTAAAAATCTTTTTAGGCAAACAATTAGAAGGTAGCACATATTTTCATCCTTTCAATGAAGAGAAGTTACCATTTTTAGCTGGGAAACATGTGACAACGGACGTCGGAACAGGCCTAGTTCATACCGCCCCCGCACATGGACCAGACGACTTTTTGGTCGCACTTGAAAACAACATGAACATCGTAAACTATTCGTTCATATTTCTTTCTTATCTGTTCTTTCCATTTATTTGAAATCTCAATAATTAATGACATTGCATTACAGACGTCTTTAGTGGACGCAGAAGGTCGATATACTGATACTGCTGGTTCGAAGTTTTCTGGATTGAATGTATTAACAGAGGGAAGTGATAAAGTTTTGAACATTTTGGCTCAAGATGTATTGCACGTCGAGATGTTAACACACAGTTATCCATATGATTGGCGAACGAAACAACCAGTAATTATTCGAGCTAGCAATCAATGGTTCATTGATATTAATCGTATCAGAGACAAAGTTATCGTAAGTTATTTCTGTTAACTCTGTGTAAAATGATAGAAAACTTAATACGAGAAAATAATAAGTAACTTATTTTAATTTTATAAGGATAGTCTAAAGAGTATAGAAATATATCCAACATGTAATCGATCACCTGTTATGAACGCTTTATTAAATGCAGTAAAGAACAGACCATATTGGTGTATTTCGCGACAACGTTGTTGGGGAACTCCGATACCTGTACTTTACAGTAAGAAGACAGGGAAAATGTATACAAATAAGTAAGTACATCGTTTGTAGTGTACGTTGTAGTGTACATTTCTATGTATTACTTTTCATTCAATCTTTATTTTTTACGTTTTCCTTTTCACAGAGAATTAGTTGAAAGTTTGTGTCATTCAATAGACCAATACGGTCCTGACTATTGGTGGAAATACTCGGTGGAGGATCTGGTAGGATCAGATGTCCTTCGAGGATTGAATATTGATGTTGATGACGTGGAAAAGGGAAAGGTGAATTTGAGTTAAATGTTTATTTCACAATACTTAAATGTTCATGATTTTTGTTTGACGACTTAAAATTCTAGGATATTATGGATATTTGGTTTGATAGTGGCATTTCGTGGTCAGCAGTTCTACCAAAAGGTAAAGCAGATCTTTATATGGAAGGACACGATCAATTTAATGGCTGGTTCCAGTCGTCCTTGATAACGTCTATAGCTTTACAAGATCATTCACCCTATAGGTAACCATAAATTTGAAGTTTGAAAATGGAATATAATATTAATATAGAGTCATGAAACCGATACGTATTTTATTTATTTTTTAGTGCAATATATGTACACGGATTTGCGGTAGATGAAAATGGCTTAAAAATGTCTAAATCAGTTGGAAACGTAGTAAATCCTGAAGATCTTTTACGGGGCGGGTCGAATTCGGCGAAAAATCCAGTATATGGTGTCGATGTTCTAAGGTAATAAAACAAACAAGTTTGAATATGATGAAGCGCTATTTTGAATCGTATTGTTTCAATATTTTCTTAGGTGGTGGGTTACTAATCACGGAGCTCAGCACTCTCATGTTCCAGTTTCGAAAGAGTTACTCGAGAAAAGTCAGTACTGTATTAATAAACTGCGTTTGATAGTACGTTTTCTCCTAGGTGCGTTGCATTATCGTTGCCCAGACGCGAATCTCAAACCAGAATATCGAACTATTGACAAGTACATGTTGTACTTGCTGTATTGTTACAGTAAACAGGTAATATTGGTTAAAAACATGATGAGTATACCCGCTACCATAAATTTAACAGTTATAATAATGATTATTAGGTACAACAATATTACGACAACTACGAGTATCCTACTGCATGCAGAACTATAATGAATTTTATATCAAATGATGTATCTGCTTTATACTGCACTCTAATCAAAGATAGACTTTATTGCGAAGAAGTAACATCTCCGATGCGTATTTCCGTGGTAAAAGTGATGGAAGCAATTCTAAATGTCCTTGTGAGAAGTATTGCTCCGATTGTACCTCATTTAGCGGAAGAAACATGGCTATATTATCACGGATATGACGGTAATATTCTTAACAATAAAACTAAACAAAACATTTCCGCAATGAAAATGAATGTTTCTAATCACAGAATCAGTAGAACCATTGCATCACACAAAACCCTACAAAGTATTGGATTCTTGGAATGTACCAGAAACTGCAAAGCAAATGGACGCAGCGCTTCAACTGAGAAAGTATTTGTTGAATAACACTAACACAAATACGTGGAAACTGCATGGTATCATACAAGCAACATCAGAAGATTTTATCTATCTTTCTGTAAGTATAAACAAAGACGAAAAATGAAAAAATGATACTGAATCATCTTGTGTTTGTTTACAGCATCTTCAGAATGAAAAACGGTCGTCGGTATCTGAATTGTGTGAAATATTACAGTTAAGTTCGATAACATTAATAGAAAATAAGTCGCTGGAAAAATCAGAAATCGAAATACATGATATATCGATAACACTATGTCAACGATGTAGGAGATTTTCAAACATTGATAATAACGGTTTATGTCTGCGTTGTGTCAATACAATTTGTAAAAGTAACTTCATGACTGCGAGGTTATAATATGGTTATTTTCGTCGCTTGAAGACGCACGACTTTTTACCAATTGCAAATGAATGAAATAGTATATTTTGTAATTTTGAAGAAAGGAAAAAGGTGAATACTGCAAGAGGATAGTGATACTCGATTTTGTAATGAGAAGAAAATTTATTAATGTCCCGAAGGAGCTGCCGAACCTCGGTTAGTCTTAACGGTTATGTCATACAGATGGTTAATGTTGAGAGCATTTAAAAAATGCATTAAATGTGGTTGGTATCCACTAGTAGCTAATTTAAACACAACATGTGCCATGTATGCTCGTAATTCGCAAAATGCTCGATACATTTGTTCCAGTTTTTTAAAATTGGGATGTACGTATCCTGAAGATTTTGCAACCCAATTGTGAGATCTCAATCTATTGTGAAATTTCAAAATGACTTTGAATATGTTGTTCAAACAAACGCGTACTTTCTCGCCGCGACTGTTTAGCATACATCTGTAAAAAAGTCGAAGAGGAAAAGAAATTAATAAAAAAAATATATCAATACATTTTTGGTGATTTTTTTTATACAATCATAAAAGAGACTTACCGTGAAAGTATCCGTTTTATGTAGTTAACGTGTGACAAATAAATTTGATCGACGGTCAATGAGTTTTCCAAATCTAATTCGAATTCGGCCCAACTTGCATGTAAGATACTACACGTTAAATAATTGTGCAAAGCGTTCATGAACTGTGTCATGGCGTGTCTATATAATTGCAACTAGAAATTAAAAATCATAAATTAGAACTATGAAGGAAGAAAATTAAATTAGATATTTGTAACTATATCAAACATAGTACATAACACATACTTTATGATATTGCTCCGATTTCATTGCTTTTCGTTCCCCTTTCATTACATTGAAGTCTTCTTGCAATACCCACGAGACACGGCCGCTTGTTATCAGAAATTTAAATATTCTACTATATTGTTGCATGACCGTTTCATCAAGTATGATATTGAGAGGCCAACTGATTTTATAATTAAGAGAAAGACAATCCAGCGCAGTGGGATCGGATATCTGTAAAAAAGTAATTATGTTGAAGATGACAACAAAGAAAAAGAAAGATAAGTGCAGAGGTGAAATTTACGTGTAACTGAGCCGGCGTGTCCGTCGCTGAAAGACTGAGTAGTTCCGAGTTTATATAAACATTGTTAAAAGAATGAACGAGCGCTCGTTCCAGGAGATTAGTCAGCGTGGCTGAATTAAACAATTCGATAGGCACGGAGATCTGGTACAGTCGAGTGTAAAGAGAATCCGTTAAACTCTTGGCAAACTCTCCATTTAATAAGAAGAAATAACTACGAAGACTGTGTAAGTGCGACAGCAAGTTATTCTCCTTCAGAAAGTATTTAATGATGGCATTGTTAATTAAACGACTTTGTATGTCAAGAGGAATACGAATTGATTTTTCTAAATAGCTTTGAAGAGAAGTATGATCGATTATCTCGACGTCGGCTACGGTCAAAGGAGCTGTTGCTGATGGCGATGGAAACGTGACACTCGGTGTCTTAAGCATACGAGTTAATCCAAATATCTCTGGAAACGTTGTATCTTCTTTTGTCGTTACTGGAGATTTCGTAATCGTGTACGAGGAGTTTGATGCCACGGTATTTGAGATTTCCATTGGAGATTCGCTATCTTCCGTATTGCACAGAGTGGAATACTGTGAAACGGGACTCTGGGCCGACCAAGCAGAATTATCCGTAGTGGTACACGACATCGGTGTTTCCAAATTGTTTTCATCAAAATTTGTATCTCTGACATAGTACACGTCCTTTTTCGACTCGAGTGCGATTTTCATCCGCTGTACGTCAACCTCGTTGTTATTTGGCGTCATAGTACATTCCAACGGTCCTAATAACACTTTTTGATTGGTGTCCGGCACTATCGTTGCATCATTAATATTGAGAATGTTTAAGAAAGTAGGTCTTTCAATTTCTGATGATCGATCTGTGCAATCGACCGAAAATTGTTTCAACGTAGTTGGTCCTGTTGGTTCTTTAAAATCATTACATTCAGTATTCCTCATTCATAATTCATAAAGGAAGATCATTTTTTAATTACCTTTAACGTACGGTTTAAACGTCAGATTCGACGTAAACGCTTGATAAGTAGTTGCATAATTTTTATTCTCGTCTTTAATCGGTGTCTCATTACCAGAACTTTCGTTAATTATTTCCAACTGATTTCGCGATTCCAGTCTCGATAAAGTTAACGCGTCGATTCTTTTCTCGAAGAATGTCATTCTTTTGGCACGCCATTGAGAACGCATGTAACGTTTATCGAGATCGTTATTCAGGTTCTCATAATGACTCAACAGATCTGTTTTCTGAGCAGCAATCAATGAATTTCTGAAATCACAATAGTTTTGAATTCATTCAATTCAAATAGAGACTATACGTGATTACTTTTGTACAATACCGTTCAACGTCATACTGTGAATTTTCTTTTATTATATTGCCCTGTTTGTCGAGTTCAGTACGTAACAACGTATCATCTGATGACTCTTTCTCTATTTCTTGCTGTTGCGAGTCACTCTTTGATATTTGATCCTTCTCCAATGTTTTTAAAATATTTCCTGCTTCTTATAAAGAACCAAATTTTGTATAAACATTAAACATATAATTTAATATTGATTTACTATAATTTAAGAATTCACTTTTCCTCTCACCCTGAATTCTACACGTTGGTTCATTTTGTGCCGGAACGACGACCTTTGACATATTCTTCTCCAGTATTTTTTGATTCGAAATAGCCGTAGAAAGAGAAAACACTGGGCCAAGAGCAGATTTACCTTTCCTTTCATATTCTCGGCATCTTGATAATTGTTCACGTAGCGTGTTCACGCTCAAACAAACTTTTACTTCGGGTTGTTCGGTTGTGCAAACACGACACACTGGATTCTAAATTTTCGACATGATACGATCTTTTCTGGCGGACAACATTCGTACGTTATGGTCCTTCGAGTATGCTTACCTTTGGATCGCAAGTTCTTAAAAGTCTTACTGTTTTCCCACACTGAAGTATCGATTCCGTCAAATCCGTCAAAAATCCTGGAACTGCATCGTTACAGACACCGAAACTTTTCGTCCAAAATTTGTGTCCTCGGTTTCGCAGATATTGTGGTCGAATTTTGATCATAAATTCTCCGTAAATGTCATCGCATATTCCTTCGAATATCCATTTCTGTAAAAACCTAAAACCAATTAGGCTTTATTTTATTCCTAGCACTTGGAATGGAAATAAACATGCGTTTCAATTGTTACATTTCTTACCACTTCTCATCTAATACATACCGAAAGTAAACTTCACAGCAAGATTTCAATAAAGAATAGAATACTAAAGCGAGTTTGCTGTCGGTAACTTTGATGGCTTCGTTATAAATCCTGGTAAGAATTCCATTTCCTTCTCGATGCGTGTTCTGATGTTGTTTGTAAGGTTCACAAACTTTGGCAAGCTTAGTAATTAAGGAGGCTACCGAACGCACATTTCGTAATAATTTCAGTAATGTTTCCGATTTGTTTTCGCAGGTAAAAATTCTTAAAAGTACTGCTTGATAATAAAGCAGTACTTCTTTGATGCTTGTACACATGGCCTAAAAATATCACAACCATCACAACCTGATACTAAGAATATCACAATCATAAATTTTTCTGTCTCATATTAATCAAACCTTGAATATCAGTCCTTCTTGCTGCAATTTACTGCTTTCTGATTTCGATGTAAGCTGAGATAGTGACATAAAGCAGTTACCCCATTTTATTGCATCCTGGCAAGTTTTTTCTAACGATTCCGAATATATGCCATATACGCAAATATTTTTCCGCAGGGTAAATCCCGTCTAAAAAATTTCCATTGATTAATTGCGTTTTACGATAACAATAGATACACATACATACCACTTGTTTATACTGAAAAGAACTTGATTCTATACCGAGTAACATTAATTTCAGATCATTGATGAAATCCTTGGCGGAGACTTCTTCCGGAAGAGATACGGAATTCATGATCTGTATGGAAGAAAATATAATTTTTTTACTTGTATCATATGTTTGACGTTGCATATTTTACCTTTTCTGAAAGTAAAGGCAAACTACTTGTTTGGTTCATTTTCGCCAGATGTATCGCTGCAGCTAACGTGTCGGTTACAAACATTGGTTCTTTGGGAGACGCGATCTCTCCAAAATATTCCCACGTTTGGTAATCCAAAGAAGTATCGCTAAGGTCAACCCGGTTACATGCAGAATTCCAAATATCCGAGGTGATAACCGGTTCATCATCATTGTTATATTTACTAGATTTCCATGTGCCCATAAGATTTTCATTTTCTTCAGTCTGTTCTTCAATCTGTTGTATAAAGGACATAAATAATTTGTAGAAATTCTTTTTCCCATGGACTTTTCTCTATCATGTAATTTTAAAATTATTTCCTACCACAGTGTCTTGTAAAATACACAAACTTGATTCTGAATTTATTGTAAAATGTCCACTTGGTGATAGTAATGCTTGTGAGGAGACTGTATCAAATGCATGATTGGACATGAAACCTGGTGTAATAGATATACTGGAACACATGAAAGTAAAATTAACAATATTTAGGTAATGATAAATTTACTTGTGTTTCCTTGTTACTTACTTGGATTCTATTCCAAGAATGGCTTTGGATTTTGGTGCATCATGTAAGAAATGTTGTTCATTAATTGTATTTGAAGGCATAATTGGTGTAATTTGAAACCTTTCTGTTTTTAATGTTGCTTCAAATTTATCTGATGACATAAAACATTCCATGGGATATACTTGAAACGGTGGTACATTATTGGTAGTGTATGTGATTTCGGGTATGGCAGGATTTGTTTTGCCATAGTAAAATATATTCTAGAAATTGTAATGAAATGTATGAAAATACATGAAATTTTATCCATAATTGCTATAGTTAACATTTGATCTTTACTATTATTGGTTCAGGATTAGTGGTGTAACTTTTTAACTGCATTAATAATTGCAAAGTTGAAAGAACTTGCAACTCAGAGTGTGAATATTCTTCTACTTCTTGCAGAAGATTTTCCAATGTGTTAGCATCATTTACATGCTTCAATTCTAGTTTCAACACAAAAGCATATTTCTGTGCCTCTACTAATGGATCTACCTGCTCATGATCCTTGTAACCTGTATGAACAAATAATAACAAAGATGAAAAGTGGTTGATCACAAAATAGAACATACCATGACAAAACATCAACTGAATCAACAAGTTGCTTACCACTATTCTTTAACAATATTTCAAATGCTTTGGTTCGAAGATGTTTAACCATTTTAATATCATGTTCATAACTAAATGGAATATTTCCATAAACAGATCGATATGTTTGCAATATGTGTCTACTTAATTCGGTAACGAGACCGTAAACACTAGTATCGTCTTCTTTGTCGTTCATAATTGTTTACGATTTGCATTCGTTAACAATTAAAAAATAAAATACAATGATCCACATTTGTAGTATTTCATAGCATCTGTTATACTGTCCTTAATTTCAGTTGTTGCATATGTATACATATTTTACACATATAAATATACATTATGTACACTCGTGTAATTGCCTAAATGTCAACGAGAAGTGAGGTTATACCAAAATCAATAAAACTGTATATGGGACAGTTGTAAACAATGGCACTTCGAAGATACGAGACGAATCGTATTTAATTGGAAATATACAATTTTCGATTATTCTGTAACTCTGATAAAGATATTTAAAAGATATAACAATTTCTAGTCATTAACTTCACTACCGCCAGATATCTTATCACGTTAGCGCTATTATTTTGCGTTCAAATTGAAAGTTACTGCGCGCCTATGCATCACGTGATACATTTGTATCATTCGAATTATAAATCATCAAACAGCAAGGTATGTTTCTTCGTGTAAGTTGAACAGTACGAAACAGCAAGGAAGCATAGTCGTGGTAATACATGCGTACATTGTATCCGTAAGCAAGCGAAAAAGGAAAGTAAGTATTACTCATATATTATGTCTAAGATATTACCTGCGAATTCAGGTTAGTTATTTCATTGTATATAGTATATATAGAGTCTATTATATTTACTATATTTATCTTTCGACTGTAAATAATCAGTATCTCGAATATCAACAACGTGACAATAACAACGTCGGTAAACGGATGACATAATGATGAAATAAATTATAAGATAGGTACACATGTTTTCTTACTTATGTACTTGCGTTTAAATCTGTATTATAAAAACCGATGAAACTAATAACTAACCTATCGATATTTTTTATGTTATTTTTATTAGTATTTTGAATGTTGATGTAGTAAATTTGTAGATCGGTTAATTGGCTGATTAGTCGGTCAATCGATCAGTCGATCGTTCGTTCGGTCGGTCGGTTGGTCGATCGGTCGGTCAGTCAGTTGGTCAATCAGTCAGTTAATCGATCGATTACTCGATCGGTTGCTCAATGAATTTAGCGAGTATTTTCGTTAGGTTCGTAGTGAAAAGTAACGTAAAATTTTCATGTCTTTCTCGTTAATGGTATTATCGATGATATTGACCGATATCAATCCATGGCCTGGGTCGGATACTAGAATTTTGACTCGTCATTCTTACTCCTGTCCTATTCGTACAAACAGTGTTTCTTTCTCCGGCGGTAACTCACTCGTTCTCTATCCGCCATCCGCGTCTATGTATCTAGTTATCTGTTCGGTTATCTGTCTATCTATATCTATCTGTCTGCTTGTCCTTTTTCTCTCTCTCATTCTATCCCGAAGGAGGGTTTGCTCACTCGGTGCTATGTCTACGTACTCCCGTACTCAGGAGAGCGACGCGTGGGCCCTTCTGGCACTCAAGTCGGCACCGGCCAGTCCGACGAAGATGCAGTGGAACCCGGAGGCAAAGGGTGCACCGATTGCACGACTGGAGGGTCGCGAGTTTGAATACATGGTTAGACAGCGACGTATCACTATCGGACGTAACAGCAGCAGGGGTGAGGTCGACGTCAACATGGGCCACTCCAGCTTTATCTCGCGACGGCACCTTGAAATCTTTTATGATCACCCTTTTTTCTTTATGATTTGCAACGGTAAAAATGGAGTTTTCGTTGATGGAGTCTTTCAACGAAAAGGCGCGCCTGCCTTTCAATTACCAAAGACGTAAGATATATTTCCAACTTTTTACCTAGTCAACTTAACCTTTCTTGCACGTTTCTCGCATGCCAGTGGCACTCTCGTTGCAAGTTACTTACACGATGTCTCTCATAGTCAGTGGTACCGTTTCGATTCAATCGAAACGGTACGATTTGTCATCGCTTTACCGAACGAACGTTTCTGTCTTTTTTTTTCTTAAATCCAATTGCAAAATTTACTTAGTAGTAAACAACTTACAATAGGAGTTATTCTATTCTGTTTTCAACAGAGAAAAAAATTTCAGAGAATTTGTTTCGGTCAAGCACAATGATACGATCATTAGCTTCAATTTTTTTTGAAGATTCTCTTTAAAATTTACCTCTATGTTGAATGAATGTTTAACAGAACGACATTGCATGTATCGTTTGCATTTTCTGTTACAGATGCACATTCAGATTTCCAAGTACAAATATAAGACTGGTATTTCAGTCATTAGTAGATGAACAGGAGCAAAATAATGTACGCCTACCTTCTCCGCCGAAACATAGGGCACCATTGCCACCTTTACGTATCAATATTCCTGATACAGGATATAGCAGTCCGTTTCCTTCTCCTACTGGAACTATCAGTGCAGCCAATTCTTGTCCTGCTAGTCCACGTGCAGGTCAGGGAAGGAGAAACATATCGGCAGACCTTCAAATGGTGGCAGTGTATGCAGCTGCTGTTGCCAACGATCCGCAAAATTCAAACATGGAAAGACACGACGGAGGACAAAGTTCTAGCAGACAGATAAGCCCTGAACTTGGGGTAGAATCAAGATATAGGGGTGGAAGCAGTTCCGGACCAAATGGCACGACAGCAAATTGTAGTCCTCCAAAGGATGACTCTAAACCACCATATTCGTACGCGCAGCTAATTGTTCAGGCAATAGCGTCTGCTACGGACAAACAGCTCACTTTATCCGGCATTTATTCTTACATTACCAAGAATTACCCATATTATAGAACTGCAGATAAGGGTTGGCAAAATTCTATAAGGCATAATCTTTCGTTGAATCGCTATTTTATCAAAGTACCAAGAAGTCAAGAAGAACCAGGAAAAGGATCTTTCTGGAGAATAGATCCTCAATCGGAAGCAAAACTCATAGAACAAGCTTTTAGAAGAAGAAGACAGCGTGGAGTGCCTTGTTTTCGAGCTCCTTTCGGTCTCTCGTCCAGGTACGTGCGTTTCTCGTACGTTGTAGTTAGTGTATAATGCTTTGAAAAAGTGAATGTGTCGGTCGATGCGACGATCGAAGGGGAAAAAATTGAAGTACTTGAAATGATGTAGGAGTGCACCCGCTTCGCCGTCTCACGTAGGAATTAGTGGGTTAATGACACCGGAATGCCTCAGTAGAGAAACGTCGCCGGGCCCAGAATCTTACCCGGATAGTTCCGTACCTTCTCCGGCTGGTCAGTTGACTAGTCAGTCCGCACCAGGATCACCCGGTCATCCATACGCGCCTTCGAATCAATCGTCTCATAAGGGTCGTCTAATGCAACAGATTACCGTCGTTACGAACGGTGTTACGAGTGATACAGCTAGAGAAGGTAATGTTTACTTTTAATTCGCTCATTTATTAACCTTTTAACTGTATCGCTGTTGAGCTGGAATCTAATCATTTTTCACACTTGATAAAAAACAAGGATGACAAATAATTTCTTTGGTACACAAAGAAAGATAAATTAATCTTTAATTATAAGCGGAAGCGATACAATTAAAGGGAGAAATCTTTAGATAAATGCATTATATTTTGTGTGTCTTTTGCTTGATAGATGAGTTAACTCGTCATTTAAGAGATTAATTTTATTTCTGTTCAAAGCTATTGGTGTTTTGTCACGATTGTGAAATAATAGTTATAGTAGTAGAGTATATAATAATAGAAATAATGTTAGAATTTTGTTTGTAGATAAGTACGTGGTATCCGGGAACGTGACAGAAGAACATTCTCTTTCACCGGCCGGTCAGTACAGTCCGGCTCCTGTTATCGTACAAACGACGTACAACTACAGGTATCTCTAGTTATTTCGTATGTATCGGTTGGATCGAAGAGCGAGAATTAATGATTATTTTCTGGTGTCGCGTGCAGCGGAAGCTTTATTGGTCCCGACGCAGGCGTCGGAGTTGCAAAGCGTTCGCACGAGGAATCGGATAGTTCTCCTGGTTCACCAGCCCCGCTCGCTATCGTCGAAAGTCCCGAGCCATCCGAGCACCAACAACCACAGACGAAACGTCAACGCGTTCACGATATGGACGATCATTGAATCGTTGTCCTGTGGCATCGTTACGTAGGACATTTGTTACATTGCGCTAATTCGTTCATTGATAAATATATCTGCACGCGCGTGTACCCCCTCATACCTGTTCGTGCGTACGCCCGTAAACGGGTACACGCTTTATACCCGAAACGTCGAATCCATGCCCATATCCATATCACGTCTTAAATTCACGTACACCCTCATGTTTGTGCGCGCGCGTACAAATACGTACTACACGTACACGTACACCCAATGCTGTACTGTCATTCATTTTATTACATAATGATTAGTTTAGTCCGCGTATGGATAAATACTCGACCCAGTTTATTGTTTTACGCAACAAGTGGGGACATTTTCATGCGAAGAAAGCGAGAAAACAACGTATTATTCCCACGTATCGTGTTCTAACTTGTATCGACATTCAGTTTGTCGGATCCTCTTCTTTTCTTCCTCCTCCATTTTTCTTTCTTTTTTTTGTCCTTTCTTTCGGATCTTCTTCCCCCACCCCGATTCCATCGTCGACAGTGTGTATTATATACGTATATGGTCAATCGAGTACATTTCCTTCGTTTTTTTATTTACAGTGTTGGTACGGGGAGACGACGCGAGATTTTGCGTATTCGTAGAAAGGAAAGGATTAATCGTTGCAAGACGATCGCATAGAAACGATATTGGATGAAACTTTACTAGGATGCGTATAGAAGAAGCAGTCGAATCTCAGTAGAAAAGAAAGGAGACGTTGCGTTAGAGCAGCCGGTGTCGTTAGTGGTGCGAAAAAAGCGAAAGATGTACCACTATCGTTCGGAAACGAATAAGTATATTCTTTGATTCGAGAAGGATCAAGTCGATGCAAAACCGTAAAGATCGTTCGATCGAGTCGGAGACCCGTTCGCGAATCGACTCGGTTGGTTACACGTAACTGTTTTCGAATTTTCCTGTAAACGAGTTTTGGTCGAGCATGCAACTATCGGCGAAAAAAGGCTGGTACCCGTCTGTTTCTGTGATCCGGACTCGGTCGTCATCGTTTTGTCGGTTGATCGATCTATTGCTGTCGATTATTATGCCGCTAATCATGTTCATCGAGATGCTCGCAAATCATAGACACGAATCGTAGATCATAGTTGTGCGTACGATTCTACCAAGTTTCTATTTAAAAAAACAAGCAATAATTTTACGCTGAATACGTCGATCGAAATTTCTTTTTGACGTGCCTGTTTATCTAATGAAGATATTAACGTACTATAATCACACACAGGAAGAGGTGATAGTATTTTTGTTGCCACTTGTAAATAAACTCTTAAACGAATAAGTATCCGTCGTTTCGAGCTGTTTTCGTACGTCTCCTTAGCGTTATTATCTACTATTTGTACAAATTCTATTCATTTTGTTATTCATCTTTTATAAATAATCCGTGGTCGAAACGCGGGAAAATTGGAAGCTGATCGCTCGTTTAAAATTTGTTAATCGCGACGAAGACTATTCTCACCAGGACGAGTTTATAACTTATATTAATCGGTTTCGAGTGCAAATACGGTCGTTTCACGAGAACGGCGAATTTATTTCCGCGTCGTTGAAATCTCGAACTATTCGACGTCGGGGAAGAACAAAGTTTCCGTTCGATTCGGAAGGGTTCACGGATTGACCGCATCCTGATTAACGAAACCTCTTATTTCTACTTGTAGCCGTCGCTGTTTTGTTATCATTCATCCATACGTTTGATCTTTGCGTCCGCGCGCGAGTTACCTTTTTCTTTTTTACGTTGTTCGCGGGCGGTGTACCGTTAATACTATCGTTAATTTACCGATTGACTTCGAGCAAAATTAGAAAACTTGCAGGGGGACCACGACTTTCGAAGCACCGATTTCATTCAAACTTTGCATTAAACAATTCCGCAAAACCGCGCTCTCCAAAATGAAACGTCGCTCTGGTTTTGCAAGAATGTGTTCCATAATCGTAAAGAATGAAATCGGTCCGTAGGTCAGGAGGGCAAAGAAAAAAGGACGTTAAGATCGAAACTGGACTTAGATCAATTATTTGATATCGTACAAAGGATTCTTGGAATATGTGCGGTTGTCAGTTTCGGACGTGTATATTGGAGGGTCGCCGTAAAGGTACTTTTGAAATAGACGCGAGGGTAAAAGGGAGAAAAAGAAAAAAAGAGAGAAAAGGATCGTTAGAGAAAGCAGAAGCGAAACAGAGAGGGAAGCGAAGGGAGAAGCGAGGGAAGGCAAGAGGGAAAGCGAAGATAAAAGAGGGTGTAGCGAGTTTGCGCGACGTTCGACCCGAATCTCTCGTCGAACGATAAGCTAGCCAGCCAGCCAACCAGCCATCCAGCAAGCCAGCCAGTGAACCAGCCATCCAGCTATCCAAGCATCCAGTTAGCCGGTCAGCCGGACTGCTCCGATTTAGCCAACGTTTCGAGTCAGCCATTGATGGAAGCTCAGCAATCTTGCAACCGGTACAGTAACCGATACATCTCGATTTTCTTACAAAGCCTCATTCATTTCTCTCTGCCATTCTCTTCCTCCCTCACGTTCCTTCATCGTCGCTCATTAATCAAAATTCATCTTATAATCGTCTCGTGAACAGGGTACTGGCATAATTTGCCAAACGATTTGGTGAACATAGATTGATAGGATCGATGATCGAAAAGGCATACTTTGAGACTTCCTGCGATAGACGGAATGAATGTGTATCTGTGCCGTGGTCCGGTGAAGGAACCGTGTCCGCGCTCGCGCAGTGTTTAGCGCGTATTCGTGCAATAAATGTGAATAAAAAGAGGAATTCTGAAGTATTTACTCTTGGACGATCTTCGGGCTCTCACAGGATCCGTACGTATCTAATACGCAAATCGACGTTCCTTCCTAACATATTCGCAAATTGTATCGAGCTTTCGTAGCTTCGTAATGCGTGCAACATCGACCTCGTTCTAAAGATGGTACCTTGACGTGCAAGTTTGCCGCGCGTCGATGTAATTCGCAGTACATTATTTACCACGCTCATTTCACTGTCAACCTGATTTTCAGGTATAGTATACGGTTAACCACGTGTTCGGTGTCAACATAATTATTCGTTTTCAACAAGAACCCTTCATTAACCGTGCCATTTCCCCATTGTTCCGCGTTCGATTTCGTTTTGTTCCACCGGGAAATTCGTCGAATCGGACGAAAAATACGTGGTAGAGAGGAAGGTGGGAGAAAGCGGCGTAGAAAAGTGGGAGGTGGAGAACACATGTATATGCGATTTGCTCGGTCCTGAATTGTCAACAAGAGGAGAGTTAACACGAATTGAATCAATTATAGCCCCGTTTTGGAGTGAACGGGTGAATGACGGAACGAGCAACTTCCGGGCATGGTCAATTCATATAACGAGCAAACGAATGAATTTCTGTTGAGAATCGTCTTTGACGCAACTCGCGCGAGATTGATTTTTATAATGTCACCCGTAAAACCTGCGAATACTAACGGAATTATGTTTGCAGGTGGATAGAGAGGAACGAGCGATGCTAAGGAGAGAAATTGCGAGATCGGATTAAGGGGAAGCGGCGCATCTACCTTGGAATGGTTATACCGGTAGCTTCGACCACTTGGGGCTGGGGATTCTTCGTTCTCCTGTTGTTTATTTTCGCTAGCCCCAGTCCCGCGGCTATTCGCAGAGGTAACTCGAAATTAGTGGGCCAATGATCATAGGCCCATATGAAATCAATCGAAATTAGAGACTAACAAGATCGATTTCAGCGGATCGAGACCACTGTAACAAGACGGTGGACACGTACGAGGATGTATCGAGTCCGGCCGTGACTTCGGCGAATTGGGGGAAGCCTCTGTCCTGTTGGTATCGCTTCCGCGTGAACCGTGCGACCTCGCGGGATTGTATTCTGCGAGTCCGCTTCAAAAAGTTCAAAGTCGGCGTGCTGGAAAATGCGACCACCTGCTCGGGCGGTTACTTGCAGGTAATATTGACTGCCATCTCTTGACTATAGCTTGACTATCATTCTCAGTTAACCGAACTAATCTAAAATTTGCAGATCGTGGACGGGAACGTGAAAACGGAGGTGACCAATCGAAAGAACCCGGGAGTCTATTGCGGCGAATCGGAACAGCCGCAAACGTTCATCTCGGAAACGTGTTTCGTCCGTGTGATATTCCACGCGGACAACTTCACGGATCAGACGTACTTCAGCCTCGATTCTCGAGTAGAGCAGGGGTTCGAAGTGTACTTGAGGTACGGCCAGCATCCGGAATTGTATCCGAATCGAAGGGGCGAGATCGTGCGCGGGAGCTACTGCGAGCGAGTGTTCAGGGACTGCCGGCTGCAGACGTGTTACGTGCAGAGCCCGGCCTATCCGGGCATTTACCCGCGCGCGTTGCATTGCAAGTACTGGCTGAACACCCGGTCGCCCTTCATCAAGCTGTACATCGAGAACGAGGAGTTCAACATCGACGGGCAGAGATGCGAGAACATAATGACTTGTCCGATGAGACCGATAAGCTCCGGGTCGGAGTACTGCCCGTACGATTACATACGCGTTTACGACGGCAAGAACGAGAACAGCACGGCGATCGGTACTTTCTGCGGAATGGGAAAGTTCCCCTACAGCATCATCGGCACCAGCGAGGATCTCTACGTGGAGTTCGTGTCGTCGCCCGCTGGGCCGCTCTTGAACACCGGGTTTCACTTCAACGTTGGAAACTGGCCGGGACACGCGGAGCTCGCCGGCGTTCGGAACGGTACTTGCAACTGGTTGCTCGACAGCGAGTCCTTGCGCTCCGGTAACGAGGGTATATTCCTCTCGGTGGCGCACTGGTATCCACCCGACACTAGTTGCACGTACCTCCTGAAAGGCAGGCCCGGGGAAATAGCCAGACTCTACTTCCCCAGCTTCCGGGTGAACCGCATCGAGTCACCGATAGAACCGTACGACGGCGATTGCGGTGAAAGTTTGACTTTATACGACGCCGACTGGTCCGACGACGCTAAGATTATTAAAACCTTCTGCGACACGTTCAGCAAACCGATGGAGAAGCACGACTTCGTCTCGACCTCGAACGCCCTGTTCGTGAAATTCGAAAGCAAGACCGGCAGTTATTCGGGGAGTTCACTGTACTATTGGGCTCATTACGATTTCTTCAACGCGACCAGGTTCGGTGTGCACGTACCCGGCACCGAGTGCGACGAGACGTTCGCTTCTTGGAAAGGGCGATCGGGTCGACTGCGATCGCCGCTGAATACTCTCGTTTACAAGCGTCCTGGCGATCCACCAGCTGATCTCTCTTGCACTTACTCGTTCATCACGGACAAACGATTGTACGCACGTGTCATTCTCACCATAGAGTCTGTCTCCTTCAAGGAACATCCGTACGCACAATGCGGTCACTGCTGGGACAGTCGAGTCGATCGGTTGATCGTTCAAGAACCACCAACTGCGGACACGATCGAACCGCAGCAGCAACAGCGACAACAAGAACAGCACCGTCAGCAGCAACAGCAAAAGGATATCGGTATCGGTAGAGGTCGCTGTATCTGTCGATCAACAACCATCGGTGAATCGAACGGCGATGGACAGCGATCTGCGCTTCGCGTCGTGTCTCGAGGAGAGAGACTCGAGTTGAAACTGTTAGTAGACGGAACCCACGCCGCGGCCAACTACTTCAAGCAAGCTACTCCGCTGTTCGAGGCTAGATACGAGTTCGCTCACAGCCCGCTGTGCGGGCCCGCAATTCTGCACGCCACGACCGACGGCGAGATCGAATTCCCGCACTACGAGGCACTCGGCTACGTCACTCCGCCCCGATCGATCAAGTGCATATGGGAGCTACGCGTGCACCGAGACCGAGATGTGTGGCTGCACTTCGACAAGATCAAATTCGCATCGAGATCCTGCGAGGACGGAAAGCTGGAGATCTTCCTGCCGAGAAGCAACGAACCGTTCATCGGCATATGCGGCGAGAACGTGAGCTCCGTCGGGGAGATGCCGATAATATCGGCCGCGCAGATCGCTCCCTCGTTCGAGCGCAACTCTGGACCGAGCGGGGAGCCGAATCTGCAGAACTCGGCTTCGCAACCTTCGACGGATCAACGGCAAGAGGAGGAAGATTGGCCGACGGTGATCATTCAGTTCACTGGCTCGATGGCTCCCGCCAGGGCGGCCTTCAAGATCGCTTGGACGGAGTTGTACCACCTTCCGCGCGACTCGACAGGGGCTTTGAACACGCAGAAACTAGACGAGTATTGTGGATTTCAGTGTCCCGGTGACGCTGGGTGCATCCCGGCTAGACTCCTCTGCAACGGTGTGGTCAATTGCCCTGTTCCGGAGCACCGGTCCGTGTTCCGGAACACTTACAACGGCAGCGGCACTTTAACCAAGGAGGAACCGAACGACGAGTCGCTGGAAACCTGCGGAACTGACGCTCTCGGTAATCGGGCGAACGTCGCCGGGTCCGGAAACGGCGTTGGTAGTCTCGCGAGCGTCGTTGGCTCCGCCGGATGGGCGGGCGCCGGTCTGGGCGCCGGTCTCGCTGTGCTCGTCGCCCTCGTCTGCTTGATAACCGTTTGCAAAATCTGTAGACGACGCGCTACGCCTAGAGACATTCACGTACCTTACTGACACGCGTGCGAGTACGGATTTAAGCATATCGCGGTTCATAAACGCGGACACCAGTTTTCTCTTTTTTCCTTCGCGAGTCTGATCGATGGAGGACGCTTCGCGCGTTGCGTCGCCTCGAATCTAGCGTAGACTCGTCGGGCGGAGTTTTACCGAGCTACCACCGTTATCTTCGTTTGTTCACTTTCGTCGGCGAGAAACAGAGAGAATAGAGGAAAATTAGTTGGACGACTGATTAAATAGGTATAGCTAGGTAAGCTAGATATATATGTTTTCGACCGTCGCGTAGAAACGAATACGCGGACCGTGAGGTGTGGGATGAACATCGGAAGTGTTTTCGATAGGAGTTTGCGATGTAGAGGTACCGCGATCGGTCCGTGTACGATTCGATCTAGGTAGACGCGTTTGGTCGACGCGAATCGCGATTTATTAACTTGTACGCAAGGTAGTCGCGTTACGCGCGTTAGCTAACGAAGAGAGTGCCTGCGAATGTTCGCACGTGCGCGTCACACACGATACGCGCATTATTTCTGGAGAATATGCCGACGACAAATTTGTATATGAATACATACACAGAGTGTGTCCGAAGTCCTACAACGATCAAAATTTTAATGAAAATTCTATCGCTGTCTGACCTTGCATTGACCTTGAAAAGTTCTATGAAGGAAAGATTTGAGCGTTGCCGAACTTTTCACGCACTCTATATATATATTTATATATACGTATGTACATGTACATCTAGCACATAAGTATCGATTATTTTAGGGAATAACCGGTACAACACCGTAATCCTCGGAATAAGCATTGAACAATGTGTCGTACAACGCGATGCGACCAAGAAAAGAAAAGTCATGTTCTTTTGTACATAGTTCGCGTCTTCTCAAATTAATCTTAAATATCTATAGATCACGCGAAATAGACTAACGAATCTACCTTGACAAACACGCGTAACATAAGCGTACGAAAATGCGTAACTTTCCCTTTTTTCGTCCCTTCTCGTCGTGCATTCGGTTGCAACGTGGGCTTTCTTTAAATGAGGATATGTGAGGTTCATCATTTTAAATACCTATATTTCTATTACAAAATCTTTGTATTACAACTACCCTGACTTAAACCCTGCCACATTTTTTTTCTGGGTCTCCGTACACTTGTGTTACAAAATTTCTAGGACCATTTGTAAATCTATAATCTATGATATCAATCTCTTAGGTTCTTAGATCTACAAATTTCTAGATCTCGAAGTCCCTAGGATTCGAATTTTTCATCGAAAATCACCAAATTTCCAAATTCTTGAAATTCCCCAGATTCCAGATTTTCCAAATTCTAAATTCTCCAGATTCCCTAAATTTGTCGAGTTTCCAAATTTTCAAAATTCCCTAGATTCCCTAAACTTCCAAATTCTCAAAATTCCCTAGATTCAAAATTTCCCAAATTCTCAATTTTCTAAATTCCCTAGATTTCAAATTTTCAAAATTCCCTAGATTCCAAATTTTCAAAATTCCATAGATTCCAAATTTTCTAAATTCCCTAGATTCCAAATTTTCAAAATTCCCTAGATTCCAAATTTTCAAAATTCCCTAGATTCCAAATTTCCCAAATTCTCTACATTTCCAAATTCTCGAAATTCCCTAGATTCCACATTCTCAAAATTCCCTAGATTCCCAGATTCCCTAGATTCCAAATTTCCCAGATTCCCTAGATTCCAAATTCTCGAAATTCCCTAGATTCCAAATTTCCCTAAATTTCCAAATTCTCAAAATTCCCTAGTTTCCAAATTTCCCAAGTTCCAAATTTCCCAGATTCCCCAAACTTCTAAATTCTCAAAATTCCCTAGATTCCCCAACTTTCCAAATTCTCAAAATTCCCTAGATTCCCTAACTTTCCAAATTCTCTAAATTGCTCGAATTACAAAATTTGCAAATTTCCCGAATCGCCAAACTTCTATTTTCCAAAATTCCTCACCAACCCGTGGAATTTAAAATCTTTGAAAATGAACAACTAGAAGACCTCATCATTGTCGTATTTGAAGGAAGCCTAAATTGCATTAGATTGTACACGAAATTTGAACTAGGAAGTATACAGTGCTCTTCGATATTTGTTCATTCGTTTCGTCGCTACGAATCTATCGTGGGTTCGTTGATTCGTGGTTTTTGATTCGCGACAGCCACCGAATCGTTCCCGACAATCGTGACCCCTTCATCCAGCAACCTTGTCGACCACTGCTCAATATGTATCCGCTCGAAAGCTCCAACTATCCGTTGCTCGTTGAACGCTTTCAACTTTTTAAACCTTTTTTACCATTGTTGTTTTTTACGTTAAACGTTTCGATCGGCGCGACCGTTCTTACGTCGCGCATATATATTATCGTTATAATAATTTATCATCGTTGTATTTAAAGTAAGCGATCATCGTCGTCGATGTCGTCACCGTCATTATTACCACGATCACGTGAAACGTCATCGTTGTATCGTTATCGTTATCGTTACCGTTATCGTTATCCTCAATACCGTTTCTCGTTGTTTGCTCCTCGATACCATCGTTGCAGACATTATTGCTACTGCCAGTAACGTGTCATCATTATATTATTATATTTTTTACAAATAAAGATACCCTTGGTGACGAGGTGAAGAAAAGTTGAACGTACTTGAACGAATACGAATATTAATCCATGTAGTCTGTAGTTTCTCTCGAATGCGATCATTTGCAGTTTCAATACTTCATTAAAAAGTTCAAGAATAATTGAACTCGCTAATTATCAAAGTCGTGACCTGAATTTATGCAGAAAAAAGAGTTGAACTACGGTTTAAATTCGGAAGTCGATATCAGATCGACTTCTATCGAGAAAATCGCGTAACCTTTGATGTCAGGTTACGTCCTAATCATCCTAACTGTATTTTCCGTTTCTTCCTTATACTCTTTACCTCCTCCTTCCGAGACGAAAAATTAACAAGTACAGAACGCGGGTTCGGCCGAAGAGAAATGAAATTGAAAGATGCTGCTAAGCGCGCACCTTGTGGAAGGAAGACGACGATGCCGAGTTTCGAAGTAATCACAGAAAATGTGCTGGTCCCGGTGACGAAGACCGTCTTCACGAAACGGTGCACGAAGCGCTCGAAGAAAGGCGTAAAACTCGAAAAACGACGATCCAACGATAACATTGGACCACTGTTGAAACCACCCTCGGGCCCCGTGAAAACTGCGGACAAACTGCTGCGAATCGGACAGGTTTCTTGTCGCTTTTTAAGGTGGTTGTATCGGTAGTAAAATTGGAAAATAAGATAAAGTAATTTTAGTCAAAAATTGGTTGAACCATTTTTAATGTAAAAATGAAATTTACTTGCAGTAAAATTGCAAAGTGAGTACAACACAACAAATATTTTTCCTGACAATCATTGGATGTAGATGAATGTACTTGTTCGTTTTGTTTAGCGTCATGTTTTATTCTTCTACGATACTTTAGTTTCTTAAGGAAATTTAGAACGGCGTGATTAGACGAAATAAGTACTTGTGCACGGAAATTTGTAGATTTTTAAACATTTTAGAAATGTTATTTTGTTGAACGCTTAACTTCTGCCATGAAATTGCAAATACATTATGTGAAGAAAGATCAAGGTTTTGCTTCTTGTGAACAATTTTCTTTGGTAATTCTAAATATTTATTTCTTTCGAGATTAAAATGTCCCAAGATTATACCTTCAGCAAACACTTTTTCTATTTTTTATACTTTTCTATGTTATAATTTTTCAATGTTAAATTGCCTGTGATACAACCATCTTAAACTAACACCTCAACACTTTGACCATCAAAGTCCGATAAAAATTTTCAAGAGTTATTTTATTTTTTATAAAACGTTATCACTTTTCCTGACGATCCACTCTTTATAACATATGCTCTATATTTATTTATTATTCAATTCTATATACTTTATTGCTCAAAAAATTCCTAAAAAAATGGCTGACTAATTCAAGCTCCATAATGAGGCGATCAAAGTGTAAATCCCATCAAAAATAATGAAGAAACGTAACGCGTGCGTGTGTTTCCAGAGTGACGTCCGATGGAACCATGAAAAAAGAAAGAAATCAAAAGAAACGTTACGCAAAACCGGAAAAAGCCCTAAGCTTCCCGACCGTGAACGAGTACGCCAGACAATGAGTCCGAAGGAACGACAAAAAGTGGTATTACCGTTTCCCTGTCCAATCTCCGCTCTGCCCGAGGCTCCTGTTACCGAGACGTTTCCGATGTACGACGTAGCCAACGCGAAGAAAAAGAGCGCTAAAGTCAGCGGAGAAAGAAAACCGAACACCCGCTCGAAAAAGAGAAGAAACGTCGCGATTCGATCGTTGGATCGAGATACTTTGAAATCTAGAAACTGGAACGTACCGATTACGAATATAATTACGACTCCGACTACCAGTAACGATATCGCAGCAGGATATTGCCTGGTTCCTTATCGCGACTCCACGTCATCGAAAATCGACGCGATCGGTAAGCGAGCATTATCGACCAGTGTCGTTGGTCCAACAGAGCCACGTACGGTGGAGCTTTCGACGTCGGCGAATATCCTGGATACCAATCGAACGTTGCAGTTGTCTGCACAGAGTATCGGACGTTTCGGAGATGTCGATCATTTGGCGTTCAAGCTCCTCGCGGGAGATCCAACGAGGTGTTACCAGAGGAGTTTGTCTGAGACGGGAGGGTCCTGCAAGATTAAGTATTCGTGGGAGGTGATCGGCAGAGCTTCGCAAACGTCGCGCACGCTTTTGGAAAGTTTGATCGAAGGGAACTTCGACGAACCGAGCCAACCGTGTCGCGTGAAGTATTCATGGCAGATTATAGGAATCGCTACGCAAACTTGTGAAAGAGATTTCTCAGCTGAATATTCGCTTGCTCCGCTCTTGAGCGCCAGATCGCCGCGAATTCGGCGCGACGCTACCGATTCTACGAAACCCAGTACAGTTTTGAGAAACGGCAAGAGGTACATCGTGTTAAATAACCAGTGCACGCAAACGTTCGCTCATAAGGCGAATCAAAGCAACTTCTCTGAAATGCATGCAACGCATCTGTGATCGCTACCTGAAATCAAAATAATCGGGATCAGGATAAGACCGTGGAGAAGCGAAGATGAATAATTAACCAGGGTTACTCATTTTCTGATTCCTGTTTTATTCTGTTTCTATCGTGTCACCTTCCAACTAGTTTAAACGATTAAGTAAAAAATCTCTTGTCTTGTTGCGCGTGAACGATTGTAAATCATCGCGCTGAGAGAACAGAATACATGTTTGTCGTATTTTGTCAGCGAGGTTTTATTTGGCGGTGTACGCGTGTATTTCGATCGGTCACGCGACGAATTTAAGGTGGAACATCCGCAATTATCCGGCTAACAACGTATCAATTTTTGAAGAGATACTTTAGCCGGTCCTCGATAATGTTTTCACGGAATTGCGTAACAAACGTTAACGAGAATGATAAAAATAAAAGACCGATCGCCAGCGACAATCGTTATCCTGAACAACCCCTGCAGCCGCAATGAATACACTCCACTATTCTACCCTCTTCCAGTTTGCCTTTCGGTACTCGACAAATGCAGTTGGTTCCAAAATTCGTATCCCTAGTCTGGATGCAGCGTAAACAGCACAAGTTTTCGTATCCCACTTTCTTCCATTTGGCTATCAGGTTTTTGTCCGCTATGTTTTCATTCAAGCAATAATCGTATAATTCTGAAATGAAGAAAAATGTAAAACATAATTGGATTAACAAGGGAAATTAAAATAGTTATTCAGGGTAAAAACATAATGAGCAGGTGTAGACCATGAAATAGCCAATTACTTGGTTGACTAAGAATGGAAGCAGCTAACTAATTAGTTCAAGACACAGTTGACTAGCAGATTTAGCTAACCTTGATTAACTTTACTTTGTCGATCAGACTTCCACAGAGATGGGCAACACTGCGAAATACCAACAACAGTTAACAATTAAGGGACAAATGTATGCACCTATTTGTGATGCGAAACATGAGGAATTTAAATAAAGAGTAATTAAATGTGATAGAACTATACTACATATACTGTACCCTGATTTAATATTTAGCAATGCCAAAATCTATAACTGACCAGTATGTTTTTACCTTGAAACCTTGCTATATTTTTACAATTACTCACCGCGACTAATGGCTTTTCGCCTATAATACAAATCGTAGATATACCGTGACTTTTGATGATGAATTTTAAATATCGGCCATAAAGATTCCTGTTTCCGTTTGCCTTCGTGAGGCTCTGTTTCAGCTGTAATTCAAACAGCGAACAAAAAGTTAGCCGGAAGAGTGTCTGTCGAAAAGAAACAGATTTTCTAATCGTAACCTCAATGATGCGTCATCGTTACCTTCTCGCATTTTTTGTTCTAATTCCTCCAACGTTGGCTCGATCAATTCCCAACCGTCCGGTGGAGGCTTTTTACTTCTTCGGACTTTCGGCATTTCTTCTGGACACTAAAACTGTATTCAGTCGAGAATGTTCAACGAACCACAGAAACTGACGTAACCGTACCTTAACTCGCAGTTTATGCGAACATAACCTAAACTCACCAAACATAAACTGCGCGCGAAACAAATTGAACATGTCGGGTTATCGAGTCGAATCGATATTGATGACGTCACGATTCGAGATAATTCTACGTTCCACTAAATTCCAAATTCGAGGACTTCGATTTGAAAATCGTGCCACCTTCACATAATTTATGGTCACTTGGTACCAACTTCCTAATTGCATGATTCGAAAAATTTCTGAACCTCCTCGTAATGCAGTCTCCTGATACCAAATTTCAAATTCGAGGTTGTTTCTCTGAATTTGATGAATAGGAACTTGTCTAACATTTTTTCTGAAGGAATCCGATTTGAATTTACACAAGATACAGGTACGAAAGTAAACTAACATCAGAATAATTACAGAAATAAAATTTATTATAAAATAGAAATCATGTGAAAAATCAGTTCAATATCCAATTTTCG
The DNA here is from genome assembly GCF_050947335.1 of Megachile rotundata. NCBI lineage: Eukaryota > Metazoa > Arthropoda > Insecta > Hymenoptera > Megachilidae > Megachile > Megachile rotundata. The sequence continues at coordinate 14,082,271 of NC_134990.1, forward strand.
AAGATAGGTCAATTAATATTTCCATTCAAGATATGTGTACAGTTTGAGAAAAATCAAACTAAGTTGTTTAATCTTCAGGTAACCATATATCTGACGTGCAATCACCTCCCGGATAGCTGGAAAGAAAGTTCAAAGTTACAAGAAGTTACGATGGATGAAAACAATTTATCGTATAAGAAGAAATTTTACCGCATTTCGTGTGCGAGCAAAATGTCGTCTTTGTCGGCGCCAAAGTCAATCAAAAATTGTTCATCGAGCTTCATGCCACCATTTTTAACATCAACGTCCAGTTTGACCATAGTCGAACCGTTCCTGAGAAATTATTAATTTAATTAAATTAGTTATTCGGTAAATATAAGAAACACATAAATATACTGTAGAAACGTAGGAACACAAAGCGGTAATGTACTTGACATGTTCAGGATAAAATTGTTGATCCCAAGGTTTGAAAATTGACGTCGTCACATATAAACGTGTTCCATCAAGACTCAGTTGAAGCATCTGAGGAGATCCATCAAGGCGACGACCCTTAACATAAACAGGATCTGGTTGACTGGTGAGTTCCTGGTCTTGAATCACGCGAACTTTTGAGTCATTCACAATCGATCCACCGAGGAACACTTGACCCGTCAACTTTGGATTGTCAGGGTCAGAAATATCGTACTGTCTAACATCTCCGTGGAGCCAGTTGGATAAGTAGAGATACTTATCGTCGAGGCTGATTAGAATGTCGGTAATCATTCCTAAAAGCAAGACGGTAAAACAGAATCGATGGTAGGTAACTACATCTACATTTCTGAAATGCGTACCCGGCATCAATGGACCGAGCCAACCTTCTACTTGCTTAGGTGGTATTTTCACGACCAGCTTGGCATGCCATTTTCCTTCCGGTGTCTTGTCGAATTTGAAAACATTCGAAGACACCGCGCATCCGACGAAGCCCACAGTGGCCTTTGGATCGTGCAGAAATCGAACTTCGAGAGGAGCTATTCCTTCCTCGCCCAAGTTCACTATTTGCTTCAATTTGTGTTCACTCCACGAGTAGAAGTTCAAACTTCTGCCATAGATCGCTGTGGAAAGAATCGTATTACCGATAAAACAGAGAAAAAAATGAGAGATGGTAAGAAATACTCGAAAGAAAATTTTGTATTGAGTGAGCGAGCCGAAAGCGAACGAAGCTCTTATACTTGACATTGCAACTTCTTTGTCCGCGTTTTTCTTTTGCACCACTCAACCAATTCTCGTCAAATTTTGCATACATATGCGTATGTACATCCAGATGGACATAAAAAAAAAAAAAAAAAATTGGACTTGCCACGAACGAATAATCACCGAAAAAACTGATCCTAAAAAGTGAGGGTCCGAACACGCATATAAGGAAAATAAAAAAATGAATATTTCGGCACTTTGTCGACGTAGTATGGTTCCTGAGGCATTTAGAAACAAATTTCTATAAGGGTTTGATGCGTTTTGATGCCTAATAAAGCCAGGAAATCAATTTTTGTCGAATTCGGTCCAAAACGGTACAGGTGGCGTGATCTAGCGGCGAGCGGCGGAACTACAAAAAACTAAAATCTCGATTTTCTCGAAAACTAGGGACTTTTCCGAAATTCCGAGATATACAAATTGTTCCTTATCGCCTACAGAATCGAACGAATGTAATTATAGCCTGCTAGGACAATTATTAAGGAAAATAGGAAAATAGCCCATTTCATGGACTAAAAAATTGGCGTCCATCTAGCGGCGAAAGTTGGAACTACAAAAATATAAAAATGCGATTTTCTCGAAAATTAGCAAACTTTGAGCACTTCCAAGGCTCAGAAAGTGCTACGTGATCGCATTAGAAGCAAAATAAAGCAATAAAAGTTTCCTGAAAGCTTTAATAAAGAAAATGAAAAAAATGTCATTTTATGAGAAAAAATTGTGGCGCCATCTGGCGGCGAAACTGCGAACTAAACTGAAAAAACGTATGTCCGAAAACGCAATAAGGAAAAATATAAAAAGTAATATCTCGCAACTTTGACGACGTGGTATGCTTCTTTAGACATTTTAAAGCAACTTTTGTTCAATAAGTCATTCATTTTTTTGCCCATTATGCCCAGAAAATCAATTTTTATTTGACTCCTTAACGCGTGTTCGGACATACGTTTTTTCAGTTTAGTTCGCAGTTTCGCCGCTAGATGGCGCCACAAATTTTCTCCATAAAATGACATTTTTTTCATTTTCTTTATTAAAGCTTTCAGGAAACTTTTATTGCTTTATTTTGCTTCTAATGCGATCACGCAACACTTTCTGAGCCTTGGAAGTGCTCAAAGTTTGCTAATTTTCGAGAAAATCGCATTTTTATATTTTTGTAGTTCCAACTTTCGCCGCTAGATGGACGCCAATTTTTTAGTCCATGAAATGGGCTATTTTTCTATTTTCCTTAATAATTGTCCTAGCAGGCTATAATTACATTCGTTCGATTCCGTAGGCGACAAGGAATAATTTGTATATCTCAGAATTTCGGAAAAGTCCCTAGTTTTCGAGAAAATCGAGATTTTAGTTTTTCGTAGTTCCGCCGCTCGCCGCTAAATGGCTCCACCTGTACCGTTGTGGACCGAATTCTACAAAAATTGATTTCCTAGCTTTATTAGGCATCAAAACGCATCGAACCCTAATAGAAATTTGTTTCTAAATGCCTCAGGAACCATACTACGTCGTCAAAGTGCCGAAATATTGCACTTAGCATGTGCAGTACAATTGACATAGGCGGCTCAAGTACGTATCGCAATGCTGACACAAAATAATTAATTACTCATTACCCGAACATTATTTATGAACTGTTATGATCGAACCATGTAAATAATGCATTGCTGACCATTCTTTAATCATAAAAGTTCATAACTGTCCTCAGAAAGTGAGTAATTAACTATTTTGCATACGTATTGTCGTGTATATTTTTATAGTTTTATGAAAATTCAATTAATTTTATTAGCTTAATTTACTATAAGTAGCTAACTGTTCTCATAGACGCTTCCTTTTGAAATAAGAAGCTTGTTTGTAAGATTTGAACAGAATCGGTATTTCAAAATTTTCCCAAAATACTAACCAGGATCGGCAGTATTGGCAGGAGTATATCCTCTTTTGAAACTTCTAGGCACCGCCCATTCGGACGCAACGAGTACATCATGATACGGTTGATACCAAAAATCGTAGCCAAAAGCAGCTTTCTTCTCGCCGACCGTCCACGTGCCTTTTACTTCAAGAGTTTGAGCGTCGATACAAAGAAAATCTCCCAAGGCATCGTCGTTTGGTTTACCCATCGTGGATATCATGATATGCCCGGTTGGCGCGCAGTGGGAAGTGTGCAAAGTCGATACTCCATGTTTGTGTACTTCACTCGCTTCCAGCACCTTTTGAACAAGAACTTGAGGTATTAGTAAATGTCCAACGTTTGGTGGTTCTTTTAAATGCGTTCTTTTTTAATTCGAGTTCGAATTGCATGATAAACGAACCTTTTTGATAGACGGGGATCGCTCATTGCTAGTGTCGATAAAGTAGACGCGATCCGACACCAAACAAGGAAGCACCAACGTATCCCGTTTGCACGGTTTACCGTGGCAGCTGCTACAGACGTTCCAACCAGAGTGATGCAGTTCGTCGCCAACGTGGGGCATTCGCAGTTTGTGGACAATCTATAAAAAATAAAAACATTGTAAGAAGAAAGAGACAAGGCTTTGTCTGGAGTCTGATGCAAGGAATTTTTTTTCTTTTTCTTTTTCGGAGTCCGAGTCCGCACCCCTCTGTGATCAGCTCAGAGATAAAATCAAACAAACAGAATTACGTTCCCACCTTACAGTAATCGTTGCTTTCAGGGTCCACGTCGACGGTGCATAGAACATCAGCTTTTTTTGGGTCTGTGTGAATGCAAACGACGTAAAGGAGCTTCTCGCGCGGGCCTTCCAGCATCGCCGCCTTTGGCGATCTATAGCCGGGACCCAGACAACTCGAGCAACCTGAAATTTATCGTGGTAAAAAGACGATCCATTCTGCACGTCATGGTGACGCTCTCTACTGTACCTTTGTTTTTTAGCATGTTGCCACCTATTGCGAGGACCGCGACACCGTATGTGTAAGACCGATCGAGAAGATGGGACACGTAGTCTTCAGAGAACGAAAGCGGAGTCGACTACTTCGGGGAAGTGATGGAGAAAGAGTCGTGGATAACGGTGGCAATTGCGACGCGATACGAACGGCCTCAACTCGATTGGAAGGGGACTCATATTTGCGATAACTGTGTATGTTTAGATTCGGTAGCTACGGTCGAATCGGTCGAATGTATCGTCACTTACGTTGATTCGATAATTTCTATTCGCAGTTTCGCTCGCTATATTCGAACGATCAGGATATGTATTCTAAGCAGTGATGCGCAGTCGCGGATTTCTGGTACATATTAAGTAAAGCAGCATTTCAACGACGTACTCACGCTTCTTAAGTATAAGGTTAGGCCCCAGAAGAGCACATCTTGGAAATTTTAGAAAGGGAAGAAAGTTTCGAATGAAATAAAATGCTACATAAATATTAATAAAATTTATTAGACGAATACAAACATTTGTTGTGAGAATAAGAGAACAAAATATATGAGCATACATTCTTACGTAGTATAAATATATTTATATATTTTGTTACAGTTTTTAAAATAGTAGATTTGTAAAAGTACGCCACTTTCATACGTATAATGTTGCACTCAATGTACAATCATGGTGGCACATGTCTAGCTGTGACGTCGTTCATGACACGCACACAACTCTTAGTGAGGAAAAATCCCGCAGCAGCGCATCACTGATTCCGAACGGACTTTTCGCGCATTTCAACTACGCTAGTAAGCTCCGTCACTCATGTTGCTCCCTGTCGTGACGCACGTTCATTCATTTATCATATATACGGTAAATAAAATATACGAATAAAGATGTTACGCGAGCACGAGCGTCGTGATTCATTTATCAAGACGAATGAAGAGTAAGAGGGTAGGAGGTTAAGAGGTAAACGATTCGTTGTCACGATACAGTGGTTGGATTCCCCGATTACTTTCAATTTTCGCGTGCATAACCTTGAAGATAAAGCATTACAAGACAAGTTTATATTTGTACAGTCCTCGAGACGCTGCACGGTGACTAGTTCATTTCGAGAGGAGCACTAAACGTAAACTACAACGTGCGTGCCATGTGTCCCGACACGCGTTATTTTCAAGGTGTAATATGCTCAATCTCGTTGTTTTTCCTCTTATCAGAGCTCGACTTCCGGCTTTGCGCAAATATCGCGCACATCAATAGATTATCACGATGTAATCTGATCAATCGCGCTAAACGACTTTTCGCCAAATTCGTCTTCGTCGTTATACCTTCGTATCCCGAGTCGAGCCTATCCAGCTGCACGCTGACGTTGTCGATCGCTTCGAGTAACATCCCATACTGTTTTTGTAGCTGAACTTGATGCGTCTTCGAGACTAACAGGGTCGCTACGCCGAGGACGATGAGTATAACGACACAGAATCCGAACAGAATCCTTTGGGACAACGTTGTCATCACCCGCAATTATTTTCCATACATTCATACTTTCAGAATTCTCTTCAAATTATCGACGAATCGTTATCTCTTGAATCGAAGTTTTTCCTTTTCTTGTTTACTGACTGTAATCGCGTGACTGTTAATCGATAATCCTCCGCTTGCGATTTACGGAACGCGGAGGAAACAAAAATGTACGAAAAAGAACGAAACGGGCGAGTACTGTTGACTTCTTTGAATCGCACTGCTTGACACGATGAATCCGCGGCGGAGACTTTTCCACCACGCTAAATGCACGATTCCCAAATTTTCGAGTTAAACGAAAACCGTTCCGCTTTGTCGTTCTTTTTCTGGCACAACGCCCACGTTTTTTGTCTATTATTAAAAGGATGCGTGGTATGATACAGTCGCGCATATTTCCATGCGTTTTTTAATCGCCTCGTCAATTTTCGATGCGTGCTTCCGGTGCATTTTTCTTCTGGACAGCATCGTGCTTATATTTAATAATAACTTATAGGTATTTACATACTAGTCATTCCACTTTCTTTCACAAAACTATTTACTAAAAAAATTTTCTTATATCATAATAGTAGTGAATTTCGTACTGAAGACATTATGCTAAAATACTGCTGTAGAATACTACTTTCATGTTATAATATATTATCAAATCAAGTTAATGTCTCTTCGATTCTAAAACAAGTTTTATTATATGTTCAAATTTAAAACAAGATGTCACGTATTATAATGTACTCAGACTGTTTTTACTTTATAAAATATGCTAATAGTTTTGTGAAAAACAAGTGGAACACCCTGTACGTGCGGCATTCCGTTACAGAAGTTCAATTAGTCTGTCTTTCTACTCACAGATGGCTACAGCCTTCGAGGTGCACGAATCAATCGGTTTCTGTTAATTTTCGTTCGATGGTGCCACTATTTACTTTTCGGGAGAGTATTTTGAAAAATAATTTCATTATGCAAGTAAATTTTGTTGATAGAAGATTGTAGTTTAGAAAGTAGGTCGAATTAGCAACCGATTATTACCATAAACGGAAAGCTACTTTAACAGCGTTGCGATTATACAACCGATGATCATTAACGATCTCCGTATGTTTCGAATGCGTTTAGATCGATCAGAAAAGGCGATAATGAATTCGATGGAACAAGGAAAACGTGTTAAACGCTCGTTCGACAAGATAGATTGGCGCGTTCAAGACCGGTTCGGCGTATTTACATATACTTACAGACAAAGGGACATTCGTGTCGCGAATCGGTAGCAAAAGTCGATGAGCCGAAATCGGAAGATGTAATGGACGGTCATAAAACGAGGGCGTATCGTCGAGAATAATTAGATGTTGGTGGATATCGGTATAGAAGCAGAGTCGCCATGAGATTCCTATAATTTTCAGGGTTCGCGTTTCACGAAATAACGATTAGGTGGGTGGGTGTCGGTTTTCACACCCGTGGCTCGGTGGGGTCCCTTCGGAGAATGTAAAAAAGGTCAGAACTCGAAACCGGTCCCGATGAATCTTTCTTATACGGTTTACCCTCCCGTCCGCTCTCGTCTTTCGCTTCACACCGAATAAGGATCGAGCGTGTCAGGAACGTAGCTATCGCCGTCGAACACCTTTCCTCGGCTCCATTTGTTTTTTGCTCGATTCGTTTCATACTACAACAGCGTCAAATATCTCTGTGAACAATAACGAAAAGGAAATTGCGTCCAACTGAACCGTCTCGATCAACTAAAGACATTGTTATTTCTATTCCGATCGTTCCTTTTGGGTCGATCGGCGGTAAGCTTTGATCGAACACCGGTGGCCCCGATTCACAGCTTTTACCGATAAAGCTGCCTCTAAAGATATCGCTGGCCCGTCGACAGCTAGTCCTCGGACGAAAGGGAACCGTTATCGCGCCGCGGAGTGTAATCCACGGTTACGCGTTCGATTGGACCAATTTATTTAGTTCTCGTGTAACTCGATTTACGTTTCCGTTTATGGTTCACGTCTTCTTTTTAGCGGAGCAAAAAAAGCAAACCGCCGTCGTTCCAGACTAGCCGAGGATCAAAGAAACTCGTTTTGAAGAAACAGCGAACGGTAGATTGCAAATAGATTGTGAACGAATAGTCTCGTAACGATGATCGATGCTCTCGTACTTAAACGATCAAAAACAACTCAATGTACTTATCTGGACGATCAAAAACATGCGTACTCCTTTCGCGGGATTACTGCATAAATTGCAGATTTATACACTGTTGCAAGAAACACGGTTAGGTTAGATGTAGTGCACGCTTTTTCTGTTAGAGACATAGCTTGTTAATTTTTTAGCTTGTTTTCATGTTTATAACTGTTTGTATTTTTGAGTTCTTGAGTTTTTGAGATCTTGAGTTTCTGAATTCTTAAGTTTTCATATGAAATTCTTAAATTTTTAAGTCTCAACACTTCTAAAATTCTGAATACATTTTCCAACTTTCCTCATCTTAAATTTCTAGATCCTCAAACTAAGCCTTCCATAAATTCCTACATTCTCCATAAATACTCAAATCTCAAGATCTCCAAAAAGCTCTCAAATTTTACTCCATTAAAATATTGTAAAATACAAAGTGTAAAAATTAAGGATTGACCTTGTCTCAATCTCCTTGTGCAGGCTTTTTCTGTTAAAGACATAACTTGTTAATTTGTTAGCTTGTTTTCACGTTTATAACTGTTTGTATTTTTGAGTTCTTGAGTTTTTGAGATCTTGAGTCTTTGTATTCTTAAATTTTCATATGAAATTCTTAAATTTTCAAGTCTCCACACTTCTAGAGTTCTAAATACATTTTCCAACTTTCCTCATCTTAAATTTCTAGATCCTCAAATTTCTAAGCCTTCCATAAATTCCTACATTCTCCATAAATACTCAGATCTCAAGATCTCCAAAAAGCTCTCAAATTTTACTCCATTAAAATATTGTAAAATACAAAGTGTAAAAATTAAGGATTGAGACCTTGTCTCCGTTGATCGCTATATTTTCTGTGAAACCAGACTTGTTTATCGTCCGCGCGAACCCGATACTCGTGTTGCGGTTTAACAAAAGCAGGTTGGCTGGTCAAAGACGATTTGGGTTCGGCCTGGACCGTGCTTGTTAACTTCCATGCGTGTATTCGGCCTTTTCTGGTTGAATAAATCGTCTGAATAAATCGTCCGCGTTCGAGCGAACGAAACGCGTCACGTATACCTTCAGCTGGTGCGCCCCTTGTAACTGGCGCCGAATGGATCGAGATTCTCTATCTCCCACATACGCACAGGCGTGTTTATACGCACGAACGCGCGACCATACAAGCGTCGTTTTCTTTCTCTGCAGGTTTGTCTCGTTCCTTTTCTCCCGATGTGCCAAACGATCGGAAACCCCGAGCTCCTTTCGCTTTTCTTTCCATCGACGCTTCTTCGATCTCTTTTCAACCGTGCAACGGTAACGATGCGACACCGCTACGCACACAATCGCTCTTTGCGTTGACGAACGCGAGAGCGGACTGTCAATAAGTCGGTAAATTAACGAGTCGACCGATGAATGAACCATGGTTCCTCGGGTAATCGTCGACGACGCGTTTCGCGATATACACTGTTACGATGATCGTATTGCTACTTTATCTTATCCTCCGTAGTTCTCCTTGAGTAAGCGCGGTTATGGCGCCGGCCTCGCTTTTCTCTGCACAGATAGTAAGCGCGAGATCTGTCGAAATTTAAATTATTTCTTTGAGAAATTCGACGTCCACGAATTCCTTCATAACCTTCGTTATTATTAACCGAAAGTTACGAAGGTTAAATAAAAAAAAGACGAAGAGAAATTTTCATGTAAGAGACGACACGATTAGACATGAATCTGGGTCATTCCGTGTTAGAAAGATACGACTCTCCAGATATTCAGACCAAGAGTCTCGCCTTTGCATCAGTTTCATCTCATATTGAAAGTATAAGTTTTTAGGTTTGAGTGGAATAGTCTCTTTAATCTCTTAGTTCGAGTAATTTGATTTTGACAGTAAGGTGAAATTATATGTTTCACGCACGTGCACGTGCACGTTAAGTTTTCAAATCGCAGCGTGACGCGCGCCCCGTGCTGCGCGTACCTCTTCGTTCGATCGACGAAACGGCGCCGTTCGAGCGCGAATGCACCACTTTCGAGACAAGCACCACCGCCTTTCTACCCGGCTCTTCTTCTTTTTTCATCTCGTTCTCTTTCCATCCCACTTCCTTCGGGTCGTTCGACTTCCCCTCCCCTTTCTCGTCTCTCCTCCTCTCTATTCATCGTTCTATCGGATTCGAGTTACAGTACTGGTCGATTTTCTTAAAAAGTTGGCCAAATCTCAAATTTTTATTAGCTCTTTGCCAAGGTTAATATTTATAGGTTTTTTAAAAATACTTTTATGTAATTTAGCCCTATAATCAAGCAATGATTATAAAATAATTATTAAACTATATGAAACTAAATAATTATTAAAATTTAATTGGGTTTGAAATGCGATAAACGGAGAATGCATTTTGGTCAGATGTCTATCGATCGATCATCGATTAACGAGTCAGAAAAACGGGCAGGTGTACGAACCGGATTCGTATTTCTGGCATTCGAATTATAATAGTTGAGATAAAACTAAATACTAGGTATCCAGTTCCAGCGCGTGACCACGCGGCCGAGCATAAACGTTCGCGCCTTTTTCTCTCCTTCTTCGTTCTCCGTACGGCTCCCCATGATTCGTTCCGGAGCGGGTCGGTGCTAACCTAACCATGGTCGATGAGAGAGAAAAGGTTCGTGGAGGCCGCGCTCGACGCGGCACGGTGGCGCCCGTACGAAAGTACTCGCGAGAATGACGGATCAGGAGCGTAGCTCGAAATTTTACGTCCCACTTGAACGTACAAATTCAACGCACATGCGCAGAACGCCTCTCGATTAAAAAATTTACAATTTATAAAAAATATTTCAATAGTTATAACACGACGAAATGAAAAAGGTATAAATGAAAAGAGAAGTGTAAAGAAAAAGAAAATCTCTAAGGGATCGGACGAGTTGTACGCGCAACTTTTTGTTCGGAGTTCGATCTTTGTCCGTGGATCGAACGAGGAGGCGGGTTACTCCGAATTCGAGATACGTCATCGATACGCCGCCCGTGTATCGTTGTCTCAGTCCATTGGTATATTGTGAATCGGCCTCTTCGTTTGAGAGCCGACGCGCTCCGATCTGCCCTCCACTAGTTACTAGTCCTTTCCGTAAACCGACGGAAACACCCGAGGTAGGACGGCCTGCGCTTTGCGAGCGACGCGAACCGCCCTACGTCACAGTGAAGTATGTGCTCTCGAGTGTAGAAAATGGCTGCGCTCTCCGCTACCCCGGGTCGGCGCGGATGTAAATACGGCCTGTGGATCAGCTTCGGAGCGTTTATCGCGAGATTCGTTGGCGGTGAGTAAATGCGTGGTTCGTTACGTGATCGTGGACATTGAGTGTTCGTTTCGTGTCCAGGCGGTAAACGCGTAACGCGCGGTGTACCACAGAATCGATCGGATGCGGATTTTTGGTACGATTGATGCTCGCTATCGACTACCGTTCGCCTTCTGCTAAACGGATGATGCCCTCTTCGTATATCCCCCTTCCCCCTCAGTCCCTCCCCTTCCCCCAACTTCATTACCCCTCCCCCTCTTCGCACTTTGATCATCGATGTTCCAATATCGTTGTTTTCGGCGCATCAACGAAAACAGTGTAAGTACGCTGTACACTGTACAGTGTTACACGGTTCTTTCAGCGTTTCGCGAAAGATTTTTATTCGAACCGCATTGTTTTCTAATCGTTCAGAAAATTTCTCTTCGATCAACAAAAAGGTTACTTCCGCTAATTCCTGACATTGTTGTTGATTCACGTTTGACACAAGGGTTCGATGTTTATCGAAACGTCTGGACGATTTTCGCGGTAGGAATTCGTGCCGAAAATGTGTGTATAGTCATTTCTTGTTCGTAACGAGACAGACAGAGAAAAAAAAGAAGAGAACTCGAAAAAGGAGTACCAGCAGAAGCGTGTGAAAGAATGAACGAACGAGCGAGCGAGCGAGCGGACAAGAAAGGAAGAAGGAAAGAAAGAAGAGAGAGGTTAGGCGTTAAGGTTAGGGACTGAAATACCAACGAGGATCTCGCTGCTTTTGCTGGCCGTAAAGTCTCGTCTCGCGGTACCTCGATCTTTTTCTACTCGTCTTCGTTTCTTCCACGTGACTTGCAGTCTCGCAGCACGTTCGAGCCATCATTTCACGCGCGGTTATTCCGTATTTCTGTCTGGCTGGCCGTTTCTCCGCGACCTCTCGGATTAATTTTAGCGGGTGCTATGATCGCTTTCTCGAAACCGATCTCTCGATCGAACCGTTTCTCACAGATGTATACATACTGCATACGCGAGGTGTCGATCATGCGATCGCAATGCACACTGGTATGATTTCTTAGAAGGAACAACTCCGAGAAAAGAAGCTCGACTTTGAAGGATGTTTTGTTCCAGCGAAAGTTAAAAATCTGATCGCGTTATTAAGGTGTTTTCCCATAGTTAAAAGCGCGTGCGGAAAATATGTACGCTTCGGAAAACGCGCATGCGCAGAAACGGGTTATCGTCACGTATCGGATATTAAAGACTAAATAGATAACGTATAGGTATCAAGGATTTTGTGATTGACGTGACAGAAATTGTCTTAGGGTTATCGACTGCTCAATGAGAACCTCCGAATATTTAATACTCGATGATTTTTGAGTTATGTCATTACTGCAGCAGAGTGGTATGTATCAAAGGGTTAATGGCGCGAAGAGTAAAGACGGTAAGCTCGCTGACCGAACAAAATTGGCTGGATAAATCGTTCTACGAACGCTCTCTAAACGAGCGTTGTTTGTTGGCGTGGCGCCGCGCCACATCACGTCGTGCTGCACCGTACATCATCGTGCCGGTCGATCAATTGATGCGAACGAGGCGTATTTCTCGCGCCTCGTTTTGGGCAAACTTCGATGAGAAAATCGTCGACGTTTTTGCCCGGATCGTCGCGACAACGAAAGAAAACGTCGCGTCGTTGAGAACCGAGGCAAGTCGGAACGCGTTTACCTCCGTTGGAAGGTATATAATCGCATAGCGATTTCCTTGTATGGTACGATCGGCGCAGAAGTACGTGGCGTTACACTGCGTAGCCCGAGACACGCGTTGCTGACAAACGTATTGCCGTTCTTGGGAAACGAAGCGGACTTGATTAGCGCGTTACCGTTTAAAAACCGCGACCCGTTTAGGAAGATATGCCGGCGGTAAAAAGTTGTCGAATCGAGTTTGCCAAAACGGGAGAAACGAAAGGTCAAACGGTAAGAAACTCCAGTACGTAGGCTTGCTTGGATACACGTGCAAACTATTTCTCAGTTTCAAAATTTTACTCTCACTTACAAATACTCTCATTTTAAAATTTCTGTAGCCATAACTTCTTTCTAATTATATCTTCAAATTTTTTGTTTGAAAAATTAAAAGAAAAACAACTCGAATTCTTATTCTGGTTATCATATCTTCTAGAGGAGATTTGACCTTGACTGAAGGCTTACGAACATCGTTAAATATGAGAAATCTATTGCAATTTTGATGGAGATTTGACCTTGACTGAAGGATTATAGACGTTATCGATAAATATGAAAAATCTATTGCGATGTTACTAAACTACCAAACCGGTCAAATGATTGCTCTACAAGTGTTAGTCTACAAGGTTAGGGTAGGTTAGGTTAGATGCATATTTTGTTAAAGTACATTCCTTGAAATCAGCATTGATTTTCATTAAGATAAAGAATAAACGTGTGTACTAATTTATGTTTCGTCGTCTAACTTCATTTTTAATTTCGAATTAAGTACACATTATATGTCGGTAGGTTTAGTGAAATTTTTCAAAATTATTTATTGTTTTATCTGATTAAAGGTGTCGATAAGATACCGGTAAACGATAGTCACACCTCCGATGTACTTGCGTGGCTGCGTACGGTTCAAGAATCGATCCTTCGTCCAAATACTTGAGGACGATATAAATAGAACGGTCACCGTAAAATAGACGCGAGGGAGCAATTCCGCGACGTAACATACGTGGCCTACCCGGCAGCCTATGCTTCTCTTTCTCTCTCAAGGGAGATCGGTCACTCACGGATCCTGGCCATCGAATTTCGACGTTAATGTCGCATCAAACTCTCGTTCGCAGTGAACTTTGTATTTGTTTACTGCTACGACATGCTTTCTGCTCATTTTTACGCGCATTAGATAGATAACCTTAAACCAACTGGTGCGTGCGTATTTTCGTATGTGGATTATATCTTTGGCATACCCTGCTCGTGTTAAACGTCCATTTCGATTGCGTGTACGGAAAAGTGGAGAACCAAGAAAATTCTCATTAAAACGGAATTCCGTTATACGCAGCGCGCTGCTTCCACGAAACTTAAAAAATGATCGCGTATCGTCGACCTCGATCGCCTTCGCGTTCGACTTTGCGACCGTGACGCGTTTCGTGAATCGCGCCCTTTCGGACGATCATTCTAATTCGATTTTGCAACGATACGTTACGACACTTGTGTAAAGCCGTTTTCAAATTAGCCTGATTCTTGAATTCATAAATCAATTTTCAAGCTTTAGTTCTAGGTCTGAAATTCTTCAAATTATACATTTTTTAATTCTGCCTATATTTTTAATATTAAAATTCTTAAATTTGCTTCGTTCATTAATTTAAAAATTCATCTACAAATTTTTAAACATTGTCCATATCTAGAAATCCCTAAAAAAAAAACTTCTAAATTTTTGACTTTCTATGTACCTACATTTTTAATATTCAAATTCTTAAATTTTCTTCATTCATAAATTTAAACATCTACAAATTTTTAAGCCTTTCTCTAGAAATCCTTAAAAATAATAATTGCATCTAAAGTGCAAGGTTTTTCCTTTTGCTATATGTTTCCTATAGAACACACCAGTCAAATGATCAAGCTCAAAGAATCACGAAAGGGGCATCTTATTTTCAATAACCGTATCACAACATATCTTATCTTATCGTATCGTACGACTCGCAAGGATAAGCTTCATAGTCTTTTTTCAATGAATGACGTTAAGCTATAACTACAAACAATTATAAGAAAACTGCATGTCAAATTTAAGTCCTCCATCAAATTTAAGTCCTTCATCAAATTTAAGTCCACCATTACATTTAAGTTCTCCATCAAATTTGAGTTTGAATACTAAAATTGGTCATGTAAATTTCAGCCTTAGGAATAACGTGCTACTGCGAGGGACACTGTCCGGACGATCGCCAAAATGGAACGTGCGAAGGGCGACCCGGCGGCCATTGTTTCAGCGCCGTCGAGGAAGTTTGGGACGCGGAGTCAGGAGAGTACGTGCCAGAATGGTCGTTCGGGTGTCTGCCTCCGGACGAGCAGGGTTTCATGCAATGCAAGGGATACCTAGTGCCGCACTTGCAAGGGAAGAGCATAGTGTGTTGTAACAAGAGTGCCCTCTGCAACAAAGACTTGTACCCCGAGTACAAACCTAGGCCCACCGCGGTACCGAATCCTATGGCCATAGCGTCCGGTGCGCCGCTGATAATATTGGCCACCGTTCTCTCGATTTGCCTAATGTTAGTTTCGATAGCCACGGTGATGGTGTACCACAGGTACAGAAGGAAAGAGAGGGGACCCTGTCTGGTGCCCTCTCAGGGAACGTTGAAAGATTTTATTGATCAGAGCAGCGGATCCGGTTCGGGATTACCTCTTCTGGTACAGCGAACGATCGCCAAACAGTTGGCCTTGTCCCAGTGTGTCGGTAAAGGACGTTATGGCGAAGTCTGGCTCGCCAGATGGAGAGGCGAAAAGGTCGCGGTCAAGGTATTTTTCACGCTGGAAGAAGCCTCTTGGTTCAGGGAAACCGAGATTTATCAGACGGTATTGATGAGGCACGATAACGTACTGGGCTTCATCGCTGCAGACATAAAAGGAACCGGCTCTTGGACGCAGATGTTACTGATCACCGACTACCATGAAAGAGGATCGTTGTACGATTACCTGCAGACCACCGTCCTCGATCACCCCGCTTTACTCGCAATTTGCCTTTCGATCGCTTCTGGAATCGCTCACCTTCACACCGAGATATTTGGAACCCGCGGCAAGCCTGCCATCGCTCATCGCGATATCAAGAGCAGAAATATTTTGGTCAAACGAAACGGCGAATGCGCGATCGCCGATTTCGGTTTGGCGGTGAGATATATCAGGTAAGCGATCTTGTTTATCAATGAACTTTGAGATACGATCAGGTGGGTTTAACACGTGTTACTTTGTTCGCAGCGAGAGCGGGGAAATCGATATTGCGCCGAACACCCGGGTGGGCACCCGTCGATACATGGCTCCAGAAGTTCTGGATGAGACTCTGAACGCGTCCTCCTTCGACGCGTTCAAAATGGCGGATATATATTCGGTGGGCCTAGTGCTTTGGGAGGCGTGCAGGAGATGCGTGACCGGTGCTAAAAATTCGATCGTCGAACCGTACGCTTTGCCGTATCACGACGTCGTTCCGGCCGATCCAGATTTCGAGGATATGCGGTTAGCGGTTTGCGTGAAACGGTTACGCCCGGTGATACCAGCGCGATGGGAAAATGACACGGTAACGATCGAAATCGTATTTCGAGTACAACGATATTGATACCGATACTGATTCTTTGTTCTCCCTTGCAGATCCTATTTGCTCTGAGTAAGCTTATGGCCGAGTGTTGGCACGCGAATCCTGCCGTTCGTTTGACGGCGCTGCGCGTGAAAAAAACGATATCCAAGTTACACATCGACAACGCCATCAAAATCGTGTAGCGCTTGGCATCGTTCGAATACGTTCTATTACTTGTTCTAAGCTTACCGACTATTTTCCCCTTGTACATATATGCTCCTGGTGTACATAAGTTTATCGACAGACTGCAAGCCCGAAGACTGAGTACTAACATTTATAAATACACGACGATGTATGAACGCGAACATTTTTATGATCGATGAGTGATTGGGTTTGGTTTTGGTTGTCGTCCTTGTCGTTGTCCTTGTCGTTGTCGTTATCATTGTCTGTCATGAAAGCGGTTAAGTGAGTATGTATCGTGTGCGAATGCTTTTCTCTCCTTTTACTTTCTGTTCTTTTCCTTTCTTCTCTTTCATCTTAACGTCCGGCGTAACGCGGTCGTTTTAACGCTCTTCGAGTTCGTTCAACGTAGTCGATGATGGTTACTACTTATTGTTAGGAAAGGTAACGTTGTTCTGCCAAGAAGTAGTTGTTGGAGTAAGATTAGCGGTTAAAAATCTATTAAAGGAAGCGATGGCTTTATCGTTTTTATCCTAGCGTTTTACCGTACAATTCGTGCGAAAATTTATGCTTGTGCGTCTAGAAAACAATCATCGAAGAGATTACCGATACGAAAAGTTGTGAAGAATAGATTTCGTTCGGGGATACGAACGCGACCTTCTAACGTTGCAAACGTTTAACGAAAGCAGAACGTTCACGTATTCCAAATATTCTTCCGTGTCGGAATCTTGCTTCGTTTATAAAATTTCATACGATTTTTCGTATACTCTTCTTTCAATCTTGTTACGCTTATTTTTCACTTGGAAAGCAGGAATTGTTTCATCGAACCTGCAGTTGCGTTGATACGTACTTTTCTCCTCTCTTTCGTTTTCCTCCTTTTTCACCTTTTTGTACGATCCTGTATTATCTGTACAGTATGTAATTTATGTTTTTAAGTTGTACAAATGAGATATATCGTTTAGCTTAAGTGCAATTAGAGATATAAAGTATATTAAAAACGTCGATTGCCTAGACTTCGAAGATACTTTTTAACGACGTGATCGGCGTAACGATAATAATTTTTACAGTTTAATAATCACCTATATCTATGTATATATATTTTTTATTTTTCTTTTTTTTTTTTTCAAATTTTAAAGATTTATTCGAATACGCGATAGTTTGACGTATTCGTGATCTTTGTAAGATGCACGGATTATGGAAATCTCGAAAGGTTTTAAAGAACCGTTGCCATTAAAATCATTGTTACGTCCGACTTCCGTGTACGCGCCATGTAACGGGAGTCACTGTTAAATAGTATTTAAGTTTCTGTTCGGGAAGATGAATTGTAATTGCATTAAAAATCATAGCTGATAGTTGGCTGATCGCGGACAATGAAATTTATATTTTTAACGAGTATTAAATATTATCGTCTTTTTCAACGGGTCAATTTTTATTTATTACTTTGACGTACGATATTATCCTGTTGCCTAAAAATGGTTAAACGCGAAACAATTTTATTACAAATAAACACTTCAAAATAATAGCATCGTAATCATGAGATCGTAAAATCTAAAGCTTGAAAGTCATCGTCGTTATCCAATTGCCTAGATCAACAACAACATTCGCTATTCAAATAGTTCACTACTAATCTTTATTCACCAACACGTTGCAGTCAAATATTTACGCATTATAGAAATACCTAATGTCGCAGAAAGCATTATACCCCAGTCGTTTTATTTTTGACGTTTGTATATATCTTGAAAGCATAATCCTTACATAATACTTACATAAATTTTCTAAAAAGCGTAACAACTAAAATATTTTCAGCAATTTCTTAAAATACTACTTGTTCAACAACAGTAATTACAAAAATAATGATGATGACGGCGATGACAGAAAATTTTTGTTCCTCAGCAGTTGGCAACACTGCATTTCGAGGAAGGGACGCCGCTCTCCGCTCCTTACCGCACCGGTCTGTTTCAGTCCGCCATTTTTTTTACTTCGGGAGCGTGTAGTTCAGAGTCGTGTTTAATCGTGCTTTTTTTACAGATATACTGACTTGGTAAGTATCAGAATAATTGTAAACTATTTTATACGTAATCTGTCATCGCGTGAAAGTAGCAGGTACATTCGGAAGCGTAATTTAATCACAATATTGGTCATGATGTCGTATCGCTGACACGCAGGATACCCGACCACGCCATTTCACGCTCGCCGAGTTCTATTTCGTGTAAAGCTACGTTTGTGACTGTTGTTTTCGACGAGACTCGAACATACCGATTTTCGATTCAGTGTAAAACGTATCACGAACAGATCGAAAAACGATTTCGATCGTGTTACGGTCGCGTATAAGGTAAATGCGCGCGTGTGTGTATGCGTCATCCTATCCTCTAATTCGCACCTCGTCGCTATTTACGTAGCCTGATTACCTACGGTAATTTTCCATGCAACTTTTACGACACGCGATTTTCTAACTGTATTTCGCGCGTTACAAATTAATTTTTGTTCGTGATTACTGGTAATATCGATAATTGTTCGTTGTAGAGTCGATATTTTTCTTTTTTGTCCTTGTCTACGTTAAAAACGCGTTATCATAGATTTCTGATGAATGTTTTAGCATGGTAGGAGTAGTTTAATAGCTTTGGCGAATTGGAGTTTAAGATTCATAAAAAACGATGCTTGTGTTGTGAGTAATCCAAGTACGTTATTATACCCGCATGAATGAAAGGGAAGGGAAACGTAAACGTTAGCATGCTTATAGATCGGTAGAAACTTCCGTGCAGGGTGACCAACTGTTAAAGTTCAATATTTAGGTTTTTTGTGCTTGAGTAAAGTTTCTGATGTACATACAATTTATTGTTTATTCTGACGTATAAAATAACATGAAGCTGTGTCTACTTTGTTTTTAACAAAAAAGAAAAGATTACAAGCGGAAAGTTTCAAAATTGGTAACTCTGTTTACGCAATGGATTATGTTATACGAAATGAAGATGGAGACGGTTCATTGGTGGTAGGTTTTCGAACGTAATTTGTCGTAATCGTTCGACAGAGGTCGCTGCTCGTACTAGCCTTGGTATTAGCTCGCACGAGCGGACGCGGCTAGTAAGACGCCATTGTTAGATCGTGTTCACTCGCGTCAAGTGTTGCCGAAGTCGTATACGCGGTAGTATCGACGCGAGATTTTTTGCTAAAACTTGTTTGCGATAGATTTCGGTGAGTTGCGTGAAAAGGTGCAGTAGTTTGTACGCGTAGGGTACGTAACGATCATCGGTAAACGTAATTACGCGTATTCGGTGAAATTGGTGCGCCATTTCGACAAGGTCGGTACGTTCTTTGTACTTACTGCGTGTTTTCGTACCGTGCTAAGTATTTTGGGGTCGCGTTCGTTCCTTTCCTCTCATCGAGTTACTAATCGGATAATCGAACATGTTTCACGCGAGTGATCGTCGCTCGAAATCATTTCGATTCGTGGTTCAAACGATCGAGCAAAATCAACGAACTCCGAAATTCGAAAACTTGGATCGTCGGCAAAATGGTGGAAAAGAAGCATCCTAGAATGGGTGGAGAGTGGAGAGTGGCGAGTGGCGTGTGGCGCTTGTAGAGGGGTGAGGGGAAGAGGGGTTCTAAACAATCGCGTCACCATTGAGTATCCTCGACGAATTTCTTGGTTCGTTTCGCGACGTTCTTTCGCGCGTAATCGCTTAAATAATCTCGGTAGCTTTTATTTCGGTTAAACGATAATTTCGTGATAGGAAAGGTACGTTGGCCGTGTGCTTTTTCACGAGTCGATCGCGCTCCAAAGGGCACACAGTAGAAAAACATTGAACATAATTGCAACGCGTCATAATCTTTCTAGCGTGGCGCGTAATACGTTGGTAAAAGCAACACGCGATTAGGCGGTAAATAATATTTGTAATGTTTTGTTTGTGAAAGCAGGTTCTAGAACGAGCCGAAAATGCCAGGTTTTAGTAGCGTTGGCACGTTTAAAATCTTTATCGGCAATTTAGCCGACAAGACGTCGAATGCCGATATTAAACCGTTATTCGAGAAATACGGAAAGGTCGTAGAGTGCGATGTGGTGAAAAATTACGGATTCGTGGTAAGTTTGAACATTTCGATACGCAGGATTTTTTTTTCTTAAACGTTTCGGAACGTCGTTCGAACGTTGACGCGCGATACGTTTTTTCCTTTCGTACTGTCGTTACCAAATAAACGAGTAGGCGATAATATTACGTATTACATTTGATAGCATATGGAAAATGAAGAGGCAGGGAGAAACGCGATACAAAATTTGAACGGACAAATAGTTCACGGGCAGCCGATCAAATGCGAGGCCGCAAAGAGTCGTAAGGGGCCAAACACTCCTACGACAAAAATATTTGTTGGCAATCTGACGGATAACACGAAAGCGCCGCAAGTGCGCGAACTTTTCGCTAAATACGGCACGGTCGTGGAATGCGATATCGTGAGGAATTACGGATTCGTCCATCTGGAAGCGACGGGCGACGTGAACGACGCCATCAAGGAACTGAACGGACAAATGGTCGACGGTCAACCGATGAAGGTTCAGATTTCTACGAGCAGAGTACGACAGAGGCCAGGAATGGGGGATCCCGAGCAATGCTACCGATGCGGTCGCGGCGGTCATTGGTCCAAGGAATGCCCGAAAGGAGGAATGGGAGGAGGTCCGGATAGAAACGGATACAGGGACCGAATGTTTGGACGCGACCCGTACCCTCCACCGCCGCCACCACCGTTCCTTCGGGATCGGCTAATGGGTGGTGGCCGCTTTGGAGTAAGTATTTTCCTTTACGTAAACACTCGAATAGAAAAACAACTCGCCAGTGCATCGATAATTAACGTTCGTATTTTTCCGTGTGTCGCAGGATTACGAAAGCTACTACGACAGAAGGGGCTTCGAGGACACCAGGGATCTCTACGAGAGGCGGTTTACGGGTATGACAGGGCCCTGTGACATGGGAACATCCATGTGCGGGCTTGACTTTCCACCAATGACAATGCCACCTCTACCTCCAAGACGAGATCCAATGCCTCCTATGCCTCCTCTAGGTATGGGATCCATGCGCGACACTGGCTTCTCCCGTGGGAACGAGTATGGCATGTTCAGCCGCCGATCACCCCCTCCAAGTGGCAACAACGGCCGGTTCAGGTGAGTACAGTCATCGCTTACCGACTGCCCATTCGTCCGACTTAACATTGTGAACGTTCCAGGCTGGATTAACAGCTCATGCGAATTGGGGTTGATCGGTGATTCGTCGACATTTTATATATCATCTATTTATCTATCTATATATATTTATACAGGGTGTCCCATGCGACCAGACAAGCTGCATCAAACGGTAGAAGAAGAAATTTCATCAGGCAAAATTAAACTGTTTCAACCATATGTCTTCTCCAAAACTGCTGGCATTTCAATGTTCTATTTTTTTACATGGAACTATATTTGAAGTCTGCAGTTTCAGGAGGATGTGCTTGAAATAATTTAGTCTTTCCTCGTGAAACCTTCCGCTTGTACCATTTTAACGGTGGTTTGTTCCAGTCACTCGGGCCACCCTGGTATTTCTTTTTCCGCACGAATCGTAGACTTGTTAAGTCACATGTACACGAGTATATGTGTATATATCGTGTCTGCGATTTGTGTCGCGTATACTTCCGGGCAATATTCGGTTGTTTTTACGAACAATGAAATTGTAGTCGTTGCTATTTTACGTTTGGTCGTTGAAGCGAATCCGTGCGTGGCTGGGTCTTTATTTTTTCTTTCTTTTTTTTCTCTCTCTCTTTCTGGCACGAACACAGGACGTCTCGGAAAGGTCGTACTTTGAGAACTGCAGATTCTTTGAAACGCAATCTAGTTCGTTTTCGAGGTACGGTTTTCGCGCAGTGAAATCGAAGCGTTTGTCGAAGAGAGACAATGGAACCTTGGTACCGTCTGGGTGAAAGGCGGTAAAAGGTTTTTCCTGTTCGTTTTTGGCACGGAGAATCTGCGGTTTTTCGGACGAACCTAATCGATACTACACGGAGCGTACGCTTCTTTCATTCGAGACGATATAATTGGTATTTTTGTTGAAATTCGAGTACGAGTGTCGACCCGATGCCCACACGAGTGCAGAGTCTGCGTAATAAAATGCTAATATAATATGACGCTTGGACGTTTCTGTACATTCTAAATTTCAGTGCACCTCAGGCTGCGTACCATCTTTGTCCATGAACGCGGGCAACCCTAGAGAGACAGTCCCGGGCCAACGTTCAAGTCGTGCAAGAGTAAGTCTTTGACCACATTTGTTAGCGAGTAGTCGTACCTCGTTGTTGTCGGTAAACGCGTCTATACGAGCAGCTTCCCTCGTTTTCGTTTCACGCGAGAAATTCCGGGTCTCGACTGATCGTACCTTGAACATGTCGACTGCTCTTCTAGGGATGTCCCTGTTCATAGACTCTCTTGATCCATGGCGTTAACTGCGAGATTGGCCTGTATGTCTCTCATGAATCCTTTGTGTTTCAAGCGCTCCTTATTACGTACATCACTCGACCGGGAGTGGCGCGGAGGCCTGGGATGAAGAAACGTTCCTAAGGAATGCGAACTAGATTTCTCGATCGCACCACCGCGAGCCAGGATGCGATCCTACGCAATTCTAACGAACTCTCGTACGCTGTAGATAGAAAAGAAAACCGAAACGGAAACGAAAAACACGAAAAAAAATGAACGGAAAAAAGTAAGGGTTGGCGCGATTTCTAGGAATGACGCCCGTCGATTGTCTTTGAAACGTTTCGTAAGTAGAAATCAGCTCTCCAGACGAACGGGACAGAACATTTGGATATCGCGGTCATCTCTCTGTGATCATCGAGGCTCGGTCTTGCGTTAGAGAAAAAAGAAGCACGGAGGTTCAAATCGAGACGCCCCTTTTCACATTCTTAGATAATTTCGAGACGGTATCCTCTTCTCGTTCCGCTCACGCTTTATCGAGTTCAGTTCCGAAATCGCGTTAATTCGAAAGGTACGTAAGCTGCAAACGCGACGGCTCTGTGTCGCTCGTACAAGGTAAATCCACGGTTCTTGGAAGCTGACTTCTACTCGCGAGGTTCGAAGCTTTTCATGTATGTAAAATTCATTCGCAAACTTTCAAATAGAAAACAGAGTTGATTGAACTTCTCGATCGTTCTGAATAATTTGAATTTGTTGTTGCACGTTACCTTATTACCCTACATGATCCCAGCCTGGGCTGCAAACGGCTCTGATCTTTCGGCTCGAACAATCGCATGGGTTCGAAATCCAGTCTACCGCTGCCTGCCTCATATGACTGGCCGACTCGTATTTTCGCCGTTACCGAATCTCTCGTCTTTAACTGCGATCCCGAGGCCGAGGAAGCGTTATTCGGAAACGACTCGCGCGCAATTTAGGCGGGTTCGAATTAAGGATAGATCAGAATCCCTTCGGATACGACATTGCTCCGAGTGCCGCTAGTTTCCTTCGCATCCATCGTTGAATTCTTCGCTCGTTCCAGGCGTTCTTAGAGAAAGAGAGAGAGAGAGTATGCTGAGAGAAAGGTGTCAGCGAAATTCGAATGAACGATCACCAACGAAACGACTTCATCCTCCGTTTCCTCACCTTTCGCCTCTGTTAACACAGTCATATTAGGCGGCACGCAATCATTTTCCTTTGACTTTGAATATACAGGGACTAATTCACAAAGTTAAGCCTTGGACAAGGGAGCAAGTTACCGGTATACGTTGATCTCTGATCATCCGTAGATTCGATTATTTATTATACCCGCTGTTATAGTAGAGGCATGTACGAGGACTTCAGCCGAGATTCATTCGAAGAGCGTAGGTAAGTAGACGCGTTACGAACGGGTCGCGTCGTCCCGAGTCGTCGAAACGTTTCTGTTGTCGCGAAAATTCATCCGGCTTTAGCCTCTTTACGCAGCCCGATCGTCTCGCTTCTGAAACAGGTCCTTTTTTCGTTTTTTATTAAGTTTGAAGCGTAGCGAGACGAAGAGCGAAGCGTACGGTTTCGTGAAAAAGACGGGTTTCTTGTCGGTAAGAAACTGTTTAGAGCAAGTCTGGCTTCCCTAGGGAGAATGGCAACCAAATTTCGGTGATTTTTAGTTTTCAGTGGTTGGAAATTAGGAGATATCAAAATTTTTTGCGATGAAAATTAGGATATCAAATTTTTTAGATGGAGAAATTTTGTGTGTGGATATTTGGGGATAGGAATTTTTTATGACTAGAGAGTTTAGGATGTAGATGTCTGGGGACATAGGTACTTGGTGGCTTGGAAATTTGGGGACTCAGAAATTTTTAAAGGAGAGATTAGAAATTTTGGGATGTAGAAAATTAAAGATTGAATTTGGGGATTTTTTATTTAAATATTGAGTAATATAGAAATTTAGTAAATAGAAAGTTGAATATTCCAAAATTTGGTGAACAAGAAATTAAAAATTTAGACATTTAATAAATAAGAAATTGAGAATTATAATATTTGGTAATTAAGATACTGAAAATTCAACAATTTGGTGAATAAGGAGTTGAAAATTTAGACATTTGATAAATCAAAAATTGAGAATTAAAATGTTTGGTAATTAAGAAATTAAAAATTCAAAAATTTGGTGAATAAGAAGTTGAAAATTTAGACATTTGATAAATCAGAAATTGAGAATTAAAAAGTTTGGTAAATAAGAGGTTGAAAATTCAAAAATTTTGTAAGAAATACATTGAAAATTTTCAAATCTGATAAACAAGAAATTAAAAACCAAAAAATTTAGAAATTAGCTAAATTAAAAAATTTAGAAACAAAAAATTCCAAAAAATAGAAACACTTAAAAAATTATAATTAGATTTGAAAAATCTATAAATTCATAAATTTGCAAATTTAAAAAATTGAAACCTTCAAAATGAGTCAATTTACAAATTTGTAAATTTCAAGCTTCGCAAAATTAAAAAATTAAAAATTCGACAATCCATAAATTTAAAAGCTACAAAATTTTAAATATAGGTAAAAAGTTTGTCATCCAAAGGAAGCCTACACTGCCCCCGACTAATCTTAGCTAGAAAACCGAGGAAGTCCATGGTTGAAATTCAACGAATTCCCCATTGCACGCGTAATACTATTCGAGCACGCGTACGGTTTACAAATTCGCGAGATCGGTAGCTCTCTGTACCCTTGTCTACTTACCTATCTGCCCTGTATCTCGCGAGTTCCTCGCCGTGTATTTCGCAGAACTTAGCCTCTTAGCAGACCGGTATAACAAGAAAGTATCGTGTCGGTCCGCGCCACATTACTCGTCGCGTCGGGTCTCCGCGTGTCGCAGGAAGCCTCGGAACCTGTGGTCATGCCACTAAATCGGGAGACGTTCCTCTTAGCGAAAGTTCGAATTTTCCTCTTCGATTCGGGAGCGAGATTAGGCAGCAAAAGAACACAGATCGAGTCGCAAGCCTTTCTTGCGCCCCCTTTATTTTACCTTTATTTCCAGTTTTCCTATCCCCGACACGTAAAATTTTTCGCCGCCGCCGTTGCCGTCGCCGTCGTCCCCACCGTCGCCGCCAACACCATCGTCGTCGTCGTCGTCCTTCTCTTCGTCATCGTCGTCGTCGTGGTCGTCATCGCCTTCGCCGCCGTCACCGCAACCACCATCGCTACCGGTACCGTTATCGTTCGTTGCTTAACGCCTACCCATCACCGAACGCGTCCTCTTTCTTTCCCCTGCGTCCTCGCGTTATTTTTTATTCGGTGGGTTCTCGATGTAAACCTATCCTACCGAGATGGAACTTTTCAACAGCTCAAGTTTTCCATCATAGCTCTTTTGCGAAGCTCGAACTCCGTTTCGGTAGGATCGACGACGTATATTTTTCACGCCGACGCGCACGCGAACACGCACCGTTTTTTCCTCGCGACACACGGTCCTCGGTAATTTTCGTCGCGTCAAAACGATCGGACGTGATCGGCTGCGTTTTCGCGACGCGTCGCGATAATCGGATCATCGTGTGTTTAGTTGTAGCGCGCGCGATGATCGTTTCGATTACCGATTTCGCGGCTCGGCCTCGTACGGACCTCCTTTTACGCCTCGTAAAAGGAGGGACGATTTTAATCGAATTCGAGCGTCCCATAAAATTTCTAAACGTAATTTATCTATAGTTAGCGGCACTCTAGCGCGCAAATAAAGAAACGAGAGATACGCCGCGTTCCTTCCCTCTCCCCGATAAACGAAAGGAGGAAAATGCGTGCAGTTTTAACCGTAGTTTAAAGCGTACGGACGCGAACGCGGTAGATCGGTAGTTGCGTTAATTGGGAATTTGAAGTGGGTCGTGCGAACATTATATCATTAGTCTGTAGCCACGTAATATCGTTTTATTAACGTACTAGAATTAATTAACGTAAAGAGTTAGCGAAGATTAATCGCGAAATGCGCTCTGTTTAGCTTCGGCGCGTTAGTCAACGCGCACACGTACGACGATCACAGTTTCTAGTTTCAAGCGTGTAATATTTTTTCTCGTTTCCTCTTTTTTTTTCTCTCCTTTCGACGATACGACCTGTTTTTTTTCCATGATAGTTACATTAATAAGAATCGTACCGATAATGGATAAACCAATGTAATAACAATAATGTACTTGTGGAATTCACAAAAAACGGAGTTTCGTGTTCTTTAATTGCACCGGTTGCGTGCCCACCCAAAGTACATCCTTAATTCTTGATCCTTCGCGAGATTTTTCGCCGATGGAAGGACTCGTAGTCGACGGGAACGAAACGCGCGTTTTCCTGGCTTCCTGCGCGTCGTCGCGTTGCGATGTCTCGCGATCGGCCACCATTTTCGATCTCGCTTCTGCACCATCCTCTCCTTACACTCCGTTCGAGTTCTATTTTTTCTAGGGTAACCCCGTGTCCGTATTCTCTCGTCGTTCCGAGTTTGGAATCCGTCGCTTCCGGATAAACCGAGCCTTTTTCTGTCTCGAGCGGACGAAAATACATTCGGAGCGAGAAAAAGAATTCGAGTTTTCACCAAAGCTCTCTAGTGGAAAGCTAGGTTCTTTTTATTTAGTACAGTATTCTCTCCGTAAATTTTGTATTGTATTGTATTTTACTTTCTCATAAGAGAGGGACTCTTATTTAACCGACTTCGAAAAAGGAGGAGGTTACTTTTACTCAATAAATGTTAAAATTTTATCCTCATTACTGAGGGGATCCCCCTCGAAAACAGTCGAGAGTGAAACACGACGAGGATCGACTATCGGTGAGACACATACTAATGCAAGCAAAATTACTATTTTCTCATGAAACTTTTACTGCCGTATTTTTAAAATGACACCAAACGTGATATAATTACGTTAACAATTGCGTGTGTAACGAGCGATTACAGTTTTTAACATAAAACAGGACAGCGAATGGAAAAGAGAGGCAGAAGTTGAAGCGCTCGGCAAACTTGAAAGACTCGTGCGTGTTCTGTCTTTTAAATTAAAAAATCGAATTTCTTTATTTTTGGTTTTTCGTCAATGCAACTTTTACCATCGTATTTGTCTCGTTTTTCTGATTAAAATGACACCAAACACGATATGATCGTAATTACTTATGTAACGAGCCATAAAGTTTCGGACTTTCACACTTACGGCAGAGAATTCCTCCTAACAGCTTGCTATATAATTATGATTTTAATTATACCGTGTTCGGTACCATTTTAATCGGAAAAACGAGACGAATACGATAATCAAAGTTTCATTCACGAAAAACCAAAAGTAAAGAATTTTGAATTTAAGAGACAGAACATGCATGAGTCTTTCGTGTTGCTGTCCTTTTCTATGTTACGCTCACTACAAAGAATGTAGTACCTATAAGTGTTACTCTCCAGTTTGAACATTTACGAAGAGAATACTGTAGTCCATAAAATTTTTCGGAGTATGTATTTTGACGAATTTTCCGAGTTTTGCGGTAACTATTTTTATCCACGCGTACCGTAGAACTCGCAGCTTTTTTTTTAGAAATCTAGTTTTCTTTAGCTCGCATGTGCTGTGACTGGAACAATGCGAAGGCACGGCGTGAGAGAAACAAATGGAATTCGAAAGAACGTCGGGTAACTCGTCGTGCAAAATTTCAGTATAAAAGTACAACTTGATCGCACGATGATCCGAGTCGTCGAAGATCACGTCGTACCGGAAACACGTCGATAGGAAACCCACGGGATCGTGCACACAATCTCTCGTAACGCTATGGACGGCATTTGGTAGTTTCGATAACGTTGCCTCGTTCGGCCCGTTGCTACCGGTCAAGTTCGCAAAACTCCTCGTCGCCGTCTACGTCGCCGCCGTCGGGATGTGTATCGAGAAAAGATCGACGAGACGGAAATCACTCGCAAATCGAGACACGCACCCACGCACGCTTCGGAAACACGTATACGGAATCCCTGAATCACGGCTAAAAAAAACGTGATGTATCGTGTCGCGTCGATAGATGACACGTGGTCGATACACTTTTGAGGACGGGTCGTGAGAACGGAAGATGCCGGCCGGAAAGCTGCTCCACGTATTCGAGAAAAACGGAACGGAATGCACCGATCGATCGGGGTAGAAATCGGACCATGCGACGATACGTGCGTGGTGCGATATCAACCAATAAATAGTCTGCTACGGGAATCGGGACGTGTAATTCTTCGCAAGCCTGACGGATAACCGAACGTGTCTCGTG
Organism: Megachile rotundata; assembly: GCF_050947335.1. Classification (NCBI taxonomy): domain Eukaryota; kingdom Metazoa; phylum Arthropoda; class Insecta; order Hymenoptera; family Megachilidae; genus Megachile; species Megachile rotundata. The sequence goes on from NC_134990.1 coordinate 14,111,305, forward strand.
CCGGGTCGTCGGTTGCCAATTACCGAAAAATCCGAGAGACGCGCCACGAAGAAAACGTAAAAGATACCATGCGTATTGTAATGTGATGTATGATATAGGACACCGTAGCCTCTACCTCGCACGCTTCTGGACACGAGGGAGCTGCCAATCGGCTGCACTAAAAGGGGAAAGAGAATGTAAAGCGATGAAACGAGAAGAGAACAGACAGAAAAATCTGGAGAAAGAGAGAAAGAGAGGAGGAAAGGCAGGTGGTTCAACGTATCCTTACGTAGCAAGGTAATTGTCGACCAGGCAGGACACCGTTTCGTCTCCCGTAGCCGAGCAGATAGAACAGCACGGACGTTAAACCACGTATCAAGGCAAGTGTCCATAATCGCGTCATTTTCATTCGCGTGTAAAGCGAGTAAAGACGAAACGCATCGGTATATCTTACGACTGTTCGCAGTTTCGACCCAGCGTTTTGAGAGCCATGTTTTCTTTCTCAGGAGATGCGGTTAAGCACGCACGCACGTAAACACGCTGAAATCTTCGAAAGACTCGCTAAATACCCGATGCTGCGAAACTACGCTTCGACGCTTCTTTGTCGTTATGGATTTTCTTATGTTTTGCTGTGTGAAAATACGAAGGTACCGTAAGGAAAAGTAAACTGCGTCCAATCCTTTCCTTATTCGTTTTCTGCGCAAAACCACTTATTTGTACTTACAGAATCTTCTTTGTCGGCATATTTTACTTTATTCTCCCATTTCCACTTTATTTTCCTTTTTTTCTTTCGCGAACTTGAAAACTAGATTGCGTATCTCGCCGGAATATCTCGCGCGTATCGCGCAGTTTAATCTTTGCAAATTTGCGTTCGAACGTGTATTCAAATTCTGCGAATCTTAAAGCGGTAAGTACGATAACAACGACGCAGGTAAGGTGCTGTTACGAATTTACAAGGATTTTGTAAATAAAAGAACGGATTATATACGTTTACGACATGTTATATCAGACCCTGTTTTCCCGCTAATTTGGTAACGTAACGTAAACATGACGTAACTGTAATGGTATCGTATTAATAGCATCGATATATCTTTATGTATACGACGTAAGACATTTTGCAGAACAGAGACAAAAAATTACGTGGCGTTATTTTCCGTAGGATACCTACTTGTTAATCGAATTGAATAAAGAAATTATACTTGTATATTATGCGTTTATAAAATAAAATTGCCCATTTTAATCGAATAGTTTATTTCGTACACACCGCAATTCGACAATGTAATCTTTACAAGATTTGTAATCTATGGTTAATTTAAAAAACTGTAATAAGCAATATGTTACCACTGTGGCTTTTCGAAGCTAACTTATGCTTTGTTCGTTTCTCCACGCAAGCTTTTAAAATCTGTTGATGTTTATACAAGCAGCGCATTGTAACGTAAAAAACGATAACCGATGATAACGTGACTATGCAAATATCGCTAAAAATAAACGATATTTCTATGATCAGTGTGAGTCGTGAAATACGGAACTGGTTGGTTGCGCGGCTCAGTGGCGCAGTGTTACCATTCGCGAACGTTGCGTTTCGAATCATTGTTGGTTGGGAAAATTTCTAACAAATGGCTGTGGATTTACGGTACGATTAATTCTTGCAGCAAGTTGTTTGTATTTCGTTGATTCTCTTTTTTTTCTGTCGATAATGTCAGTGATTTTTAAGAATTTCGTTTCGAGGTTAGGCTAGGTTTAAAGTGTGTCAGGCGTGCATGTGTCGTGCACGCGGTTGATCATGTGCTCGCATGTTTCACCGTTGTATGTGATATATCGAGAGTTATGTAATTCGGTTACAAATTTTTACGACATTACTTAAAAATTTGTGGTAGACAATGCATGACAAAGGTTTTGTAATTTTATCGATGCATATAACGCATATTCTACGGTTTTATGCGATATACGATGCGAGAAAAAATTTGAGGTTTTGATTCTCAGTGCCGGATTATGAAGATTGAGAACCTCGGTCGTAACGCGTTTTTTAAAAATGCATAGTCGTGGGAAATATTTAAAACTGATGGTAAACATTACGTTCCATTTGCAAGCTGTCAAATGGTTAGTATAAAAATTGTAAAATGTTTCAGAGAGGGTCTACTGCTAGGCATGGGTAATCCCCTTCTTGACATTTCAGCAACCGTAGACGACAAGTTTTTAAAAAAGTACGAATTAAAATCGAACAATGCTATTCTTGCTGAAGAGAAACACAAATCTATGTACGATGAATTAATTGAACTGTATAAAGCAGACTTTATTGCTGGAGGTTCTGTACAAAATACAATGAGAGTAGCGCAAGTAAATACCTTATACACTTACAGTATATACTATTGACTCAAAGTTGCAAGCATGAATTGTTAAATATTCTTTAGTGGTTTCTGGAAAAACCAAGAGTCGCCACTTACATGGGTTGCGTTGGGATAGATAAATATTCAAAAATTTTAGAGGAGAGAGCAAAAGCTGATGGTTTGAACGTTCGCTATCAGTACACGAACAAAGAACCTACTGGTACCTGTGCAGTCCTTATTACTGGAAATGACCGTTCTTTATGTGCCAATTTGGCTGCTGCCAATTGCTTTTCCCTTTCACACATAGAAGAACCTGAAAATAAAAAACTTATAGAAGCAGCAGAATACATTTATGTCTCTGTATGTATAAGTATTGCATCAGGTCTATCAGCAGAGTAGCAGAACATTGCATTCTATTCACCAAATTACTTTACAGAGTTTCTTCTTGACTGTCAGCCCAGAAACGATCCAGGCAGTTGCACAACATGCTAATGAAAAAAATAAAATGTTTATGATGAATCTTAGTGCTCCATTTTTATGCGAATTCTATAAGACACCTATGCTGGCAGCTCTTCCTTATGTTGATATTTTATTTGGCAATGAAACAGAAGCAGATACATTTGCAAAACTAAATGACTTTGGAACAACGGATAGAAAAGAAATTACCTTGAAACTGTCACAAATGCCAAAAGTAAATGATAAGAGGCAAAGGGTCGTAGTGATAACACAAGGAGCTGATCATATATTGGTAGCCAAAGATAATAAAGTGCAGGAATTCCCTGCTATTAAATTACCAGCAGAAAAGGTTGTTGATACAAATGGAGCAGGAGATGCTTTCGTTGGAGGTAAGTTAATCATAAATCTTTGATGCACCTTAAGATTGACAGTATTTCTAAAAAAATTTTTCTGATGTTACAGGTTTTTTGGCTCAACTCATACAAGGTAAAGACATAGACGTTTGTATAAAATGTGGTATTTGGGCAGCGACACAAATTGTACAAAGATCTGGATGTACTTATGAAGGAAAACCTACCTTCACCCTCTAAAAATACTTAATTAAATAGTATCAATGAATTTTGTACTTAATAAATGTACCTTAGCACTTTTAAGTTTGTTTCTTTAAATCATTAAATATTTACTCTTCCTTGAATCACAATGGAGAAGCATAGCTTGACTTATTGGTATATTAAAACCTAGCAGTAGAAAGAATTAGGCAAGAATATGATTAGCATTTGCTGAGGATATGAAAGAAAATATTTTCCTATATCGATAATTGCATGGTTATATTTGATTGATTAATAAAATTATACAAATTGCGCGCATGAAATAGTAATAGATTTACTTTTCGAATGACATGGACGTTGAAATCGCATTGTTCGTAGACATTTGTTATATAGGATTGAAAAATCAATAGAATCACCTACAACAACATGGTCGGTTCATCGGATGATCACGTATCACATGAAATACAAGTATAAAGGCACGCAGGTCACAACAGTGAAAATAAAATAAAAAGAACGAATATGAGGCATAGCGCGCCTGCGCCACTGAATATTTGTATGTGTTTATCGTAAAATACATAGAGCTGAATGAAGATGAAAAGATAAGGATGTAGATGGTCGAAGTACTATACGGTAAGGATAATCAAAAAATGAAAGAGAAATGAAGTAACGCATAACTTGATCAAAAATATAGTATACAGTATAAAATTAAGAAAGAAACAATAAAATAATCGTATTTATGAGCACGGATTGATCATAATTCTATTGAAAATATCGAAGCAAACGGTACAGAGCGATAAAAAAATTCCCAAGAATGATTAATTGGAACATTCAGAGTCACGTGACTCGAATGAAAAATATGCAGAGTAAGAAATTATTGGTCGAAGTTAGTGGTAGTGTCGAACACCAGCCGCGTCGCTACCGTGTCCATATAGAAGGTAATTGTAAACGGTGATATGGATCGGAAAGCAAGAGATGAGCGGATCGAAGCGAGGATAAAAAAAAACCTAAGTATTTGGTACGGAGCGAAAGATATACAGAAGCTTGATGACCGTCCGGTGCGAGGTCGGATCAGCGGTTTCAATGTTCGTTTTCGTTACGCCTTGCATTTCGCAGCCGAAAGGTTTTTCCTAGGTGTTGAACGGGTCGACGGGACACCGCGTGATGTACTAATAATCGTTGTACGTACGAACAGTTGGTTCGTTCGTGTGCGGGAAAAAGGAACGAAACGGGATGCACGTGTGACCGGTAACGAGAGTGTGCGAGTTAAAGCGAACAGTTTGATTGGTTGAGGAAAACGCATGTCGCTACGCCGCTACGACTGTTTCGTGATTCCGCCGTAGCTACGAGCGCGGTGTGCGCAGTGCGCTCCCCACCGCGTGCGCATAATATGTAACCCCCGCAACCGCCATCTTTGTCAAGTGGGTAACCTTTGTTGATTTGTGTGAAATGTGACGCCGTTGTTGCAAGATAATCGGTGATCGTGATTACGCGTCCCGTGTTTCGGTAGTTAGTGATTCACGGGTTCGTTCGATCGTGGATTTATACATGGGATCGCCTTGATCAGGTAAAAACAATTTGGCTCTCGTTAAACGTTGCAAGAGAACCACGCGAATCATCAGCCGACGCATACGGGCCAGCGGGTCTGGTCGCTAGCTCGAACGCGAGAGGGAGCGAGAGAAAGAAAAAAAAGAGAGAGAGGGTTGACGAGAGGGGAGGAAGGGAGGGTGCGAGAGAGACGGCGCGTACGCGCGCGTACAATCGAGAAGGAGAAAGAGAAAAAGAGAGAAAGAGAGAGCGCAAGCCTGTCGGAGCGCGAAAGAGAGGAAGACAATGTTCCGTACGCAAGTGTTTCTCCTTGTACTTTCTTGACGTTTTTGTTGGATCACGCGCGAACAGGCAAACGTTCGAATGCTATGGAATAGCTGCAGGTTTCTCGATGGATCGAAGCGACGCGATATTTTAGCCGAATTATGGTTTCTGCGCGCGAAAAATTGTGCGAAACAACGGAGAGTTGGCCGTGCCTACCCAAGATGGCTGCCCGTCGGGCTTCGAGAAACTCGCGTTCTCGTCGCGTAGTTTACCGCGATTGCACGGTGTCGAGTTTTTCATGGTTTCGCGAGGTGCGCCGTGTATCGAAATAAAAGGGAGAAACGCGTGTCCCGGTGTTCGTAGCGATCAAAAGCAGGAACGATCGGAAATAGCGCGGAGACGAACGACGGATTGGTTCGTGGGCGACGGCCGTCGCTGTTACGTTTGCTGATTGTACAGTGTTACAGTGTTACGACGGAGAGGTGACTCGTAAGGAATTGCGATAGTTATCGGCGAGCTATATCGGTCGAGTAACGCGAACCATGTCAGAAGTATGCGTATCAAAGTTGACGATGTAAAATGGCTACCGACGGCAAGGAGTTCGCGGTTACACGGAACCGTATCAGGCGTACGATCGTTTCGCGATTGGCAAGCTGTAACGCGGAACGTCACAGTCGGTGCGTGGTTATCGTTTCTGTTTCGGTTTCGGTGCCGGCGATCATGGATCGCCAAACGGAGTAGCATCGATTTCACTAATATCGACAAGTGTTCGGAACAGTTTGTCAGTCGAAAGAAGCGTGTGCAGAAACGAGGAGTGACGAACAAGAAACGAGAAAGGAGAAACGAAACGAGAAACGAGAAAGGAGAAACGAGTAACGAGGAACGAGAAGCGACGGGCGGCGGTGGTTAGAGCCGTTCGGTAACCGTCCGTTTTCTCGGTGGCAGCTGCTCTCTCTCCGCTGGCGTGTCCTCTCTTTTACTCTCCGTCGGGTGAGAGGGGCCCCGGCAAACACAGTCAGCCGGCCCGACTGGCCTCTCTTCGTCCTCGTCCCCGTCATCGTCTTAACCGGAGGAACGACGGACAAATAGACGGACCTGGTGTCGGTCGTTCGTTCGACCGATACTTACTTTATTCCGCTCGATGCGATAACGAGTCGGAACAGGCGCAGCCGTGCATAGCGACCGAGAGAAAAAGGCTCGTCAAGTCTCGATAAATTTAGGTAAATCAATCGGATATTCGTTGGTCGCGGTCGAGGCTAAGTCTCGCTGCCTCGCTCTCGTACGCTCTCGCTCCCCTGTTATTCCGTAAGATCGTTGGAAACGTGCCGGTGATTGGCCGATTAACGAATTCGAGCCAAGGTCGATATTTAAAATTCAACTTATCGTGGAAACTCTATCGTTCCAAGTATCGCGACGGTACACGACCGTATCTTCTACCGGTACAGTTTTTCCAAGCTCGAACGCTTTCCAACGGCTCTTTTACACCTCCTAACGTACACCGTACGTTATTCAAACCGTACGTTTACAAAATTATTAAGTCCAACGCGTATTAATCTAATTGGTTCGCTTGAAAATTAACGTTATGCCGGATCGATTCTTCTTTTTAATTAGAGGGGAATAACTGCGCGGTAGTTCGCGATGGCGCGTTCGTGAGAGGCGTAGTAAAGCGAAAAATCGCGCAAGTCAAAATACGTATTCTGTTGGTGGACAGCGCGACGTGCGGCGTTTAGACACTCATCCGTTTACGAACTGTTCGCACGCTAACAATATACATACGCATCTCGTACATCGATCAAAAGATACTTTTGTTCCTTCGCTCGTTCTCGCAATAAAACCTACATTACTCTTAGCATTAATAAACGTCAAGTTTTACCTTTCGTTAACGTTTTAACGTTGTCTACGTTCGAGCATCCCTTTCTCGATCGCACTCTACCCGTTGTTTACAAATTCGAATGGACCTAAATTCCCGCGAAATTGAAAATGACAGACTGGATGTTTTGGCGGGAAACGACGTTCGCGTAGGACTTTCAGTCACCGCGTTTGACGTGAAACGGTGAATGCCACGATAGACGTTCAACCGTTTCCCATAGAACGATTTTGAACATTCGAAACTGCGCCTTTAGGCGAGAGCGAACGGAGACGATAGGTCGAGGTTAACATACGCTACACGGGACAGCATTTAAGGAGAGTATTTTCGTCTTTTTATTTAGCCTGCTCGACGCGAACACGTAGCTAGGTCGAAACCTGTTGCCTGGGTCGCGTCTTGGTCGGCGTTCGTTAACTCGGTGCAGTTGGCGGGAAAGCTGAAAGTCATACGATTTCTTTTCGCTGGATATCCGTTCGATTAACGGAGACAAGTTTATAATTCGTGGTGGGAGAGTTCGTGCATCGTCGGTTTACGATTGATTTAATTCGTGTCCGTGGGTGATTTCAGACTAAACGATTTCGAATATTTCTCTCTCTTCCACGTGCACGTTCTCGAGGAGAAAGTTCACCGCTTTAGGGGAAAATTGGCCAACCGGTTGAAAATTGAACGGTTTCGAATGTCGGCTAATTCGCGACGAATGAACTCGGAACGGTCGAAAAGCGGGGCGGGAATCGTGGGTCACGACCGTTTAAACGGGTCTCGTGTTCGATCGCGTAGTTAAAACGTTAGCTCGACCGAGTAGGAAGCCGATCGATAAATGTCGCGCGTCCTTCTCGATGTTAATCGCGTTTTTGTACACGGACTGCGCGATGGCGAGAAAGAGGAAAAGACGCGGCGGAGTTGGCTGATGAGCGCGTGTTTTTATTCCAGGATAAACGGAACGTGGCGATCGTAGGCGAAGGAATCATTGGGAAAATCATTGGACGAGTCGCGCAGGATGTGAACACCGCAGCGACGATAAGACCGACCCGAAGACGCTCGAGGGTCGCGTTTAAACGGGGGCGCGTACTCTGGAGAGGTACGCGATCGTCGTCGCCGGCGGCGTCAGCCTCGTCGGCAGACGGCCGACGAAGTCCAAAACACCAAGACGAAGACGAAGAAGAAGGGGCGGAAGAAGAGGAAGAAATGGACGAACCCGAGTCTGCCGAGACGTGGTCGGCCTGGTTCCTCGACGCGATCCGGAAGATTCGTAGTCAGAAGCAGAGGCCGAGCGTCGAGCGGATATGCCACGCGATTCGTCAACACCACAACTTCCACGAGGAGGAGATCGCCGAGCACCTGGAGGTCGCCGTGAAACGCGGCGCGGTGCTTAAGATCTTCAACAAGGGTCAGTCCTCGTACAAGGACCCCGGTGGTTTGCAGTCGAAACCGCTCAAAGTCGGCAAGGCGTCCGATCTCAGCAAGGTGCTGGGCAAGGCCGTCAGAGAACTCGGCGAGAGGGAAGGGTCGACCCTGAAGAACATCGAGAAGTACATCAGGCAGAGTCACACGGTCGAGGAAGAGGCCGAGGGCGATTTGAGGACGGCGCTCAGGCTATCGGCGAAGAGAGCCGTCGATAGAGGTCTGGTGATTCAGGACGGCAGACTTTTCCGACAACCGGACAGGCCACCCTATGCCAAGAAGCAGGGGGAACACGCTCAGGCTGCTTTACCGGAACCACCCGTCCCCAAGGTCAGTTTATTCCCCTTTAACGAATTCGTTCTATATTTCATTTTTCTCGTGGCACGTAGCAGGTATGGAGCGGAGTAGAATAGCAAGATACTATCGAGAAAATGGAGAGAGCCAGTTGCGCGACTGTCGCTAGAATTTCCACCCGACCTTGAACTCGGAAGAGCACGAACAGAGTCGTTTGCCGCGTTATTCCAGTGCGGTTAGGCTAGGTTATAAGCGCGCGTTACTACGTAAAACCGCTCGATTGCAACTTTTCCTCGGCTATTTTAGCCGTGGAGCAACTTTCATCGCGAAAGAAACGGTCGCGATACGTTTTCGTGGCATGAGTCACGATTTCGTAATGGCGCGTGACGGAAGAATAGAAAAATAACGGATGATCGGCTCGGATCGGCGAAAGGCCGAGCGAACGCGTTCAATTACGGGAAAGTTAGCGAAGATTATCGCGTTGTCCGCGGGAACCAACGAGGAAAACGCGTTACGTTCTCGTTACGGGCCTCCGTTCGCGACTGGGGAGTCACGCCGTGTGCCCACGCCTCGACGTGGTTAGTCCAAGAGCGGAGAGCGAAAGATCACGAAGGATTGGCTGGGATCGGAAGGGGGAGAGGGGCGCGCGTGCGAGAAAGATACCCGAAGAGGCGCTATCTTGTTCGACTTCCGCCGCGGTGATTCTCTGCTTCTCTTATTGATTCTCTGCGCACGCGAAATCCTTCTCTCTTCCGTTCGTCCGATTCCTCTGTTTCGTCATCGCTCCCTGCCCCGCGCGAATCAGTCGAAAAACTTAGTCATACGATCGCGCCGACGCAATGCTTCCTCGCGATTTCGCGGCTTCCGCGTTTCCCGCGCTTTGTTCGTCGCGGCGCTCGGCAACGATCGTGAATCGTCGTCGCCCGTTCGAAAAGTAAATCGTTTTCCTACGTTGTCGCCGATGTTTTACGATCGAATCCGTATTCTAACGAGACAGTTTAAGGCGATATGATCGTGTATCGATAACACTTATGAACCGTAAACATTTGGTCAACGACATTGGTCGAATGATTCACGTAATAACGAACGTACTCGTAAAACGTTTACTGTCATCGGTTGAACCGAGTTTACTCGCATACGCGTCTTCGAAAGCCCCTTAATAAGATGCACCCTCGCTGATGCAGAGATATAAAGCTGGGTCGCATTATTATCGAAAGGAATAATTACGCTGGTAGTTTTTTGTACGTTGCGAAAGATACAAGTTTCGCGCGGGAAGAAATTTACGCGTTGATTGTCTGTTACAGTTACCGGCTCCGTTGCCAATATGCAAGGAGTGTCTCGGAGCGACGATAGCCGGAAACAATAACGCGAAACGGAACGGCACGGAAAAGCTGAGCCGATGTAGCGTGTGCGGCGCAGCCCTGCACAACTCTTGCGCACCGCCGGAACTCTCGATCCTGGTCGACAGGGGCGTAACGTGGTCCTGCGACGACTGCTCGCCAACCTGCGCCGGCTGTCAGTTGGAACGAGAGTCACAGAATTACCTGGTGAAATGCGCCGGCTGCGTGAAGTGTTATCATCCCACCTGTCTGGATCCTGCGCTCGACAAAAAGAACAAAGCACCCTGGAGGTGTCGACACTGTCAGACGGCGCACACACCGCTCTCGAAGGATGACGCCAAAAGGAGCAAAACGCAGGACTCGAATTCTCCCGACGACGCGCCGACTAGCGCGAGGAAGAGACTCAGCAAATTACGCGAGAATAGAAAGTAAGCAAACATCTTTTTTTAAACGGGGTTAATCGCTCGTTACCACGTGCGAATCGTGTCCCGATGCTTGGCGATTCGATGAAAGACTCGGCGGTGTTCACTTTTGCGCAAGATAAATTATTGCGGAAGAGTATATTTTCGGAGCGAATATTTTAAACGTAGACGCGGGGGTGGGTGTCGAAATCGAGAAGAGGGTGGTGGTAAGCGATAAGATAAGAACGAGGATAATGCTTATTCCAGATCGACGGTATCCAGGAAGAGCTTGACGAGCACGAGTCCGGGCAAGAAAGGCGGTGCTGGAGTGGCACAGGTGGACGGCAACTCGGACGGTAATGCGGGTGTTGTCTCCCCTCGTCGACCACCTTTGATATCCTCTCCTTTACCACAACCCCCCACCCCACTCGCAGGCCAGGGTAGGCTACTCGAAGAAAAGAACGACCGAATCTCCAAAGAGAAGCAAAAGTTCTTTAGACTGAGCGCATTTAACGCGGAGCACAATAAATTGAAGCGGGTGGGGGGCGGTGAGAAATTTAAATCTTCGCAAAACGTTAGTCCTAGGTTGACTCGAGGTAACGCTGCTGCCGCCGCCGCCGCCGTTGCAGCCGCTTCCGCGACCGCGACCACGACCGCGACAACGATCTCGACCACGACCGCTACCGCGACCGTCGCTGCCGCGAGCAAGAGCGAGAAGCAGCAGGTGCCCGATAAAAAGGCACCGATAATGTCTAGCAGCAACAACAGTAACAGCAACAGTAGCAGCAGCAGCAGCAGCAGTAGCAGCAGCAGCGACGCGACCGATAGCGATTCCTCCGAGGCTAGCGACACTACCGACAACGAGGACGAAGACGACGAAGAGGGTAACAGTTCTAGCGAGTCCAGCGACTCGTCGTCCGCGGACGAGAGCCAGGAACAAAGATTGCCGGTCGAATCCCCGAAACCGAGGGGCCCGTTCTCGTGCGACTTCAACGAGGACAAACCTTGGGGATTCGCCGCGGCGGCTGCTGCTGCTGCTAAGTTGAATATGGAATCGCCGTTTTTCAGCAGCATCACCAACACCTTCGGCGCTCCTTTACCCAAACTGGACGTGAGCGGCACGCCGACGTTCGGTTTGCGCATAAGAGAACCGGCGAGCGTCGATTCGCCGATGCCCGACGAGAAAAAGAAACAGAAGAACGATCGCGGCGTAGCGACCGGTTTCACCACGGCGGACGGCAAAGTAAAACCTGGCGCCGGCCAATTGAAAGGCCTGTTCGACGGTTTGAGTCACTTTTTTTCAGTACCTGGTAGCGGTAGAGCGAGATCTAGCGCGCCGACGCCAAATTACGCTCCCGATAGAAGAAAACGGCCTAACGCTGATGACGCGTCCAGACCGAGCAAACTATCCAGAGGGATACAGAGTAATAGGAGGGTCAGTTTGCCCGCCGCTGGTAAATCGAAGGAGAAAAGGAAAGCGCGGGAAGAACCGAGCGACGAACCGAGAATACCTCGACCCGGAGTCTTTCTACCTTCCGACGAGGTGTTGTTCGCCGGTCCGTTCGCCGAGAAAATGACCAAAATGACACCGTCCAATTTGGTGAAAACAGCGGTGAACAGCAAACGACACGAACACGAGAGGAGAAAGTTGATGAAAGACGACCCGTCGTTGATCAAATGCGCCGCGATGGATCTATCAGCATCTCCGCCTACGACACTGGCGCCTTTGCGTTCTCTATCCTCGTCCTTGACGTCGACGTCGACGCCGTCGATGTCGATGTCGAGGCTCGACCAGTGTTCGCGAAAGAGAAACGCGCTCGTTGACGACGCGAATCAAACACGCCACCCTGTGCCCGCTATTTTTAAGTCTGGCCCGTGTTCCGATTCCGTGAAATCAAATCCTAGCCTAAAGTCCATTCCACGAGCCTGTACTAGCGCCACCACCACCAACACCACCACGACACCCCGCGCGACACCCTGCTCCACCAGGAAGGGTAAGAGTCTACCCCACCCGTTCACGAGTCCTAACCTCGATGATGCACCCAATTCGCAAACAATGATTCCCTCTAATCTAATCCTCGCTCACCACCACGTGGATGTGTTGGCGGTGTGGTGTGGTATGATGCGTATGCACGTATGCGCGTGTGCCTGCTTCTGCTTGTAAGCGTGCGTGTGACTGCGTCCGCGTGTACGTGTACGCCCGACGTAACTTCTTCCAAGATAACGTGATTGTTCTATCAATGCTCAAATGTTCAAACGTCTCTGCTTATCGATTAACCTTGCCTTAACGAGAACAATCAGGTTAGGGTAGGATGATGTTCGTCGTTGTTTGTGCAGCGTAAAACACAACCTTCTTTTTATTCTCTCTTTTTCTAACATTGATCAAGGAGTTTTATGCTGCACAAACTTTACCTGGTTACTGCATGTTTATTACTAATATTATTATTACTACTATTACTACTACTATTACTACTATCACTATCATTATCATCGTCGTAATTGACCATCATTGCCATAATTATTATCATCATTTTGTTGGCTATGGCATAACCCCTCGTTTTGTCTGTACCTTTTTTGTAGACAACACTTTTAGAGTGCACGTGAAAAGTCGACTAGTTCAAGCATTTCGCGTAGCATTTTCGTTTCGTTAGCCTAATACATCCCTGTTCGAAACCTCGTCGATCGTTTTCGTCGTGGAAAGAAGATATACGGTGCACGAAGCTTGGAATCGTCGTAACTGATCTTAAAGAAGAATCGGTTTACAAGATCGAAGAAACGCGGCAATGGCATATACCTCGCTCGGCGGCCTATTAATCCGATAACTTAAAGTGAACCTGCTGCCACTGACGTTTAGCAGGCACACCGTAACGCTTTCTCACCGCCCTCCTCCGTCATTCGTAACGAACCAACTGGAAAGAAAGTTGTCTTTGCCGAACAGCCAGGTTTTCTGCCAACACATCCCGTCGAACCCATAGCTCTCCTGCAGCTTTGCTTTGGATATTATTTCGCCATAACACGGTTGATTAAATATCGAACGGGTACTTAACCCAGGTGCACGGGTTCACGCTTCGCGACTTTTGCTTTCCACCCCCTCCTACCACCCGAATTTACCGCGTTCGGATACCGCGCGAAATTTTTGCCGATTTGCTTTTTACTTCGCTCTACTTCGCTTTATTTTATTTTACTTTTACCTATACTTTTTTTTATTCCATATCGTTAAGTATCACGATATCGTGTACATTATCGGACGATGATCGGTCTAGGATTATAAATCGATTCCGTTAAGGCTCGCGAATAGGCGAAACTTCATTTCCTTCCTTGGATCGCTCGCGAGGAAGCCGTTGGTAAAAACCAGTTGGTCGATTCTGTTTACAGAGGAACCGATTCTGCCACAGAGCCTGCCACCCGGAGTTACTCAGAAGGACGTGGACCTGTTCAAGGAAGCCCGAGACAGGGCGGCTCGGTTGACCACCGTGAACGGGGAGAGCGAAGAAAGCAACGACGCGTCCGTGAACGTAGGGACCACCGGTGGCACAGGGACGACGGCGACCGCGACGACGACAACGACGACCACGGCATCGGCTGGAACCCGAAATCCTGCGGCCATCGTTTTCGGCCGATACGAAGTGGAGACCTGGTACTCCAGTCCGTTCCCTCAAGAGTACGCGAGGTTACCGAAACTCTTCTTCTGCGAGTTCTGCTTGAAGTACACCAAGAGTCGGGCGGTTCTCGACAGGCACATGGACAAGTGCCAGTGGAGGCATCCGCCTGCCACCGAAATCTATAGGTGTAACGGACTATCCGTCTTCGAGGTGTGTACCCCTTTTTGAACATCATCAAACGATTGCGCGTTATCTCGTAAATTAAAGCAGGCGACGAGAATAACCTGTATTCTGTTTTGCGTTTCAGATCGACGGTAACGTGAACAAGATCTATTGCCAAAACTTGTGTCTGTTAGCGAAACTGTTTTTAGATCATAAGACTCTGTATTACGACGTAGAGCCGTTTCTGTTTTACGCGGTGACCAAAAACGACAAATACGGTTGCCATTTGGTGGGTTACTTCAGTAAGGAGAAACATTGCCCGGCGCAGAGGTACAACGTGTCGTGTATCATGACCCTACCTCAGTACCAGAGGCAAGGGTTCGGAAGGTTTCTCATCGAGTTCAGTTACCTTTTGTCCAAGGTGGAGGGAATCCCCGGAACGCCGGAGAAGCCGCTCTCCGATCTCGGCCGAGTGTCGTACCACTCGTTCTGGAAGAGCGTCGTGCTAGAGTATCTCGACGCGCATCGAGATTCCACGGAAATTAAGCTGGGAGATATAACGAAGGAAACCGGCGTGTCGGCTCACGATATCGCGACGGCGATGCAGTTGCTAGGGTTCGTCAGGTCGGTTCATCTGCCCGGGGAAGGCAACTCCAAGGTGGCCGTAGTGGTCGATTGGAGCAAAGTGGACGCTCACGTTGCCAAGGTGCGGAAGAGTTCGAGGATCAAGTTGGATCCCGATTGTCTCAGGTGGATACCGTTGCTCACGCAAATACCGAACCCGTATCAGAGTCCGGAGGAAAGCGGCGACACCGGTTCCGAATCTTCTCCCGCCGCCAACGAGCCTAAACACGTGGCCGCCGTCGTCGAGAAAATCCAGAAGGTGAAGATCAAGCGGAAACCCAGAAGCAGGAGGCTAGGACAGAGGAGATCGTCGCCGTTGAAGCAGAGGACTCCTCAGAAGTCTTCCGTGCAGAAAGACACCGCTTTCAAAGTACCAAAGGACACGAAGGAGACGAAGGACACGAAACTGAGAGACTCGAAGGAGACTAAGGAGACGAAGGAGTCGAAGGACGGCAAAGAGGTTAAGGATACTAAGGGCACGAAGGAGGGCAAGGAGACGAAAGAACCAAAGGAACCAAAGGAACCGAAGGAATCGAAAACGAAGGAGACGGAAGAGAAGGAGGCACGAACGGCCGTTACTCCGGAGAACGGTAAGGTGATGGAAGTCGAATCGAAGCACGTCACGACGCCGAGGAACTCTCGGACATTGGCTGCGTCCAAAAACGCGAGCTTGGTGAATTCAGGGAAATCGACGCCTCTTTCGACGGTGACGATGCCGAGGCGAAAGGTCAGGGCACCGAAGACCCCTCTAGTCGAATCGGTAACGACGCCTTTGCGAAAACGAAAACATTCCGAAAAGACTGAAAGCGAAGACAGAGAGGAGAAGTCCGAAGCGAGTTGTAGAAAGAGGACTCGCGAGTCACTGCGAGAGAAAGAGAAAGAAAAAGAGCGAGAGAAGGAAAAGGAGAAGGAGAAGGAAAAGGAAAAAGAAAAGGAGAAGGAGAAGGAAAAAGAGAAGGAGAAGCCGAAGGAGAAGGAGAGGAAAGATAAGGACAAGGATGCGGCGAAGGAGAAAGACAATAACCGGGTGGTCGAAGAAAAAATGTCCTCCAAAGAGGCTGGCATGGAATCGACTCCGTTGTCCGCCGTTCAGAAGCCGGCTAAAAAACAGTGTAAAGTGGACGACATCTTGCTGAAGATAACCAGTCGACAGAGCAGTAAATACCTGCAGACGAAGCAAGGGAAGGAGAAGAAGTTGTCGGAGCAGAGTCAACAGTACAACGGGGGCAAAGAGGAAAGTAAGGAGGTCGTTAAAGCTTCGCCGGTATCGAGGCGCGGCAGAGCGAAGGCCGAGAAGGACGCTTTGAAGATGCCGCAGTTGAAGCCCGAGACGATTCGCGCGGAGGAGAGGCCGGATAGCCCCGTCGCGGTGGCACCTCCTCCAGCCCTGTCCCCGTCGCCGGACTCCGACAAGACGGAACCTCCCGCGATCAGCGAACAACCCTGTGCGTCGGAGTCGACCTCCAGCAAGGAGCAGGAAACGGTGGAAACTAAGAGCGACCCCACCGTGGACAACGGCGATGCTAGTCGGACAACCGCCGTCGTTGTTCCACCGGAGGCGGAGGTGATCTCCGCTAGTCCCGGGGAGTACGAGGGAGGAGACGAAGACGAAGGGGAAGAAGAAGTACCTGCACCGAGACCGAAATCCGTGACGCGGTGTTCGAGCGCCACCGCGGACATCGACTCGAGCGAACGAGTCGCGAAGCCGGAGGAGAAACCTGACGAAGAACCGAAAGAGGACGACGGTAAACCTTTCGTGCGAAGAGCGGAGTCCGAGTCGGAGTCGGAATCCCAGTCGCAAACGCAGGTTGCCGAGGATCGGAACGAGGAAGTCGCGAAAGAGCGCGATAAAGATTTAGAGACTGAACAAGCAATTTGTACACCGGATACGTTGAAATTGGTACCTGACGTTCCTTCGCCCAAGCGCGAAGAAAACGAAAAATTAAAAGTTATCGCCGAGGATAAGGACGAGGATAGTTGTAAGGAAGACCCGATGCCCGATCGGTTAGCGTTAAAGGATTCGAGGGAAGATTTCAAGGAGGAGTCACAGACGCAGTTGGAAGTTTGTCAAACTACTCCTGTGGAAAAGAAAGAGTCGATTGTTGTTTCAGACATTGCTTCGCCTGAAGCGGAGCCACGCACGCCGCAGGAGAAGGTTCTTCCCGTCGTCGAGGTTCAACAACACCAGCAACAGCAGCAGCAGCAGCAACAACAGCAGCAGCAGCAACAACAGCAGCAGCAACAACAACAGCAGCCGCAGCCACAACCACAGCCTCAACAGGAGAATTTGCACGTTCAAACTCAATCGGAAGAGTTGAAACAGAATTCTCCCGAGAGCGGTAAAACGACGCCACATTTGGAGAATCCTGGCTCTGTGAAACGCACGCCTCCTTCGCAACCTGACCTGCCCTCCATGGGAGTGTACACGCCCGATTCGACCACGAACTCGGTGCACTCGTTGCATTACGGTCACTGCGATTTGGACGTAAGTCAGCTGGGGTTAGAATCTCCTACTTCGATCGCGAGCGATCTCGCGTCGCAGAACAGCGTCGAGAGGCCACCGAGCGCTCTGCCCTCGATGCCCGCATCGGCGACGGTCCCGCCCTCCGTGTCCATGCAAATAGCGACACCGGTCACTTCCGTGGCCGTGAATATATCACCGCAAGTACAATACTCGGATTGCTCGATACCACAACACGCGCAACCGGCGCATGTCGGTATGCATCCGATGCAGCACCAGCCTCATACGCCGCAGCCTCTTCAGCAGCCTCGAACGCCGCAGTCGCACACACCTCAGAGTATACCGACGCAGAGTCCTCAACCTCTTCCACAAAGTCACACACCACAACCGTTGCCTCAGTCTCACACTCCTCAACCTATTCCCCAGTCCCACACGCCTCAGAGTATACCCACGCAGAGTCCACAACCGATGCCTCAAAGCCGCACCCCGCAACCTTTACCCCAATCCCATACGCCCCAACCGATACAGTTGTCTCTGACTCAGCAACCACAAACCCAAAACATACCGCACGGTCAGTCTCAACAATCTCAATCTCAACAGCAGCAGCAGCAACAGCAACAACAGCAGCAGCAGTCCCAGACGCAGTCTCACGGCACCAAGAGAGCCAGTGGCTCTCAAACCAGCCACAGGTCAAGGTCGACGCAGCAGAGCAGCAGGTCGCATCGAAGCACGCCTCCCGTGTCTCACGCTCAAGCCTCTTCTCAGCATTCGAGCTCTCACAGCAGTCACGCGAGCTCTCACACCAGCCACTCCAGCGTCGCGCACTCCGCGCACGTGCCGCCTCAGTACCAGCAGTCCTCGTCGATGAGCGTACCGCCCGTACCGCATCCGCATTCGCACGCGCACGCAACACACTCGCACAACATGGCCGTAATCTCTCAAGGGAACTACATGGCGGTCGCCTCGCAGAACTTTCCAACGCAGAACACGTACGTGATCCAGCACCGTGGCAGCAGATCGGGCGCGCCCACACCCTGCACCACCGCGACGAATTTCTACATCCAGACGAGCGCGATGCCCCCGCACTCGCACGCTCCGGCGCCTTCTCTGTCCGCCTCCGGGAATCATCAAACCAGCAATTCCTGCAGCCTGGCGAAATTGCAGCAACTGACCAACGGTTTAGAAATGATACCGCCGACGCCTCCGCCACCGTCGGCCATGAATCTGACGCCACCGCCGCCGATACCGCACACGATGACTCCGCCGCAAACCTCGCGACAACTGTCGACCCCGCCTCAGGTGCCTCTCGGTTACCCGAAGAATTATTACAACGTGAACGCGGTGCCGCCGAGCACGCCAGGCCCACCAAGCAGGTCCGCCTCGAGGTCCTCGGCGAACGCTGCGAATATGGCGTCCCTCACGCAACCCTACCCGAGCGAGAGTCTCTATCGGCAAACTCTTGATCCTGGAAGTACCTGTCCTCAGATGCAGAGCGCGGCCAGCAGGGTCAGCCCCAACGTGGCCTTGAACACGAATCTCATGGCTCAGTACGGGTATCGAGTGGCCCAACCAGCTACCGGTTACATGAACCAAGCGGCTCAACTCGGCGGTTTCATGAACCAGGCCAGTCAGCTGCCCGTCGGAGTCGTCAACGTACCTGCGCCGTATCCTCAGGATCCTCATCAGCAAAATCCGGCGGCGGTCTACACGACGTATCACGGTTACATCAACGGAGGCCTTATGCAGCCCCTCAACAGTTCGATGAGGCCGCGTTAGTCCCCCGATGGGCTACACGCACATTCTCTTATCCGCATAATATCTCTGTCTCTGCCTTCGCGGTTGGCCGATTTAACGATCGATACGTCGGCTAACTCGATGCTCTCTCTCGCGAGTAAAGTACAACGGGAGCTTGGCGGGACCGTCGTGTATCTTTTTTACTTACTCACGAAGTTTATCTTTCGAGCACTTTTCCTTCTTTGTTTCTCTGCTTTTCTTTCGTGCTCTCTATCCGTCTTTCCTTTCTTTCGGGCGTTTTAATCTCCTTTCAGAAATATGCGTTATCTTTTATCCGCGATACTCTTCTGTCGAAGAGTTGAACCGATTTTTAACTCGTCTGTGTGGGTGAATACGGATAGAATGAGAGTTGTGTACGCGAATGAATCGAATGTACGAGTGTAGTATGTCTGAATAATCCGCAAAGTATGGGTTCGTAAGTTGTGCATTTAAAGTGATTAACGATACGCCTTGAAGGTCGATTTATCGATCGATCGGTGTAAATATCGATCGAAACGAAAACCTATTTTTAGTAGGGCATTCCCTCTCGAAATTGCGACGGTGTTACGTTTTGTGTATAATAGGATACGTATTATACATATATATCTTGGTACACGCACGCATGTATACATACGTGTATACACATATATTTACACGTATGTATATACGTGCGTGTCACTCACGAATACTTGCAAATAATATTCTGTTTGATATTATCGATTGTTGAACGTTGTTGTTTAATTTTTCTTCGAGGCACACTGTACTTTATTGTATCATAAAATACTGGTACCGCTCTGATACTTCTAATTGTATTGTTGCAAATTAATTATACGATCGCTGTTGGGATCGTTGTCGAACGCGTTCGTTGTCATCGACCGGTAAATCAGTATCGACGACGCGTTTCTCGTTTCCATCTCTCTACGCGATATCGTTTTATCACCCTTGTCATCGCGTCGTTATCATCGCCATTATCGTTTCTTTTATTATTGTTATAATTATTACCTCTATGATTATCACATAATTATAATTATTATTATTAATATTATTATCATCGTCGCCGTCACTATTATCATTTTTATCTCCGTAATCGCGTCATCGTCGTCGCCGTCATCGTCATCGTCATCCTTCGTAGAATTATACTTTACTGTCAGTCCCTGGATCCGTCACGACGCACCGAGCGTATAACGATATAAAAACAATACGCGGATAAGGAAACCGAAACGCATTCGTTCGTTACTATGTATTATACGTATGTACGTAACGTTTCATCGTCTACGCATTATATATATAGTATATATATTATGGAACGAGGTACTAGGGCCACGTACTAGTTTCGAGAACGATTACGGCTGCGTAAAATAGCTCCACGGAGCGTCGTAAAAAAAAATTGATGGTAAAATTATTTTTTGTATTGAATCGTGAGAGAAAGCGAGAACCTGATCCCCGGTTTAGCCTGTTCGCGGGAACTTTTAAATGGTGCTCGTTCGTGTACTTTGAATCGTAATTAGTAATTTCCCTCCCTTGTGACGCTTCGAGGAACGATCGCGGACAAATAATATATTTATAGTACGTTACGAATTTAATTTTTTCAGACGAGACTATAAGAGAGCGAGGGGCAAGTATTTGCCTAATTTTTAGCGTAACTATTATACGATAAGAAAAAGTTATGAATAGTGTAAAAAATACATCAATATTTATTGTACATAGATCTAAAAAAAGACTACTAACAAATAAAAAGGAATGAAAAATACGAGCTTGGATACAATTTAATCACTTCGAACTTCTTCGTTTAGTCTCTCTTCTTCTAAAAATCGGTCAACGATTAAATTAATTATCATCAAAACTTTATCGTTCCTTTACCTATGCTTTCGCTTTCTAGTTCTTTCCTCGCGCCGTTTCCTCTCAGCGTTCGCCAAATCGATGTACTTTTTCCTCTGCTCGGGAGTCATCCGAGTCCACAATTTACCCGCCGCTCGCGCGATCACGGTTACGTGCTCCTTCGGCTTCTTGCCGCGTAATCGCAAGAAAAAGATGATGAAGGGATTAGTGGTTCGATACTTCAGCAACTCTTTTCTGATGCGCGCCTCCGTACCGTTCACGACTTTCCTGCTCTTCCCGGTACGATCATCTACGCTACCCAAAATTAAAAAGTGCAAACCACGTTGTTTACGTATTTTCAGCTTCGCGCACGCGACGACTCGGAAATTGCCTTACCCGTCGTTGGTTTCCTTCCTCCGCTCCTTCCGAGTTTTCGATGGCGCGGATCCGGCGTTTCCCATTCTTATTAAATTTAGTTACCACATTACTTGACAATTTTTCCTTAAACCCGAAATTGAAGCAAGTCGCCGAAAACCATCCTTCCGTTGTTTACGAGAGACAAAAGAAAAATTGCGCGGGAAAATTAGGTTGGACTTTTATTTTCTATTTCGAATATAAAATATAACGCAACATGAAATGTACATGGAAGAAATTTTTTACAAGTCTCCGCCCGCCTGGGCCGCTCTCTTTGGTTTCTTGTTCTTGTTCCATTTATCGCCGCAGTAGCAAGCTTCTTTCTGTGCATCCATGTAGCTTTTGCATCCCAAAGCCGTGGTGCCTGTAAACAGCATCTTCGCGGCGGTTTTGCAAGTGTTGATGATGGCGGACGACTGATAACCTTCGCAGTATTTGTACAGGCATCTCTTGAACTCCAAATCGCACTTCTCCTTGTCCGAATTGCAAGTGTCGTAGCAGATGTCGTGCGAATCGCAGCATTTTGTCATTTCGGCCAGCGGTAAATACTCTTGGTTTATCTGAAATTATTGCTCGGTTACGCGACTCGTAAAATATTTACATTTCTGCGGAACATACTTCGATTCCCAGCGAACCGCATCCGTTACTCTGCGGTTTGTGATTCCAATCCGGTTTCGGTGTGATTCCTGTAAAATTCGCGCCATACAGTCAAAGAGGGAGCTAGAAACCAATCGAGTTCGTACGCGTCAGTTTTCTATAAATACACGGTTACATATTTCAATAATAATTTTTCGCGTGATTGTATCGTGAAAATTACATAACCCTTTACTGGTCTTTTTAACCAATCGCTTTTTAAATTCGCTATGAATTTAACGTCCGAGATAATGAAACATCGCGCTTGAAAACTGTTGATTTATTGCCTGTCGAAACGGATATAAATACGAACGACGTAAATCACCCCCAGACTCGATGACTACGTGCTTTTTAAAGAACAGTCTAGAATCACGGAGAACGGACGGACTCGTAGACTACTTGCCTCCAGGACATTGAAAGATGCAGTTTTCTTCTACGGCTGCGTCGAACACCTCGTGTATGTCCTTGATTTTTCTAGCCACCGTAATCGCATTTTCGAACAAATCCTCGAACACCGACTCCGCCGCTAATACAGCGTCCTTTAAATTCGATAACAGGCCAGCTCCGTAACCCGACCAGGCGTACGCTAAGAAAGTCAGAACGTAGATCAAGGCTTTTCGATACCGCGAAAAATCCATTCTCAGGACGTTTGCGATGCACTGACACGCTGTTACACCTATCCGGGTATTTTTAGGTAAATAGTCGCATACGCGATCACGGCCACGTGGGAACAAACGACGGGATAATTTCTCGAGATACACTCTCGTTGTATATACGTACACGCATACGCGCGAGTGATGATAGTCCGATCGAAAGCGACGGTGTCTTTGACACTTGAATACCGGTGAATATTTTAACTCTACGTTTACGAGGAAAAGGTTACTTTCATATGAACAATTCTTTTATTCCGTTTGAGTCGGTTACATAAACAATTACGTATAATATTTGATATACAAATAACATAAAAAGAATTAAAGCTTCTTCTGCAGCTCGCCACTGTCGAACAATTTCTTCACGTCGGTACCACCTCCCAAGCACTCTCCTTTTACGAACACTCTGGGTACTGTTCTAGCGCCGGTCATGTCGCCCAATATGCTCTGAATATCGTCGCCGTCTTCTCTCTCGTCTAATTCGATGGCGGTGTACTTCTTTTGCAGGTTCTCGAACACCTGCAAATACCGGTGTTAGTATTATAGTTAATACTGAATTATTAAATTTGCGATCAACTTGCTCACCTGTTTGGCCATTTTACAGTACGGGCATGTCGTTTTGGAAAATATCACGACGGTGTCTGAAGCAATGAGTTGCTGCACTTGCTCTTTGGAGATAGGCATGGTTGCGTCTTGTGCGCTGGAAACTAAAAACCGGACTGTTAAGACATCGCTGAGACGATGATCCGATGACTCTTTATCGTGTTATCGCATTATCGTGGATATAGTAATCAATGCGTACCGCATTCCGCAAAATCAATGACTTTCAAACCACGTCACCTGTGTCACCGTATTCCTCCCAAACTGGCCGATCTTTAACAGCTACTTTTCTAGTATCGCCGATAAATACGGACATGATTGTAAACATTCCGCGACGGAATTTCTTTTTGCAAAAAGTATACATTTTTGACAACTGTTTTCAACTTTAAGTGAATTTTCTACTTCCAAAGTTATCGAGTAAACAAAACACTGTCATACGATATTCGAGGAAATCGATTCTCAAAGGAACGTTCGAATTTTGAGATTTGTGATTCGATTTCTTCTTTTCTTCTATGCATCTTGAATGTACAATTATCTTTTTACGATTTGATAGATTATTGTTTGTTCTTTTCGTTATTTCTTATCTAAAAGCTTACTTACTTAATCAATGTTCCTTAATACTTTTACACGTGTGGCGAAGTGCGATATCTCGATAACTGACTGCGTACGACAAACTGTAAACCGGAGAAAATTTTCCGTCTTAATCCAGCGTTTCCATGAAAAGGTCGGCAACGATGCCTTTATTCGTAAACGCATAGAAATTTCTTGGAGGCATATGAAATATATTTTTGAAACGTGATCGATATTTTTCAACATATGTATATATCCTAAATTGTATACATCCATTATTAAAATAAACCTATAATTTACGTTTAGTATAATTGCGTTATGGTATAAGCACAGTATAAGAAAGCATAGTAGGTTAACTCGATGTTGGCTTTGATCTCATGACTAAAAGACGCCATGTTGCTAGTTGTGCGCGGGCTCTAATTTGAAAGGCACAGTTTTCGCGGGCTCTAATTTGAAAGGTAAAAGCATTCGTTTTCTGTAACATGCCAGAAAACGAATTTTGCCTCGTTTCGTGAAAAGAAAGATACGTTGGAGAGACAAGGATCTATCTATCCTTGTCTAGAGCTTCCCAGTTCGCCACCAGAGGCCCCCATTTTAAATTTTTATAAAAATGAGTATTGTGATTGGTCCCTTCACAGACGCTAAAGGAAACCACCAATGAATTCAATGGAATATGCGCATGATTCTTATTTGTTTAGTTAGGTAGTTTGCCATAATTTCATTCAATGGGAAATTTAACCATCTTGCGCATTGCAGCTAACTTCAGTATTCTCCCTCTATCATTTAAGTGTTGCACGCTGCTAAACGAGTTCAACTGCATCAGCTATATATACGGTGAACAAAAATATAAGTATAGGAATCACAAATTGAAACGTAAGTAGCACATAAAATAAAAAAGACCCTGAGTATATATGTTTAACCACATGAACGCCACACTCATGCGCGTTGACTTAGGTATAAAATGTATTCAGCAAATCAGGGCCAACCTGCGCAGAATGAACAGAAACTCTTCGGATGATGTGTAATGTGTGCATGGGTTCCCGTTGAATAATTACACACATATAGTTTGTACGTGTATGATTTGTTCCCGCCAAATTACTGTACTAGGTGCCAACAAGTGGCGAAACAGACCGGTCGTGACAATCGGCAGTTGGAGATGGTTCTCAGACGTTTGTTTGTGCTCTAGTTGATATATTAATAAGATTGAATTTAAGCTCGTGAATTAGAGTGTTCAAGAAATAACGGAAGTTCCCCATTTTGTAGCTATTTTTGATTGAACAAACATCTCAAAATGTATGTTAAAGTAAGAACAATGGATGGTAAACAGGAGGCGATATTAACTATTTCTAAATTAACGGAGGTGGAAGATTTTAAGGTATTTAAAACGGTGTAGCACTATCTTTTTATTTAGAAATTAGAACAAAAAGTTATTAATAGGTTATATTCCCTAATAAATTGATAAGTATTACATATATTGTAAAGGTTTAATTATAATTTGTTACTTTAGAAAATAAATATTTACTGGTAAACTTGTACAAATTTATATAATTTTACAGGGTGAGATTGAAAAAGAATTACATGTAAAAAAAGATTTACAGAGATTATTTTTTCGAGGAAAACAACTAGAAGATGGTTATAAATTATATGATTACAATATTAATCTTAATGATGTAATTCAGTTAATGGTGAGAATACAGGTGGACAATACTGAAAGTATAGCTACATCCAGTAGTAGTGTTAGCAGTAATTCTGATTCTGAAAAAGAAGTTACAAATAATTCTATTGAAGATGAAAAATTGGATGAAGCTGAAAGTTTGTATTATAAGCCTGGAGATGCTATAGATTGTCTTGACCAAACTTATGGTGCTTGGTTTGAGGCTATAATATTAAAGATATTTAAAAAGGAAGATAAACTTATTTATAATGTTCGTTGGGAATTTGATGACAAAGCTCCACCTTTTAACATATCTGAGTCATCTATAAGACCACGTGCAAGAAGGCTGTTACAATTTGATACATTAAAAATGGGTGAAAAAGTAATGATTAATCACAATGTTGATGATCCCAAAGTAACTGGATTGTGGTATGACTTTACAGTATTAAAAACAGATAAGAAAAGAAGAGTACAAGAACTTGTTGGAACATTGCATATTGGGAGGTAAAAGACATTGCTAATATTTAATTCAAATCATTTAAGTAAAATAATTTAAATGGCATCCTTTTTTATTTACAGAGATCAACAGCTTGAAAATCGTAAAGTAAATCCCAAAGGTGAAATTTTTGCAATAGAACAGCCAAAACTTCTTAAAGATAGAACTGAGGATGATGAACGACACATGACTAGTAATGGTAAACGAAGACGTGTACAAGCTAATTGCGATGCATGTTTAGACAATCCTCATAAAAAATGCAGGGAATGTGGTTGTAGAGTCTGTGCTGGGAAAGAAGATGAACACAATCTTTTGTTATGTGATGAATGTAATTTTGCATACCATTTGCGATGTTTGAATCCTCCTTTAACATCTATACCAGAAGAAGATTATTGGTATTGTCCAGAATGTAAAAATGATGAAAATGAGATAGTGAAGGTTAATTATTACATAGTAAAATTTTCTTTCTTAATATTTTCATGATTGTATAAATGGTCATTTTTTAAAGGCAGGTGATAAATTAAAACAAACAAAGAAGAAAACTAATGAAAATAGTAACAGTAAACGAGATTGGGGTAAAGGAATGGCATGTGTAGGAAGAACAAAAGAGTGCAGTATTGTTCCACCCAATCATCGAGGGCCTATTCCAGGAGTAGAAGTTGGAATGTGTTGGATGTATAGGGTTCAGGTAATTAAGCTTATAAGTGATTATTGAGTTAATTTTTTTTTATATATTTTTATAAATCAGAGACAAATGGTAGGTATCTGAAGTTGGAGTACATAGACCACATATAGCTGGAATTCATGGAAGAGAAACAGATTGTGCATATTCTATTGTCTTATCTGGAGGTTATGAGGATGATATTGATAATGGCGACGAATTTATGTACACTGGTTCTGGAGGAAGAGATTTGTCAGGTATAACATTTATTTATAAACTATCTTTCGTGCCTAATTTATATGTTTTATTGATAAAGGGAACAAAAGGACGGCTGAACAAAGCTGTGATCAAACATTGACTAGAATGAATAAGGCATTGGCTGTAAATTGCAATGCAAAACTTAATGCAACAGATGGTGCTACAGCTGAAGATTGGAGAGGTGGTATACCTGTAAGAGTTGTAAGAAACTTTAAGCTTGCTAAACATAGTAAATATGCTCCAAAAGAAGGCAACAGGTAATACTTGTATTACAATGGACAAGTACATTTAGTATAGTAGATCTTTCACTATAATATTTAATTCTAGGTACGACGGTATATACAAGGTAGTGAAATATTATCCAGATACAGGTAAAAGTGGTTTTCGTGTATGGAGGTATTTATTAAGAAGAGATGACCCTGCTCCTGCACCTTGGACTAAAGAAGGTAAAGCACGAATAGCCGCTCTTGGTTTAAAACCAATGTATCCAGATGGATATTTAGAAGCAATGGCGAAAAATAAAACGAATAAAAAAAGAAATGTGCCGACGAAGGAAGAAAAGTCTTCTAGTTCAAAAATCGACGAACCACCGAAGAAAAAACAAAAACGCGAAGGTTATGAATTAGAAAGTGAGATTGTAAAATTTATTGACGAAGATCAAATAAATGCAAAATTGTGGGATGAATGCCGCATAACTTTAGCTGATGGTAAAGCTGCATTTCTACAGCAAGTTTCAGAGAGGTATTGTATTACTTTTTTCGTTCTGCTGATTGTTCATATTGAATTACAATTTCTAATAACTTTTAAATTGCAGATTTACATGTCCCTGTTGTTTGGAAGTCGTTTATAATCCTGTTACAACTCCATGTACGCATAATATTTGTTTGACCTGTTTAAAACGTAGTTTTTCATCAGGCGTTCATTATTGTCCATCATGTCGTTTTCTGTTGGACAAAAATTACAAGATGGATGTTAATGAGGCGTTATCATCTGCTCTGTTATTACTTTATCCTGGATATGAGGGTGGAAGATAACATTGACTTTTTATAATGTGACAATTACCTTCCAGGAATTAATTAATACACATTTAGACTGTATTACGTAATAATTTTAGGTACAATTTCTATTCCAGTAATAAAATATACTGGAATACTATAGATTTGTTATAATGTATAGATACATCTATAACAAAAATATAGAGTAGATAATATGTTATAGTAAATTTTGTTTACGAATTATACCGAAAATCAGGTTCTTTTACATATACACAATTATTAATTATTGTACTTATATTTATATCAATTTTTGACTTCTATAATTTTTAATTTGGTATTTGTAGTATATGGTTCATACATTATGGATTTAAGTATCGTTAATTATACATATATAAGCAGCTATACATAATGTGTTCAAATTTAATCGAATTATAATATTTCTAATTTATATTTTTATGACTGTATTCTTTTAAAGAAAAAAATATATAATTTTACAACCATTAAAAGTTTATGAAATAAATCATGTTAGTTTTAGACTACAATAAATATTGTAATCATAATATATTATACATAATTTCCATTGGATACATAAAAAAAAGAAACTTCTTATGGCTGATTAATATGTGGAACTACTTCGCTTATCCATTGAAGATATTTTTCATTTCCATTTTGAATCTAAAATATAGATTTGTTTTATATGCTGTATTGCATAGAAACTATATAGTAGCTTATTGAAATTATTACTTACTGGTAAAGAAATTACTTCGCACACTTCATATGGATGATTTTCCCTGTTTTTAAATAGTAGCAATTTTAGAGAATTTTTGATTCAATGACGAGTCATTTAAATTATCCATTGAAATCTATACTTACTTCACATATTTTGTGAGAGCATTAACGGTGTCAGTCCTGGTTTTTATCATCTAACAACAGAAATAAGACATTATAAATTCATATTAATTATTATAATATGAAATATGAAAAATAAATTTATAATCTTACCAGTAGTAGTTCATTATCTTCATTAATTTCATTTTTCCATTCATATCTGTAACAAATGTTATGATTCTTGTATGACTGTTTATTGTTTAATTACTGCAAGTACAATACTTACACAGATGTAAGACCTGGTATAATGTTAACACATGCTGCCAGTTTATCCTTCACTAAACCACTACAAAATATTTAATAGCATCATTAATAAGAAAAAGAATTATTATTATTGTTATTATATTGTTTCTTACTGAGCCAATTTTTTAGCAACTTCCTGCGTTGGAACCGTGACATATACAACGGAATGAACTCCTGCTAGACTATTCATGTTTCTATAAGTATTAGCGCTAACACTTCTGGCTAAACAAAAGAGTGTAATAACTCCAAAAAGTGGTTTGCACGGCGTAAACAACATTTGCTTGTATTACCCGGAATCGGCACTTTCGTTACTGCCTTGAAGATTGCTTCAGAAGATATATATACTTCGGTAGACATCTCGATTCTTGAATCGATATTTAAAATTTCGTTTAAAAGGATTAGGTTACTAAAACGTGTGACGACTTATCATAAACAAATTAATATTTTACAATGTTATTATTAGTAATTTGTCATTAAATCATATTTCAGTGCTCCGTGATGATTAGATTACATCTTATAGTTGCAAATACTTAACAATTGTAGCTTTGTGGGAGGAAAGAATACAAGCGGAATTATTTGTACATCTTGTATTTAAATATAATGATCATATACAATATGCAGATTTACATAAATTATGGAAGACACGGATTTTCGCCTTATTTCGTAAAATCACATAAACATTAAGTGTTAGTTAATGTTCTTTTGTCAGAAAAGTTCTTAACTATACTTACTATACTTTATTTAACATACGTTCATAATATCTACGTGTGGGCATGCGTCGAACATATCAAATTACGATATGTAAACGATAATTTCGATAATTTACTTATCGCAAACTTAACATGTATCAATAGTTGCAGTATCTTTAGGGGCATATCATAATCTGCGTAATATAATTTCAATTATTTACATAAAGTTTCAGAACTTGTGAGAAAATAAACAATCAAGAATCTAACCGGAAGTGAAAATAAATAGTCTTCCAAACATGATTTTCGAAAACAAGAGGAAGTTAAACAAGAATTACAATAATGAAGTTTAAGATTCTTGAAATGGATATATTTTAGAAAGCAGGTGATTTAAACCACTGAATAAGATGAATAAATAGAGGTCAGTGTCAAGAACATTTTCAAGGTCACTTATTTTTATCCAACAAGCCACAACGTAAAAGGAAACTTTTTAAAATATAACCATTCGTAATGTTTCACATCACATTTAAAAGATCTCGGTAATAAAAATTAATTATTTAAAATTTTGAAAATTAGCATCGGAACTTTAACATAACGATGTAAGTGTTTGAAAATATTTATAATACCTTTTTTTGGACGAACATCTGTAAAAAAGAGAAACTGACTGTTGATCAAATTCTTCTTCAGATTCTTTTTGAAGATTTAATTGGGCAAATAATATTCCCTTGGGATGTATTCCGGCTTTGGGCTACTCGGCTCGATTCCAAGCAATTCTCCCATGAATGCGATGTAAGTAATTGCTAGACGCAGTGTCTCGATCCTCGAGAGTCGTTTTTCATACGCGAATGTTGGAACCTGAAGACACCGGCGGAGACTCAACACGTGATTTTAACGCGTGGCGATATAAGGCGCGGTTTATTGCGTCGCATTATAAGGCATGTTATAAATAACTCTTATATTAATTATAAATTATAATTAATTGTATTAAATTATATTGATTGTAAATAACTCTTATATTAATTATAAGGGTTATATTAACTATAAGAATTATTTCTGTCAATAACTCACTTTTCTACGCAGTTTGTCAAAAGCTTCATTAAGATTAAACATTCTACGCCTCTCACGAATATTCGCGGCTCTTCTCTGTGAGACAGTCGCTACTCGACGTCTTGGTTTCTTCGTGGTGGATGATGGAAGATTGGGAGATCTACCATTAGGTGTGTACCGACTGAAATTAGTTTAAATCTTTAAAAATTTCTATTAATTAAACCTTAAAATTTATAGCGCTGATTTTTACCTTTGATGTAGTAATGCACAAGGTTGCCTGTACAGTCCATGTTCGTTTACATGAGTATGAGAAGGAGGTGGTGCCTGATATAAAACGGAACTGTCCCACATAGGATAGCTTCCTAGTTCACCGTTAACATATTGCGACATATCCGCTGTAATCACCTGTTACATTCATTCTTAATTACTACTTTTTAAAATTGGGATTGTTAGGACTATTACATAACAATGTAAGATAATTTTGAAAGGTATATGTCTGACTATATACGTCTATTTCTACTGCGTCAATGAATACGTTTGGAAAATTTATCTTATTTTATTAACGGCGGTATGCAGTACATTTATAATATTTTATCGTCACAAAATTTAGTATATCTATAATATATTATCATCACAAAATTGAGTACATCTAACAGATTATCGTCACAAAATTGAGTACATCTATAATATATTATTATCATAAAATTTAGAGTACGTATAACATTTCTCCATAATTATACATCAATAATTCTGTCTGTAATATTTTATTACGAATTCGTTTGAGCGTACAATGGCCGCCATGCGTTGCTGCGTAGATTTAATTTTTTGCAAGAGCACTTGTAATATTTTTATAACTTTTATCCTTCTTTTGTTTATTACTTAAAATTTGAACTATTCTCAATTTCATTTTCAATTTCTTTCACGAATGTCACGAATGTAATGGATATTGAAACCTTATGTAGCAACCATTTTTTGACATATGATAAACAATAATAATTAATAATGAAACTTAACATATTAAGAAGAAAAGAGATCATGTACAGAATGTACTGAAATTATTTATATTAATGAAATAAGATAGGCATATTGTTTGTGTTCTTATAAAAGCTTCCTCATGCAAATTGATCCTCTTGAAAATGCTTACTTTTATAATATTATATAGTAAAATATTATTAAAAATATTATATATTATATAATAATAAAATATGCAAATATTTTTTCCACTAAAAGACAAATTTATATTTTCAGATACCAAAACAAAGAATCCAAAGAATTGAAACAGAATTTTAAATACAAGATTTATAAAAATTTTTGAATAATTTCTACCCACTGGTGCTTGATTTCCATTGATCTCCCACAGCGGTTCGGTGTAGCTCATATCCCGGATTCTGTCCAGCGGTGAACGTCTTCAGAGGGACACTCCGTTGTTTATTAATAAAAAAAAAAAAATAGCGAACACTGTTTGCAGAAATAGCACTTCGTCACCGACACGATGTCACCTTCGATCTGAGGGTGTCGAAGAGATTCCCGTCTAGGAAGAGGAAGCCTCTAACCCGCCCCTTTACAAAGCTACCCTTTGATTCACCATTCCGTAAACGCCTGCGTACAATCGTGGTTACTATTGGAGTAACTCACCCTGAATGTGCTTCCACGAATCACCATCATTGGATAAGGGGTTGCCAATGGGCGGAGCTTCGGAACAACCCTCATGGCTCTGTTTCCGTAAAAGTTGAAGAACGATATCGACCGTGATATTTTAAAGATGAACAAATTATTCGGAATTTTGAAAAATGTATTTTATTTAGTTGTTTTTATTTTTATTGTTGCAATATTTGTATATTGAAACACTAGCTCATTTATTAAATATTTTTATTTTTTATTCATAATTGTATTAATTCTATTATTTTGCAGGTTTAATAAAGAAGCTAAAATGATTTGAGGAGAAGGATTATTTATTTTAAGAAGGATTGACAGATCATCCACTTGTGAATACATACTGGCACGTGTATTTAATAGAGCGTAATCATCCTATCAATGTATTAAATACAGTTCAGTTATCAACATTTTGTCATAAGTAATCTGTTGAAAAGAATTTTGTTTATATTGAACAAATTAACTATTGAAGGTATACATTAACATAATCGATTTCTATCATCATTTCATCAGGTTGACAACTAATTTCATTTGAACTAATTTGCAAACGACTTTCATTTTCTTTTAAAGCTACTAGAATTCTATTGCAGAAAAATTAAATATACATTTCAAATTAATTAATTGCTAAAGTAAATGATTATTGTGAAAAGTTCTTATTTATTAAATATACCTATATAATTCTGTAAGATAAAGATAATAAATAATTCTGTAGGAACATGATAATCGTAAACGTAGCTGTCAATCTAATACAATCTCCGAGCATGATAGATACAATTTTCTATGATTTCAGATATTACGTTGGTGAAGTATCCATCTCGAGACAAATTGCTTCATAAATCGAGCTCGTAACAGGATCACACTCGAACTGTGACGAAATCTCCTCAGAAGGGTAACATATTGTTGAACCGAGGGGGTGTGTTCCCCTAAAATTAATTAAATAGATATTAGTCGATTCACTTGACGCGGACTTCCCTCTGCTAACGCGTATAAACATCGGGCACACTGCCTCCGTGTCAAATCGTATTGTGTTTGCTTCGAGAGCTGAGGGTGCATAAACTTATTAATATGCAGCCACGAGCAGTCATCCTAATAGGATCATCCCTTTTTCTTGTCATTCTTTCACGATGTTATTGCTGCCCTTTACGTGTGTTGTTATTTTATCTACGTATCTCTGTTATAGCAATAATCTTAGGGTTATTTTAACCTAAAATGTACGAAATTTATTTGTGAACAGCCTGATACCTATTTCGCTGATTTGTATCTGTTAACTGTGTTGGTGGATCTTTAATTTGAGCTTGGTAATATGCACTATATCCATAACTGCAAGCTGACGCTCTGGATCGATGCTCTGAGCGTCGGCGCTGAAATGTTTCATGGCTGAATTTCGAAGGTTTTCTGGGATGAAAGATATTTGATGTACCAAAAAATCAGAGGGAATGTCCCATACTGTAAAATATACAATTGAATCAAATTGATTGTAATATACTCAGATCTGTTAAAAGGCAGTGTTCGTCAACCACAATGTACAGAAAGTTCCATATTTTTATTATAAATATATTTATTTTTATTTTATTTTATTGAATTTTAATAAATGTATAGATAATAGAAATTAATAACTATTAACTTTATTTAGTATGTACATAGATATAGTTAATACATATAATTACAAAATAAATAATAATTAAATTATTACCATTTTATTTTTATTGTAAAAGCATAGAAAAAATAAGATTCAATGAAGGTTCAAAATTAATTTTATCCTCAGTCACAAAACAATTATTAAAGAAAATAAAAGACATTATTTTATTAGTGGTAGTAATAAATAGTATTTAAGGTAATAATAATTGTTGATGTATTTGTAATTCTAACATTGCGTTACGTTCTAATTACAGAAGGAAAATCCGTACAATGACGAACAGGGTGACAAAAGTCGGTACATCCCTTCATGGTGCACGTGCTCGTTTGATCTAATTCTGATGTGTTTCTAACAATGGACGAATCTTCCGCAACAGTGTCACGCCACTGACAGAAATTACGCAATTTCGTCACAGGGATTTCCAGCTTTTTCAATGGTTTGTCGCTTATAGAATGGTATTGTTACGGGGTTCTCTAATGTGGGACGAATTTTAGCATTCCCGCTTTTCACTGTTTATTATTGCAAGATATTTCTAGTAAACATTTATTTTTTAATCAATTTTCTTAGTAAAATTTACAGAAATAATTTTTGTTACAGTATAATATTGTAGTACATGTTACTATAATATATCTAAAATTTATTTTTAAAGTCAATTATTTAAATTTATTTCTCGAACTAATTTATTTTATTATCTACAAGTTAATATGGAATAATTTTAATATGTTTTATTGTAGTAATTATTTGAATTACGCCGCGATTACATATGGGGCACGTGATTTATCCTTTAGCCAATCACAGTCATCGATCTATTCTGGAGGTCGATCGCTTTCAAATATCATTAGTGCAGTATTGGGCAGTCGTGAGATTTTATCTCACGTGACAGCTTTATGCGCATGCGTCAGCTGACGTCACAGCTTGCTGCCAATGCCGTACCTAGCCGGTACACACAGTGGTGACTGATGAGGGGACCTTAATTATCGCTGGAATTATAATTATCCTTACTACTCTTATTATTATTAATATTATTACGCATATTACGACTATTATCATCGCTGGAACTGTAATTATCCTTACTACTCTTATTATTATCAATATTATTACGCATATTACGACTATTATCATCGCTGGAACTGTAATTATCCTTACTACTCTTATTTTTGCCAATATTATTACTCATATTATTACTTTTATCATCATTACCCTTATTATTCTTATTATTATCAATATTATTACGCATATTACTACTTTTATCATCATAATCCTTATTATTCTTATTATTATCAATATTATTACGCATATTACGACTACTATCATCGCTGGAACCGTAATTATCCTTACTACTCTTATTATTATCAATATTATTACGCATATTACGACTACTATCATCGCTGGAACTGTAATTATCCTTATTACTCTTATTATTATCAATATTATTACGCATATTACGACTACTATCATCGCTGGAACTGTAATTATTCTTACTACTCTTCTTTTTATCAATATTATTACGCATATTACTACTTTTATCATCATTATCTTTATTATTCTTATTATTATGGATATTATCACGCATATAACGACTATTATCATCGCTGGAACTGTAATTATTCTTATTTCTCTTCTTTTTATCAATATTATTACGCATATTACTACTTTTATCATCATTATCCTTATTATTCTTATTATTATCAATATTATCACGCATATTACGACTATTATCATCGCTGGAACTGTAATTATTCTTACTACTCTTCTTTTTATCAATATTATTACGCATATTACTACTTTTATCATCATTATCCTTATTATTCTTATTATTATCAATATAACCTATATTATTACATATATAACTATTGTTATAATAGTATATTATATATTATATATTATATATAATATAATATATATTATATTATATTATATTATATTATATTATAATATATATATATATAATATAATAGTTATATATTATATATAAATAGTTATATATAACAATAGTATTGTTATATAACTATTATTATCATCCTAATCGCTCTTTTTATTATCAATTTAACCTATATCACTATCAATATTGCTACTTCTATTATCGTTACAACTATTAGTAATAGTAATAATCTATTTTTAATATAAATAATCCTTATTACTCGTAGTACTATGGGTGGAACTATAATTATTATCCCTACTACTGTTGTTACTATCAGTCCATGGCTCAAGGTTAGGTTGTATTGGGTTAGGTCTGAGCGTAAGGTTAGGTCAGGGTAGATGTCACGAGACCCCACGCATGTCACCACACGTGACGTCATATGACGCCCCAAATGTCACCTCACGGGAGCTCCCGCATGTCATCTCAAGTGACCTCACGCATGTCACCTCACGCGAGCTCACGCATGTCACCTCACGCATATCACCTGACGTGAGCCCACGCATGTCACCTCACGCATGTCACCTCACGTGAGCTCACGCATGTCACCTCACGCATATCACCTCACGTGAGCTCTCGCATGTCACCTCACGCATATCACCTCACGTGAGCTCTCGCATGTCACCTCACGCATGTCACCTCATGCATGTCACCTCACGTGAGCTCACGCATGTCACCTCACGCATATCACCTCACGTGAGCTCACGCATGTCACCTCACGCATATCACCTCACGCATGTCACCTCACGTGAGCTCACGCATATCACCTCACGTGAGCTCACGCATGTCACCTCACGCATGTCACCTCACGCATATCACCTCACGCATGTCACCTCACGTGAGCTCACGCATGTCACCTCACGCATATCACCTCACGCATGTCACCTCACGTGAGCTCTCGCATGTCACCTCACGCATATCACCTCACGTGAGCTCTCGCATGTCACCTCACGCATGTCACCTCATGCATATCACCTCACGTGAGCTCACGCATGTCACCTCACGCATATCACCTCACGTGAGCTCACGCATGTCACCTCACGCATATCACCTCACGCATGTCACCTCACGTGAGCTCACGCATGTCACCTCACGCATATCACCTCACGTGAGCTCACGCATGTCACCTCACGCATATCACCTCACGTGAGCTCACGCATGTCACCTCACGCATATCACCTCACGCATGTCACCTCACGTGAGCTCACGCATGTCACCTCACGCATATCACCTCACGCATGTCACCTCACGCATATCACCTCACGTGAGCTCACGCATGTCACCTCACGCATGTCACCTCACGCATATCACCTCACGTGAAGTGACATGCGCCCAGACCTAACCTGATATAACCTAACCTTAGGCCCAGACCTAACCTGATATAACCTAACCTTGGGCCCAGACCTAACCTGATATAACCTAACCTTGGGCCCAGACCTAACCTGATATAACCTAACCTTGGGCCCAGACCTAACCTGATATAACCTAACCTTGGGCCCAGACCTAACCTGATATAACCTAACCTTGGGCCCAGACCTAACCTGATATAACCTAACCTTGGGCCCAGACCTAACCTGATATAACCTAACCTTGGGCCCAGACCTAACCTGATATAACCTAACCTTGGGCCCAGACCTAACCTGATATAACCTAACCTTGGGCCCAGACCTAACCTGATATAACCTAACCTTGGGCCCAGACCTAACCTGATATAACCTAACCTTGGGCCCAGACCTAACCTGATATAACCTAACCTTGGGCCCAGACCTAACCTGATATAACCTAACCTTGGGCCCAGACCTAACCTGATATAACCTAACCTTGGGCCCAGACCTAACCTGATATAACCTAACCTTGGGCCCAGACCTAACCTGATATAACCTAACCTTGGGCCCAGACCTAACCTGATATAACCTAACCTTGGGCCCAGACCTAACCTGATATAACCTAACCTTGGGCCCAGACCTAACCTGATATAACCTAACCTTGGGCCCAGACCTAACCTGATATAACCTAACCTTGGGCCCAGACCTAACCTGATATAACCTAACCTTGGGCCCAGACCTAACCTGATATAACCTAACCTTGGGCCCAGACCTAACCTGATATAACCTAACCTTGGGCCCAGACCTAACCCAATATAACCTAACGTTGATCCCTGACTGATAGTAACAGCAGTAGTAGGGATAATAATTATAGTTCCACCCATAGTAATACGAGTAATAACGATTATTTATATTAAAAATAGATTATAACTATTACTAATAGTTGTAACGATAATAGAAGTAGCAATATTGGTATTGATGTAGGATAAATTGATAATAAAAAGAGCGATTATAATGATAATTATAGTTCTAACTATTATAACAATAGTCATATTTGTAATAATTTAGGTTATATTGACAATAATAAGAATAATAAGGATAATGATGATAAAAGTAGTAATATGCGTAGTAATATTGATAGTAATAAGAATAATAAGGATAATGATGATAAAAGTAGTAATATGCGGAATAATATTGATAACGATAAGGATAATAAGGATAATGATGATAGAAGTAGTAATATGCGTAATAATATTGATAATCAAAAGAATAATAAGGATAACGATGATAAAAGTAGTAATATGCGTAATAATATTGATAATAAAAAGAATAATAAGGATAATGATGATAAAAGTAGTAATATGCGTAATAATATTGGTAAAAATAAGAGTAGTAAGGATAATTGCAGTTCCAGCGATGATAATAGTTGTAATATGCGTAATAATATTGTTAATAATATGAGTAGTAAGAATAATTGCAGTTCCGGCGATGATAACAGGCGTAATATGCGTAATAATATTGATAATTATAAGAATAATAAGGATAATTATGATAAAAGTAGTAATATGCGGAATAATATTGATAAAAATAAGAGTAGTAAGGATAATTACGGTTCCAGCGATGATAGTAGTCGTAATATGCGTAATAATATTGATAATAATAAGAATAATAAGGATTATGATAGTAAAAGTAGCAATATGCGTGATAATATTGATAATAAGAAGAATAATAAGGATTATGATAATAAAAGTAGTAATATGCGTAATAATATTGATAATAATAGGAGTAGTAAGGATAATTACAGTTCCAGCGATGAAAATAGTCGTAATATGCGTAGTAATATTGATAATAATAAGAATGATAAGGATAATCATGATAAAAGTAGTAATATGCGTAATAATATTGTTAATAATAGGAGTAGTAAGGATAATACGGTTCCAGCGATGATAGTAGTCGTAATATGCGTAATAATATTGATAATAATAGGAGTAGTGAGGATAATTACGGTTCCAGCGATGATAGTAGTCGTAATATGCGTAATAATATTGATAATAATAAGAATAATAAGGATTATGATAATAAAAGTAGCAATATGCGTGATAATATTGATAATAATAAGAGTAGTAAGGATAATTACAGTTCCAGCGATGATAGTAGTCGTAATATACGTAATAATTTTGATAATAATAAGAATAATAAGGATAATGATGATAAAAGTAATAATATTGGTAATAATATTGATAATAATAGGAGTAGTAAGGATAATTACAGTTCCAGCGATGATAGTAGCCGTAATATGCGTAATAATATTGTTAATAATAAGAATAATAAGGATAATGATGATTAAAGTAGTAATATTCGTAATAATATTGGTAAAAATAAGAGTAGTGAGGATAATTACGGTTCCAGCGATGATAGTAGTCGTAATATGGGTGATAATATATGTTATATTGATAATAATAAGAGTAATAAGGATAATACTAATAGTTCTAACCATAATAACAATAGTAGTATGAGTAATAATAGATTATACTGAAAATAATAAGAGTAATAGGGATAATTACTCTCATCATAGAGTAATTATTGTCCAGTAATTGGGGAAATAAATGTGTTAGGTCCCCAAACCTAACCTGATACAACCTGACCTAACATAATCCGACCTTATCCTGGGCCCTGACCTAACATAATATGACCTAACCTGACTGATGGAATATGGGACATTATTTAATTTAAGATACCAGAAAACACAATAACGTTTGAAAGACTAAATGAATTTACTATTTTGGAAATGCAACTCTGAAAACACTAAATGAATTTATTATTTAAGAAAAACGACTTGAAAGGACCTTTTTGAATAACTATATTTTATACATGTGAAAATTATAATATCAAAGTAACAATAACAAAGAAATACATGGATTTTATTTTGTTGACATGCAGAGATCTGATAAAAATCAAGCGGTATCTTTTTCCTTTGCTCTTGCAACAAATATTGGTATTCGTATAACACATTGGCTGCAAACGTAAAAAATAATAATAATCGTAAATAAATGTAATATTACTTTTATTATATATAATCTGTTGTATTATTTAACCCTTTTATTCTCTTTCCTGCAATTTTCTTCAGATTTATTTTTTTTTTCTCACTAGGGCTTAATGATACCTTATATTTCATCAAAGTGTATACGCTACTGAGGACTTTTACGGATAGCTTACTGCGCATGCACTGGGACTACCCAACACTGCATTAGTGTTCCCGCGTCGAAGTAACACTAAACGGGTGCGTAAATTCATGTTCACAGTATTTTTTTTTACTATTTTACAGGAAGTAAAGGAGTTAGTATAATAAAAAGAAATAAAGTTAAATAATTAACTCTTTTTATTATAATCTCATATTTTATAGATACATATATATATGTATTTTTTTAAAACGTTTATAATTATTAAACTTCTCATGAGTACTATAAATCACAATTACTACATTATAATTTGTTCGCAATATGCATTTATCACTAGTATCTCTTGTACCTTGAATGTACAATAAATGCTATCTCTTCCTAAATACAAACTGGTACACTTTTAAAAATACTTTATAATATTTATTGTAAAACTATATTCTGCAAAACATGATGTAATTGTACTTGTGCATTTGAAGTTAACATAGAAATGTTCACTAACTAAAAACTCTTCAATAAAATAAGTTTTTAACGAGGTTAAGAAAAGTACTAATAAATTGTTCAGTTTAGTTTTATCATTTGAAATATCCTTTCAGTTTTTAAATTTTATCAACTATTAAAGAGATGTCAAAGTTATTCCTATTTTTATTCTCAAAAAAATATCTGTAGTAAATCTTTTAAAATAAACATGTTACATTTTTATGTAAATAAAAATAAATATTTTTATATTTTCCAGTATAAAAATATATAAAATTTAAAGATGTATGTTTGGTAGTTTGCGAATAAAAGAAATATTTCAAATGATAAAGCTAAATGAACATATCCTATAATTTATACAAGGTTCTATTACTAACGATACGATTATAAAATTAGTTAGGAACATAATGATGTTTATTCGTATAGCACCTTGAACAGTTGAGATTAATATAAAACCACAGTTGTGTCTATGAAATTCTCAACTATTATGTCTTTCCGAAGAAGCATTCTAAAAATATTTATAAGAAAAATAGCATGTTCTATTTTGTCAGATCAATTTGCATGATATTTACACTGGTAAGTGAACATTTAATTCATAATTATTGTAATTAAACTATTCAGTTTCTGTAACCAGCAGATACTTTCCTATAAACAAAATAAATATCAAAATGTAATACCAATACTTCCAAACTTGTACTTTGCTATAGTTGATTTCTTCAACAAATGAGATAAGGCAAAAAGCACTATTTCTTAATGTGAAAGGAACTTTAGAACTTTCCTTTTTTTTGGTTATGTAAATGAGGTATGTTTCAAATTTGTTGAGTCACGAGAAATATTTATAATTTGTTCAACATATTTCAACATCAAACTACTCATAGTACAGTGCTACTTTAAATCTTTTGGTTTGTCACGAATCTTACAAATAACAATTCTTTCCCTTGACTCAAATTCGTTCTAAATTACACCTTACCACAATATTAACACTGAATGTGCATCATCTACAAAAATACTGTCGTATTAATACATACAAGCATCACATTAAAAACAATACACGGATACGATAAGTACAATATTGAACAATTCAAAGGAGGAATGTTATTAATGCATCTTACTTTTAATGTCATTCGAAAATTTCTCTTAATATTTTTTATCTACTACAACAGGACTGACCATGTTATTCAACATTAAATCAAAGTTAAACGACTAAATGTAGATATATAATATTTGTGCTTTCAACATATTTTTAAGTATTTTAACTATTTACAGTAACAAAAAGAAATTGTACATATGTAATACATGTTATTCCTTTGCAATACATCAATCAAAGAAGTTATAAATTAAGAAACGTTCCACATTTTCAACAAAGCTATGTACGAAGTTTTGCCTATTTTAATCAATCTAATAAAATAAAATCCACAGATTAATCAAACTAATTTCCTAAACAAATTTCATGAGTCCTTCAACATTGAAGGTGTAACATTCTCAAGGATTATGATTCTTCTTTTTGCTCTTCCTGTACATTAAAACCTATTGTTACATTGGAACTATCTGCTATGTTACTTGCCACTGTTAAAATTGGCTGTTCTAATTTCTTTTCTGCAGAAAAAGTTTTCGATTCCATCATGTTATGCTTCCAATTTTCCAAATCTTGATCCGACATGTTTGATAGCGAGCTTAATTTTGTTGTGCATTTGTAGCTATAATTCATTTCAGGTTTTGATGCGGCCATTTTTGGCATAGAAACGCTTTGCGATCGACAGAAGTTCTTCCTTTTATAACTTGATGAATGAAGTTTTTTTTGCTCTGTCTCCGTTGCATTATCTCTACTCTTATGCCCCTTTTCTACATTCGTAGATTCAGTTTTTGCAGATACAAATGATTTAGTTTTATCTGTATTGTCAGTTTCTTTGATTCTAACGTCTTCATCAGCTATTTCCATACTTTCAACAAGAAACCTAGAAGAAACAATTTCATTTAGTTTCACAGTTTCTTAAAAATTTACCTTTCAACGTACCTTCCAATTTTCTTGTAGCCACCGCTGGATTTTACAGTGTTATCTTTCTGTTCAAAAATTTGTTTCACATCTTGTTTCTTCTGCTCTTCAGTTTGTTTCAAGGTTATTGTATGATCCTCATCATCGTCGATATTGTCAATAGGAAGGTCGTCAGTGTGCATAATTTTTTGTAAATTACTATTAAAGCCGGCACCAAATCCACATTTTCGAATTTGACCATCTTCATTACTATAATAATCTGTATACGATACACTACCGCGGCTCTCTCTATGATCTTGATCAATATTTATACAAAATTCGTTGAAATCAACATCCAAACACGGCGTTGTAGGAAATTTGGGGCCAGTGTTAAATGACTGAACTCTATAACATACAATAGAAAAATAATAAAGTCTCTGTGTGATTTCTGTTTTATTTAATTTTCAGTGCATTACTTACCCTTCGTTGCTAATTAAACTTATGGACATACTACACTCTCCGGTTGAAGTTGGCGCAGGCGATGACGGTTCAGATGATAGAAACGACTGTGGTTCGCTACTCCATCCGGTACCTAAAATATGTGCACATTTACATTAAATAAATGAAAGGTAAAGATTTAATTTTAAAATTATATTACTTACTATTGGGACTGGTTGGCGACAACTGATTTCTTATATCACAAGATTCTCCTTCATTTGACTGTTTATACTGTATAGGTGTTGGTGTGATATACCTAAGAGGCAATCACTTCATCTTTATTTAAAGATACACAGTGAGAATTGAAACTAACAAGAAATAAGGTATCTAAGAACCACTTGAAGCTTCGGAGGATACACAGGTATTGATTAATTGTAATGATCAATAAAAAAATGAAAATAAAAAAGAACTTAATACTCACAACGTCGGCTTATTTAATTTCTTACGGTACCTGACAGCTTCCAGGTCGGAAGAGTGGTACTCGCGATTGATTCCTCCGATACCGAGATTTTGATTAACAGACTCGTGCGTTGATCCACCAGGAGAAGGATATTTTGGGGGCGAAGAAGCTGGCGTTCTAAACAGGGGTGCGCTAGTCATCATCTCCAAAAAGGAATCCAACTGACGCAGTGATAATGCATTGTGAAGCGTTTCCAAAGGCCTTATTGGTGGTACACCGCCAAAACCTTCTATTGCTATAGAACATAAGATAAAATTAAATCAATTAATAACACTGAATTCTGAATTGTAAAAGGTATTTAAATTACAGGACTCACCAGCCACAGCTGACGCATGAGGAGGCACCATGTCCTTCAGATTTGGAGCACTCGAAGAGCCACTGATCACTGCAGTGCTGAACAGACTGTTTGCTGATCCTGTCAGCTTCTTGTTGACGTTGTAGCCCAACAGCTTGAAATAACTCATCTGTCCGGAGATACTGTGACGGTGGCGCCTTGCTGTGCAGGTAGGGTCAGGTTGA
This sequence comes from Megachile rotundata, assembly GCF_050947335.1. NCBI lineage: Eukaryota > Metazoa > Arthropoda > Insecta > Hymenoptera > Megachilidae > Megachile > Megachile rotundata. The sequence continues at coordinate 14,155,596 of NC_134990.1, forward strand.
ATGATCGAAGGTCGTGTGTCTGGAGATGAGAAGGATCGTTGAGGCTGGAGGCGGGAGAACGGTGCACGTGGACACTTGGGACGATGGTTATATTTGCGAGGAGTATCGTGATCGTCGTGAACATCATTATCGTGCACAGAGGTTGTATGACAAAACGTACTAGAATGATTTGATGTATCTATCAGGCTATTGTACCACTGTATATTCACATTGGGACAAGACAACCAACGTTTGTTTACTCGTGAATTAACAGCAGGAAAGATATCACCCATTGTACTCAAATTGGGACAAGACAATGTTCTGTTTGGCCTATACACATTCTCGGTAACACTGCCACTACTGAATGTAGATCTGATGCTCCTGTCGAACCTCCACTTCTCTTTTCCCTTAGACACCGTAGATCCATTACAAGCACAATTTGTCAACTGACTCTTGCATATGGAACACTGAGCAAACACTGGTTTGGAACAACAGCTAAGACTCTGTTTATCAAAATGCACAGAAGATCTCCCTTTACGATACATAGGAGAGGGATCAAGATCTAAGTCAGGAATCTCCTTAAAATTTCCATTGCTATCATTCAAAGAAACACTGTAAGAGGAATCGCTGGATTCATTCTCCTGTAAACTATAATAACAGGAACAATTGAAGAACTTATGGGAAAGCGAACGGACAAAGTAAGTGTCAAAGTTGGAACGTTCCACAGGTGGTAGATCTTTGCTTTTCAATATCAGTTCCGAAACATTACAGTTATAACAAAGACATTTGGTTAAGTAAGGAGATAATGAGCGGGACCGTTTCTCTGATTCCAGCTGTCTCCTAGGCCCTGTCTGTGAGGTTCTTTCGTGCAAGGATAACATCAAGGAAGAAGATTTTAACCGTAGATTATTTCGTAATAATCTCATAGGGTCGCTCAACTCACCACAGGACTCGATGCCAGGAAGTATCATCTCTGAATGGGAACGTCCGTATTTCTTACTCTGTAAACATAGCTGAGAATCGTCAGCGGACTCTTCAAAATTGGTACGGAAAAATATAGAAGGTCGAATCACAGGGACCGGAAGTACGATATCCGTAACATCCGATGTTCTGTTGGTGGGCGAAGCTAGCGGGGTGTTATGCAAAGTCACCAACGGTGTCGAACTCGAAGTGGAGGTTTCGATTGAAGGAACGGGCAGCTCGGGTGAACTGAAGGAGTGCGGCAAAGCCATTGACTTTCCCGTAGGCACGTGCAGCAAAGCCTGACTATACTTCTTTGTCTGGTACTCGGCCACATGCTTTTCTGTGATACATGGTGGTTACATGCACATTTCATGTACATTAACGAGAGAACGATGTGGTTAAAATGAACGAATATGGCAAATGTAATCAACAGGGGACGGGGGTACAGAGGAGGGAAAGAAAAGAAAAGAAATAGACGATTAAATAAACCCGTCACCGAAGAAATCAAAATAATCATTGGTAAGAAGCTTTGGTCACGTCGTCAAATTTTGAGAAATTCAGGTATTATTCGTTAGAAAGCAGCAAGTCATCATCCACCTTATAAAGAGGACCTTGAAATTTAGAATGACATTTTAGAAAATGGATTGTTCCTAAAAAAATTGGATATATTAATACTGGAATGAATCAAAGACGACGTTTCAAAGAAAAGATTCATTACCAATGGAGGAATAAATTAACTGAAATATATAGAAAACTGATTACATTTAGAAGACACAAATTTAGTAATGTTACACAACCATGGCACACGATAGCCATGCAACCAGTAAGCCAACCAGACAAACATTATTGTGAATTCGTAAACACTCTATAAACACTTATTAATGCTTATGATCTTAAACAATAATGTCAATCGATAATCTTAAAAATTTGTTCCATTTGCTTCCTCACTTTGTAAACTAGATATATTTGTGACTACCACTGTAAAATGATGTATTAGATTAAAATATAGAGATTTGTTTGCACTTAATTTCAGTAACAATAAACCAATAAAGTGACATCTTTATGAGATGATAAAATAAACATTATCAAGTAAAAAAAATAACTTTGTTTAGAAAAAACTGATACAGTAACTACACAATTAAAGAAATGATGAGTTTGACAAATGAACAAAAAAAATATGAACCCGTGAATAATATAAAATGAAATATTTTATGCGATGAACTTCACATACTAACAACAAGTACGTATGAAAAAAAGCTGATGTGATCATAAAATATAACTAAGCGTTTACTGTGATCTTAATGGAACAGTGAATTTAGGAATAAAGGAACAAGGATACACGGCTGAGTGAATTACACTACATTTTAAATGCTACCGTGTAATCCAAACAGTCGCCAGTATATATTAGTTGGCTTCCACGCGCACAACTATCGCTGAGCAAAGAGTTATTTCAACTGAGTTCTCCTATCTCGATGCAAGTTTGCATCTATTCTTTAATTACTAAGTTTTCATTTGTATGGTACATTTTAATTAGATGATCTATTCGTTGAACTATCAAAATTCACAATCTAATTTCAACAATGTAACATTTGAAACAAAAAGAATTATTTTTTTTAAACACTATGTTACATATAAAACTCAACATAATACAAAGGAAGATGATATTTGTAATATCAATAAAATAGTACAACAACGAGGATAAGGTGTGATGCTTAAGAACATCTACGAAGATTTTGTGTATACATTTACTAGGAACAAGAGTACTATGAGAAAATGCTTTCTTAAAAAAATGTTGCGTTACTAATAAAGACAGGAGGATGCTACATTCTTTGTGAAAGAAGTAAAAACTGCAAATTATAGCAATCTACAACTAAAAATCATTGTCGCAAAAGCGAAGAATAATGTTTGAGAATCTAAATAATTTGTGTGAAATCCTTTTTTTTATCATAAGACTGATATAAAAAACGCTGAAACTTTATGAAAATCCTGCGACGATCATCGACTAAAATAAGACAATGCATTATGACCTGTTAAACTGTAACAGGAACTCGGAATGACATACCTTCTTTGTTGACCGCGTCCAAGCTCTGATACTGCAGCTTGTCCGCAGCTATAAAAAGACACGAAAAACACCAGGCTTTCTGATGTATTCTGTTATCCTTAATCATAGATTCCCAAAAAATCAAAATGGTGAATGAAACTATTTGATTGTTTTTCCTTTCAGTAGTTAAATTAGTATAGCCGTACTCAACAAGAGTACTTAAGTGGTCTTATTAAGAAATTAAATGCTTAAAAATATCAATATCATGCATAATCAAATACATTAGCTTCTATTCGTTATTGCAAATATAAAATATACATTACCCTTTGAATAAAAAAAACGATAGGAAAGTAGATCAAATTACCCTTCTCTGACTTGTCTTGTCTTTGATGATCATAACTACGGGCACGTGGTTCAACAATCGAACTTCTTTCTGCATCTCGTCGTTGACGTTGACTAGCAGCTAACTGACTACCAAGTCTTGCGGCTTCATGGCCAGCTACAGTTCTAGCACTACAATTAAATAGTAGTTAAAGTTCCTATTAATTAATCTAATCATATTTTATAATACTGATCAAATACCATATTGGAATTGGGGCAGAACTTTGCAAGAAACCACTGTCAAATGGTTCGTCCATCATGTTAGGATCTAGATCCATCATATCAACAGCTCTGCTAGTTGTTGGACTATCCATCATTGAATCTACAGCATCAGTTTCCATCAATGGTGGTGTTGCATCCTAAAAGGAATAAGATACGTGTAAACGTGTACATATGAAATGGTAATAAGTATTATGAATGTTATATACAGATTGTAATGGTGGATGTATAAAATCATCTTCCAAAATTCCTAATTCTATATCTTCTTCTTCTATTCGAGCACTGCATTGTGAAATAGTGTCTTGAGCAGATCCACCACTTTCACCCTAAAATTGTAACTTGTGTATACTTTCATATCTTTCAATACTTTTAATAAGTGTAAATAAATCTTTACTTACGACATTATGACTACTTTCGTTGCGAGAATGAGGTCTGAAACCTGGCCCTGGTGGTAGATTCTTTTGCACACAACAATTTACACCAGGACTGAAATGTAATTCGACGTGGAAACGTTCTTCGCTACTGGGATCTTTAGTTGGATCTTCATATAACATCACTACAATTTGGGACATATAATTTAATTCAGAAACCATGCTAACGTACTCCATAGCTCGACGCCATTGTTCATCTTTCACCACCTATCAATATATTTTTTCAATGTTATATGTAGATAAAGAAACAAAAATAAATAAATAATTATTTACGTACGTCGAGTAATCCACCATAACGTAAGACGGTTAATAAAGAATGTACGTGACTTTCACTTGTAAAATAAAGCCTTGTACGAACATGCCGACCGGGGCTCGAAACACCATGAGAGTACCTGAAGTCCGATTTAACAAAATATGTATAAATACTTTACCTAAAAATATATCTTAACTTTAATACAAGATTTATATCACCTTGGATTCAATCTGTTAACAGTTTCTTCCCCAGACTCTTCAATATTTCTTTGCAAATCAGCTCTTATTTTTTTAAGAAGAGGTGTGCAAATACCTTGACCTATTGTTAACTTCTCTTGCACTGTTAATCCATATTCCTACAATATTAAATTTAATATAAATAAAAATATATAAAATATTAATATAAACATGAATAATGAAAATATTAACCTGTGGTATAACGATATCTGCTAGGTATTTAGAATAAATGTAGAGTTCTTCCGCATGTTCAAATTGCAAGGTATGGTTGTTATGTTGCAAATCATATTTTATACAATCATAAATATCTGGGATCTTTGATATATCGAATCTTTTGTTTTTAGTACAGAAATCCTTTTCAATTTTCCCCCATCGACGTCCCATTAACTCCCACGTTTCACCGTGATAAAGAATTGCATCTAAATTTATTTTTTTAATAAATATAATCTTGATATAAAATACATTTAAACAATTTATGTTTACCTTTAGTTTTAGGATCATCTTTTTTAATACGCACAATATCCATCAACTTTTGAATTAAAGTATGAACATGTTGACAACATCGTACAGGGTTCTTAACAAAATCCATTGCAGCATTAATACTAAGAGCATTTCCGGGATTTATTTGTTCTCTATCTTCACGTGTAAATTCTCTATCCTGTTGTAATAACTCGTGTAGTCGTGTTTTTACCCTAAAATAGAATACTGTCATTTATTGTAAATTCAATAATAATACCTGCATCAAACTGTTTACGAACATGTTCTGATATTTGCTACTATCACAGTCGTTATCCAATAAACCATTGGTATTCGCACTCTTCACCATCTGTACTAAAATAGGGGTTAATTCACCCTCCAATGCAAGTAATCCTTTAGCAAATGCTGCTGCTGTCATCTGAACTCTTCCTTCATCACTTGCATAAATTTTCAGGTCGTGACGAAACGTTGAGTGAAGACGAAGTAATCCTAAACCTTGAGCGCCAGCATAATCACCTAGATATAAAGAATAAAAGCATATCAAAAAACTAGATCATTGTAATAGTAACGCAATATATATTTATTATAAACAAACAGATAGTATAAATATGATTCATTCGATGACCTATGTTTTGGTAAAAATATCGGTATTAATTTACGTATGTAAAGATAGATCTAATTAGTTGTATATGTGGTCTTTTTGGTAATGTGTTAGAATATATTGATGTGGAATTTTAATTACGAATATAGTGTTTCTTATTGACACCATAAAAATCATTTACTGCTGAATTCAATAAAATAAGAAAATACCTTAGGCTGTGTGTAGAAAACTGAAATACACATTATAAATTTGCACTGCGTGTGTATATGTATGTGTGTAACGCAGGTGATATTGAATGATTGAATGTAACTAATAAACCTATTAAAAGAAAGATAAACACTGAAGACTACGAAATGTGTAAAAGCATCTAGCTTTCAACTGAAGCATTTGATAAAATCGAGTAAACATTGAACTAGCATAGAAACAGCATTTTACTATAAATGTTTTATGCTTAATATTTTTAAGCTGCAGGTTTTATCTGCTCAATCTACGAACAGTAATACCTTCATAACAAAAGAACTTATTACTCGCCTTATTGCTTTGAAGTTACTATTTCTATGCATCGTAACACAATCTACAGACAACTACAAATAAGCATTGATTCAGAATAAAAAGTTACCGTGGTTTGGTAACATCTCTGAGTCTTCCTCTGAAATAATATTTGAAATTATCTATGAATCAAACATTTTCATGAAAAGGTAAGATATTTATCCATGTTTGTTCAGATGTTAGTATTCAGCAAATTAACAAACTTATTAATTTAAAGGCCTAGTACTTACACATAAATTTTAACTGATAAATTATTATGTGTAGATATGCATAAATATATATTCTATATATATATATACTCTGTAAAATATTAGCAATAATTTATTACACGTACGTTCAACTGATCGGGTAATTCAGATAAATTACATATCCAGCCGACGTTCAGCCAACATATGAAAGGTATTAAAAAGTATAAACTTAAGAATGAGCGTGAGAAGCGTATGAATGTAAGATACGAACCACTAAGGTGTCTACCTTGACCTCCAGGATACATGCAGCGAAATATTCTTCCTAATTCTTCAGCTTGAATACGACCAGCTGGTGTTAATTCTCCACCCCATTTCAAAATTAAAACAAGCGATGGTTCTCCAAGTCGATCTATCAAAATAACAAAAATTAAATATTATTTTAATACTGTTAACAGTACTTAAATGTTTTTCATACCATCGTCCGATGAACTCCCTCTCGGCCGTCCTCTTGGTTGATATTTCATTTGTACTTTACGATTTATTCCCGAAAAGTGGCCATACCTATTAAAAAATGTATCTAAACCTAATTCTGCGAAGAAAATTACATGCTGAAAACACAATGCTTACATTTCTAACACACTTTTTAATTGTTCCAATTTCCCTTGCTTTTCTTCTAATTCAGGTCCTGCAGCTCGATGTTGTATTTCTGCTAACAGACTGCGTGCAGTGTCCAATATTTCTTGTAATTGTTTAGGACGCTTCAATTTAATATGACCATGTTTATAGCCATCATACTTTGCAAATATTTCGAAAAACCTATTTAAAATGAAAAGTAATAACTAACGGCTGTTAACAATTTCCATTTAAACTTAAAAAATATACTTACTTGGGATGACGAACTTCTACTTTCATTTTTTGTTTTGGTGTTCTATCACCGTGCCTTATAACAGCAACAACACAACGTAGTTCCATCCTATAATGCGTTCAAAAAATAAGATAAAAACTATAGTATTTAATTATAAATAAAAAGTACAATAGAATCATAATAGCCTACATTTTTCCAAACGTGGTAGGCACGATAGGTGGGTCATCTAATTGAAATGGAACGCTCCATGGTATGTGTAAAGTAGGTGCCAATTCTCTCAAAATCATATTGCCCAAAATTTTTGCACAATCGTCATAATATTTATTTGAATTCTTTACAAAACTAAATCCATTAACATCACATACAAATGACTGACCATTTGCCCTAAAAAAATATACGCATCAATAATATTATTTATCTACTTTACCAATAGTAATATAACTCTATATACCTGAGTAAATCGAAACCGCAAACTGTTTGTTTAAAAGCCAAACACACTTTCCTACTGATCAGTTTTTCGGCGTTACTTAATATAACCGGATAACGAATTTCTTTCCCCTCTGAATCTCTTTCCACTTTCCCATCCAATGCTGGGCTTTTTCGAGCTTCAGCATGAGCATAATCTGGACCAACGGTATATACCTTGACATCTGTGCCATCGGTTGGCATAAAATCCTCATAAATATAAGAACCTGTTTTACGGACTCGAGATTCGGGTGAATATACACTGCTACGACTTCCAATCTACGGTCGAAAATAATCATTTATACGTAATCTGTTATCATAACCAAAATAATTCATCCTCATTTGATTGCTGACCTTTCTAAATAATCTCTGGCTACCTCCTCCAGCAGATGTAGGATAATAAATGTAAATGTTGTGATCTTCAGCAGATACTGGCTTTTCCACAAATGGTTTGTTAAATGTAACACCATTAACTTCAACATGATCTTCTGATTCCACCAATTCATGATCTAAAAACAATTTTTTGTGTAATTTTTATAAAATAATGGTAAAAAAATAGGAGAAAACTGATTTATTTAATGACATACGTTTAGGATCAGATGAATCTCTATCTAAGACAGCATATCTTGGAATTTCAATGCCTTCACTCTCTAAGATAGCATAGACTCTTCTACGGTCCTATAAAATATATAATCTATATAATATCCTCTAGTATACATAATGTTTCATAATATTTACCTTATATGGCTTACCTGAATATCATACTGCATTGGTAAATTATTGATAATGAAAGGATTTCTAAGATTAGCATAACTTATAGCTTTATCAAGAGGAAAACCTTTACTATGGAAGCTTATTAAACAATCAACAATTGGCCAATCTTCTACTGATTCCTATAAATAAATTATCATTAAATAATAAATCAATGGTCCACCTGGCTTTTATTATTTTACCTTTAAAATGACTTCTTCAGGAAATACTATTATTTTAATGTACTCGAATTCTTCTAATCTTGTTAAAATTTCCTTCATGGGTTTACTTTGAGACTTTTTTGCCATCGCACAGACTCCAACCAGAACTTGCTTCCCTTCCCCCTCCAAATCACTCCCAACCATGCATCCATCATCATTGCTGCACCCGTCCGACAGTTCGGCCTAAATGAAAAGGACAATTAGTAAAATGTTATTAATTCTACACCCATATATAATTATATAAACAATCATTTAAAAGTATGTAATAGAACTAAATGAAGATAATTAAAAATGAATTGTTAATATGATTTAAAATATTTAAATATTATTGATTACATAATTATACTGAAAGAAGATAATGCAGCAAAACATATTCCTAATATAAATTGCAGTATTTAATACTAGATTTTAAACAATTAATATAAAATAATTAAAAATTACTTGGATAAAACTACCATAATTTGCCAGTATGGTTCTGCTTCATTATCACAATCACAGATATAAACATCTGGAATAGTTGTAGATGATGAAGGATCCGTAATTTCCATTATAAATTTACATTTAACATTTATTGTTAATAAATTTTATCACACTTTGAAATTTATATAAAATTTGTGCACATATACAGGAACATATAAATGCATCTAATAAAAGCTTTATACCAATTTATTTTTAGACCACTAAATATCAAGGCAGTATTTTTTCATGAGTCATCAGATCATTTTAAGATAGTTAATTAGATCTTATAAATTAAAGATTACTAAAAATATTATTATGCGTATTAATAATGAAAAATACATCTTTTTACAAGATGATTATCAGATATAATTTCATCCAAAGCTTGCACTTCAAATAGCATAAATGTAAACATATAAATGTAATTATATATATATAATGCAAGTTAAATACGTGTAATTAATGCCTGTTTTAAGTTTATAGGTAATTAGTTATACAAAAATTTATATGGATTAAAAATATTTTATAGCTAATAATTTTAATTTTACAGTATTATAGATGACATACAAATTACAAGAAGCTGCATATTGTAAATAAACTAATTTTCTAACCTTTGTTGCAACATGGACAACAATTTCTGCACAATCATGAATATTGATGAAATATAGAACATACAATTGTAATTTTTCTTATTGTAAAAGGTTGAATTAATTTTGGAAAATAAACAAAAATTTTTTTCACATGCAATAAATTAAACTTACTCTTTTTGATGAACGATATATAGAAGAAGCAACAGGACCCACAAGGGTTGGTTGTACAGTATTTATATCCCCTACATAGAAAATTGGGCGACTGGCACTCCGTAGACCCTGCCAAGTATGATTTATTTCTAATTAAACAAGATCATATAATGACTGATATAACATTTATCATTGAAGATTGATCACAAAGATTACTGACCATGCTTTTGTTACAATTATTGTAATATTATCTAAACTAAATCACAAGTTATTGAACGTTAATTACTGTCTCTCTCTTTAATACTAACATTTTTATTGAATATTTAATTTTAGAAAAAAATAAAAGCTATTATTATAAGATTATCATAAAATATACCATTATAAAATAGATTTTAGAATATTAATTAATGGTTTTATATAATAAATATATTTTTAACTTATTCCTTAAAACTAAGCAATCATTTCTATTTACCTGATAACCATGTTCCAATTCAGTGTAAGACATGTCAGAACGGGGTTCATTGAGGAAAAAAACTTGTTCAACTTTGATTTAGAAAACCTACTAAATCCTGTAAGAATGAAATATATTGATTTTCTACTTTCAACTTATAAATAATAAAGTATTACATTTGCTATTAATGCGTTAATTGTACCTAACAACTGATATAAAGATATGTTCAATAAACTATTATAAATGTTATTTAACATGATTATAAGTTAATCATGTTAATTTGTTTCAATTTGTTAAATTTACGTATGTTCGTGAGATACGTTGATAAAAATGTAACTGAAAAAGGTAACCTCGACAATTGATTCTGCATTGTCTATAGAAATTTGAATTTCATACATGACAGAAATAGAATTTAATCATTTGAAGCTGTAAAAGAAAATTAAAGATACTCGAATTACATTTTAACTTCGTATATCATAGATTCAAATATATAATTTGACTTCTATATCATGATTACTCCAAACTCCTTCATTAAACTCACCGATCTAAGGTTTAAATTAGTGTTAAATTACGGCACAAAGAATAACAATAACAAATGAATAAACAATGTTTAACGCCTGATCGATTTTAAAATTTTTATCAGTGCTCTTCAAGTTCAGACATCTTGTCAAACTTGAATCTCGATCTCTCGTATCGTTGAAATACTACGCATCCGGTTTGAATGAAATATAACACGGGTGTTCAAATAATCTGCAACGATAAACTATTAACACTTGTAAATCAGTTTTTTCCATCTTAACTTACGAAGAATTCAGACCTGAATAAATAACAAATGTCTATTTTATTGTGCATTAACTTTATTTCAATATCATTTATAAAACGTTATTGCATATTTACATTGTAATAATTTCACATTAATTTGGGGTTCATTTTTTACTTATTTTGCACGGTGAATTTTGTATACTTGAACAATAAAATCCAATTGAGCAAAATAATAATCGTACATTTATATGTGTCTTTAGAATATTTGTTAAAAAATATTAACATAGCAACTACATTCTTCTTTATTAAAAAATTAATAATTAAATCAAAATTATTTTCAACTGTGAAATCAAAAGATTATTATATATTGTCAATATTTCAGTATCACCAAAAAATTTGGAAAATGTTGAAATATTCACAATATATATTTTTAATTGAATTTCTTCTATGTAACTTAAATAACAACATTGGTAAATTTAATTAAGCTGTTTGCTTGTCATTATTTACGTTATTTAATTTCTAACTTTTAAATATAAGGATAAATTCGTAAGTTCTAATGTAATAAGAAGAGAATTATATACAAAAATTAAAATTTAAGAAAATGAAGCAAAAATTGTACAGCACTTACGCATATAACGAAATATTTGATAAATATGTTTACAAATATGGTACATATTATGTATAAAAAGGATAAGAAAAATATATTAAAAATTCAACAACCTTGAATATAAATAAAATACAATAATTTTAAGTCCACAGTAATTAATTTTGTTTTACTAAAATTTCCAACATTAAAATTAAATGTATAAATTATTAATGTCTATTAACAGTAGTCAATATCATATTTCATTATGTTATTGCACTAGGTTTGATTTTTTTAAATTAACCATAGCTCATTGACTGGTCTTTTATAGATAATATCTATAAGATAACAATATCATGAAATCAACGAGATAGCGAAGTGATTCATTAAATATGGACTATAAATAGTTTATGTAAAGTTATAAAAGTTAGTTTTAATAATGCGAAAATTCGTATGCAAAATTTGTACTAATATCTTATGCATGTAAGTATTATCAGTGACATTATTTTTCGTCGCTGACTATTTATAGTCATTTCTTTGAGCCAAACGAAGGTTGAATTTTTAAGTTTCATTTAGCTGAAGGAATGGTATCAGTTTTTTCTTAATGTTTGTATTCTATTTACTATCAGCCCATTGGCCAGACATTAACCGTCATTGCGATTTCATTGACACGAGTTTCCGGGAGCGCGCTCGTGCTTCTGTACGAATATTCGTATATTCGAACCAAAGAATATTAGGAATTAACGTTGTGTCACGTAATAGTAAATACTCCGATATCCGCCTGAAAATACAAAATTATATACAGTAAATATGATATTTTCATTTTGTAATAAAGATAATATAAAATAAACAATGTACCATGAAACAATCATAGGAAACATCGGTGTAAGGACTACATGCGTAACTATGAACCATACTATTCCCAATATAATTCCTACAAATGCACCACACAGGACTTGAGAAATAGAATGATACAATAAGTAAACCCTACTGTAAGTCACTAAAATAGCAGTAATTATAGAAGCAGCTATAATGGTAATTCTCCAAAATCTTTCTAAAATACTGCTATTATTGTTATAGTGTAACCTAAAATAAAAATTTAAGAAATATAATAATTGTAATAGGTGTAATTCTCATATATATTAAGAAAACAGAAGTACATTACCTGATGCATATAAAAAGTGTGATATATGCAGCAAAAAACCACATAAATTGTGCATGCATTGAAGGCATACCATATTCAACAGAAACACTATCTCGTCTCATTGGTCTTGCTTCGCATATTGTATGTTTCAATATAAAATTTATAAATTCATTAATTATAACTCCACTAAAAAATGCAATCTAAAAAAATTGAAATCATGTGTCAGAAATAAAAGATCAGTTTTATGTGCATATTTGTAATGTTTTCAAAATGTTTACTCACTGTGTGCAAGTCTCTTCTAAAGAGAATCAAAGTTATGAAACCAGTTATAATAGCAAATGGTATCAAACTTATTAGAGCTAATAGTTTTCCAAATACATCACCTGAAAATAAAAGAATATTTTTTTAAAAATTCAAACAGAAACACCATGCAAATATTCTTTTAAAATATATATGAACATCTAAGGATAAAAAAATTTTTAGTTTCTCATATTATTTATTAAATTACATATGTATTATAATATGAATGTTATAGTGTATTTTATTTTCAACTTTTAAAACACATGCACAAATGTCAAATAGATGAAAACTATTGAAATATATATGATAACATGAGACAAAGTTGTTGTATATGGTATATGTATAATTTTATTAGAAAATAAAGAGCAAAAATAAAAACAGTAAACCTAGTAGAAATTATGCTGGAATTGTACAAAATACTTGCCTTGGGGGTATTCGACTAAAGTAAGAGATAAAGGAATCCATTCTGGATTTTCGACAGTATCTATGAGTCGTGATTTAACTTCATGAAACAATTTGTCGTCAAACGATGCCATGTTATCGAAATTTTTGAAGTGACCATAACTCGGACAACTCACCGCGCAGCAACAATCATGGAAACTACGGTTACATCTGGTACATCTTCTGCTGTAATGGAAACCGAGGATTTCCCTGATGTGAAGAAATGCTCAAATCATTTTTTAGAGAGTGTAATCTCTTGTAAAACGAAGTGTATTATAATAAAAAATCTTTATTTGTACAGATAAGATAAATTCATATATTGATATTTTATTACGCGTGCTTTTCTTCACGTTGCATATGATGCATACTTTACGTAGTTGGATGCATCTATCTAGTGCCTTTCTAGTTGCTTTTTGCTTCGTGGTCATATACATGGCGAATAATAATACATGTATGAATGGTAAAAACGATCATTTTGAAAATGAATAGAATAAAATGTATAAAACATAACTATATGTAACGAAAAAACTATAAGTAAGTATACAAAGTAAAAGGAAATCTATTCTCCAAGCTGTATTCTTCTGAATATAAAATTGCAGTAGTAATTCGTAGTAGATTTTAAAAAATCGTGTAAACTTGTTCAGTCTCCTAAAAAATTGTTTGGAAACAAATATTCAAATTTAATCTTTTCTAAAAATCAATAGTTTGTGAAATTTTTTAAGTTCAGAAGAGAAAAACATGTTTTTAAAATGTTTATCAAAAAATAATAATTCTCGAAACTATCTGCCGACTAGGTATATGTACTTTGAGTTACTTTGACGCCTGCGTGTTGCTTTTGATTACGAACGTGCAGAACCAATTAAAGCAGGTCTACACAGCATGAACGAAAATTTGTCGTTCGGTACTAAATTGCTCTCGCTGAATAACGTGTATAAAAATATATAATATAATTATAAATATATGTTATAATCGCATTAATAAATGTTTATAATGTATTATATTTGTTGCATTATTATATCCTATATTTTACGTTGCGAGTATAATATATAAAAGTTTTGCAATCGGTTATGTTATTGTTTGGCAATGTTTCTGAATTTTAGGATATAAGATACATGTTCGAAATACCCAAACTAGTGACTTAAAAAGAGAAGTCACTATTTGAGAATAGTGCATAACACGTTTATACGTTTCGTACTGCGCAAGAAGCGGGAGAGGTAGCAAATCGGAGAGTTGCGTGCTGTTTTATTCGGTGTTTGCTTCCTGTTTGTGGTATGAATTTTAGTTACGATGTGATATAATTTACTTTTCCTTTGAGTTTACGTTTAATTTCTTTACTGTTTTTTATATTTTCCAGAATTTCGTAAAAAACTGCGTTTATCTTACGTTTGACGAGGTCTTACGTGCTTGTGCACCCGACAAACATTTTTTAGACTATATAATGGGTTAATATTTTAGGTAATGTACAACTCTTTGTGTATTTCATTGCATATTATGAATTCAGCATAAATGTTGCATCTTATAAAAAATGTAATATTAACTTCATGAATTTTACAATAAATGTTCTACTTATGTGTCATTATTGTTAGTTGTGTATATATTATTCTGTTTGTAGCTTTTATATTGGAATGTTATATGACAGCTTATAAAACACATGGCAGACCAGAACAGTACAAATTGTGATGCACTTTGTGCAAATGATGAAGTTGAAATTGAAAGTCTAAACAAGAGGTTGTTACAGTTATTGTCTGTGACGAAAACTCCATCAAAAGCTGATGTTAAAAGTAGCACATCTCAGCCATTGTGTAATATTAATAATGATAGTAGTGACAGCCTTAGAGATGAAACTAAAGCATCTAATTCACAGATGTTTAGTCATTATAAATATGATTGTTCCTTTTTACATCATGATGCGCCAGTTAATTTGTCTACTGTACCAAATTATCTACCACCCATTGGTGTATTTTGGGACATAGAAAATTGTCATGTTAGTATTCAAATTAAACTTTAAAATTCATAATATTTTATATTAAAAAAATAATTATTCTAGGAATTATATTAAATATATGATCATTGCAGGTTCCGAAAGGAAGGTCTGCCATAGCTGCAACACAAGTAATTAGGGAAAAATTTTTTAGTGGTTATAGGGAAGCAGAATTTATTGTGGTATGTGATGTTTGTAAAGAGAATAGTCAAGTTGTAAAAGAATTGAATGATGCTCAGGTAAATTTATTAAGAATATATTCAGAATATATTTTAGATTCTTCTACTATGTATTATATATATATGTTATATTTTATTATTTTAGGTCAATCTAATACATGTAGCGAAAAGATGTAAAAATGCTGCTGATGAGAAGCTTAAGCAATCTATTAGGAGATTTGCTGATATTCATGGAAGTCCAGCAGCTGTAATTTTAATATCTTGTGATATTAATTTTGCTGCGGATCTTAGTGATTTACGTTACAGAAAGAAAATTCATGTGATACTTTTACATATGAAGAATACATCTGAAGCATTAATAGTATGTGCTAATGAGCATTATGATTTTTTAGAACTTATGGAATCACTGCCGTCCAGGACTGTAAAGGTAAATTAATTAAAAATTCATTCTCTTCTTCTTCTATGTTCCTTCTATATTTTTATTTAAAAGGAAACTGGGGAAGCTATAACTTTATTTTTATGTAGTGTGTCTTAAATACTTGTGTTTGCAATAGCATGCTATGGACTATTAAATATCTCACTATAAAACTTACCTTTAATTGTATGAAAAATGGCTTTCAGGTTGCTGTACATTATGACCTTCTAGTTAGCAACCTTCCTGAAGATCAAAATGTTGTATCCATTAAACGTCGTCTAAAGCAATTATCTGAAAATTGTGGTGGCCGAGTAGTAGAAATTCAATCAAGTACTGCAATTGTCCGCTTTACTTCAAAAATCTTTGCTATCAGGTATATGCTTACCTTAATGTTTGATTTTTTATCAATCATATCTCTGCAATGTGCCAATTAATAATATTTAAAAGTATGCTTATGCTTAAAGAGAAGTATTTGATTACAATAGTGTTATATTAAATACGATCATGGCATCCAAATAAGTGATAACCATAAATCCATTATTTGAATAAACCGCCTTTTGTGACCAATGAGACACTTCTAGTTACAGATATTCTATTGGTCTGTTTAGCATTAATGAAAAAAAAGGTCCTTACAGTAGTAGGGATAAGTACATAAATAAGGTAGAATTCAAACAAAGAACAGCAATGTAACGAACATAGTGGCACTGTAGGAAACTTATAATTTTGATTCGTATAACGTATTTCATATATGTGTGCAATTGAGTTTAGTGTTAAAATATTAATATTCTCTGGTATATTATTATTATTTATCGTTTTATTTATTTATATTATATTATAATGTTGACATAATGTAATGATTTTATTTACTTGTAAGGTAAGTTGAAAATACAAAGATATATTTAACAACAGTTAATCCAGTCTGTGAAATGAAGTATTTAACAAATTATTAAATAAAAATATATAAAGTTTCTTTGAAAAATTAACCGATTTCAATTTGTATCATAAATATATTAAGTGAAATCTTCAAGGTCATTTATAGACCAAATGATTGGGCTATTGTAATCAACTATGCTTAATAACAATGTGACTTTTTTTGTAGGGCTCAGAAACGTATGGATGGCGAGATTGTCCTTGGTTCGAAAATTTGTGTAAAATTTCAAAAAGAGAAAAGGAATAATTTCCATAAAATTCAAGGTATTTCTGTTACATGCTTTGTTTGTTGTTTTCTTTTTTCTTTGGAAGTTCTATTATGTTATTGAAAAAGATTTAATAATGTATCTTTATAATTCTAGGAAATTCTACAGGAAAGAATACTTCTATAAGTGAATCAGAAATTGTTACTAGTTCTCCTAAACAAATGTATAGTGCGAGCGCTTCGTTAGCGGCTGGGAGAGCCCTTCATGTTCCACATTATCAATCTTCGTCACCTGTTATTGGAGCATATTCCGGATGGAGTGCTCACTGTGCTCCTGTTCCAGCGCCACCAGGGTAATTTCAAATTTTCGAGATACACTTGGGTGTAACGGTAGATTCTTTTTAGATAAAAATAAATTGGAAAATTTTTATGAAAAATTATGATGAAAATCCGAGAGAGAGTCTTGGAGTCGCAAGTAGACACTGTCCTTGCTTGATTCGGACAATGACGTTAAAGAAGCTTTGATCTTATCTGATTTAATATTTAAAAAAAAATAGTAATATTTGTTATTAATGTTTGATAATTAAATATTTTTCCATATTCTTTTTTTGCAGAATAATACAACCGCCATCTATTTTTGTTGGGAGACCATATTCAAATAATAATAATGTAAGTTTTAATAGAAATTACAATGAATTATCAAGGGTCCAATCTCCACTGCTTTGGCAAATTTCTGGTTCTCAACAATTTAGTCATATGTGGGAAGAACAGTATAAAGTATGTAATTTTATGAAAATCGATTTTATAGAGTAAAGTATATGATTATTATTATTATTTTTGCATGAATGAATAATTTTAAGGTGGAAAAGACAAAAGTACTTAGTAGAAGGATTCATATCCCGCAGGCTCGGGATAATGGAGTAGCGAGTAATACATCTTCTCGTACTCCTGAAAATTTAAGACGTATTAGAGGAACGCACACGTCTTTTGTTCAGTCTGCTGAATGGACTGGATCAAGACAACAACATCCTTCATTAAATACTTCATCAAGTTTCAATGGAACTGGTAAATATCTTATTTTCCTATTGCAGCTTTTTTTAATTCAAGACCGCAATAACCATCTATTTTTGCTATTTTATAGGTCATGCTCAGCCAAATTTTAATCGTCGTAGTCCATCTCCATTGTGTGACCTGCAACCAAGAGAACGACAACAGTGGAATGGACAGGTATAGTTATTCAAATCTGTTTCAATGTTAATACATATGTATTGCATAATATAATTTTTGTTTAAGAATCAACACTCTGTACCTTCACGAAGTTCTAGAACGCCTTCACCTTATGAGAATACAGTACAAACAGCAAACCAACAAAACAGTCACACTTCACCTTATCATTTAGGTGATGTAGAAAGCGAAGAAGTTGAGGTATAACTTATGCTTCCTTAATTTTTCATTACTATCAAAAAACCTATAATTACCTATCTTTTTTTATGTTTTAGAAATTTTTCAATCCAATAAATAATCATAATGGAAGTTCGGTGAGCAACGAAACATGTACACCTATCGAATTGCAAGTAACTAATTTAGACCAAAGTATTAACCCAAAAAAAATGCGACACATGCTTGCCTCTATTTTCTTAGAACATGTGATGGTAAATAATTATTCAGTCACATCGTTAATGTTAATAATTTTCAACTCAATAATAATTTTATTCTGGATATTTTTAGGTGTTAAATGTTTCTATGTTTACGCAATCTGATGGTAACTTTGCAGCAAGCGTTAAAGTACCTTCTTTATCAGATGCGCAGTACGCAATTTCTCAATTACATCGTCGTAAAGTAGGATATAAACGTATTTTAATAGCGTATGCTCACAGCGGTAGAGCAAGCCCTCAAGTTGTGCGAGCTCAAATCGTAATGTTGTTGCAAGAAGTACCAGGCCATAAACTTCCACTTTTTAAATTTCGAGAAATGTACGAGTGTCGTTTTATGATTTCCATCAGCGTATCCGAACTATATAAAATGAAAGATGTTTGTATTGTGACGGAAGATCCTGGCGGTAGAATGGTATCCCTCAATCCAGATCACAGGAACACTCCATCGCCATGTTTCAATACTACAACTCAGGTATTTTAAATTTGATATTTTACTATCTAAATAATATACAAATTTTAAATTTACAATGATGTATATCAAGCCGAGTTCGAGTTTTTCCAGTAAAAGTAGAGTCATTACTCCTTTTACTGTTGAGAATCAGTGACGATAACCCGAAGCGTTTAAAATCTTCTGAAATGAAAATATATACTTCACTAATTCATAAGTATATTTGTACAAACTATAAAATACATATTTAATTATCAGGAGGAACAAGTAGAGTTACCCTATTGTACTATTCATACGTTAAAACCGTGGTCGGATAAAGGATGGGCTGAACAGAAAGTAGCGTCGCTTCCAAACGTGAGAATTTCGCTGAAAGTTCTTGATCCACGTATACATCAATTGCTGACGATGCATAATGGAAGCTTACCATTGCCTAGGTATCTGTTACAAGTCATATTAAATTTCCCTATCTTTATCGATGAATTATATATTTATGGTAAATTTTTTCAGTTTGCCAAATTGTTATGAAGCTGAATTTAAAGAAAAATTACAAGTCTGTGAAAATGGAGTACCTTTAGAACACTTAGTATCCTGCTTATCATGTGTTGAATTAAAACAGGGTATTGGTAGTGTGAAATACCTTATTTGGTCCGGGAATAAAACTCACGATAGTAATCACGAAGGTAAGTAATTAGTTAATAATACATTGATGATAAAATTTAAATTATTGATCCTTTCAGAAAACAAGTGTGTGAGTCCTCCCCTTGCAAATCAGTTAGCACTTTTTAGTCGTGAATTAGTTGATCTATTAAAAACTGCTCCACATTGCCAATTGCCATTTAATAGATTTATACCTGCATACCATCATCATTTTGGAAGGCAATGCAGGGTTGCAGATTATGGGTTCACTAAACTTATCGACTTACTAGAAGCTCTTACTCATACTGTGCAGGTAAATTAAAAAAGTTCAAAGTTTGTTGAGAACCATTTACATCTGAACTGTTTATTTTAGGTAATGGGCGAAGGAAATAATCGTGTAGTAACATTATCGCATCGTGCACAAGTACGTCGTTTTACGTCAGATCTATTAAGAGTTTTAAAGTCCAAAGCTAGTAAACAAGTAGCACTCTCAGAATTTCCAAGTGTTTATTCCAGAGTAATAGGTAAAGATTTCTTTTTTAGACTTTCTCAAATGTTGTGAAGGTAAAACATAAAAATATTTTATACAGCTAAACCGTGGGATATTGTGGATTATGGTGTATGCGAAATTGAGGATATTCTTAGCGAGGTATCAGAAAATACTGTCGTGGTTACTACGATTAGTGGTGGAGATAAAATGATAGCGATTCCTAAACGGGAACAAACAGCGGAAGAAATGGAACGAACAAAGCAATTCGCAGTCGAGGTAAAATATATATACATTAAAAATATTGTAAGAAAATCAATTTGATAACTATAGCAATGCATTCGCTTTCGCTCAGGTAATAGAACTACTGCGGCACGCTCCTCAATGTAGAATGCAATTCAATAAATTTGTACCATCGTATCATCACCATTTCGGCCATCAGTGTCGCGTATCAGATTATGGTTTCACTAAATTAATCGAATTGTTTGAAGCTATACCAGAAGTAGTTAAAATAGAAGATGACAATTCTGGCGAAAGACAAATTTCTTTAACTGAAAAAGAAGGCCTCCGCGTACTTTCTGAACAAATATCGAAGTTAGTCACGCGATCGAAAGGTTGTCTTAGCATTACAAGCATCGCTCAACATTTCTTAAGACAATTTGGTTATGCATTGAAACCAGAATTATTTGGATGCACGTCCATATTGCAACTTATGCAAAAACTTGGAAACACTGTAAAGGTATAAAGGTGAAACAAATTATAAGTTTATTCCTACATTGAAATAATGTATTTATAATCTGTAAATTATGTAGATCATGCATCTGACAACTGGACCTACAATTGTAATGATTAACAAGTCTCACTTGCAACAACTGACTTTGCAATGTCGTCGGTTGTTAATGGATAGAGCACAAAATAAGATGCCACTTAAGGAGTTTCAACAATTATATGTTCAGTATTACTTAAAATCGTGTAATATAGATGAACTCAAGCAAAACTTGTCCAATGTTGTTCAAGTAAGTTACAATTTTACTTGATCAGATAACTATTTCTGTAAAGAATTTACAAAGTTACATGAATATGATTTCAGTTTTCAATGGTGAACGATGAAGAATTTATACAACTTACTTCGTTACATTCTTTCGCTTGTAATTTATATCGAGTCATGATGAATCATGGTGGAACATTGAAATTCTCACAGTTTGAGACTGCATATTTATCTACTATAGGATCTGTCTGCAAACCTGCAGAGTACGGTTATCCAACAATTTTTTCACTCCTGCAGGCTTTACCTTGTACAGTAACGATAAAATTATCACGGCGAAAAAAGTATATTATATATCTGAACAGGAACATAGCTGGTAAGTAAACGATACATATATAATTATATTACAAATTCATTTACTTACAGAAATTTAAATTTATTTCATGAACAGTTGCTGGTATGCCATTACCACCAACTTACACATCAGCATCGTCGTATCGTGATACGGATTCTAGTAACGAATCGTTTGAAAGCGATTCGTCTTTTCGTATTAACGTTTCTAGTAATTCAATTACATCAGAGGAGCGTGCAAAATGGGCAGGACAAACTGTTGAGAATCAAAGTTCTTGGAAGCAGACTGATGAGAATAATTTATGGTCGAAAGAATCTGAAAAATCATGGAAATCATCAGCTTCAGAAAATCAGTTAGCTAGTTGGTCGTTACAAGAAAATGGAAGCGAAAGTTTTATTAAAAATTTAATGCATACTTCAATTATATCGCGTGGTTTTCCACCTCCACCTCCTAAACCAGATTCTCCACCTGAGGTATTTTTAAGCTTTAATAAAATATGTTGTCTCTATGTACTTTTTATTTAAATATAATGCATAAATTGCAGGAAAATTTGAACAAAAACCAATGGGATTCATCAGTTTGGGTGACTCCAACAAAGTTTATGTATCCACAGGAGGAACATCCTACTAATGTGCAGGTAAATATTACTAACTTCATCGTTTAACAATTCCTTGTTCAGAGTAACAATTTATAATTTTATTACCTTCTTTATTAACAGGTTCCCCCTATCACATTACCTCCTTCTTGGAACCAACTTGTGTCCAGTGATAGTGCATCCAGTTTACTATCGCCAACAAAAAATTTGTTACCAGCTGCAGCAAATCCTTTAAACCCACGTACTTCACCCTACTATTCCTCTAAACTTAATTTAGTTGTCGCTCCTCATCCTTCTGAGTTGCCACTACCTTCGTTATCCTTAACTCCTAAGAAAAATGTTATGTCCAATGAAACTCCCCTAAAAAAATCAGAAAATATTAATAATTCAGCAGAAGAAATGACTCTTAAAAACAATGGAAATGATAGCAATAGCGTGGAAGATGATAACGATAAGGAAAAATATAATACTCCTGTAAAGCAGTGTAAGTAGTGCGTGATTTTCAATAATTGTCATTTACATTTGTATAGCATACAACATGATTTTTACAGCGTTTACGAGTAAACGTCGTTTAGCTGCTCAGTTTAATCGACCTATTGAGTCGTGAAGAATAAAGTGAAGTAGGAAAAGTGTACAAACGCATCAAGTACGCTAAAGAAGTGAAGATTACCAGCATCGAAAACATCATGTAGTGTGTTGATATAATTAATAAAGGAGGAATTTATAGCATCTCGGTAGGCTGTCACACAGCGGGTCAATACCTACACACCATTCCTCCGAATGATGGTAGGTACCCCTCATTTATATTTAAAAATATACGGTAGTAATATATCGATTTGATACATACAGAATAAAAGAACAGAATTTATTTTCAAGAAGTATGAAAATATACATATATATATATATAAATATCTATATACTAAGTGATTATAATTTCTGATTATGAAAATATAAGTGTGCGGCGTTTATACCGAGTGATATACACTGATTGTATTATGTATCAAATTCATGTAGCATTTTTCATACTGTGATATAGAATAGAAAGTGCAAATGATATGTAATGATACACAAGAACAAAAATTTATAAATGGGTAATAATTGTACACCTTTCGTAGGATTGGGTCAAAATTCTATAGTAAATTTTACTTATTTCGTTATGCTAAATACATCATTTGAACGTAAACCGGATGATATTTTGAAAAT
This sequence comes from Megachile rotundata, assembly GCF_050947335.1. NCBI lineage: Eukaryota > Metazoa > Arthropoda > Insecta > Hymenoptera > Megachilidae > Megachile > Megachile rotundata. Next base: position 14,179,163 of record NC_134990.1, read on the forward strand.
AAAATTTCGTTTATCATATACACGAATATTAGATACTCATTTATATTTTATAATATTATATAACAAAATACGTATCAATTCAAACTTTATTGGCTCAACCCTATCCGTAAATTATTGGGAAAAGCGAATTGTATTCAAATATTGAAGATCGTTAAAATTATCTACATGATAATGTTATTAACAATTACAACATTGAATGCAATTCATTTTGTATCGTGTATACATTCTACTTTGTATTTTTAATTGTACAATTATTTTTCTCATTCGTGTCAGAAATTTTCTTTCACTATTATCTGTTCATTTTTATAGCATACATGATTTAATTATATCATGAATGATTGTGTATGATATTTTGAAATGTTATGCTATTTTGTTGTATACATGGAAATATTTTTAAGAAAATATTTATTGAACTTAATATAATAGTCACTATTAACTGAAAATCATAAAAATGGAACAACCGTATATTGTTTATAAAGTGAAATTTTTATTGAAACTAATCTGCTAAAAACATGACAAGTAATAAATGTTTTATCAAATATCAGACAACCGAAAGAATGCAACAATTGCATCGATCAGATGTTGTAGCATCCAATGTTACTTTTAGTAATGATACTATTTTGTGAAAATGTTTTCTATTTTCAGTATCAAGTGAGAAAGATTAGAAAAAAAAAAGAGATATAATGATGTTCATTATTTAGAAAAGTACGTGATTAGTAGATCTAATGCATGATGCAAGTGAATCTTTTTGAATTGTATGTAAATGATCTCATATTTTACTTTATTTTTAAAATGCGTTTTATCGGGAATATTATTATGTGTACAATTTCGAAAGCGCGAGGGAGCCTGAATCAGAAATATTAGTTATGCATTGCTAGATTTATGCACAACAGTCGCCACGTCAAATTATATTCTAAATTCGGTACATTGCCAAAAATTTCAAAGTATAACGATAAATCGATTCATTGGTATTAAATTTACATAATTCATTAAACGACAATCATATATTAGTATTTTAGTATTTTAGGCTTCCTAAATTCAGTTTCTATTTATTTAAATCGAATGAAGTAATTTTGTTATGTATTACTATATTTATTACGTAGGAATGAATTCTATTGTATTTTATATTTATATGAAAAGAATGATAATTTTTACCTTTGCTTTTTAACTTCCATAAATATTCCAGTTTATATTTTCTATTAGTCACAGTATTTTTGTTATATTTCGAAACATTTATTATACAAAATCAATTCTATGGATACTTATAATTTATGGCACATTTTTTATCTATACATGTACAGCGTGTAATATCATTCTGACTAATAGAAAATTAAATTGGTCCTTATGCAAGAAATATCAAAATAAGATGTAATAATTTTATAAAAAGATTTTATTGTAATAACAAATATAAACAAAATTGTAAAGTATAAATAATAATTGGAATATTCTAAATGAGTATTTAATAAAATAATTTGTTACACATGTACAATAGATTGTTTTGATATATTGTTAAAATAAGAAATTAATAAAAACAAATTAGTTAAGAAACATGGAAACCTTTTGTCATAAATATTTTAACATTAATCATATAATTATCACACAAAAAGAAACTGAACACAGTGTCAAATTTTATAAATTAATTTATTTTATGTATTACAGAGTCTATACAATGATGCAAACACAGTTTTATCAGAAACTGAGATATATATGTTACATCAGTTAACAATCTATGCATATTTATTATTCATACCGCTACCAACAGGACCATGTCTTCGTTCCCAAATCATACGGTGCTTTTGTTTCATAAATGCACTGCGTGCATCAAGTTTTATACCCAGATCACCATCTATGTTTCAATAAAATATCACAGTTAAACAATTTGTACAGTTCTTGCTATGATCATATTCTTATTTACCAGTAAATAAATTATATAACATTTAATATATTAGACAGTAGTTTACTGAATTTAATAAACTTACATTTTATGAACCAGGCATTGGCAGTATCTTCATAAGTTTTATATAAATCTTTACACATGGTTTCTCTATCATCACCATGTACCCAACAACAATGTTCATAACGATTTCTTAATATACTAAGTATTTCATCCTCCACCATTCTGACAAAAGATGTAACAAAAGAAATATGATAGTATAGGAAAAAAGATGGTAACAGCCAGATAATCACATGTGATTAGTAAGAGACTTCATATAGGAATTTATTATAAAATAATAAACTTACTTATCACGTAAAAATTGTGAATTAGCTTCCTGGATACAAACTACGTCGAGTTCATGACATTCATCAATTGTTGGAACTCGACGAAATTTTTGATGATACCAGGGATACTTCTTTTGATTCGGTAGAACAATATTTTCTGTCAACAATAAGAAATGTAAGGTGTCATTGATTATTTCTTTTTATATTTAATACAATAATAACATAACCAAATGGTTGATTAGATAATACCTCGGAAATATTCGACTGGTGCATCCAGAATGTAAATTACTCTTTTTAAAAACCGACCGACTGGATTTGGTTCCGGATCCATGTCGTTGCGAAGTTAATTCACTGAACACAATCGAAAAAACAAGTTATTTAATACATTAATAGATTATTTGAAATTACAGGTTTCTTCCCGTGGTCCAAGGACCATGGAATAAGTACTTTTAAAAAACTCCACCATCTAACTAGTTACTATCTACTGTCTAACACATGAATAATAATTTTCGGTCATTATAAGTGTAGTATTTATTTCTTTTTTTTAATATTCCCATTCCTTTCTTCTGCTATCACCTTCTTTAAAATTTAATGAATTTATTTAACAAATTTATGTAGCTTTTTTGAATTTACGCATTTGTGGCCCTCAGTACACATACTCAGTAATCCAAATTTCCCAAGATTTAACATTCCAAACCTTTAAATTCCTCAGTATATAAATTTCTTAATTTTTATGTTTCTAAGACTTTATATTTCCAAATTTGAAATGCCTAATTTTCTTTCTTCCGTTCTTATAATTTGTCTACTGTATATATGATCGATAAAACAGGAAGCAATACGGTGATATAAATTACGGCAAAGTTGTACGAAATGTGTAAACTGCATATAATTTGTTATCAACTGGATAATAACATTTTGTATTTAAATATTTATATATATATTATTAGATTTACATAAACAAATAAATAAATAAAATATTTTCTATTTCTAGTAATTTTTGTATGCATAGTGGTAAGCCTGGTTCGTCGTCACAGTATAAAAGGAAGTTACAGGAAGTGCTTCCTCCATTTTCATCGTCGTTGGCAAGATGGTAAGTACGAGTGTTGCGTGGCTTTAAAATAATTCAACAAATTAGTTTATAATCGTGTTCCATTTTCAACATAAAAACAATTTAGTTGTTGTAGTCATCTTAGTTAATATCAGAATGATCATGAATTCATCTTTATTTAGTAAAAGAATTAAAATATATTGGAATATCGTAAAAACTTTGTGCACTGCATGACGAACATGTGCTTGATTAATATCCACTTTATTAAATGATGATTTAGATTAAAAAGTTTATGGTTATTAACTGAATAACTTTGAAGAAATGCTCTAGGGCGGTCTGACTCATAAAATAATTATTAATATTTTTTAATATTTATTATATATTCTATACTTATCATAAAACTTATTGTACAGTCACATAGAAAATTCAGTGCACCCCGCCATGGGTCTATGGGATTCTATCCCAAGAAAAGGTCTCAAAGACATCGTGGTAAAGTTAAGGCCTTTCCTAAAGATGACCCGAGCAAACCAGTTCATCTAACGGCTTTTGTTGGTTATAAGGCGGGTATGACTCACGTGGTGAGAGAAGCCGATCGTCCTGGCTCAAGTGAGTAAACGCAGAACTTCTAATTTCTAATTAAATAATAGTCAATAATCAGAATTGCATACAGTTTTATTACTTATTAACACTGTTGCATATTTTATATTAATCGACACGATGACCTTAGTCTGATAAACACAGCAATGTGTTGGTCAACTTTGGTTGCGGTATAGGAGCTGCTTGATATTGTGCAGTATGGTCTAAACCGCAGTGTCGAAAAATAACTCTATGCACTGCTTATGCAGGTAGCAAGGAGGCAAGGCATATTCCATATTCTCGTTGGAACCCATTGGGTGATGAGCATCGAGCTAAACCATGTCTAGCACAGTTCTATACTATTAAATAAATAGTCTTTTTTAATGTAATCTATAATTGCTGTAATTATAATTGTGCATGTCATGTGTTTATAGAGGTAAACAAGAAAGAAATTGTGGAAGCAGTGACTATTCTTGAAACACCACCTATGATTGTGGTTGGTGTAGTTGGATACATTGAAACTCCACATGGTCTGCGTGCTCTTACAACAGTTTGGGCTGAACATCTTTCAGAGGACTGCCGTAGGAGATTCTATAAGAACTGGTAAGTTTGAGAACTCTACTTGAAAAGACTTTAGATATTTAGTACATAAAATTATTATGCAACACATATTAAAATCAGTTCTGAATTAGCTCTCCGCTCATTTTGATGAGAGCACAAATTTGGATATAGCCAGAAAATAAAATGTTCCGTGAAAGGCTAACCCAAAAAGTGTGTACAGTCTCCGCTCATTATGAAGAGGCTGGCACGTTACAGATGGATACTAGAGTATAAATGTAAACAGGAAAACAGCCATTACGGTTACTTTTCTACAGGTACAAGAGCAAGAAGAAGGCATTTACAAAGGCTTCCAAAAAATGGCAAGATGATCTTGGTCGTAAATCCATTGAAAGTGATTTTAAAAAGATCATTAAGTATTGCAAGGTCGTCCGAATTATTGCTCATACCCAGGTAATTTATCAAATTATTTACTATGTACATACATATCAATATCTATTTCTAATTAATTATATCTTAAAATAGATGAAACTCTTGAGACAACGACAAAAGAAAGCTCACATCATGGAAATCCAATTAAATGGTGGAACCATTGAACAGAAGGTACAGTGGGCACGTGAACATCTTGAGAAACCAGTACCTATTAGTAACGTCTTTGCTCCTGATGAAATGATAGATGTAATAGGTGTGACAAAAGGAAAAGGATACAAAGGTGCGTTTTTTTTTGTATGATAAAATTTTCATTTAAAAACTGGACTAAATGATGATAAAACATGATGTGTGTATCTGATTATTTTGAGGATAACATCATGCTGCCTTCCTACTGAGGTCCTTAACTAAAAAAATTATATATGATTCGTTTTCACAACTAATATATAAGTATAAAAATGACTAAAGAACGTATAATTTATTACAGGTGTTACATCACGTTGGCATACAAAGAAGTTGCCACGTAAAACGCACAAGGGTTTGAGGAAAGTTGCCTGTATCGGAGCTTGGCATCCAAGTCGTGTGTCCTTCACGGTAGCACGTGCAGGTCAAAAAGGTTACCATCATCGTACAGAAATGAACAAGAAGATTTATAGAATTGGACAAGGAATTCACACGAAGGATGGCAAGGTACGTACTATTTTCATTTTTTAACAAAAGTGATTGCCTCCTCCCCTATGTTTGTCTTCTTAATTAATGAAGGTAATAATATCATTGGAGGCAAAGATAAATAGCTTGGTTCATAGTACCTAATGTTACGCTTATCGTACTTTGGATCTCCCAAGCAAGCTACAAACATATAATATATTAATTCAAAAAGAAAATCATAAAATGCATATCTACTTAAATTGCTAATTTAATTCTAGATTGTAAAGAACAACGCATCGACGGAGTACGATCTTACAGAAAAAACGATAACTCCCATGGGTGGTTTTCCTCATTATGGTGAAGTAAATAACGATTTCGTTATGATTAAAGGATGTTGTATGGGACCAAAGAAACGTGTGATCACGTTACGCAAGGTAACTATTAACAACTTCTCTTTTTTTACAGTTGCATTGTTAATTTTTTATGATGAATTAATAAAGAGCCAACACATATTTTATGAAATTGAAGTGATATTTAAATGATAGGACTGATGATTAAAAAGCAATTGAGAAAATAGTTGCCAGTGAATATGATTATAATAATAATTCGATATTTTTTTCAGTCCTTGTTGGTACATACTAAACGAGCTGCACTGGAGAAGATCAATCTCAAATTCATCGATACCAGCTCCAAATTTGGACATGGTCGCTTCCAGACAGCAGCTGATAAAGTATCATTTATGGGTCAGCTTAAGAAGGATCGCATTCGTGGAGAACAAGCACATGCCACAACCTCGGCACCTGCAGCTGATCCTGCTCTGTAAATTTTGCATATTATAAATTATATGCAATAAATAAAAAAAATTTCATGAAATGGTAGTTTTTTATTCTTTGAGTTTTAAGTTTTAATTAGGCCAATCGAGAAATCCTAGTAATTCTTTTATAAAAATTCCTGGAAGGTAGGGATTGTTAATAATATAAGACTTCTGCAGCAGATATTCATGTATGATAGTTCTAGATTATTTAAATCTGTGTAAATATGTAAATATAAATATTTAAGATTATAAACAATTTATTTATATACTGTACAATTTTATTAGTAAGTATGCAACACGAAACAATAAATACAGAAAATAAAGAAATGTTTAGTAAATTTTATGGTTCTACTTATCTGCGTCAAAATATTCTAATTACATCAAAAAGTAAATTACTATATATATTAAATATAAAACTAGAGAAAGTATATAAACAATGATAAATTATAAAAACAATAAAAATAACAAAATGTGTTTCTAGGAAACCGAAAGTGATGCGGTGCTTGAAACAAATGCAGAGCATATTTTGTTTGACATTTGTGGTATTTCTCTAGGGAACAGGGAATTACACTGCATTTGAAATTTGAATTGTTTGGCGGATTTAACCTCTAATATAATCTAATATAATTAATAAATGTGCTGCTATTTTTATGTCTTTCATAAAAAAAATTAATCGACAAACATTTAGAAATTGTGCAGCATTCCATTCGGCTGTTCGTAATTTATCAATGAAGAGAACACGGGCTGTTGCGAAAACAAATGTAACGGAAAGAGAAAATAAAAATAATGATACAACGAAAATAAAATCAGAGGTTAATGTCCTATGTTAATTTCCTATATACTTCTAGAATTAAAAAGCTTCAAAATTTTTTCTTGTAATTTTGTAATTTTTAACTTATATGTTAATATGTTAACTAGTAGTTTATTTTATATTAAATAAATTTTTTTCAGGACTCTGATCTCCACACTGTTGTTCACAATTTACAAAATGAAAAACAGATTAATACATTGGAACCATCGTCAGAAAATACTCAAACTTCTGACCAGAAACAAAAGACTAAACTTAACTTTAAAAGTCTAAAAAATAGTAAGTCCATTTAAATAATATTAATGTATTTAATACCATAGTGGTCATCAATGATCAATGACTAGAATTTTATATAACTCTGTCATAGGACATAAGAGAATCAATGAAGAACTGGAACCAAATACACCTCCTCCAAAAAATAAAAGTAGAGCAGTGGTGGATCTTGAAATGATGAAAGCAGAATTAAAACAGTTAGAAGATCCTCCTGTAAGTGTATGGGAGAAAGAACTATCTTCCAATAGATTGCCATATTCTTTCTTTGATTCTCCTTGCGAAGAATTAGCTCAAAATTTATTAGGTAGCATCAATACATATTTATTAACTCAATCTTTTATTTGTAAACCTTTGTTATTGCTAATATATACATTATATTTAGGAAAGGTATTGGTTCGCTGCTTAGAAAATGGTACTGTTTTAAAAGGTAGGATTGTTGAAACAGAAAGTTATTTAGGAACAATTGATAAAGCATCTCATACATATCAAAATAAAGTTACTCCTCGTAATATACCAATGTACATGCCACCTGGTACTATATATGTATATATGACATATGGAATGTACCATTGTTTCAATATTTCCAGCCAAGGTGAGTCTGAAAACACTAAAATTTATTTTAATTATCACCTAGGTATAGCATTTATGGTTTCAAGTAGTTGCAATAAACTTTAAGAGAAAAAAATATTTAGAGTCAGGAAGATATGTGCTAATTAAAGCAGTGGAACCCTTACTTGGTCTTGATTACATGGAATTGTTAAGAAATATGAAATATGGAAAAGATAGAAAGGAAAATAAACTCGTGGATAATGTTAGATTTTTCAAAAGATATGAACTTTGTAATAATCCATCTAAGATTTGTATAGCATTTGTTATTGACGAAGATAATTTCAATCAAAAAAAGATTTATGAGTCTGATAATTTATGGATAGAATGTGATCCTTATATAAAGTCAACTACTATTGTAGCAGCAGGTTCTCAAAACGGTGTAAAACCAAAAATGTGCAGATATTATGTATTAGGAAGTTCTAGTGTTACTCATAGAGATATTAAAGCCGAAGAATATGCTTATGATAATTAAGAATTTGATATACTCAACATTGTGTCATATACAAATCTCATAGTAAGATTTTAGGTGAGGGGTGTGCTGTTTTGATAAGGGCTGTTGAACCTTTACAAGGTATGGAATGCATGAACAATCAGCGAACTTCGAAAAAAACAAGTACGTCTAAAAAGACTTTAAAAGAGTTAAAAACTCACGAGTTATGTAATGGTCCATCAAAGCTCTGCATGGCTTTTCAACTCCATAAAAATCACAGTAAATATTCTTTGTGTACCTGGAAAAGTTTGTGGATTGAAAATGGTGACATGGAGGACATAAAAATTGTTAAATGTCGTAGAATAGGAATAGACAATTATGGGGAAGAATGGACTAATAAACCATTAAGGTATTATATTTATGGTAGCAAAGCTGTGAGTAAGCGAAATAAAGAAGCAGAATCACTTCTTGGACTGAATTAAATTATAATGAATGCATGTGATCCAAATTTATTTATTTTTTTTTACTTGATTTAATATATTCCACGAATTTGTAACATTATGAAATATATATCTTATAGTGCTTTACGATTATTTCAGTTTTTTATTTCTAAATTTACAAATAATTACTATACATGTATAAAATAAATACTTTACACATTCAATTAGATATAATACATGTTTTGTTTGTTACAAATAAAAATGATGGTAAATAAATGTAACATGTAGTAATACATGTTTGGAAATATTTTACAAACAGATTATGCTTCATAGTACTCATGCCCATTCCTTCATTACTCTTTCATAATCTTCTTCCTCGATAAACGGCTTATCTATAGATCTGTAACATTTTAACTCAGTTAATGATGAAATGATTTACAAACTCAAAATAGAACTTACTCTATCATAAGTTCTCCACAATATAAACATTCAGAAGCTATTAATTCATCGATATCAGCCTTAATTTGATCTTTTGTAGACAAAGATACAGATGCAACTGATGTTGTATCTTCAGGTCTATTAGAAAGAGCAGTAAGTTGTCTTTGAAGATCAGCTAGCTTTGTTCTCTGACTCATTGATAGCATAGGCGTTAATGCAGCTACGAGACAATCACTATGAAATCTATGTCCACAGGGAAATACGTAAAACGGTCGCAGTAACAGCCGGACATCACAAGTATTACATGTGTCTTTTGCATATACAAATGTGCATCTGAAAAAGATTTAATTATATTGTAACTTTGAATTATCCATTAATATCATTCTATATACCTTGTTCTAAACTCTTGTATGTCTTTTCTAATAAGTTCAGCTGCTTTTGTAGCTTCCTGCATTTCTTCCTTGAGATCTTGAATATGTTGATTGTATTCCTATAAATTATAATTAAAAAAAGAATACGTAATTATATGTATTTTTAACAAAATGTTTACATATTAGTTATGTAATTATTTCACCTGTAATGAATTGCATATAGCATCTTTGAAATGATCAATGGTGACAAAATCTGAAAAGAATGGTAATATATCTTCTATTCTAACTATATCACAACTTTTTAAAAATTCCATCGCTTGTTTTATGTCATCTTTTTCTCGAACCACATGTTCAGCTAAAATCAGAGTGAGTGAGTAATAGATCAAAGTGAAAACTTAATACTTGTATCTGCAATAATTACCGATTTTTAGCCATAATTTTTTTCTCAATTCATAGTCGTGGTCAGAAGGCATAGTAGCTATCTGTTTTGCAAGATCAACGCTAATCGTTAAAGCCAAATCGACTGCAGTTGTCCAGAGTCCAAGTAAAGCAGATAATTCTACGCAAGCTTCTGTTAAACCAACTTCCTGACATAATCTTAATGCATAATGCACATCATAATGCACCATATTTATATCTTGTCCTAAAGAAAAATTTAAGTGTCTCCATATATTTGAGAATTACATTTGGAATTAAAAAATATAGTCTGAAAATTACCTTGAGATCTGATGTAACTCATTAGTTCGTCTTGATTATAACGAGCATATAATGATAATAGAAAATTATGAATTGCCTGTTCCATACAGCTTTGCTTATATACACAAAATTCTAGATATCTGATTACTTCTTTTGCCTGTGATATTAACAAATTTAATAACCATTATGAATTTTAAATACTTGATGAAGAGAACAGAACTTGTAATATCTTACATGCTTTTCATCGCTATTGCAAGATACTAAAACTGGAAGAAGTTTGGATGGTTTTAACATAGAACCCTGTGATATCAATGCGGTCACTGCAGGACGTGGCAATTCTTGCAAAAGAATACCAGAAAATTGATAAAAGAGTTCTTTATTATTTTGGCTTTTTAAGACTTCAAGGGCTTCTAGATAATTGTTTTTATACAAATGTTGCCTTATTACTTCTTCATAATTGCAATGCATTATAGTTAAACGAATGAGATTATCTTTATCTCCATGACTTGCCATTAAATCGTATATAGTACTGCGGTTCCGTTTTATGCATTCCTGAAGTAAAAATTAACTATGTACAAAAACTTTTTGTTAGATTTCTGCTACAAATTTTAATACCTCAACTTTTGGTATCGCGAGAAAACTATCAAATTGCTTTTGCAGTTCTAAATATTGAGGATCATGTAAATATGATTTATTAGTGCTTCGTAATACACCCAGTTGATTCATAAATAATTCAGTCACCCATACAACAATCATAGTTATTTGTGTTTTGTCTTGTATTTTTAGTCCTTCAAGTTTCTAAACATAAAATTTATTATTTCAAATATTTACATTCGATTAATATAAAATAACAAATGCAATACCTTTTTAAGGAATGTTTTTAAAGCTTCTATTTGCCATTCTTGAAGAAATTTTAAAGAAATTTCTTCAAACGATGAATGAGTATCTGCATAGATAAGAGCACTTTTTTCGTACCTACAAAATAGTAATTAATTAAACTTACCATCATGGCACGAGTATCAGAATTAAAAATTAAACTTACTCTTTATTTTTAAAGAGCATTTCTGCATGTTTTACAAGTACTTGATCTATATGTGCTGGATTATTTTTACAATACTGTTTTGCAAGCTCAAATTCACCTTTATCAACGTAAACCTATAAAAAGTAGTTTATAATTTATTAAATTAAAAAAAGAAGCATGTTATTAACTGAATCAATTTACCTGCCAAACATTTCTATCTTCTTTATTAACTTTGTATTTAAATACTGCTCTTTCACTGTAAATCCATATAGAACGAGTCACATAATCTTTAGTGATATTAAGTAATTTTCCAACAGCCTGTAAGTATTGAAGCTATCTTTTCAATTGCATTACTTAAATAATAAACAATATCTGCACTTTACAGATTTCATTTCTTGTACATACATCATTATAAATATCCTCGAATATCAATTCCTGGTTTAAAAGAGATATTCCTTTTACACGATCTGTATATAGTAATAGTGCATGGAATTCTGTTAAAACAAATGATAATGGTACAGTAGATGTTTGTGATTTATTAATTCCCATAAGACTTGTTTCGGGGCAAGTCAACATTTGTTGATTAATTAAGACATTTTTAGGATCTACTTTTGCATCAACCTAAAACAGTTCAAATAATTTTAATGATATACAAGTAAATTGTATGTAAGAACAGCAATGAAATATCACCTGAGCATATAATATACCAGTTTCAGTTAACCAACCAAATGATTTTGGTAAAGCACCAACTGAAGGATAATAAAATTGCATCTTAGAATAAGATAAGGAACTCATTACTTCATTAAAACTTTCTGTAAAAATAATGTTTTTATAGCTGCATGAAAATATAGAATAATTAAATATAATTGAGGTGAACAATAAATTTACCTTCTACATTTAAATATTTATTAAATACTTGTTGCAACAAAGGTTTTTCTTCTGGATTTTGTACTGATCCAATATACTGATAAATTCGCATAAGAGTAGTAACAATAATCATGTATTTATCAGTATTTGGTATTTTATGAAACTCCAAACCAGTAATAGGCGGACTGCTATCTTTTCCTATATCAAATACCTGAAATATTTAACAAATAATATACAGCATAATAGTATTGAACGCTATTTATATGATAAAATCTGTGTATGATATGAAAATAATTTAGAATACAAAATAAAAAATTTTGTAATAAATATTCACTCTTTTATGTTATTCTCTTTTTCTTTAATTTCAGACACATGTACATATTGGAAGCAAATATTTAAATTATAAAGTATCAATTCTAACTCACCAATCCTTCTACCTCTTTAGTACCATAAAGAGGTAAATAGTTAGGAAGCTTTGGACACAATTAATAATGATATGAGGGAAATGCTTCTACTATTATGAAATGGTAATGTATACTGATAATGATATAATTAAAGATTAGTTTCTGAATTTCAATTATACCTGTCTCCAATATTGTTCCAAACTGGTATTGAATATTTTGTCGCCATCTAAACCAATTTCTGTTTCAAAAATGAGACCTTTAGAAGTTCCTAAAAGAATTGGACCTGTAGTAGTCTCCAAAGAATTTTGAAAGTTCCATCCAATAGCAGTAATTTCATGTCCTTTGAATTTGCTTGCCTAAATGAATAAATCTTCAAGATTATAGCTCTTTCAAAATATTCATCTTATTTACCTGTTTTAGTTTTGTTGTTTTCCTGTGTAAATAAAATAATTCAGGCAAGGAGTTATCCTGTGATTTTGGAGCTAAAGCTATCAATAAATGATTACCCAAAGGATCAAGAAACATTCCTACCATTCTCATATTCATTACATACTTAGATATATCAATTTCTGAAATAATTATTCCAAATTAGTTTATATTTTATTTTATTTTCTATCATTAAAAAAATACCTTCTCGTGTGTCTGGATTTTTCAAATCAATTCGCAGGAGAATATTATTAGCCATAGCTATAACGACAATATTATTATTAACAACCAGATGTAAAATCTTATCAGGCGGTAGAAAATTAACTTTTTGTTTTATAAAAATTGGCCCATCATCTTGTAACTTCATCTGGATAAATCCTGTTGTACTCTGAATGTGATTGATTAATATTAATTGATGTATTTTTATGTTATGGCCAAAAGTAAAAATTCACCTTGTTTTTATATCAAGATACTTACAATATCAGGACGTATTGGGGGTACATAAACCTGCTTAGATCTCTGAGACGCTTGCTCATACTGATCAAACATTGATGTCATTTTGCTGATTAATTTAATCCAATCACTAGATTATGTGTTAAAATTCAAATGCAATTTAAGCACACTGATATATTATGCTTGCACATAATATTGGACCATGATATTGACTGTCAAAATGACATTATTATAATTACATTTATTGTTATTGTGCACTACTGTGCTTTCATAATTCCACACAACAGAATTTTCCTGTAAAAGTGCAGACAGTAATTAACTTGAGTAATTGAATAATTTATTATAAATGTAATTACTTATTACATTTGAATAAACTGCCTTGAATAACCTACAACTATTATCAATAAATTTGTAATGTTTTGTAGATGTTCTGATACTGATAACTTCAATTGCAATTAATATTGGTAACAGTGATGCATACTTGGTGGTGTCATTTTCCCCAGAAGTGACTAGATATAAAACAGACTAGATATGTAATAAAGTGATGGGCAATCAAGTGCCCTGGTGCCCACAAAAGGGCTCAGAAGTGAATTGCACTGTACAACATGTGCAATAATGAGATAATTTAGTACGAGCAAAGATTAGATATAACAAGAGACGATACTAGATAAGAAAATGTACCTCTTAAAGAGAGACAGAGAACATAACCAATTTAAATGACCAAATCAAAAGTATCGGGAGTACGCATGTGCAAAGTGTACAAGTATGGCAGTCGAAATACTCTCCAGTAATTTATATGCAATAAATATTTTCTCATATCTCTGTAATACATTCATCTATAATTTGATGCCGTAAAATTGATAAAAATACCTAAAATGATAATATTAGTAAAGTATAGAAAATTTATTACCAATATGTTCCAAAATATTAGAGATGAAAGTTTCGCTTGATTTCCCGCTCGTACAACCAATTTAAAGGGACAGTGCTTTCGAGAGATCAGAGGTGCCGCCTCTGGTGTACTCTGTGGTTTCCGTCTTATCTCCTGTCACCTAGTTTTTCAAAATTTTGCATTTTATTATAAGATTTGTAAATTTTCCAAAGTATAAGTATAGAACTTGTAATATATACTTATTGATCCAAACATTTTCATAAAACAAAATTACAATTTAATTCGTAGCTATTAGCTCGATATCGTTTTCTAAAGTTCATTTTTACAAAAATGTTTAGAAAACGATATCGATTACCAAGTCACACCGCGTGGAGGTTGCTACGATAGTGACTCGCCCTAACTCCAAATCCCTACCACCCTCCGATTGCAATACCTCATTTATCAGAAGAATAAATGAGTTCTGACTCTACTTAGCTCGTAGGCTCGCATATACAAGTTCTTTACCACAATCCAGCAAAGAACTTGTATCATACACACACACACACACATACATTAATTTAATACTAATCGCACGGGATTCCACACACATACGCTTAACTTATTTTAAACGGCGCACGGTACCTCTTATTCTAAGATTGCACTCAAATAATTCTATGACGAATTCAAAAAGCAAAGGGAAGAAAGTTAGAAGAACTTTCTATTAAAAGCAAAGAAAGTTAGAAGAACTTTCTACTAAAAGAAAAGAAAGTTAGAAGAACTTTCTGTCAAAAGAGGGGATCAGTATTTTTCGCCGAGTGAACCTCGCCTTCCATGGGTCAAAGGGTAGTCCATAGTGGCTTACGTGAACCACGAGACAGAGATGAACCGAAAATACTGGCAAGAACGAGTGACACATCCGCGGAGGGTCTCCCATTTCTCCCCGCTTGCGTTTGAAGCAAGTCTGACCGCAGAGAGGAGACCCCTGCCGTGAGGCGGCAGATCGAGATGAGCCATCAATCGATCGGCCCCGCAGAGATGTGTCCCTGGCGCTACACCAGCACTTGCAGCTCACCTCTGCCGCGTGTTCACAGCGCTATGAACCCCCAATGATCCACTTGGGTTCGGAACAATTGACAAAAAATAACTGAGCATACTACAAGCTAACGCGTACAAAGATTAAGAATTGCAAAGATGAGTGCAAGTTAGAATAAGAGGCACTTACAGGGACCCACCCGCCCTGCCCACAAGCACACACTTAAAACTAACGCACGCATAAAAGTAACTTAAAACTAACGCACGCATAAAAGTAACTTAAAATTAACGCACGCATAAAAATAACTTAAAATTAGCGCACGCATCCCTCGTTGCTCCCTCGATGATCCCTCGATGATCGATGTCTTCGTCGATGTCTTCAATGATGATCTATTCATTACCTGTACAATAAGTAGGTATGGCAATAAAAAAAGGAAACAGTAAAGGAAATGCAAGATTATCTAGTTAAAATAAAAACCTGAAACATCTGAATGAAATTAAGACAAACAAGAATTATTAACATCAAAACTTGAAACATCTCAATGTAATTAAAACAAACAAGAATCGTTAAAATGGAACCCTGAAACATACAAATACAGTTAAGACACATATGAATAAATAAATTACATACATAAAATAAAAACTTGAAACATACAAAAATGATTAAGCCCTAAATGTGCCTTTTGTTCTAAAATTGCACTTCTATGATTTAAAACTTTGTAGAGAAAAGGGGTAAATAAGAAAGTTGGAAGAACTTTCTTTTAAGTTTCGAGCAGTTGACAATAAAAATGGCTATTACAACAATCTAATATGTAACTAATGGCTATTACCACAATCTAATGTGTAACCAGTTAAGGAACATTTGTAAAGAGAAGTGCAAGTTAGAACAAAAGGCACTTACAATGTGCGCAGGCTTTTCGCCACTTGTCGTGACGAAAAACCTGCGCCCGAGCCCACCCTTCCTCCCACAGCTCGGAATTATTGTAATTTAGATATGGAATTGAGAAGTTATGATCGTAGCTCTTAGCTCGATATCGTTTTCTAAAGTTAATTTCGTGAAAAATATTTAGAAAACGACATCGATTACCGGGTCACACCACGAGGAGGTGGCTACGTTAGAGAGTGACCCACCCTAACTCCAAATCCCTTCCACCCTCCAAATGCAACCTCATTTATCAGAAGGATAAATGAGTTCTGACTCTACATAGCTCATAGGCTCGCATATACAAGTTCTTTACCACAATCCAGTAAAGAACTTGTATCACACACACACACATACATTAACTTAATACTAATCGCATGGGTACCCACACATACGCTTAACTTATTCTAAACGCCGCACGGTACCTCTTATTCTAAGATTGCACTCAAATAATTCTATGACGAATTCAAAAAGCAAAGGGAAGAAAGTTAGAAGAACTTTCTATTAAAAGTAAAGAAAGTTAGAAGAACTTTCTGACAAAAAGAAAAGAAAGTTAGAAGAACTTTCTGTCAAAAAAGGGGATCAGTATTTTTCGCCAAGTGAACCTCGCCTTCCATGGGTCAAAGGGTAGTCCATAGTGACTTACGTGAACCACGAGACAGAGATGAACCGAAAATGCTGGCAAGAACGAGTGACACATCCGCGGAGGGTCTCCCATTTCTCCCCGCTTGCGTTTGAAGCAAGTCTGACCGCAGAGAGGAGACCCCTGCCGTGAGGCGGCAGATCGAGATGAGCCATCAATCGATCGGCCCCGCAGAGATGTGTCCCTGGCGCTACACCAGCACTTGCAGCTCACCTCTGCCGCGTGTTCACAGCGCTATGAACCCCCAATGATCCACTTGGGTTCGGAACAATTGACAAAAAATAACTGAGCATACTACAAGCTAACGCGTACAAAGATTAAGAATTGCAAAGATGAGTGCAAGTTAGAATAAGAGGCACTTACAGGGACCCACCCGCCCTGCCCACAAGCACACACTTAAAACTAACGCACGCATAAAATTAACTTAAAACTAACGCACGCATCCCTCGATGTCCATCGAAGATCCCTCCATGATCGATGTCTTCAATCTTCGCGTATACGCAATTCATACACGCACTGACTCATACTACAATGTTTTACAATAGACGCAACTTAAAATTAACTTAAAATTAGCGCATTAGGTGAAGTCCCTCGAAGGAAGTCTTCGATGATGACCCATTCATTAGCTATGGAATAATTAGGGGTAACATTAAAAAAAGGAAATTAGAAGCAAATGCAAGATTAGTAACGTTATAATTTTTGGGCATGCAGAATTCATGCTAACATGCAAAATTCATGCTAACATGCAAAATTCATGTTAACATGCAAAATTCATGTTAACATGCAAAATCCATATTAACGTTTTCGGAGTGAAAGGGGAAATAAAATTCGAGTCGACTCGATAAAAATGCGCAAATAAAATACAATATATTAGGGAAGTACTCAATTACTTACAATCAAAACCTGTAACATAAAAATGAAACATTTCATTACTTAATTAAAATAAGAATCTGAAATATCTGAACGAAATTAAGGCAAACTAAATTATCAAAATAAAAACCTGAAACATACAAAAATAGTTAAGAAACATATGAATAATTAAAGAACTTATTTAAAATAAAAATCTGAAACAGACAAATATTTAATTAGACATATATTAAAAATTCACTTACTTACATAAAATAAAAAACTGAAACAAACGAAAAGTAATTAGACAAACATAAACCAATAAATTACTTACTTGAAATAAAAATCTGAAACAGACAGAAATTAATTAGACAAATATAAATCAATAAATTACTTACTTGAAATAAAAATCTGAAACAGACAAATATATAATTAGACATATATTAAAAATTCACTTACTTACATAAAATAAAAATCTGGAACAAACAAAAAGTAATTAGACAAACATAAACTAATAAATTACTTACTTGGAATAAAAATCTGAAACGGACAAATGTACAGTTAGACATATATTAAAAATTCACTTACTTACATAAAATAAAAATCTGAAACAGACAAAAAGTAATTAGACAAACATAAACCAATCAATTACTTACTTGGAATAAAAATCTGAAACACATAAAAATAATTAAGACATGTAAATCACTAAAACATACTTACATAAAATATAAACCTGTAACATACAAAAATAATTTAGACAAACATGAAACATTAAAAATTACTTACTTAAATTAAAAATCTGAAACAGACAAAAATAATTAGACAGAAATGAAACATTAAAAATTACTTACTTGAAATAAAAATCTGAAACAGACAAATATATAATTAGACATATATTAAAAACTCACTTACTTACATAAAACAAAAATCTGAAACAAACAAAAAGTAATTAGACAAACATAAACCAATAAATTACTTACACAAATAAAAATCTGAAACAGACAAAAATTAATTAGACAAACATAAATCAGTAAATTACTTACTTGAAATAAAAATCTGAAACAGACAAATATATAATTAGACATATATTAAAAATTCACTTACTTACATAAAATAAAAATCTGAAACAAACAAATATATAATTAGACACATGTGAAAAATTAAATTACTTACTTGAAACAAAAATCTGAAACAGATAAATATATAATTAGACACGTGAAAAATTAAAATACTTACATAAAATAAAAATCTGAAAGAGACAAAAATTAGTTAGATAAACATAAAGCAATGAGATACTTACTTGAAATAAAAATCTGAAACAGACAAAAAGTAATTAGACAAACAGAAACCAATAAATTACTTACTTGAAATAAAAATCTGAAACAGACATAAATTAATTAGACAAATATAAATTAATGAGTTACTTAGATAAAATAAAAATCTGAAACAGACAAAAATTAATTAGACAAAAATTAATTAGACAAACATAAAGCAATGAGTTACTTACTTGAAATAAAAATCTGAAACAAACAAAAAGTAATTAGACACACACGAATAATTCACTTACTTACTTCCAATCAAAACCTGAAACAGACAAAAGTAATTAAGACCAAAAATTAAAGAAGCAAGGAATGAAATCTCCCTTCATTCGAAACAAAACTCTTAGAAAATCGAAATAGTAGATTTTAAAGTCCCAGAAATCCGAAATGAAACTAAGCTTTCAAAAAACTTAACTCCGAAATAAAAAGGCGAAGAGATTCAGAAACTTCAAGACTCGAAACAGAATCACGCTGTTTAAAAACCACAAATCTGAAATGAAAACCCTTATGGAGATTAAAAACTTGAAGATCGAATTGAAGCGACGAGGAGATCCAAAAACTTCGACACTCGAAAGAATATTCACGCACGCGATGAATGAGAAACTAGAATCAAAGTACAAGTATTAAAAACCAATGAAATGATAAAATAGGGGAGAGGAAAAAATAAAATAAGAGAAAGGAAAGAATAAAATAAGAGAAAGGAAAGAATAAAATAAGAGAAAGGAAAGAATAAAATAAGAGAGAGGCAAAAATAAAACAGTGAGAAGGCTTG
The DNA here is from genome assembly GCF_050947335.1 of Megachile rotundata. Classification (NCBI taxonomy): domain Eukaryota; kingdom Metazoa; phylum Arthropoda; class Insecta; order Hymenoptera; family Megachilidae; genus Megachile; species Megachile rotundata. The sequence goes on from NC_134990.1 coordinate 14,199,094, forward strand.
AAAATCTTGAAGCTCGAAATAAAATCAGATGGAGTTTTGGAAGCCCTATGAGTGAGTACAGGATGCAGGACATACTCCATTCACTCTCACACACATACTGTAATACATATTTTAAATTCCCTACATGTACCTCTTATTCTAAAATTGCACTCGTATATAAAACTTTATAAAGAAATTTAGTAAAGAAAATTTGTAATTGAAACTATGTAAAGAAACTTTAAAAAAAAAGAGAAAAAGAAGAAAGTTGTAAGAACTTTCTTCTAAGTTTGAAGAAATTAAGAAGGAATATAATAAATTACTACTATGCTAGTCTAATATGTAAGTTAAAAAATTGTGACAAAGACGAGTGCAATTTAGAATAAGAGGTACTTACAATGTGCGCAGGCTTTTCGTCACATATTGTGACGAAAAACCTGCGCCCGAGCCCACCCATCCTCCCACAAGCTCGGAATTAAAAATTTAATGCATTGAACAGAACTTACCAAAAATTACATTCTGAAACAGGCAAAAGTAATTAAGACAAATATTAATTATTTCAATACTTACATAAAATAAAGATCTGAAACAGATAAAAGTAATTAAGACAAAAATGAATGATTTCAATACTTACATAAAATAAAAATCTGAAACAGACAAAAGTTATTAAGACAAATATAAATTATTTTATTACTTACTTAAAATTCAATTCTGAAACAGACAAAATTTTATTAACATAGAAAATTGTGGGAGGAGGAGCAAAATTTTTCTTTATTTCTTACAAGAATCGCAAAAAGTACAAAACGCAATGAAAATTGCGGATTTCAGAAGAGAAAATAACATAACTTACCAAGAATTAAATTCTGAAACAGACAAAAATTTATTATCACAGAAATTTCAGAACGGAGAACATAACTTACCAAACATTGAATTCTGAAACAGACAAAAATTTATCAAATCAGAAATTTTAGAAGAGAGGACAATGTAAGAACTTACGAAAAATTAAATTCTGAAACATACAATAATTTATTAACACAGAAATTTGAGAGAAGAGAACAACCAGATAACTTACCAAGAATTAAATTCTGAAACAGACAAAAATTTATTAACACAAAAATTTGAGAAGATATAGCAATGTAAGAACTTACCAAAAATTAAATTCTGAAACAGACAAAAACTTATTAACATAGAAAATTGTGGGAGGAGGAGCAAAATTTTTCTTTATTTCTTACAAGAATCTCAAAAAGTACAAAACGCAATGAAAATTGCGGATTTCAGAAGAGAAAATAACATAACTTACCAAGAATTAAATTCTGAAACATAGGAAAACTTTATTAACATAGAAAATTAAGCAGATGACTGGAATTTTACTTTACCCCACCCAAAAATAGAAAATTCGAAATAAAATCGCGACATAAAACCGTAGCTCTCAGCTCGGTATAGTTTTCTAAAGACTTCAAAAAATCTTTAGAGAACTATACCGATTACCGGGTCACACCACGTGGAGGTGGCTACGATAGTGACCCACCCTAACTCCAAATCCCATCCACCCTCCAAATGCAACCTCATTTATCAGAAGGATAAATGAGTTCTAACTCTACTTATCTCATACGCTCGCACATACAAGTTCTTTACCACAATCCAGTAAAGAGCTTGTATCACACACACACACACGCACATACATTAACTTAATTCTAATCGCATTGGATCTCACACGCATACACTTCACTTATTCTAAACGCCGCGGGGTACCTCTCATTCCAAGATTGCACTCAAATAATCTATGACGAATTCAAAAAGCAAAGGGGCAAAAAAGAAAGTTAGAAGAACTTTCTACTAAAAGCAAAGAAAGTTAGAAGAACTTTCTGAGAAAAATAAAAGAAAGTTAGAAGAACTTTCTGACAAAAAGAAAAGAAAGTTAGAAGAACTTTCTATGAAAAAGGGGAACAGTATTTTTCGCCAAGTGAACCTTGCTTTCCATGGGTCAAAGGGTAGTCCATAGTGGCTTACGTGAACCACGACGGCAAAGATGAACCGAAGATACCTTTGGCAAGAACGAGTGACACACCCCAATTGGCGGAGGGTTCCCATTTCCCCCAGCGCTTTCGCGTCTTACTACAGAGAGGATACCCAGACCGTGATGCCCCTTGGCAGAATGGCGGCGGGTCGGGGAGGCACATCAGAGTATGAGAGGTGCCAACCCCGATCCGCCCCGCCGGGCAAAGAATGTCACTCGCGCTACACCGGCACTTGCAGCTCACCTCTACCGAGTGTTCACAGCGCTATGAACCCCCAATGATCCACTTGGGCGCAGAACAATTGACAAAAAATAACTGGGTATACTACAAGCTAACGCGTACAAAGATTGAGAATTGTGAAGATGAGTGCAAGTTGGAATGAGAGGTACTTACAAGGACCCACCCGCCCTGCCCACACGATTACAATTAACTTAAATCTAACGCACGCATAAAATTGACTTAAAACTAGCGCACGCATCCCTCGATGATCCCTCGATGATCCCTCGATGATCCCTCGATGATCCCTCAATGATCCCTCGATGATCCCTCGATGATCGATGTCTTCAATGATGAACTATTCATGACCTGAAAGTAAGTAGGTGTGACAATAAAAAAAGGAAACAGAAAAGGAAATGCAAGATTATGTAGTTAAAATAAAAACCTAAAACATCTTGAAATTAAAACAAACAGAATCGCTAAAATGGAACCCTGAAACATACAAATACAGTTAAGACATATATGACTAAATAAATTACATACATAAAATAAAACTTGAAACATACAAAAATGATTAAACCCTAAATGTGCCTTTTGTTCTAAAATTGCACTTCTATGATTTAAAACTTTGTAGAGAAAAGGGGTAAAGAAGAAAGTTGGAAGAACTTTCTTTTAGGTTTCGAGCAATTGACAATAAAAATGGCTATTGCAACAATCTAATATGTAACTAATAGCAATTACTACAATCTAATATGTAACAAGTTAAAAAATATTTGTAAAGAGAAGTGCAAGTTAGAACAAAAGGCACAATGTGCGCAGGTTTTTCGCCACATATTGTGACGAAAAACCTGCGCCCGAGCCCACCCTTCCTCCCACAGCTCGGAATTATTGTAATTTAGATATGGAACTGAGAAGTTATGATCGTAGCTCTTAGCTCGATATCGTTTTCTAAAGTTAATTTCGTGAAAAATATTTAGAAAACGACATCGATTACCGGGTCACACCACGAGGAGGTGGCTACGTTAGAGAGTGACCCACCCTAACTCCAAATCCCTACCACCCTCCATTTGCAAATCGCTCATTTATCGGAAGGGTAAATGAGTTCTGACTCTACTTAGCTCATAGGATCGCATATACAAGTTCTTTACCACCATCCAGCAAAGAACTTGTATCACACACGCACACATACATTAACTTAATACTAATCGCATGGGTACCCACACATACGCTTAACTTATTTTAAACGGCGCACGGTACCTCTTATTCTAAGATTGCACTCAAATAATTCTATGACGAATTCAAAAAGCAAAGGGAAGAAAGTTAGAAGAACTTTCTATTAAAAGCAAAGAAAGTTAGAAGAACTTTCTACTAAAAGCAAAGAAAGTTAGAAGAACTTTCTGTCAAAAAAGGGGAACAGTATTTTTCGCCAAGTGAACCTCGCCTTCCATGGGTCAAAGGGTAGTCCATAGTGACTTACGTGAACCACGAGACAGAGATGAACCGAACATACTGGCAAGAACGAGTGACACATCCGCGGAGGGTCTCCCATTTCTCCCCGCTTGCGTTTGAAGCAAGTCTGACCGCAGAGAGGAAACCCCTGCCGTGAGGCGGCAGATCGAGATGGTTCATCAATCGATCGGCCCCGCAGAGATGTGTCCCTGGCGCTACACCAGCACTTGCAGCTCACCTCTGCCGCGTGTTCACAGCGCTATGAACCCCCAATGATCCACTTGGGTTCGGAACGATTGACAAAAAATAACTGGGTATACTACAAGCTAACGCGTACAAAGATTGAGAATAATGGAGATGAGTGCAAGTTAGAATAAGAGGCACTTACAGGGACCCACCCGCCCTGCCCACAAGCACACACTTAAAACTAACGCACGCATAAAATTAACTTAAAACTAACGCACGCATCCCATGAAGTTGCCTCGATGATCCCTCGATGATCGATGTCTTCAATCTTCGCGTATACGCATCTCACACATTCACTCATTCATACTACAATATGTTACAATAGACGCAACTTAAAATTAACTCAAAGTAAACTTAAAATTAGCGCATTAGTTGAAATCCCTCGAAGGAAGTCTTCGATGATGACCTATTCATTAGCTATGGAATAATTAGGGCTAGCATTAAAAAAAGGAGATTAGAAGCAAATGCAAGATTTGTAACGTTATAATTTTTGGGCATGCAGAATTCATGCTAACATGCAAAATTTATATTAACATTTTCGGAGTAAAAGGGAAATGAAATTCGAGTCGGCTCGATAAAAATGCGCGAATAAAATACAATATATTAGGGAAGTACTTACAATCAAAACCTGTAACATAAAAATGAAACATTTCATTACTTAATTAAAATAAGAATCTGAAATATCTGAACGAAATTAGGACAAAGTAAATTATTAAAATAAAAACCTGAAACATACAAACATTTATTAAGACAAAAAAATAAATTACTTACTTGAAATAAAAATCTGAAACAGACAAAAGTGATTAACGCAAATATAAATTATTAAAACTTACTTACATAAAATATAAACCTGTAACATATAAAAATAATTAGACAAACATGAAACATTAAAAAATACTTACTTAAAATAAATACCTGAAACACTCAAAAATAATTAAGACATGTAAATCATTAAAACTTACTTACATAAAATATAAACCTGTAACATATAAAAATAATTAGACAAACATGAAACATTAAAAAATACTTACTTAAAGTAAATACCTGAAACACTCAAAAATAATTAAGACATGTAAATCATTAAAACTTACTTACATAAAATATAAACCTGTAACATATAAAAATAATTAGACAAATATGAAACATTAAAAATTACTTACATAAAATTAAAACCCGAAACAGACAAACATTTATTAAGACAGAAAATAAATTACTTACTTGAAATAAAAATCTGAAACAAACAAAAGTGATTAAGGCAAATATAAATCATTAAAACTTACTTACATAAAATAAAAACCTGGAACATACAAAAATAATTTAGACAAATATAAAATATTAAAAATTACTTACTTAAAATAAAAATCTGAAACAAACAAAAGTGATTAAGGCAAATATAAATCATTAAAACTTACTTACATACAATAAAAACCTGCAACATACAAAAATAATTTAGACAAATATAAAATATTAAAAATTACTTACATAAAATAAGAACCTGAAACAGACAAGTATTTATTAAGACGGAAAATAAAATACTTACTTAAAACAAATTCCTGAAACAGACAAAATAGAATTAGACACATATTAAAAAACAGTACTTACTTGAAATAGAAATCTGAAACAGATAAATGTAATTTGCTTACTTAATATTAATATTAACATTACATTGCTTACTTAATATAAAAAGCTGAAGCAGACAAAAATAATTAGACAAACATGAAACATTAAAAATTACTTACTTGAAATAAAAACCTGCAACATACAAAAATAATTTAGACAAATATAAAATATTAAAAATTACTTACATAAATTTAAACCTGAAACAGACGAATGCAGTTAAAGACAGAAAATTGAAAAACAAGGAATGAAATCAATCTTCATTCGAAACACAACTTTGAAAAAATTGAAATCTCCAAAAATACAGTAGATGGAATGAAATAACGAAGAGTCTTGAAAACTTCGAAGCAAGAAATAAAATAGAAAAGACTTGAAGACTTCCAAGCAAGGAATAAAATAGAGAAGACTTGAAAACTTCCAAGCAAGGAATAAAATAGAAAGTAGTCTTGAAATCTTCAAAATAAAAAATAAAATCATTTCGAATCTGAAAAACTCTTAAACTAAATAAGTCCTGTATCGTGTACTCACATTTTCACACACTCACGCATACTACAATATTAAAGCCCTAAATGTGCCTTTTGTTCTAACATTGCACTCGTATAATATAAAAGTTTGTAAAGAAAAGGGTTAAAGAAGAAAGTTGGAAGAACTTTCTTTTAAGTTTAAAGCAAATGACAATAAAAATGATTGGCTACTACTAAAATCTAATATGCAACAAGTTAAAAAATTGAGTTAAAGATGAGTGCAAGTTAGAACAAAAGGCACTTACAATGTGCGCAGGTTTTTCGCCACATATTGTGACGAAAAACCTGCGCCCGAGCCCACCCATCCTCCCACAAGCTCGGAATTAAAAATTTAATGCATTGAACGGAACTTACCAAAAATTACATTCTGAAACAGACAAAAGTAATTAAGACAAATATAAATTATTTCAATACTTACATAAAATAAAGATCTGAAACAGATAAAAGTAATTAAGACAAAAATGAATGATTTCAATACTTACATAAAATAAAAATCTGAAACAGACAAAAGTTATTAAGACAAATATAAATTATTTCATTACTTACTTGAAATTGAATTCTGAAACAGACAAAATTTTATTAACGTAGAAAATTGTGGGAGAGGGAGCAAAATTTTTCTTTATTTCTTACAAGAATCTCAAAAAATACAAAACGCAATGAAAATTGCGGATTTCAGAAGAGAAAATAACATAACTTACCAAGAAGTAAATTCTGAAACAGACAAAAATTTATTAACACAGAAATTTCAGAACAGAGGACATAACTTACCAAAAATTAAATTCTGAAACATAGAAAAATTAATTAATACAAATATTCGAGAGAAAAGAACAATAAGATAACTTACCAAAGAACAAACTCTAAAACAGACAAAAATTTATTAGCATAAAAATTTGAGAAGAAATAGCAATGTAAGAACTTACCAAGAATTAAATTCTGAAACATAGAAAAATTTATTAACACAGAAAATGGTGGGAGAGGGAGCAAAATTTTTCTTTATTTCATACAAAAATTTGAAAAAATACAAAACGCAATGAAAATTGCGGATTTCAGAAGAGAGAATAACATAACTTACCATGAATTAAATTCTGAAACAGACAAAAATTTATTAACACAGAAATTTCAGAACAGAGAACATAGCTTACCAAAAATTAAATTCTGAAACATAGAAAAATTTATTAACACAGAAAATAGTGGGAGAGGGAGCAAAATTTTTCTTTATTTCATACAAGAATCTCAAAAAATACAAAACGCAATGAAAATTGCGGATTTCAGAAGGGAAAACAACATAACTTACCAAAAAATTAAATTCTGAAACAAACAAAAATTTATTAACACAGAAATTTCAGAACAGAGAACATAGCTTACCAAAAATTAAATTCTGAAACATAGAAAAATTTATTAACACAGAAAATGGTGGGAGAGGGAGCAAAATTTTTCTTTATTTCATACAAGAATTTCAAAAAACACAAAACGCAATGAAAATTGCGGATTTCAGAAGAGAGAACAACATACCTTACCAAAAAATAAAACCTGAAACATACAAAACTTTATTAACCAATAAAATTGTACGAAAAAAAGTGAAACAACCCTACCGAAAAACAAGAAACACAATGAAAATTACGAATTTAAAATCAACCAACAATAAAACAATTTATACAAAATCAATTCCTGAAACAGAGAAAAATAATTAGCACATAAAATTGGGAGAAATTAAAATCGCGAAGGGATATAAAAATCGCGATTCTCAATATATAATCGCGAAGGGATATAAAAATCTCTAATTTCGTAATACGATCGCGAAGGGATATAAAAATCTCGAATCGCGAAGGGATATGCAAATCTCTAATCTCAAAATTTAATTGCAAAGTTATACAAAAATCTCTAATCGCGAAATTTAATAGGGAGGGCATAAAAATCTCGAATCGCGAAGGGGTATGCAAATCTCTAATCTCAAAATTTAATCGCAAAATTATACAAAAATCTCTAATCGCGAAATTTAATAGGGAGGGCATAAAAATCTCGAATAGCAAAGGGGTATGCAAATCTCTAATCTCAAAATTTAATTGCAAAGTTATACAAAAATCTCTAATCGCAAAATTTAATAGGGAGGGCATAAAAATCTCTAATCGCGAAATTTAATAGGGAGGGCATAAAAATCTCGAATCGCGAATAAAATCGCGTGTGGCTTTGCTCGTAAAAATTTGAGCAAAACTTGACGATACATTTTGTATCGTCCAAAAAACACATGTAAAATACAAGAAAATAATAGCGAGCATAGTGACAAAATGACTGTCCATCCTAAGATCTTAGGATGGACATTCATTAATAGTTCCCCTCTTCTTTGGCAACTTTTGCCGGGGCTCTTCGGCATATAGCCTCTTCTCTCTTCGGCAAAGCCTCACAAAAATCACTCGCGAATTTTTACGGTAACTCGGACATTCTTATTTTTCACATAAAATTTCAATTTCGCTATCAATCTCCATAAACAGATAGCAAACAATTTTATAGAAATAAAATTGCACCACTATCCATTTATTTCGATCGATAACAAAATCGAAATTTTATGTAGTAAGTTAAATTAATAAGAAAGAAAAATTACTCAAAAAGATACGACCAGCGATTCTCAGAATGCGCTGTCCGTAAAAGAATGTCCGAGCAGAATATTTTATTTCACTGCACTTCACTTCACTTTGTACTTCATTTTTGCAGTCGGATCTAGAACCCGACTGCGACTTACAAACTAAAAGGCCTGGCCTGAACGAACAATCGAGTTCAAGAGAATATTAAATAAATTCATATTTAATATTTTTCTCTTCTCGATTTTTCGTGAACCTCCCAGATGCAAGCATCTCACGTGTGAGAGAGGAGGACAGAGAAACGTGAAAGCTTGCTCTGGCCCTACCTACTTAAAACTAACTCATTCATACCAGAAGTAAACTACCTGCCTGCCTATCGCTATATTTAAAAAATTGCAATGTCCATTCTCACAAAAACACACTCCACGGTTCTCACACATACCACCCGGGTGCAAAAAAGCCTAATCCTAGGGAGTACGTCCCGGGACGTCTCCGACACCCGAGTTCAATACTACATTCACACTCTAAGTTCATACCTTTTTGCTGAAATCGATCGACAATCGACAGTGAATATATTTCATTTTCTTATTCTTTCAAATATTCAATGTAATATGTACTTGTAATAATTTTAACTACTTATACAATTTTCTAACTTAATTAATTTATAAAATTTTCAAATGACTCTACTTGCATTTTGTATGCATTCTCAAATGACTCGACTTGCATTTTGTATGCATTTTCAAATAGAATTTTGCAAAATTTAAAAAATAAATCGACACAAGGTCCACGACCTAACCACACACACACGTGTAACTTGTGTCGATAATTCACTGTCAATTTGTCGATCGCCAAACATCTTAAAACTAAACCGTGTCCACCTGCCCTAACCCATGCGAGTAGCATCTAAGCACGCGCATGAGTATAGAGCATAAAAATGAACACGGCCACATGTATTTTGACCTACCAGTTTTCTTCATGTGTGCTGAAAATCCTGAGCTAAAAAACGTGATTAGAAACATGCTAATAAAGTGTCTTCCAGCAAAAATTAACTTTAACTTTAAAAAATATTCAAAATAGAAAATGGAAGATCACTTTGCAAAAATCTAAGTATACGATTGTTTCATTTTTAACAGATTTGTGATATCAAAGTACATTTCTAAATGACTCAAACATTCATAAATAACTTTGATATCGAAATCTGTTTCTCGCGATATTTTCTTGTACATATTCATTTAAAAAATTTTCACGAGTACGTAAAAATTGAAAGTGACTCGATAACTTTATGAAAGTGACTCGACAACTACTGTGAAATCGGAGGGTCATCCGACTTCTATGTAATAATTTTAATTTTAAATTGAAAAGAAGTTAAAACGCGATGTACAAGAAAACCCTGACCTGAGCTAATAAATGAAATAAATAGTGTGTACGAATTTTACACGATCGTACAGTCGTGGTCACTATGCTCGCTCAAAAATGTAAAATACAACCAGTTCCCGTGTCGCTTCGGACCATTCGTCCTACGACATGATGGGAACCGGAGGAATCGTAAAGCATGCGACTCACCGATCGCTGACTTGCGCCACTGCGATCGTTTCACCGGTAAAGCATCAGAAATTCGTGCTGCTTCGGACTGGTTTGGACTGGTTTGGACTGCTTTGGATTGGTTTGGACTGCTTTGGACTGGTTTGGACTGCTTGGGCAACGTTTGGATTTGGCAGGTTGACCATTGGATTGGAAGTTTGACCATTGGATTGGTAGAGTGACCATTGGATTGGCAGAGTGACCTTCTGTAATCATAGCAGGACAACAATTTAGTAACTGTCTATCAATTTGCATTTCGATTAGTTTTTGTGACTTTGATAAGCATGCATGCAAAACTACATACAACTACATTACAAAAATTGGTAATAAATTTGCAAACGTGTATCAAAACGTATAGTCACTCAGTAAAACATTATAAAATATTCGAAAAAATATGTCAATGCACTTGAATAATTATTGTATGCCACATGTTAAAACGTTTGCAAATTTATATTAAAATAAATAGATAACTACATTGTAAAACACATTAAAACACCAGTACAAGTATGCCAAAACATTTAAATAATCATTCCATAATTCACATTAAAACACTCATAACAATTTGTTAAAATATTTAAATAACCACTCCATTAAATATACTACAGCACCAGTAACAATATGTCAAATCATTTAAATAATCATTGCATAAATTACACTAAAGCACCAGTAACACTATGTCAAATCATTCAAATAATCATTGCATAAATTACACTAAAGCACCAGTAACACTATGTCAAATCATTCAAATAATCATTGCATAAATTACACTAAAGCACCAGTAACAATATGTCAAATTATTCAAATAATCATTGCATAAATTACACTAAAGCACCAGTAACACTATGTCAAATCATTCAAATAATCATTGCATAAATTACACTAAAGCACCAGTAACACTATGTCAAATTATTCTAATAATCATTGCATAAATTACACTAAAGCACCAGTAACACTATGTCAAATCATTCAAATAATCATTGCATAAAGTACACTAATAACCACTAACAATTTGTAAAAACACTTAAATAATCACTTCACAAAATACTTTAAAACACTAAAAAATTAATAAAACATTTAAATAACCGCGCCATAAAACACACTAATAAATCCGTATACACGTGCATAATCACTTAAGAAAACACACTACTAAAATCACTGATACTTGTAGAATTACACCATAAATTTTATTAATACACCCACGTATTTATTAAAAAATACTTGTTAAAGCACACTAAACACTAGTATTAGCACACTAGGTACACTTATATATCCGTATATGCATGCAGGTAACACACTGTTAAAGTCACTGACACTTGTAGAATTACACCATAAATTTTATTAATACACCCACGTATTTATTAAAAAATATTTGTTAAAGCACACTAAAGACTAGTAGTAGTACTCTAGGTAACCCGGGGACAAGCACAATATCGGATAAGTGAAGCCTTGACTCGTACCGGTAAGTGTTGACAGGTGCTATCCGACCTCCTCGACTTCCAAAATAAAACTGAGAGCGTTTGACCTCCCTCTACTGTGAGAGTTATTGGTAGTTGACAACAGCCAATTAGACATCGTAATGGTCCACCGATCGATCTAATTCGATCTCTTGGAGTGATTCGTGATTTACAGTAACCAATTAGACATCATGTAATCGACCAATAGCGTGCAGCCACTATGATTGCATGTTGTATCATTATTCTAATGTTAATTTTTGTATAATTTTATATTTTTCGATTGTTTATTAACAAATTTATTGTTGTAACTATTTAAATTTATTATTTTTTTTAACTTACTTTTGAGGATATGTTGCAAAATGATTGTTAATTAATATATCACGATATATTTTACTGCAATTAATAAATTTTTAGTTATTTATTTATTGAGTTGTTGTTGTAACTATTCGAATTCATCGTTTTTATTAACTTACTCTAGCAGATATGTTGCAAAATGATTGTCAATTAATATATTATGTTTCTTTTTGTAACTCATTATTATATAAATTAATTATTGTAATTCATTATTTTCATAAGTTTTTCGCGTGAATATCTTGTAAATTGTCTACGAATTATTGTATTTAAATTTATTTTTATGTAATTCTTTATAATTATTTATTATCGAAGAGACTCAACACAATGTGCGAATTGTTTCGACCACATGATAGTTTCGTATTTTTTGAAAGTTTTACTCACGATGTTTTAAAAAGTGACGTCATCAACGAAAATCGAAGTAACGCCATCTCTCCGGCGAACAGGGTGAACTACACGGTTTTGAAACAGCCGTTTTATTAGTTCTCTACACTGCCACTAGACAGCGCCACGTGTACCGTTTTCCTATTTTAATTAAGCGTTTGGTGTAGATGTTCAGATATCAACTGACATTTTATCTGAAATATCTGTTTAGAAAACGTGGTTTGAAGATCACTGTATCGAAAGATACTTAATAAGCATCAAATAAAACGCTAAAATAATCTTTAAATATCAAGCATTAAAGAAATGGAAAATGAAAATGATCCAGTGGTTAAAGAGGTATGTAAATCAACCTTCCTTTTTCATTTGTCTTTAATTTTAGGTTATGTGTACAAAGTGTATACGTTTTATCATATATAATGTGAGTTTTTATAACTATGATAAACAAGTTTATGATATTCTATACAGTATGTTTGAACTTCCTTTATTTTTTGCATTGCCAATACTGTTAAATTGTTATTTCAAATAAGTGAGTATCATGCATTTGAAGGTAAGGAAAAGGAATATATATATCTTTCTTTTTAGATTCCAGTGTTTCTCTCAAAAACACTTGCCGACAAATTATTTATTTTTCAATATCCGGTCCGTCCTGCTGGGGAGGGTTACGATAATGTAACTTTCCTGAAAACTTCAATAAAGCCAGAGAATCAGGAAGTTCTCATAGAAGTAGCAATTGATACACAAAGTGTCACTTATGACCATAGTAAAGGAGAGCAAATTGCAATAAATGCAGATGGAGATGCAAAGAGTGATCAGGATGATGAAGAGAAGGCATTTGATAGGTATTTAAATAATTTTAAACATATTGCATCTACTAATAAGGTATTATCATATCTGCATTAAACTATATATTATGAATTTCATATTACAGCAATCTCATGGATAAAACAGTATTGCAATCTTCTCGAGCATTACCCAATTGTTCAAATTATGCAGTTGGTATTTTTCAAGATGGTGAATTGCATATTACACCTCTGAAAGGGGTAATACAAATGCGTCCACAATTCAGTTACCTTGATAAAAGTGATAAACGTGTTAGAGATGAAGCCAAAAATATGGGTGAAGGTATAATCTTTATGTACATCTATAAAAGTTTAATTTAGTTTAATTACAATACTCTTAATTAAATATTTATTTTTTTTTTACAGAATTTGATGAAGAAGAGGAAGGTCCAAAACAAGTTAATGTAACTTTTGCTAGACAAAAACCAGAGTTTATGAAAAAGATGCAAGAACAATCTTTTCAGCATCATACACAAAAAAGTTTAGGAGAAAGATGGATTCATACTAATTATGTTCCAACAAATACTACACAAGCAGAAGTAAATATTTTTAATTGTTTTGATTACTATAAGCGAGTGAAATTATTTTTAGTACTTATAATAAATATATGTGTAATTGTAGCTTACCCGTTTGGAAATGTTCTGTAACACTACAGACGAAACTGTAAATACATTGAATTTATCGACGCGACAATATTTAGAATTACTGGCACCACCAATGAAAGAAGAGATAAGATCAGATGTTTCCAGTTGTACATCTCTTAATTATATTAGGACTTTATCTCTTCTTGATCAAATTAGAACTGTTATGAAAGATGGTAAGATTATATGCATTCATTTTTTATTATTGTGAACTAATTCTACAAATTTTTTTTGCAGCCAAAGTTCTATCTTTTGCACAGTTAAGATTAATTATATCACCAGATCAAGAAACATCAGCTGTATTAAAATATTTGCAACAGGTAGCAGTTTTAGTGCAGGGAAATTGGGTTGTAAATAGTGAACTTCTGTATCCAAAGGATACTGTTTCATCGCATAACGGCATTCCCGCAGAACTTATGTGTAGAGCTAGAGATTATGTTGTAAGTGTAGTATACTTTTTAGGATCTATACAAGATCTTTCAAATATAATACAAATATTTTATTTCAGTTATTATCCTTCACGGAACATGAATATCTACATAGGAAAACAGTTGCATCAGTTATTAAATTGCATACTGATGAACTTAGGGAAATATTTGCAAATTTAGCCGTACACGAACCAAAAAAGGGATGGCGTCTAATAATTCCACCCAGTAAAGAATTTAGTGAAAGGTATAACTTCTGTTTTGTTACTTGTCTTTTCAGTTCGATTTACAAAATAATATAATTTCTTTAATAGGTATCCTGAAATAGCTCAAAGGCAAGAAATGTTTTGGGAAGCTAAACGAAAATATCTTCGTGAAGCTATGGAAGTACAAAGCCAAATTCCACAGCGTCAGAGGCGGAAGTCGAACAGAGAATCAGTTGGATCTGAAAACGAGGAAAGAAATGTTGGACGCGGAAGAAAAACGTTAAGGGATTCTTCTATGTCGGATAATGATAGCGCAACAGAACCAGTGAAACATAAAAAGACTATACGATCCCGTAAAGTATCGGAAACCACGTGACCAAAGTTGATGCGCGATTAAAATGTTTACTTCTACATGTTGTTAACATATTCCAAGTTCCGAAACTACGTACCTAGATTATGTTATTACATTGTGTCTGCTTTGATACACTGCCAAAATTTCACAGTATATTTGTATATTTAAATGACTTAAGTGAAATATTTTCTAGTCTCAGGTGACACATAAAGAAAATAATAGTATCAATATTCAATAATTATTTGTTTAAAAGAAATAGTTCCACAATCTTTACTATTAACAAGTAAGGGAAATTAGTTCTTGGTTTCTGTATGTCGTTGATAATTGTTAGAATTGATTTTATTTTTAAAAACATTCAAGAATATACAGAAACATGACAAAAGCATAAAACATAAAGTTTGTTGGTACGTATTACAATGTCACTGGTGAATAAGTGGTTAGATACTGTAAAAAAAGTTCATTTATTATTTCCAAGAGTTACTTCCTGCACATTGTTGATCGATGTTGCACCAAAAGAAACATTGACTGAAAAATGACTGATGTTTTTTATTTTATTAAAAATATTTTTACGAACGAGAAATAGTATGATGTGAAATAAATTTAGGTAGAAATATATGTGTATAAAGTAACAGAATATGAAATGATTTGTATACTGTATTTATTACTTTGGTATTTAAAATGTAAATATGTATAATTCAAAATGTATTTCCATAAATACCTTTGATCCTTTATTTAAATTATAATCATTTAGTATTTAATAATTTCTCAGATGCAATGTAGTTAGTGCAGAATGTTAATTAGTAATCTCATGAACATGTTTATACCCTAGGAGCCGCTTTAAATCCACATAGAAAGTAGCACTTGTATAAGAACAGGAAATAATAGTAAAAAATTAGTATAACTATGTAAATTTAATGCTAAGCAATGTATATGTACATACACATATCAACATATAATGATTTTGCGAATTACTTGTTTGATACTTGTTTAATCTTTCCGGCGAGTACATATTATGCAATTATCGTTCTTTATCAACGAAACGTGTTTGTAATAAAACATGTTTTTCTTGACGAGAAATTAAAATCACGTTTAGCGTAATTGAACGCTGAAAATTTCATTGCTTAAATACCTTCGTAGAAATTAACTTCAACTACTTTATGTATTAGACATTAGTAAGAAACTAATAATACCGTTGTCCTTGAAGTCTTTACAAAAGTACACCATAGCAGTAGACCTCTCGAAGCATATTATTGCAATCGATCTGCAAAACTGCTCACGCATATATCATGAAAAGAGAATGTACTAATAGCAACAGCATACGTTTTACAAAACAAGAATGAGTTAGCTTTTTTTTTACGGAAATGTGATTTAAAGAGTAAATATCTGTTGATTGTGAAATTGCTGGAAAGAATTTTTGAGTGGGACAAGCGCCAATAATCATAACCACAAAATTCGAACAATTATCAAATGTTGGCGTTCGGTATCCACTCACGCGTACTCGATAGATCGAAGTAATCGATTTTTGCGATTTTGACGGTTAATAAGCGTCTCCTCTTTCCTTGAATGATATATTTGCGCATTATAGGGGCGGAACAGAGGGCGAACGCACTTTCTCTTGTAGTCTGACTCGGTGAAAGTATTTCTTACGCATTTATACATTCAGAGTACCGAAATATCTGTTACTCTATCAGAACCACACCTACAGGATGATAAGATTGACCTTTTCAAAGAATCGTGACGACTGCAAATTATTCGATGTAAATTATAACGTGTTTATTCGACACATCTTGTGTCACTTATAGCGGTAGCCTAAAGCAGATTACAAAATCGTAACGTAACAATTAATTGTTAAGAAAATTGCGATTACACGAGATTTGTTATGCTTTCGTTTCGGTTTTACCTCGTTTAACTTTGGCGTTAAATTGAATCTTTGGAATCGATCAGCGATACGGTAATGCGAATTAATTTTAACAAAATTAGAGAGATCTGTATAATAATATATAATCACTATATTTTTCTTTCAGAAAATATCGATAAGATGAAATTATGCGAAAAGTATGCAAAGTGTAAATGAACTGCACGCTTCGTTTAACAATGAGAAAAGAGAGGTCGATAAACCTGTAATTTGAGGAAAGAAGAAATGGAAAGAAAGTGAATGACGAATGTTGAAACAGTCTTGTCGATCGTTCCCCGATTTCCGTTTGGTTAAAACAATGACCTTCAATATGAGTCTCTGGAAAGAAAGTCCGGACGATCCGTTTCCATACGATTTTCATAAATTACATGCTAGGCAGCGCGTTGAATTCGAGGATTCACACCGTTGGCGAGTCGAAGAATTGAAAAAGGAAAAAGATGGAAAGTTTTTAATTACAAGTGATCATGACTTATGACTCCATTGTCCCCGTGTTTTGATACAGGTCTCGCGGTAAAAACTGGTTTCATTCATGATTTGGTAAGTGAAATAGCCTCGTAAAAATTTGATTTGCAAATCACAGATAACGAAATTTTTTTATTTCTTGCAGTTAATTTTACGAGAGAAGTTGCAGCCTACTTTCGACGATACAATGGCACACTTCGAAACTCGCGATTTAGGTGAAAAGCAATTAAACGTGCGTTTATGTGCAGTGCGGTTATAAAAGGTAATGTCTGAAGCGTTTCAAGGCGCGACAAATTTCTCTCAATTTCGTTAATGGTTTTCTTCGATCAACAGAAACGTGAACCTGAACTAGAAGAATAGAAAGGACGAGTCGAATAAGGAATCTGCAGGTGCTGAACGAAGGAATAAAAATTGGTCGGTGCACGTCGGAATTGAAGTCACGTTCGACGAATGCGAATAAAGCTGTGATGTAAAATTGTCGACCTACTACCGAAAGGAAATTTTCGTGTGACGCGTGGTAGAAAGCCATTTCACTCGTTCCCATTGGTATTGAAAGCACTTTGCGGAAATGATCGGTTCTACTGTTTATACATGTATACGTGCGAACAGAAATGTAAAAAGTATCGAAAGACCACGGTGATGTAAGAATTGCGTTCGACCGTGTATTCGATGCTTTTTATTTGAATACTTTGTTAAAGAACCGTTAACAAACATTGACAATTTAATTTCTTTAAGTCAGCTGTATTTTCTGCCTCTAAATGATTTTAACCAATAATTCTGTTTTTACATCAAATCGCGGAACTAAAATTTTGCGCTCGCTTTTGTTGCAAGTACCATGTAGCATGGCTACTATTTATAGGACTCGTTTAACGACTTCACATAGACTTTCAGGCACATTAGTGGTACATTTCAGTATTGTAGTACAGAGTTAGAAATCTTGAGGATTGGTACATTAGAAGTTTAGAATTTTGTAAATTTAGAAACTGTAGATTCACAAATTTGTAAATTCTCAAACTTACAAATCTTGAAATTTCTATACATTAAAATTAGTAAGCTCTCAAATTTGTAAATTTCTAAATATGCAAAATTCCTATATTCAATCTGTAAATTCTTCAAATGTACACATTCAAGATTTTAGAAATTTCCAAATGTTAAAATTAGCAAGTACTTAAATTTGTAAATTTCTGAATATTCAAATTTCTAAGTCCAATCTGTAAATTTTCTAAATGTACAAATTCAAGAATTTAGAAATTTCAAATACCCTGCAATAGAGCTTTCCACACAGCCTTTCAACTATGTATGCAGAATTTGCGAAACGCATAGCCGCAAAGAATTTTAGTTCCCGATTAAGATCGTAGAACATTTCAAAGACCGGTTTCGTTACAATCAGAAAACCGAAGTACAATGAATTGTTATAAAAGTGGAAACACAAGACGAAGAAAGCAGGTGGAATCTAACTTACTTTCCCTTTTTAATTTTTGTCCAAACGGAAGTGATCTGCACTATTTAAAGTGACCGTATTTTATCCTAAAACATGGCTTAGAAAGTTTTTATTATACTTTATCCTCCAAGGAAATTGCGTTCAGCCTGTCGAACATGCTACCACACCTTGGATTTAATTACATCATTACAGGTCTCCTACATTTGATGTAATAACTTGTACTTCGTTTTTCGTTTCCGTTCAAATAAATAAACCTGGTAACATATTTATGTTTATACTTGTAGATGATGGACCAAAGTTTTTGGAGAACACGTTCAGCTATTCATACGAGAGATTGTCTCCCACTACCCCAAAACGAAACGAGATATTACATGGTGGAGGTAACTTTCAGCGAGACATGCTATATAAGAGAATGGAGAACCGGCCGGCCAAGATAAAGCTTGAGTGTTGTCAATTCGTTCGTCGTGCTGTTACTCCTCTACCTTCGTCGTTGACAGGTAAGTGGGGTAAAAAGTACGTTAAATAAAAAGAGGAATATGAGAAGGAAAATCGTGGGACCAGTGAGGATCAAACAGTGCAAGTGTCTTCTTTTGGGGATTCATAATTTCTTAGGTGATATCTGTGCACCATGGATCTCTGTTCTTTATTCATGTGAGCCATAATTGGAAATCTATTTGAACAATTTCTAGGTGAAACTCTGGTTGTAATAGAGCGTAATACAGGGACGGAGTTAGGACGTTTTGGGCCAGATTGCAATTGATTTTGGTGCAGTTAGATTTAGGTAAATTATGTAAGTAAAATTAGGGTCTGGTTGTTGAAGTGGGAGTTTGGTATTTTTAGGTCTAGAGTTCTGGGACTTTACAGGTTTGGGAATTTAGAATTTTGGGACTTAGCAAGTTTGGTACTTCAGAGGTTTGGGACCTTGCAAGTTTGGTACTTCAGAGGTTTGGGACCTTGCAAGTTTGAAATTTTAGAGTTTTGGGACCTTGCAAGTTTGAAACTTTAGAGTTTTGGGACTTTGCAAGTTTGGTACTTTAGAGTTTTGGGACTTTGCAAGTTTGAAACTTTAGAGTTTTGGGACTTTGCAAGTTTGGTACTTTAGAGTTTTGAGACTTTGCAAGTTTGGAACTTGAGAGTTTTGGGACTTTGCAAGTTTGGAACTTTAGAGTTTTGGGATTTTGCAAGTTTGAAACTTTAGAGTTTTGGGACTTTGCAAGTTTGGAACTTTAGAGTTTTGGGACTTTGCAAGTTTGGAGCTTTGGAATTTTCTAACTTTAGTACTTCTAAATTTTAGAATCTTGGAACACAGAACTTTCCTAACAATTTCAAGACACATTTCAAAATTTGTAACTTTGCTATTTCAGAATTTTGGGCCATAGAAGACCTAGTCCCAAAACATCAAAAAATTAAAACTAGAATTAATATTTAATTAAGAACTACAATTGGGGCTAATAAATGTTGAGACAGCCCTGTAGAGATACCACGATGCATTGGATAAATCTGCAAGAGAAATTTATGAAAAATTCGCGAAATTAACGTTGTCACGCATGGTGGAGCAGAAATTACGGCACGTGGCTAGAAACGGGAAAAGGAAACCGGTCGTGCGAGGGCGATCGGCAACTGTGGTTAGGAATTCGTGAAAAATGTTAGTGGTTCTAGTAGATTGATGTTACTGTATGATACTACACATACTTTGGGGCTTATTCAGCCTCTGCAATTCGGGCAACCCAATTTATGTTCTAGGACAGTCTTTTGACCACATTTATTAAATACTTTAGAATGATCTACATATTAATAATAAATTATTACAATGCAATTTATTTTTATTTTATTTTAGACCAAAGTATAAATGTTTTTAATTTTTTATAAATGTATTCATTTTGTAATATCATGGATGCAAATGGATAAAGGTTTTTGGGCAAACTCAGAGTAAAAAAATCTTGAAACAAAACTGAAAATTGTCATACATATTTTACAGAAAAATGTCATACACAAAAAATGTTTTACATAATATTCTTGTATCATTATATAGTTAGTAACATATATCTGCAAATAGTAGAACTATTTGGAGACATAAAAGGAGTCAATAAAGACTCCTATAAAGCGTCAATCTCGATTGCATAAGCAAAATAGGGATAATTGTCAAAGAATTACCGCCATAAGAGTACATACAGAAAATTACATCGGCAAATATTTCGAATGTCTAAAATTCTAGAGCATGACATCGAATACGGTTCCATGTACGCAGTGTACAAATACCGCGATCAGCGGCTCCGTCGGATTGAAAAATGTCGCCGCAAGTATAAAACTTGCTCCAGATTTCCTTAAGAGCGTGTCTGGCCGACCAGTTACGTGTGCCCTCCACTGATTATATTATCCCAACCGCGTTCCTGTCGTTTGTAGTTGCCCGACAACTATCTCTTTTTTTTCTCCTCCTTATGCAATTGCTTTCTTCAGAGGTACCCTTCGTGAAATCCCTACGTCTCGGCTTACACTGCCGATTTTGTCGTTCTTCGTCGCTAAAATTCCTCGGGTAACCCGACTCCGTGGTTCTTTCCGCAATAGGCTTGTTCTTTCCTTGGATTTACTCTATTTAACCCTTTCGCTTCGTCACGCTTCTGATTAAATGTATTCTCTTTGTGAATGGAACGTTGGTGTTATGTACGCTTGCGTTCATTTTTTAGTTACGTGTCGGGTTCAAATTCTTTTATTTGAGGACGAAGTTTGAGGATTGTGGAATTTTTGAATTTAGGGATTTAGGGATTTAGGGATTTAGGGATTTAGGGATTTAGGGATTTAGGGATTTAGGGATTTAGGGATTTGGGAATTTAGGGATTTGGGAATTTAGGGATTTGGGAATTTAGGGATTTGGGGATTTGGGAATTTGGGAATTTGAGGAATTGGGAATTTGGGGAATTCGGAATTGGCAATTCGGAATTTGGGGATTTGGGGATTAGGGATTTTGACATCTAGGGATTTAGGGATTTGGGGATTTGGGGATTTAGGGATTTAGGGATTAGGGGTGTTAGAGATTTTGACATCTAGGTATTTAGGGATTTAGAGATCTAGGGATTTTTCGAATTTAGGGGTTTTAGGATCTAGGGGGTTTTGGAATTGGGGATTTGGGACTCTAGCGATTTTTCGAATCTAGGGATTTTTCGAATTTAGGTGTTTTGGGATCTAGGGGGTTTTGGAATTTGAGATTTGGGACTCTAGGGATTTTTGGATCTAAGGAATTTTGGGACTTAGGGATTTTTGGTATCTATGGATTTGGGACTTTTGGAATTTGGAAATATAAGGATTTGGAGATGCAGGTATTTGGGGATCTAGGGATCTGGTGATATAGGAATTTATGGATGTAGAGATTGGAGAATATAGAGATTTGGGAATTTAGAAATTTAGTAATTTAGTAATTCAGTAATTCAGTAATTTAGGTATTTAGAAAAGGAATTTTGGTACTTAGTAACTTGACAACTTAGTAACTTAATATCTTAATAACTTAGGAACTCAGAAACTTGAGAACTTAAGTACTTAAGAAGTTAACAACTTATGAATTTAGAAAATTAATAAATTTCTTTGATTCCCAAAATAATACCACCCTCTATAATCTATCATCCTCTATCAACCCCTTGCACTCCTACGTGTGACTAAACATTTCTCTTGTCTTTCATAAATAATTCAGATAAATACATCTGTATACATATTTTCATTAATTTACTACTAATAATAAATGAAATTTTGTCACATCGCACTGCTGCAGCACATTAGTTCAAGAACCCCTTTCTTCATCTATTTTATAAGTCCCAAATCGATAGGTAAAATAAATTAAGTTTTCCCATAAATATCTATCAAATTTCATAACAATCTTCTGTTATAAAGAAGCATAAATCATGCGTCCATTCACCGTACCCTGCAAGTTTCTCCTTGTCCAGAATCTAAAAAAATAATCCGGTGAAAAATGATGGAAGAAACCGCGTGCAATTACTAAAGATCATCGAGGTGGCACGTGCGATCTCGATCGCAGAGAAAGTTTCCAAGATTTTTCTCGTCGTCCGATATCGGTGAAACTGAAACAGAAACGTTAGCTGGGGAAAAAAGAAAAGTTGCCTCGACCAGGCGATCGAATTCTTCACGGTTCTTCGATGCTAAAACCTCCTCAAGGAGGTGTCCTTTCTAGGCGCGAACCTTGGACGATATTGTTTCTCGATCTGCATGCTCTTACACCATAACTTAATTCGCAACACCCGAGACAGATACGTTCCGATTTTTCTCGGCTAGCCAGCATTTTTTGCACGCAGGCCCTCTCACTTTCACTCGGGGCTACTGCGACCGCTTTTAACGATCTAACCGGCCGTGCCTAAGTAAAGACAGGATTCTCATTAAGAGCGACAAGCGACTTTTTTACTCCCGGTGCCAATTATTGGCCACTTTGTTCTTTAAATGGACCGGTTAAGCCTGCTGGAATTACGAGATGACCCGGTCCGGTTGCGTAAACCCGAGGAAAAAGCAGGTTTCGTTCGACCTTTATGTCCAGGAAATACTCTTTTCCCAATAAGAAAACTACCTTATGCATAATTTGTTCATGGTGTTTGGTCCGTTGAAATGCAGACAAGAATTCTGGCAAACACGGTGAAAGCTACGCGTGTTTCAGTTCATTGATGCTTATAGTTTCTTCGGGGTGCCTATTCGACACGGTTTCTCGAAATGAGAAACCTTTCGAATTTATCGAAAGCAGAGATGCATCCTCTTCAACGGATCGTGAAACCACTGTCCATGTTTTACTCCTAGAAAGTCCGAGGCTTTCCACTAAACTGCGTCCTTCGCCGTGTCAAAACATCGAATTCGATGTTGCAAACAGTGCATGATGCTACATTTCTCTAGCCCTCTTTCACGAGCTTCTAGGTCACTTTCAGTTCGTGGAAAATCATTAAATATCACTTTCCTGGAAGATGACTCAAGAACCTGTTCTTGATGAGCCATAACTTGCAGATGTGCGTCTTATGACGATAATTACTGGCTGGTATTTTTATTAATATCGGTATTTGTATATCATAATTAATAAGTAATTTGATATTCCAGATCTTCAATTTCCTCGTCGTTAATCTCAAGCTCAAAAAGTTATGAATCCCCGAGGAGAGCTAATAAATCTCAACCGAGATCTCAAGCAAATTAATCCGATGAAATATTTCTTCCAAGTGTGGAGGATCGAAGGTCACTTTCCCTCACACGCTCCGAATCGATTATTCCTCTTTATTAATACCATAAAATATGCGTCGTGTCATTACAATTAATTATTCAAGACTATAAATTAATTATTCAATTACTCATTTAATTTATTCTTTACAGAATGCATTGGTTGTGTCTGGCAGCGTTAGCTGCAACTGTGGCAGCTCAAGGGTCCTACGATCTGGACCCAAGAGTGTCATTTACCGGAAAATCATCGAGCTTGGGACCACTGTACTCGTCGGGCCTGGGTGGTCAAGGTTTCCGCGACAACAGCTATGAAGATAACATCGTAACACCTACACCGTCTCCGTCGCCTTACAGGACTCCCAACAGTCAAGCACCGGTATTTCGATCTTACTCCTCGTAGAATGCTCGAATTATTAATTGCAGTGAAGGCAGTTGCATCATGTTACATTGCGTATACCAGTTACGTCTTATGCAACAACTTACGTAAAAATCTGTTACCTTAATGTACCGGTTATGTATGGCTATCTTTGTATCTATATGTGGTACATTTTTGTGAATGATAGGATTGATGTTTTATTCTTTTTGGTGATTGTTGTCTTTTTGCAGTTGTACCGGAAACCATCTGGGGCGATTGATCAGACGGCGATTAGGGTGAATGGACCACCACGGGGAGGCATTGTTCGAGCGGGACAGAATCCTCGGGTAGGAAGATAGTAGAATGTTAGGGAGTTGTGGAGATGCTGAGTACTGTGGTTCTTAAGTACTGGTGCAATATTTTGGTATTCCACATTTTTATTTCCAAGCTTCCTAGTTCCAAAGTTTCCCAATTTCTTAATTTTCAAATTCCTACATTTCCCAATTCCCATTTTTCCTAATTCCCACATTTCCCAATTCCCACTTTTCCTAATTCCCACATTTTCCAATTCTCACATTTCCCAATTCCCACATTTCCCAATTCCCACATTTCCCAATTCCCCCATTTCCAAATTTCCACATTTCCCAATTCCCAAATCCTCCAATTCCCAAATCCCCCAATTCCTAAATCCCCCAATTCCCAAATCCCCCAATTCCCAAATCCCCCAAATTCCAAAACCCCTAATTTCCACATCCCCCAATTCCCAAATCCCCCAATTCCCAAATCCCCCAATTCCCAAATCCCCCAATTCCAAATCCCCCAATTTCCAAAACCCCCAACTTCCAAATTCCCCAAAGTCCTAACATACCAAATTACCTCACATCACACCATCAGTCTCAGCACCCAGTGATAAATATCAGATCAAGACAATCTCAGAAGACCCATTAACAGACAATCCTAGCGCTAGACAATCCTATTTGAAATTGTACAAGTCATGATGGATGCAGGTGAAATTGTCATTCCGTATGTCTCACAATAAGTGAAAGCAATGTAAGAAATCCCTGCATCCATTGTTCGCAGTTCCACACAATAAGATTGTTACGCAATAGCTCTCGTTACGATGAGAAGAAAGAAATGTTTCTTTGTAAAGAAGTAAATCGGCTCACCTTTTTTCTATACTTCTTATCGCGAGATTTCTAATAATTGTGCGGTCCGTCGACATCCCTGAACGGTACGTCGACATTAAGCAACCGCCTGTGGTAAACCGTGTTGATCTTGTTGCATTGTTTCTTTTTTCTTATCTCGTGAAGAATGCAATTGAGAAAGGGAACATCTTATATAAACGATGCATTTTGTACGGGGTACTTTCCTTTAACGTTGTTAACCGTGTTACGTGGTTGAAGGCCGAGGTTGAGGAACTGGAGGAAAAGGAGGAGCCCGATCGTTTGACCCTTCTTCTGCCGCAAAGCAAATTCGATTGCGTGAACAAGCAGACCGGATATTACGCCGACGAGGATCTCAACTGTGAAGTCTTCCATTACTGTCAGGATAACGCGAAACATTCATGGATCTGCCCTGAAGGGTTCACCTTCCATCAGGTAGCTTAATTTTCCTCTTCTAGAAATGTCGGTGAAAGCATTAGTTCCCATAAAATGTAACCGACGATCGTGCAGTTAATTGATCGTAATGCTATCGATAAGTAAATTTCACCTCGCCCATACATGTTTTCGCCTTGTTGTTTCCGCTGTTATATATACAGCGAAACAGGTAAGTAAGGCCAATCATAAATCGTGCGATCGGTTTCCCGATAACGGCCGTTTCCGGGGTGATCAACCTGCGATCAACCTCGCCAAAGATGCAAATAAACCTAACGCACGGTATCTGTCTATTCCGCGAAACACCTTTCTCTTCAACAACTTCGAGGCCATTCCACTCATTGCGCGTTTGCGTTACAGGTTCACTTAATCTGCATGCCTCCCAGCGGCGACATCAACTGCAAGAAGAGTTCGCAGTATCACTTCGTCAACGAGTACCTCTACAAACCATTGAACTTGGCTGAAGCTGAGAATAAGCCTAATGTGACCTTGAGATACAGCGAACGATACTTCCCTGCAGACATTCATCCCGACGAACGCGATTCTGATGAATACGCTTCTGCGCCAGTTCGTCGTCCTGCGCCAGTAGTAAGGACTTCTCAAATTTAGGCCTCTTAGAACACAGTGGGACAACCATAGAACCTACAACAGAAATATATTGTACACATATAAGCTCTAATATTGTAAATTCTAATAGAAGTTCTGTATAGGCAACTGAGGTTGCAAGGAAAAGGATACTTTTATAGGTTATTACTTATAGACACTAGTTACTAGTTATAGACACTATGTTCATCCAGTTATCAGTAGTAGATGTCCCTAAGCTTAGATTAGTTCTCTTAAGACTTTGAGTTTCTTCTGAAGTATCCTACACAAGCCCCAAGTCTAAATTTTCAAGTTTCATAATCTGCCCATCACTACACAATTGATATAAAAAAGAAATAATTTATCTACAGGTGTACTCTAGTCCTCAGCCAGCACTGAACAGCATTCCTCCTTCAGCTCGTCCACAACCAACGGGTCTTCCGCAATTCCGTTTACCGATCAATCAAGTTTTCCGTAGCCCTGAAGAAGTGAACATACCTCTTCAACACAGACGCCCGCAACCTCAACAGCATCAGGCTGTGAGAAGATTCCCTCAAGTACGACCTGATGATGAGGAATACGAGTGAATTTGATGCATCGTTCAACAATTATTATTATCATTCATCGTCACCGTCATCGTCGCGCTTCAATCGTTAATTATGTCATCGTATACATTCCGTGTTGAAATTGCAAATAAACGATAAACATAATAGCTATGTTTATTGGAACGAATTATAATTATATAATTCTGTAGATTAATTATATTATGTAAATTATTATTCTCGTTCTCATTTCTCATTTTGAAATTCTTAATTACATATTGTATAATTTAGCAACACGAGTATTTTTCTTAAAAAATAATAGTATTGAATAATGTAACGCGTATATGAGCATTATAAAAATGCGAATATTGTAGCATGTAATCGGTAGTAGATTCACAGTGATGACCAATAAATTATTATCGTGTTACCTTTATTAGTCTTCATTATTACTAAGATAATGTTATAAAATTGAAACCTGTGCTTTATTCATACAAATGTAATAATCGTAGGGATATGTATGCTATATATAAAATATATATGTAATGAAACTAAAGGAACACAATTTTTGTATTCTGTAAAATATACCTGTAGTACTATCTAGCGGAGGAGACTAGAAGGTACTCCTGGTATCAGTCGGTAATTTGACTATGTTTCTTACGATTTTTCTACTGTTGAATAGTTATAGTGTTTTGTGCTCCATTACATATAATTTAAAAAAAATTCTAAAATTATTTCGTACAATAGTTTATTAAAGTGAACAAATGCAAATATATACTGCGTTCAATGAAAGATCGTAGTCATTGTTTGACAATTTTTGAATTACTCTGCGCATAACCACCGAGTAGTGCGCATGTGTTCTAAGATTAAAAGCGTAAGTACCCAGTGATATAATTTGCTAAATTTCTTATCGCCTATTCCCAACTTCTCAAAGTTCCAAAGCTTCAAATTCCAAAACTTCTAAATCTTTAAATTTTCAAATTTTTAAAGTTCTAAGCTTCCACATTCCTAAATTCCCAAATTTTCTCATATCTTGTCCATGCTCTTTTCTACATTCTGTAAGTTTTGTCCACCATATATAATGGACAATGGTGAAATGTAAAGTGGTAGGCATTTCCTGAAGTTAGTCACTTTGCGCCAACTAAGTATGTTCTCTTGTTGAACGCAGTATAGATTTTCTCTTGTTCAATCGTACGCTTTGTGATGCAACGTATCGCCATATTGTTTGCTACACTACCGCCTTCTGAAGTAAAAAACTTCAGGGTTATAACCAAGTATCGTCTCTCCGTTTTCTTGTTAATGTCCATGTGAATTCGTCTTTTTCTCGGGTTACATTTGCGTCGTAGTGTTGTCCATTGTACTTTTTATTTAAATCACGAACAAATTTAGCTTCCGTAGTGTTCATACAAAAGTCGTTGATGCGCTTTCGTGTGTCTTCAATAAACGACGTTCAATCAAGAATTTCGGAATATGGCTGCTGCTGCTGCTGCTGCTCTTCTCGATGAGCTTATGGGAAGGAACAGAAACGTTCTTCCCAACGAAAAACCCAAAGAACTTAATTGGGAGGATCCTGAGGTAATATTTTGATTACAAATTCGATTTTTTATCAACACGAATTTTGTCATCGTTTATATTATATTTGTATTTTTATGTTTCAGTTTTGCAAATTGTATTTAGTCAAATTTTGCCCTCATGACTTGTTCGTTAATACGAGAGCCGATTTGGGCGCGTGTTCTCGGGTACACGATGACGAGGCCAGAGAGCTGTTCGAAAAAGCGCCATATTCGTATCGTAAACAACAGTATGAAGATGAATTTATTAGGTTTTGTCAAAGTATGTTGAACGAAGTCGAAAGAAAAATAATCAAGGGAAAACAGCGGTTAGCTCTTATTGGAAGAACAGAAGCGGTAAGGGTATTGAATGTTTTGACTTTTATACGATTATTATTGAGACAGGTTATATAATGTTTAATATTATTTATTTAGCCTACCTTAACACCAGCACAAACTCAGAGGAATGAAGAACAAATTGCACTTTTAACCGAGAAAATTAACAAGTTAGTAGAAGAAGCAGAACAAAGTGGTATACAAGGCAACGTAGAACAGGCTCAAGGTTTAATGAGATTGTGTGATCAGTTGAAAGAAGAAAGAGAAACATTACGAAAATCTAATGATAATAGTCACTATAATCAGGTATGTATAAGCATATATATTATGTAACCTATTGTTTATAAAATCTATACAAATAACTAGAATATTTGTATTTAGACTGCTGAATTGGCTGCTGCACAAGAAAAACAAATGGAAGTGTGTGATGTATGTGGGGCATTTCTCATTGTTGGTGATGCTCAACAACGAATTGATGATCATTTAATGGGGAAACAACATGTTGGATATGCCAGATTAAAGAGTGCTCTTCAGGAAATCATGGTAATTTATATCCTTCGTGTATTAAATGTTTATATAATTTTAGATCATAACATGAAAATATTATTTCAGAGTAAACGTGAAAAAGCTAGAGATGAAAAGGAACAAAGGAGAGAAGAAGATAGAAAGCAAAGAGCACGCGCTAACGAAGATATCGATAGGCGAAGAAGAGACGATAGAGACAGAGATCGGGATCGAGAAAGGGATAAACGTCGTAGACGCGATGACGATAAAGGTAGACACGATTCAAGCAGCCATAGGTAATTACTTAAACATTTCTGATAAGTCAACTAATTTAATACGATGATTTTATAGTATTTATTATGTGTAGAAATTCTGGACATAGAAGCAGAAGCAGGTCAAGAGATAAGCACGACAGGCATCGAGATGATGATCATCGACGTCATGCTCGCGATAAAGGTAGATACATTTATATTTCCATTAAGTTTCCATTTGATAACGATCATTGTACATTTTAGGAAGTCGTGATCATCGAAGCTCGAGTCACCACAATCGTCGCCGCCATCGATCCAGAAGTCGAAGTCACAAGTAACTACTCTTGATTGGTTAGTGAGTGAGAACTAAGCCAGGTATGCACTAAACAATATACCATATCCGTCTCAATTACTATACAGGTTCTTTACCAGGTGAGTTTCATTAGATGCACATAATGTATACATGATAATTATCTGTAATTTTGAAGAATGGCATAGTCACAGCGAGCCAGTCTCTGGTCCTGCCTATTAATCGGAGAAACACTCTTACTAAATTTCATACGGACCTGATTGTACAGCGTTTAATTTTCAAAGTGACGAGCTTGCTCTATGTAACATATTACCGAAAAAAAGGTGCATCGAGGTAATGTCGAGCAAGGATTAGTAAAATTGTTCCCATACGAAAGGTATTTTTATCATGTAGTATTATAGATATTGTCTACAGAGCAAGATAGGAGAAGGTATACCTATGCTTGCTTTGATCGGTATAATGTCTTCATAGGGTAAATCAATTACATATATGATTTCAACGACTGCATAGCTTTTTTTTGTCGAAAAGAAATTAGTGGTTTAGTGGAGGAAACAGTGCCTACTTCCGTAGACCTGCTACAACAGTGCCCTGTGTGACTGTGACTATACAATCCTAGCTTCTACTACGCATTTCTGAGGTATTTATATCGGAATGATAATACCAAACATGTCCTTTTATTAGGAAAAGTTAGACATTTTCAATACGGTGATCTTTATTTTGGAGCGATATTCAAGTGCTTTAAAGTTACGATAACAAACTCCCGCTCTTACTTTCCTTATTCCTTGATTGTAATTTATTGGAACGTGTTCAGTTTAAAAGTTGAGTAATGGTTTTTACCAGTTAGTCAGGGAAGATTTCTACCATAGGACCAAAGGAATAATCTTAATAGTTTAATTTGTGATAATGCATTCATGTGGGTGACCCAGAAATGTAAAATATTTTTATTTAACAGCCATCTGGCTATAATTTACAAACCATGTGTAAACTGCTCGGAATTATGTACAGATATACGGTCGTGTCATTATAATTATCTTTAGAACTTTATTCACAAAAGTTCAAAAAAAAGAACATACAATGCTGCATATTCTTCTTCCCTTTGCATGCATTTTTTCTCCGTTATTTTTAGTTCTGAAAGACAGGACTTGGCGAAGCTCAATCGTGTTTTCTTATCGAAAAGTCGTATTATCAATCATTATACGTATCATGATAAATCATTTGAAGGTTGCCGACAGGTCACGTGGACTGTGTATTATGGTGATCCCAGGATATTCCCTTTAATCATATCTTATTCTTTTTGTCACGTCCTTCATTTCGGCTTGATAGAAGACTCATACTTTA
Source organism: Megachile rotundata (assembly GCF_050947335.1). Taxonomy (NCBI): domain Eukaryota; kingdom Metazoa; phylum Arthropoda; class Insecta; order Hymenoptera; family Megachilidae; genus Megachile; species Megachile rotundata. The sequence goes on from NC_134990.1 coordinate 14,230,320, forward strand.
TGCGCGTACTACATTTGTGTGACTCATGTTTGTCGCGAAACACCTTGAGTAATATGCTTTTGAAACCAAATAGATTTTTAAAAAATGGTACAAAAATGATAGCATTAAATAAAGAGTATCGTCTTGAATTGTTACATTGGGATAAAAGAAATTTTATCCTTTAAAGGTTTGTAAATGTACTTACTTTTAACACATTTCATTTAACATTCTCATATTGTATTTAATTATAAGTTAAATTGCTCATAAATGTATGTTAAAAAGAAGTTCTATTGTATTATTGTATAACAATACAGATATAGAATGAAATATATTTTATTATGCTAATTAATTTTACTTTTACTTAAAATTTACAAATTAATTCTTTTTATTTCCAATGTTACAAACAAAGATGATCAATTCTAATGATATAATCTGCTTTTTCACACATGTAGCCGACAGAAGTATGATATATTTTTTTTTAATATTACATATATACATATATATTAGGTCAAGTTAACAAATAATGTATAAATATGTTATCCTGCTGTTTGATAATGACAGAAATTAATATGAGCAAAATTGTACTGAAATCGTAATTTCTGAAAGTTACATTGTCTATTTTCAGACAGAAGATATGCCATGGGGATGTAACCGCTACACGGACTCACTTGCACACTGCTTAATATAATATTAAGGTAAAGATTTTGCATAATCTAAAAAGTCCAACAAATCATGAATTTTATTCACTTGCGTTTGAATTCATTTTTACTGCCTTGCGCCATCTTGAATTTATTTACAAAGAAGAAATCTTTAAAATTTAATATAAATTATTGTTATCAATGTTATGTCACAAAATCATAAAACAGTTCAAACAGTTTATTAGCAATTCATTCGTATTTGATGCAAATGTTACTTTGGATTTTTTACATATAAAAAAAGGACAAGGTAAATTATCTACAATTTGCATTGTAATACTCATAAGATTGTTAATTGAAATTAATAAAACAGTACTGCAATGAAGGTATCAGGTTATTTAAAAAAAAACACAAACATTTCTAAAATAGTCAGGATTATAAACAAATTAACAAGACCATCAAACACTGTACAATCTTTAACAGATTATAAAATTTATTAAATAAGTATACATGTGTATATATATGTATATGTATTAATAATACATTATTGAGCGATAGGATATTCTATCTGGATACTGTACATAGTAGTAATATTTGCTATAATACAATTATCTGCTAATAATCAAATTATCTTTGTACAAACTAAAATACTGTACATCAAGTGTAAATATTTGTATTGGTTGAATGATTTTGATTCTATCGTGCGTATTTAATTCCCTTACGTCATGTCGACAGACGCGAAAAAGTTGAAACAATTAAATAGCAACAATTTTATTTAAGTCCAATAGTTTTTGTAACCTAAAAATAATATATTATTTAATCAATTAGTGTGATTTATTTTAAAATTGTCTAAATAATAAAAAATTAAAAGGTTTGAAATATTTGCTACCTCTTCGTATACAGTCCAAGCCATTGCAGTCACTAATGTCCTTCTCAACATTCTTGGAACAATGCCTTTAAAGTACCCTAATACACCATATTTCTCATATATCCTAAATACTGAATAGAAAACACCTTTAAATTCGCTCGGGTACAGTTGCATTTTCGTTTTAATCACATCTGCAGGTTGTGTTACGATAGAAGCAAATATTCCTGCTAGTATTCCACAACTAAAATGAGTTACCGCTAAGGATTTATTGCAAGAAGAATCTGAAAGTATTATTGTACATTAAAAATACTGAATGTCAGACAAAAGATTTTAACATCTGTTTTATCAAAATTACCTGTTTCTATGACTAAACTTTTTAATTCAGTGTAAAACATAAGATAAAGACCGCTAAAAGGAGCGTCTCTTAATAATGTTGGTACCAATCCACGCGAAAGACCTCTTACTCCTTCCTGCTTATAAATTAATTTCAGTGCTTCCCCTATACTGTTATATTTATAAACTTCACTCTGTAAAATGAAAATTAAACTGAATCATGTATTCTCATAGAATTTATATTAAGTAGAATATCCTAGATTTATCAATACCAATATTTTTACATCTTATTTCGTTTGCTGTGCATCTTCTTTTTTATATTATAACATTTCACGCGATAAAAAAGATGTAAACATATTTACAATTATTATACATACTTCGAAGCGCGTTTTCACTACTGTTATTGGAATTAACAGAGCTCCAGACATAGATCTTGCCGTAATGCCTAGTAACATAGCTTCTGTAGGTGTGAGTGGATCTTCTAGATGCAATGTGTGTTTTAACCAATGTAACGATGAAAAATATAATCCAACACTAGGAACAACCCTAGTGATAGACTGGAAAAAAAGAACTTTCAATCTATATTCCTTCTTAATTTATTTCAATTTGGTAATCATCATAATCTTACCGGTGTCATACCCCTCCAGAGTCCAAACACATTTTCTTTTTGAACTATATGAATTATTGTTCCCAAAGTACCACTTTTTGAAGCACTAATTTTGAAAAATAGGTAATAAAAATATTAATGGAAACATAATTTTATTTAAAATAATTAAAACAAAATGTTATTCTCAACTTACTCCAGGTGAAGATTTACTCTACTTTGAAGTCTTGTTTTTATAAGGTCCAATGGTTGAAATAAAATAGTTGAAAATGTGCCAGACAGTGATCCCGCGAGAAACGACTTCAAAATAGGATACTAAAAACAAAATGTTTTAATTTTCAAAATGCATTTGAATATAAATAAACCATCTACATTTATTAAATATTTGAAACATTTATGTGAATGTATCCTCATTCATTTAATTGAGTGATAAAATATATGGAAGTTATCATTAAATGAAACATACAGATAGCAATATATCATTAATTGCTGTTGCAATATATAGATATATATGTCATTGCATATTATCATGCACGAGTTTAGTCACGTGAGTTATAACTCTTTCTTAAGAAGTCAATATCATTGTTATCTGCATAATGTAATTTTATTAGTTACCATTCGTTTCAAAAGTGTTGTTACCTTTATTTTCTTCTTCTACAAAATATGTACATAGCAGCTTATGATTATATTTTGTAAACTAAATTCATTGAGTGTCAAACTAAAAGTATATTTTGAATGTAACATCAAAATATAAAACTTTAATTCTGAAGTATATGGTATTAAAATTGTATGACACTTTACTTCTGATCACCTTAAATTTTATTTGGAATTATGAAGATATTTAATTTTATAATAGTCCAATTATTGTAATAGTCGTAGAATAGATAATTTTTTATTTTCTTTTTCAGCTAATACTTGTAAATTTGGGACATCAAACTCGCAAACTCATAATGCAAATGAACACATGAGATACTAAATGGTGGATACTGCTCCACATAAATCATCCAGTACACCTCTTTTATATTTAGAGGTATTTTTTATTCAAATATATTAATATTATGTTTGTTTTATTTGATAAGATTTATCAAGTTTTATGTATTTACATTTAAAATATCAATTAATCGTTTCAGCATATAATCATAAAAACATGTTATAACTAATTTTATTCAACAGTTTTATTGAAATAATGGTATAAATGAATATATTAAATAAAATTTGTTGAGTACAGCAACAGTTCAAAATATGGACATATCTACCCTTCATTAATTTTTAAGTATATGTTTCAAAATAAGAAAATTGGGATACTTACAGTTCCCAAGGCTTCCATGATAACATAAAATCTATTGGAAGTTTAGAAAATAAATTTACTTCAAGTTGTAAAAAACTTTTTATTCAAAACACAAGAAAAACTTTAATTAATGCTTACTTGGGTATTACCGAGGTACTGAGAACATTTAAATCATGACAGTTACTTACATCTTCTTTTATCTTCGTGTTACCACTTTCGGGGTCAATTGAATAACCCTGCATATCAAAACATACTACAGCAAAAAGACCATAAATATCAAACTGAAACGTGATTTAAACGTGACTTAAAGTAAAACGTGACTTACACGATTATGTGTTTAATCTCAGAACATAAAAAAATACAAACAATGCTATTGTTGCATACAATACTTTTATTGTAATATAAGTTCTACTAAAACTATTAACAATATTCTATAAAATAGAATGTATTACAAAATTTACATGCTCATTAAAATATTATTTATTTCATAAAATATATTGTTACATTAAAACCTTTTCTCTCATAAAAATTGCAAAGCTTTTTCATAAATTCACTTACATGTATTGTATTTATATGTTTTATAAATAGAAAAGTGTTCGTAGCTAACAAAAAGTTAGAGTATTTTTATGTTATTACATATGTATATGTATACATATGATACAAATTTAATAACTTTAAGTTTTGAAGTTTGAAGTCATCTATTAGGTTAGAATTAAAAAATTAGAAACAAAAAATTGATACCGTATCATATCATACTTTTATTTTTTTTAACTATATACTTATTTATAATTGCTTATTAATATAAGTATAGTTCTGTCGTAAACTAAATTATACACATAATTATTGCACGTTAAAAACACATTCAGTTTATCGAACATAAGGAATAATATCAAAATCTAGAAAATGTCACGGGACCGAAACAATTTGACTTATCTCACTAGATAAGAAATTGTGTTTTCTGAATCCATTGTTCGAAACCAATGTGTCTTCAATGTTGCATCGATAATGATTAAATGTGTAATCGCATGCAGTCAGTGACGTAAGTATTGTTCTGTTTGCTCCAAATCAATCGCGGCATTTCATAACAAAAAAATGAAGGCGGATTAACGACAAATAAGTTGTGACATTTATTTACGATATTTGCAAAATACATTTTTATATATAATCTTTATCACAAAATAATAACGAGATATTGCGTGATGAGATTTTTTGGGACTTATTAAGAATTTTGAAATTTTAGAACTTTGAATCTTGTGGACATTGGGTTTTTGGAATATTGGGACTTGCATATTTTGAAATTTCGAAACTTTAGACAAAACTTTAGTCAGAAAATACCGCTTTTAAAAGTAGGTTTTAGTTTGGAGAAATCTGAAGTATAGAATTCCATATTTCCTGTTCAAAAAATGCGCTAATTTCATTGAATGCCGGATTTCCGGTTGTGGCGCTGTATTCGGTGCCTACATGTAACGTTCGTGAAGCGAACTCGGCCATTTCTTTATTGTATCTCGGCGTGGTCGGTACCTCTGAGTAGTAGGTAAGCTTTACTTATTCCAAAATTATTTAATATTTAATTTATTGTTTCTCTAACATCATACAATATTAAAACAGTTATCGTTATTTTAATTGGAGTAATATTTTTATTCGAATTTCTTGTAATTATTAACATTTTCTTAAACGTGTGGTTCACTCACCACGTGTTCGTAATTATACGTAGAATCATAATTGTTGTAATTATTCTTGTTACGAGAGGTTGTTGACCATGAGAATAATAAATTATAAGGATTAATTTAAATAGTGCTATCCTTAGATACTGAGAAATTTAAAAAAGTAATTTTTTAAAAATTAGGTAACGACCGTGCAAAATGGTGAACGGAAGGATACCCTCAGTTTTCTCGAAAACTTACGTTACTCCTAGGCGACCTTATGAAAAGGCTCGTTTAGATCAAGAGTTACGAATTATCGGTGAATATGGTCTTCGTAACAAGCGTGAAGTATGGAGAGTAAAATACACATTGGCAAACATCCGAAAAGCCGCTCGTGAACTTCTTACTTTGGAAGAGAAAGATCCTAAACGTCTGTTTGAAGGTAAAGTTAAAGTTCTTATTACTAAATTTACTTTCGCCTATTATAAAATGATGTCGTACTGTATTCTGACACTTCTTGTCTGATCATTTTGAGGATACCTTTATTAATTCTGATAAAGCCTAAATTAAATTTCTGCCCGCATGTTTTAGTCCCATGTTTTAATTTAAAAAATCCATTTTGCAGGAAATGCACTTTTACGTCGTTTGGTAAGAATCGGCGTATTAGACGAGAGCCGCATGAAACTCGATTATGTCCTTGGTTTGAAAATTGAAGATTTCTTGGAAAGACGACTTCAGACTCAAGTATTCAAATTGGGACTTGCCAAATCTATTCATCATGCTCGAGTACTCATTCGTCAACGGCATATACGGTACATATTAATTGGATATGATATTCCATATGCCTTAAAAACTGGGCAAGAAATGTCTGATCATTTACAGATAGTTTCCAATCTTTAAGGCTAGATTAAAGTCCTGGTTAATCACCAAATAAGGAATTATACTTACTTGGTTTCAAAACAGGAAACAAATTTATACATTTAATGTTATAAATGTATTAACAGTGTTTAGTTACTGAAGGTATCCAACCAATTTTTCAGATTATCTGCTCAAAATGAAAAAAGCAATGTGACTTAAAATATTGGATGGAGAGCTATGGTGCTTAAGAATCTACAATAATGTAGAACTTAATTTGAACCTGTTTTATTTCAGGCAGGCCACTTAGGTGTCATAATAATGGCACTTAACGTCTGTCCTAACGTTAGCAGATAGGGGATACTGAATGTATAAGAACCAATTGGTACTTGTCTTGCGTATTAAGTAGCTTCATACTTTAATGCACTATAGTGCAGACTGAGTATTATTTATAAATGTAAGCATAAAACATGAAAAGTATAATACTGTTTCAGAGTTCGCAAGCAAGTTGTGAACATTCCATCTTTCATCGTGCGATTGGACTCGCAGAAGCACATTGACTTCTCACTGAAGTCGCCATTCGGCGGTGGCAGACCTGGTCGTGTAAAGAGGAAGAACTTGCGCAAAGGAAGTGGTGGAGCTGCGCCAGAGGAAGAAGAAGATTAGACAGTTTTTTGTATATTATACTTTAATAAAAGTATGCATTGACTGTTCGAAAACAGTATTGTAATATTACTTAGCGACTGTCACTATCCAATATATTCCTTTTTGAACTTCACCCTGCATATTTAAGTTCTCAAATTTATGATAGTCGAATCTGTACGATATTTTTGTAATAGAAGTAGGTGAAAGGAACAACTGATGAATAGTAACAAGAAAAGAATGCATTTATTCGATAATAAGGTTGTAAATAGGTACACATATTTAGTAGCAACATAGTATCCAAAATATTAATTACATAGAGTATACTTATTTACAGTTCCTAACCTCTTCACCTATTTCTAAATATTTGTTTTAATTTTTCTTTTTATAATATTTGTAATAAAATAAATACTATTAATATATTATACGTATTAGTTTTCTCCAATTAAAAATGTTAGGTTAAAACGCAGGAAATGTCACATGTTCTCCTGGTATATCAGGCGCTACTGTTATCAAGAGCGCAGAATAGTAGAAGAACGTAATCATTGACATGTGGAGGGGATAGGATAGAGATAGTAAGCCGCCATGAATTGGTCCCAAACCAGCTCCTGGTAGCAGGATCACAGAAAGTAGCAGGAGGTATCCGGTAGAAACAAAATTGGCGGGAAATGAGGAGCTCTAGATACGCCCATACCAAAATGGCGACTGCATGAAGTGAACTCATTAGGTACAGACACGCCTACTCCAAGATGGCGGCAACCACAACATGAGATCCATAAATATTTAACTTATATGCAATTATTATAAACCAATTTCAACTCTATAGTAGTGCAATGTGGAAAGCAATTATTTATTCATTTTTACCGTTGATATTTGTGAATACTTTGTAAACGAATTCGAAACAGTTCGTTCATTATACTTGACGGTCATATAGGAAATGACATTCGAATGGTAACTATTGTTTCCTTTAGTCAAAAACTGTTTTCAAAGAGTTCCCTTTAGAAAAAGGAGCTTATTTGTATAATTTTATATAATAAAGAACAGCCAATTTTAGTAATTAAAATTATTAATTGTATATTCCAAAGTGCAGGTTGTGGTTTGGACAATTGCCGCTAAATGGCGCCACGATTTACTTTGGCAGCTGACGAATACAAATCGCTAGATTTGGAGTAGAGGCATCAGGAGTGTAGAATAAGCGAGGAGGTATACAGGTAGAAAGTTATTTAGCGCGGAAATTTGAATTTTGCTATTGCTTTTCTACTACCTTATAATTTGATATTTTATTGTTTGCAAATATTTTATAAATTTTCTACACAGAATTCCAAGAAGTTCCTACACAGATTGTACACATATTTTATTTTTTGATTATAACGAAATATTAAAGTACTTGATGAAAGGAAGGAAGCAATACATAATTTTACGTGCAGATTAATGAATAATTTATTTCTAAATGGCATTATATATGATACAATTAAGCAACGAATATAATGACATTTTCATATTAATTTATTTTAATTTGTACAGGAGTATACGCATAGCAGGAGGGGCACCTTACATGTACGTTTGAACTTATACCGAAGAGATCTTAATTGTGATTCGTTTCCAAAGCTTAATGAACACTTTCGAAAGTATTGGACTTTTCTATGTTTTAACATATAATTGTGAATGAAGATAACATTTTTGTCGTTATAATACATATTTGATTATTCATCACCAAGCACCACGCGGTCAGTATGGCATATTGGACATTTTATAATTATAATTAAAGTGAATACAAATTTTTATACGTATTTTTAAGAAAAAGTGGTTATATAAATTTTTAATTGGTATATAATACAATGGATTATTTTTACATATTATAAAAAGTGCATGTATTTATATAAATTTTATTACTTCCGTCTTTTAAAGATTGCATCAAATGCAGAAAGGCAACTCTCAGCCATTTTCATTCCATACCTCGTGCATTTAGAGGTTTCCAAGATGGCGAAGAAAACGTTAGCGGATAAAACCCCTCAAAACGACGATAATGTTAAAAATAACGACGATGTACTAACCGACGATGAAGAACCGAATTTTAGTGATCCCGAGGGATTTGTGGATGATATCACCGATGAAGGTAAACTCGATTTTTCGTAAATGACAACTCGACAGAAGCCGAGGAATGGTGATTGAAAGCATGGCTGGGCATAGTCGCAAATGTGGCATGCGAACTTAACCTTAAAATACTTTTTCGTACTGAAATACGTTAGTGATAATTGCAACATTGTTACTTGTAGAACTCCTTGGTGACATCCTCAAACAAAAACCATCAGAAACAGATGGTGTAGAATCGGTAATTGTTATCGATGGAGTGCCCCAGGTTGAGCCTGAGAGATTAGAGAAACTTCAATCCGTGATTAGCAAAGTTTTAGGAAAATTTGGCACAATTGTAAACCAATATTATCCTAAAAATGAAAATGGATATACCAAAGGGTATGTATAATTTTATTTTATACTCTACTAAAACTACATCCAATTTATTTTCTTCTAGGTATATATTTTTAGAATACAATAACCCAGTTAACGCTTTAGCAGCCGCTCAGTCTGTAAATAATTACAAAATTGACAAACAACACACATTTAAAGTAAATTTGTTTACCGATTTTAAAAAGTTTGAAGAAATCCCAGATGAATGGGAGCCTCCAAAACCACAAGAATTTAAAGCTGCTGCAGATTTACACTATTATCTTTTAGAACCAGATGCTTATGATCAATATTGTGTACTTTGTGGTAATGGTCCTTCTGTTACTGTACAAGTATGGCAAAATTCTGCCCCTGAACCATCATTACTCGAAGAACGTGCTGTAAGTTATTAAGTTCTCATGTGATGTAATGTTCATTTGTAACTAATGATATTTACCTACCTTTTTTCAGCGCTGGACAGAGACGTATGTCAAGTGGTCTCCATTAGGTACATATTTGGCAACTTTTCATAAATTGGGTGTTGCATTATGGGGTGGCCCTCAGTTTGTACAGCAAGCTAGATTCAGTCAGAAAGGTGTTGAGTGTATTGACTTTTCACCTTGCGAGCGGTATTTAGTAACATACACTCCTCGAACTGATCTTGGTTCTGATCAAAAACGTTTGGTAATTTGGGATATTCTTACTGGTCAAGAAAAGCGTTCATTCTATGCAGACGGTTCTTCGGTGTGGCCCATTTTCCGTTGGTCGCACGACGATAAATATCTTGCTCGTATGGGAGAAGATATTCTGAGTGTTTATGAAACACCTGTACGTTCTTTTCATTCAATATAATATAAATCCTTGCAGTATTAGTGAAACTTTGGAAAATTACACCTTTTATAAATGTTGCAGTCGTTTGGTTTATTGGACAAAAAGAGTATAAAAATTCCGGGGATCAGAGACTTCAGTTGGTCTCCCACTGATAACATTCTTGCATATTGGGTACCAGAAGATAAGGATGTCCCAGCCAGAGTTACCCTTCTTGAGATTCCAAAGTAATCAGTCCATCTATTTCATATATCATTTTAATTATCATTCTAATTATCAGTTATTAATTTTTATAATAATTCATGATTTCAGCCGAAATGAAATACGTAACAAAAACTTGTTCAACGTAGCTGACTGTAAAATTTATTGGCAGAAGTCAGGAGATTATCTTTGCGTGAAGGTTGATCGTTTCGCCAAACGTAAAGAAAAGACAGAACAAAAATACACGGTACTTGTTACTCTGATCCTTAATATAATAAAAATGTCTATATGTACCTTGAAGAAGTAATATTTATTTTTATTAATAGGGAATGTCTTATAACTTTGAAATCTTTCACATGCGAGAAAAACAAATTCCAGTTGATAGCGTAGAAATAAAAGAACCGATTCACGCATTTGCCTGGGAACCTGTTGGCAGCAAATTTGCTATTATTCACGGAGACATTCCAAGCGTTAACGTTAGTTTTTATGAAGTACGATATGGTCATCAGCCTGCACTTTTAAGTAAGTAAACCTGAATAACTTTATACCAGCATATATTTCAATGCCAATTTTATTTGATAGAAAAACTAGAGAAGAAGGCCTGCAATCACCTGTTCTGGTCACCTTCTGGACAATTTATTGTTCTTGCTGGATTAACAACTATGGCAGGAGCTTTGGAGTTTATTGATACCAATGATTTTATCATCATGAACTCAACGGATCATTATCAAACTTCAGACGTAGAATGGGATCCTACCGGACGGTGTGTATATTTGTTTAAAAGATTTGTGAAAGTTATATAAATATTTGAACGTAATACATGTATGAATTTCATTGCAGGTATGTCGTAACTGCTGTCTCTAGTTGGAAAACTAGCGTTGATAATGGATATTGGATATGGACGTTCCAAGGTCGTATCTTAAAAAGAGTTAACCTTAATCAATTTAATCAATTGCTTTGGCGACCACGACCACCAACATTGCTGACAGCAGAACAGATTAAAGAAATTAAGAAGAATTTGAAGAAATATTCCGCGCAATTCGAAAGCAAAGATCGTATGCGACTAACACGCGCTTCAAAGGTATTTGAATGATATTGAATTAGTATATTTAATGTAAAATCTGTATTAAAAACAATTTATTTTACAGGAATTAATTGAAAAGCGTTGTACTGCAATGAAAGCATTTGAGGAATACCGTTCAAAACGTGTTCAAGAATGGAATAATCAAAAGAAACGCCGTTTAGAATTACGTAATGGTACGTATTAATAAAATAGTAATTTTTTTTATAAGTAATACCTATGATTTACGATATTTATGTCATCTTTTCAGGTATCGATACCGATGAATTAGACTCTGATTCGAAGAATGTAGAGGAAGAAGTAATAGAATTTTTCGTCAAAGAAGAAACATTCGTTATTGACGAGAAATAAAATTTTGTGGGAGAAGTTTTCCTGTCTGCCATTTTTGGAAATCTCTAGTGCAAAACCGATCCAGTCATTTGTGAAAAGTGTTGTCAAAGTAATTATCTCGTAACAGTCACGTTAATCGTGACTCTTAATAGTGAACTGAAATGATTATTCTAAGTGGTTATGAACAGTTTCTCTTATACCATTTCAGCACTTTAATTGGAATTTCTTCCACTTTTTCGACGTTACGTATAAAACGTCGTAACCATAGTACCATAAAGTTTTATCACGTTCCATACAGGATAGTATGTCAATCAACAAATAATTATTATCAGTATAAACATATGCAATGTATTATTTTATTTAACAAACCCATAATTTTGAGTTATTAAATTGAAAATATTTATTAAATGATCAGGGACACTAAGATATCTTATTTATATTTTTTTACTAATTTTAAGCGCATTGTAAACGATAAATGAAAGTACAAATCGATTAATTTGATCGATTATCTTTCTTTTTATTTCGTTCAATAATTGTTTTCCAGAAACAATTAATATAAATTAATTACATTCAGGTATAGATTATAAATAAAATCGCATATGGTAGATATTTTATACAAATGACTCGTATTTAAAAGTAATACCTAAACAAAACAACGGCAGCAGATACCCACGCAGGCGGTATTCTGTCACGTTCGAGAAATGTTCGATTCGTCACTCGCTTCGCGCATGAAAATAAACGTTCATGTTCCTTTTGTAATTTGTCTTGTAACTGTTCATTTTTTGTCACAACTGCAATTTGAGTTTCTAAATCTCTCCTAACTGATCTGTAACCTGAAATTAATTTTTCTTGTATAACTTACAATTATTTATCCCTTAGTGTTATCTTACCAAAATTAGGGGATCCAATAAGAGTAAGACAAGGCTTTTCTTGATATGGTAACGAATACCATAATCCTTTTGCATGATATGTCCAGCCTGGCTTAACAAACTCCCATAAAGTTACTCTATTTTGTTGTCCTAGTTTGTTACAGTAGTCCATAAATGACTTTTCAATTTTTGTGTATGCTGCTGGAATACCTCCTGCCACGCCTTTTGCCGCTGTACACCATTTTTATGTTACATTAATTATAAAAATAATTTTATTTTATTCTCATAAAAATAACGTACTAAAGAAACCATTGGTAGTTGGATGCGCAGTCAAGAGGTGACATGTTCCCTGACAGTGTTTAAGTAACGCGTTAGTGTATTCGGAAGTTAAATTAAAGTAACCAGTTGCCAATTTTAATGTTGCCCCTGGAGGCGTAGTCTCCAGCATTTTCAGTGTTATCTGACTGTCGTGATAAATATTTAATTGACCCATTTGTATCAAAGGAAAGATCCAAGTATCTGTGTCGAAATCTTTTCCTATAAAAATAATTCAGATTAGGGAGTGGTTTCAATGTAAATCATATGTATATTTATACATTACCTAGATTTTCAAAATCAGAACGATCTTCTATTTCCCTTTGGAACAGAGTTTTCATGCTATTCGCCGCATGTTGAATGAACTTTGCAGGTGTTTTGAGAGGATGGATTTTTATGGCAGAGTTTAATACTGTAGTTCCATCTGGTTGAAGTACAAAACTGAAGTTTCCTACTCTTTCGACTAGTTCATTATAGAAATCACAGAGATCTTTACAATCTTCGATTAGAAAATAACGGTCTTGCCGGTTTGTAAAGTAATCATTACTAAGATTAGCACTAAAATATTAAACTGAATTTTATATTTTGCCAATTGCGTATTGAAATAACTTCGTGTAGCATTAAAGATTACCCGCTAATTATTATATCATTATCTATCATATACAGTTTCATGTGCTGTAATCCTACTAATTCATTGAAACGATCTGGTATAACCATTTTTAGAAATCCACGAAGTTTAGGAGTGTGATAAAGAAAAATTTGACAAGAATGACCATGTTTTCCATTAAGTAATGGCTCCAACATTTTCCGCGAGTTTAATGTACCTCTAGATCCCCTCATAAAATCTAACAAAATTTTTACTTCAATGTTACCATTATTTATGTCTAAAGCCTGATCGATAGCTTCCACCTGAAACAGAAGTGTCATTGATTACACTGTTGCTAAGATCTTAGTTACTTGGATAGTTACTGAAAGTTCTTACTAAATTAGATTCTAATTTTCCTGTGCCTAAATATAATGATGCAAATGTTATTCTCTTCTTCGCATTTTTACATTTCTCAACAAGAGTGGAATAAAATATGCTTGGTTCATGAATTATTTTAATCTGAAAATAGAAAAATCAATGTAAGAAATACATTAAGTTCCTCAAATTAAACTTTAAATTTACCTTTGATCCATTGACAGGAAAACAAGGTGCACATTTGTACAACCAAGATAATATATGAAATTCCGGCTGTACTGTTTCCACTTCTAAATCTCTTTCTTCCGCTAACATACTAATTTGTGCAATATTTGTTATTGCAGGCAAACAAGACAGTCTTGATTCTCCTTGATCATTTATTAACAGCCTCTTTGTATGAAACCTAAAGTTCAATTTAAAAAGGATTTCATGCTTTCTTAAAATATATACAAAAGTAATAATAATTACATATTTACAGTGCTGTCGTTCAAATTACAGTTCTATTGAAAAAAATATCAAATTACTATCATGAAAAGAAATATAATAAAAATTATTGACACGTGCACGAATGACATTATACGTGTAAATAAAGAGTAGTATTATTATAAACAATATTTTATTAAATTACATTCAGTTTTTTTATATTTCATTCAATCTAACAGTCATTGTCACATGTATTACATTTCTTACGTTAGATCTACGACAGATAGGTTAACGTACCTTTATTAAAATTAAATCTATGAATTATGACACGACATATACGTTGTCACAATTTATTACATTATACTCACCGTTTTAAATTTTTACCAATCAAACTATGCATGAGTGAATCTTCGAATATAATGAAACATTAATAAATATTTTAAATTGCGTAGGACTGTTCCCACCTGACCATAAAGCTGCAACGCGCGCATATCCATATCGTTTAGACTTTCCACGTTACATAAAAATGTACAAATATTTGCATTTTTATGGAATCAGAAAGCAGAAGTTTCTCGTCTTTTTTCCTTTCATTTCCAATCATTACATCAAACGTGTTACAAGGATCTAAGACGATTAATATTCTAAAATTGACGGGATTTAAATCCTGTCCATTTTATTCAAGTTGTAAATCAATTCATACTTTCCCTTTATTTGACATATGTGCCGTTTATAAAATATTATTTTATTAAGACGTATGAGTTATCAATAATTCGTACATTGTAAAATCTGTTATATTTTCCTGCAGTCGTTGCATTTTATTTGAAATCAATTTTCAAACCTTATATGCGCAAAATGTCGCGAAGCGCCTCTTCACGGAAGCACTCAGAATTAGTGGTCGATAGAAAATAAAGAGTAACAGGGGTGATCGTAGAAGATTCGTAACGAAACAGACTTAAAATGGATTTCAACGTTAAAAAATTAGTAAAAGATGCTGGTGCTGCACTTAGCAGGGTTGTGCAGGTAAAATAACATCGCCACGATAATTAAACACATTTTTGTTGTCAAGAAAACACTTCTGTTAAGTTACTTGCAACTGTGAACACTGTCATTTCTGACATTTTATATCTTCTACAACGAAGACGAATTTATTATGAAATAATCCCAACTTGACATTTGATTTTTCTTCCAGCGTTTATATAATGACATGTTTTCTAATCGATTTTGTTTAATTTACGATTGTCACAATTTTATTCGTAACTCTCCCTTATATTCTGAGTTTAATTGGCGATCGAGGTTAGTAAAATATAGTAAATTTCAATAATTGTTTGTGTTCTACACTGTGCTATTCATTACATTCTTGTTTCTTGTTATATTATTTGAATGGAATTAGCCGTCTTTCTGGTTTGTTATTCTTAAACAATAAGAGAATGCAGATAGAGTATATCTGTGAGCTAAATAATTAATCATTCGATGACTCAGAACATATCAAATAAGTTACAGTGACTAAGACTGTTGTC
This sequence comes from Megachile rotundata, assembly GCF_050947335.1. Lineage (NCBI taxonomy): Eukaryota > Metazoa > Arthropoda > Insecta > Hymenoptera > Megachilidae > Megachile > Megachile rotundata. The sequence goes on from NC_134990.1 coordinate 14,246,134, forward strand.
CTCTTTAATTTCACGATGTCTTATAATGCTCCTCTGTACAGATGTTTAAAAACATGAGATTCAAAATAAAGAACATACCTTATTATAATATATTTTGTATTGATCAAAAAACTCAGTTAATGTAACATATTTTAGTTCAATATTTCTTCTTTTCAGTTGACAGAAGAAACATTGGGAACATCAGAGAAAACTGAATTAGATGCACATTTAGAATATCTTTCAGAAAGAGCAAATGCCACAAAAACATGGACTGAAAAAATTCTTAGGAATATGGAGTCAGTGCTTACTCCAAACCCAGGTTATACAAAATTCATTATGTATGTTTTAATTTGATTAATTTCAAATTAACATGAAATATCTTATTGCAGGCAATAGAATTGAAGACTTCTTTTTTGAAAAGATTGATAAGAAGAAACCTAATAGGTTGAGCAATTTAGAATATGTGGGTATGGATATGATAGAAGCTGGAAATGATTTTGGTCCAGGAATTGCTTATGGTTTGTACAGATGTTATTTTTTGTTAATATATTAAATTGATTCTTCTAATTTATATTTATATTTTAGGTAGTGCATTAATAAAAGTTGGTCAGTGTGAACAAAAATTAGGACAGATTGAAAGGAGTTTTATTGAAGCTGCAGCTAATTGTTATATACAACCTTTAAGAAAGTTTTTAGAAGGTGAAATGAAAACTGTTACCAAAGAGATGTCTATATTAGAAAATAAACGGTATGTATTTTATATAATTGTATCTAAGTATTCAGTTTTAATTTAGAACTTTGTTATTTGTAGATTGGATTTAGATGCCTGTAAGAATAGAGTGAGGAAGGCGAGAAGTATGCTTGGCCAGCAGAGTGTAAGTTCTATTATTTTACATTTAATTTAATTATGTGCTCTGTTTGTTTATTGTGTGTTTTGTCCTGTACATTGCTGCATTTCATAGGAGTCTGGTGTATCTCCTGAAGTGTTACTAGATCAGGTATTAATGGAATTGATGCCTTTGATAAATCAAAAGTTAACTAGTTTTCTTAAAGATATACTAGCTCACATCATGATTTTTTAAAAATCTTCAAATTCTTTGAATTCGAAGATCGCAGTATTTTATTCTTTAGTTTATATGAAACATGCACTCTTTCCGCTTTTGCTGTATGTGTGAACAAGCCATAAATGTTTCTTTTAAACATGTACTGTGTTTAATGAGTTGTAGAAAGAAATTTAAATAACACGTTTTAATTAGAAACATAAAATAAAACTGTTTATTGCTCTACTCAGGCAGAGAGGGAGCTGAGAGTAGCACAGTCGGAGTTCGACCGTCAAGCAGAAATTGTGAAATTGTTGCTAGAAGGAGTTTCAAGTTCTCAAGCTGGACACTTGCGTTGTTTGCATGAATTTGTTGAGGCACAAGCCCGTCACTACGCTCAGTGCCACGCAACAATGCAAGATTTACAACGTGAACTCGCCGGGTAAGACGAAAATTTATCTTGCAAGCTCCTTCTTTTCAAACTATTTCTTAATTATCCTGCACCATCCTTATACAGCTATCCCACTCTCTGGTGATCCGAGTGAGTAATGTTTAACAGTTATTGAATGTTATGTCATGTATGACATGTAAAAGTATTTAGACAAAGCTTATAGAACCATTACTCATTCGCAGAGATCATCATGTTCTGTAGATACTTATAAATATTATTACCTGAAATTTTGCTTATTTCTATAAATGTGACTTAGTGATTATTTTTCTTTTCAACGGCCACTGTGTTCTGTTGTAAATATATGCTTCATTGTAGGAATGGTATCTTTCTTTACTTTGGTTCTTAGTACGACTCTATGCTTATTATATTAATTTGTTCCTTTAATGTACTCTTTCTATTCTCTATCTTTGCTCGCATGATTGGGATTGCAGGGCGCGTCAACCGAGTCCTTTGCTGAGAGTCAACAGCGAAGATGTGATCGAGTTAACACCTTCTCCTTCCCAATCCCAAAATTCCCCTATATTTGCACCACTAGCTGGTGCTACCTATGTTACTGCCACCTTTGATACTAATACTGATACCGATACTTCAAAAGTTTAGCCTTAAAAATCAATACTGATATTCACTATAGGTGGTTACTAATTCTTGTATTTAAGATACAAGTAAAAACTATGACAATTTAGGGCACAGAATCTCTCCTTCTTAGTAAATAGTGTTTGTTAACTGATACAACGATTCTATAGAAATGTTAACTATTTTTAGTTTATGCTGTCATTGTTGAACTTGTAATTGTCAGAAATGAAATAATAAATTAAATTTTGAAATGCTTAATTAATTTTAATTTTTTATTAAAATTATACTTTAATCAGTCTTCATTTCTGATGCATGCCATTCAATTTTTTAGTGTTGATTATCAAGGAGTAGCAAAGTAAATAACTTTTCAAAAAGTGTTATTTCCCAAAACTGTATACATTCTTCTAACACCTTTCCTTACTTTGTTTTCTGAGTAACCAATTGTTTTCCTACTTGTCTAATCGCTTATGCCTCTCTGTGTGTATTAATATAATTTCCAATTAATTACAATTAATATTTGTTTATGTTCAAGCATGTTTACTGTACAAACTATATATTATGTTGGCAATACAAACAATACGAGGTCACATGTATTTTTCAAGAATTTCTCAAATAAAAATTCTTAAAATATCTCAATGTTTACAGTCATGAGATTTCATATTACCAACTTTTTGGTATTTGACAAGAACTATAAACAACAGAAAAATATTTTCACGCAATTTTTGCATAAGCCAAAATTGACTCACTTTCAAGAGCATGTTTATCATACTCAACCAGATTGTAATTTATCCTACCCAGCTTATCTGGGGGTCCTTATCATCCGACAACCCCACCAACATCCAACGCATCAACGGCATCAAATGGTCAAGAACGTGCAAGGGTATTGTACGATTATGATGCGAGGGATTCTAGCGAATTAAGTGTCATGCAAGACGAGGTAACGAAGTTTGTGATTTAGATAAGAGGAAGCATGTTACATTAAGGCCATATAAATGACATGTATCATTATTAAAAGTGATGTTGATTTATAGCTTTCTTGATGAAAAAAGATTTATCTTAAAAATTCACCTCCAAATTATTTAATTAGTTCTGCAAGAAATTTCTACAATTAGTGAATGCTGTCAATTGATGCATTTTTAGAAACTTTTATGAAAGCACATCTAATACGTAGTTTGTATGTTCGATAGCTACCAGGTTCAGTGCAATGTAATACATTTTGTAATCCACTTTACTATTAATACAACCTTAAGTAAGGGTTCTCACATAACTTAAAAGTGAATTTTGAAACATATCTGTAGCCTAAAGAGTTTTTCATATGTAAAATAGAAGTAGAACACTAAAAAAATAATGTAAATAAATTCTTATACCTTTGTGTATCGCTCGAATTGCAAGATATTGTAAAGTAAATGGAATAAGTATGTTAGAACTATGTAAGATACTCAAGTAAAATAGTTTAAGTACCCTGTATGTTAAAATCTGCATTTTTATAGGTTTGGCAATATAATTTTAAGAATTGTGCATGATACCTGTATCTTAGTCTTTTTAAGTTTTATATATGTATATTAGTTTTCTTATCTTTGTTAAATTTATTCTTAATGTTTAATTCTTGCATTTGTTCTGGTTCGTTTGTATATTTGTTTAAATATCAGAAATTGTTATGCCTATACATTTAGTATGCATATAAACAAATATATATATGTATATTTATTCGAATCTTGCATGTATCAAATAAATCGTCATTTCATTTCGTTAAATGTATTTTATTTGTTTCCAACCTTATCAATACTTTCAGCTTCTATGGCTTGCTGATTTTGAATTAACTTTTTAAGTCGCAACGAATCGCATTTTAGATCTTTGGCTTAAAATTTCATCAAATTCAACTATCTTTTAGGTAATTACTGTTATTCAAATACCTGGTGACGAAGACTACGTTATGGGTACAAGAGGAAATCAACAAGGAAAAGTACCCAAAGCATATTTAGAAACGCTTATTGTTTGTGGATGAAAATTTCATTATTACCTAACCTACGTGCACATTCCATTGTATTTTGAAGTTTCACTCTGCCTTTGAATTTAATTGAAACTGACTTATTCATGTAGATATTCCAAGCAATTTCTCTGCTTTGTATAATAAGTTTCAAAAATACTCCAACTTCCAAAGTATATAATTATAAATATTGTATAGAAAAAAAACTATATGCTCATAAATTGCATATCAATAAACAAGCAGTCAATTCTTGAAGATACAAAAGGTCAAATACAGCTAGAGAATGTTTCTGTAATTATATACTGTTGTAACCAAGCAATCGTGTTCTTTAAATATTAAAATGATGTTATATATTAATATTGTCTATTATATAAATAAAATTATTTGTTGTTTGAAATAAACATTGCTTCGTGTAAACAGAAAATCATTAAAAAATGCTGTTTTATAATTTTATTGATAATCAAAAGAATATAAAATTACTTCTTTTTCGATACACCCACTGTACGTCCACGACGACCGGTAGTCTTGGTATGCTGACCGCGTACACGGAGACCCCAGTAGTGACGCAAACCCCTGTGGGCACGAATTTTCTTCATACGTTCCAAATCTTCACGAAGTTTAGAATCCAAGTAGGAGCTAGTGAGCTACAAAATAAAATATAATTCTTGATCACTAGTTTCCAACTCAAGTGTAAAATAATATAAGTAAACATTTGTTGTTGCACATTAACATTCTAAGTTTTAGTATGCTATTTAACTTGTAATGTTAACCAGCAAACTACTGTGCAGTTCCTTTAGCACGCACTACCAACTAATCATATACTTTAGTTTTATATGATTAGTCGTGATGTCGTGCCACAAGTAGTCATTGAAATTTAATTTATTTGTATAACAATTTGGTGATCGTACATACCTGTGAATATTTACCATCAACAATATCCTTCTGTCTATTCAAAAACCAATCTGGAATTTTGTATTGTCTAGGATTGGCCATTATAGTAACAATTTTTTCAACCTTATAACAAAGAAATTATGTTATTATGGAATACTAGAAAATCGAAACAAATGTAATTAGTAATGTTGTTAGTTCTTACTTCTTCTTCTGAACATTCTCCAGCGCGTTTGTCTAAATCAATATCAGCTTTCTTCAAAACAATGTTGGCATAACGGCGACCAACACCCTTAATTGCTGTCATAGCAAACATTACTTTTCTGTTACCATCAATATTCGTGCCCATGACACGAAGAATGTGCTGGAACTTCTCTGGAATTACGAGCGACTGCAACACAAATATTAAACGTCAATACTTATCAGTCACACATTGAGGTTAACATTCAAATTGATTTAGACAGAGAGAAAGATATTATAATACCAAGAATAGACAGATATTATCAATTTGCTCAAATAATTATTTTTATCAGAAGAAATTTTAAATCATAAAATGTATAATAATAAAACCAATACATTATAATACTTGAACAGAAAAAGTGTATCATAGAAAGTACGACACGTGATAAATTCTATTATTTTTCCAGAAAAGTCGGAAAATATTTCGATACTTAGCTATGTTAGTAGCTTCTATATAACTTTCATTAAAAATTTAGTGTATCTGATATAGGATTTAAGCGAAAATTATAGATTTTAAGAAGTAACAGACGAAACTCACCATCTTGCCAATTCGTTTACCACTGAAAGAGACAGAACCGGAAGTACAATTTCCGGACTGGAGAGGGCGCAAATAGTCGATTATCGAATGAAAACTCGAATATAACTCGAACGTCATCAAAAATTTGTTGAATGCATCGACACCGTTCGAATTTTTGTCTTCGAGTGAAAATGAAGGTAAATTTGAACTTTTAAATATTTTTAATTGATCTACTTGAATGAAAAGCTTAACAATCATAATACAAACGTTCTGCATTTATGTATTAAATGTATAATTGTATTATAAAGTTCATAAATCCTGAACAAAAAATTAATTGGTAACAGAAAGTATAAATCAGAATACAGATAAAGTTTTATTATAGAAATCCAGTATAAAATTATTTGCTTCCATAAATAAATGTAGTGTACGAAATATGTAACAGATCAGTATTTAAAATTTTCAATGTATGGTATGATCGATTTATCGCAGTTGGTCGTAACTTCCAAATCGATCGACAGATGGCTCTTGCAGTGACGTGCTTGAAAGTTAACGTGCTCAAATGTCAAACACTTAAATTTTGAAAAAAAAATATGTAAGTACATCTGAAATACAAAAATATATTACAATTTAGGAAATTTAAAAACTCAGCTATTGTTTAGGTATATATTTAGTGCTAGTCATTTTGTAAAATAGAAAAAATTCGTATTTGAATAATGTTAGTCTACAATTGCAAGTACATTACGACATCTTGCATTGTTAGTTGAGCAATTATGGCGCGAAACATAGCAAGGTAGGAAAATATGGTATTATTTTTATAATGTGTTAAAATATATAGTAGAAAGTACTGTATGCATAGTCTCTTCGAGATATTTAACGATATTTAGTTTAATAATTAATAAGTTTAATGATATATCAATAAAAATTTATCTGCTATAATTTAGATTTTCAAAGTGCCGCCTTTTGCGTAAATCGAGTGACAGTTGACAGGCAGCCATAATGGAGGGAAAACAGTTGAAGATGCGTGGTGATTAATTAAGGTATTTATACTATTAATAATTAATAATATACTACCATACTATTAATATTTAATAATTAGTATCTATTTTTACCCTAAATTAAACATAAACACATACAATTATCTTTCAATCGACTTAAATATCTTTCAATACTCTATCGCGGAATTTCGCGAACGTTCTCGAAATTTCCAAAAGCGTTCGTAATAAAATCTGTCCCGCGCGTACAATTTCGATAACTCAATAAAAAGCGAAAGACTGAAAAGTAATCGTGTATCTGCCCAGAGGAGGAGGGCAGTTTTCCATAGGATACGATTTCCGGAGATTTTCCTTCTTTCATCCCCGTATCCAAGAGGGTGGAGCAAAAACGAGCGTCCAGAGGGTAATCGGGCGAAGGAATCCCGAGGTATGATACCCCTCTGATTCGTTTTACGATGGTCGTTTCCTTGAATTAGGACGGAATAAGAAAGAATTCGTCAATTCACTGATTTCGAGCAATCCAGCTTTTATCTTGTTCGCGCTTGTGCACACATAAGCGTACGTCCCATAAAACGTGCAAAAAGTTCATATGCAGGAAACACCATACGTTAAAACGAGGAGGGGCTTTTATTATATTTTTGAGTATATTTGCTATGATGAAGATTTTTATAACGTTGATGCATGTGAAATCTTTAATATTTGATGTGTAAGGTAAGTTTGTGATTTTTGATCAATTTTTAATTGTTATTATAAAGTTATAAGGCTAAGTTAAGGTAAGTTAAGTTGGTACTATAAGGTTATAAGGCTAGTTAAGTTAAGGTAAGTTAAGTTAAATTAAGTTAAGTTAAGTTGAATCAAGTTAAGTAAAATTAAGTTAAGTTAAATCAAGTTAAGTTAAATCAAATTGAGTTAAATCAAGTTAAGTTAAATTAAGTTAAGTTAAATTAAGTTAAGTTAAATCAAGTTAAGTTAAATCAAATTGAGTTAAATCAAGTTAAGTTAAATTATCACTATAAGGTTATAAGACTACTTAAGTCAAGGTACTTAAGTTAAGTTAGATTATCAGTATAAGGTTATAAGGCAAGTTAAGTCAAGCTAATTAAGTTAAGTTAAGGTAAGGCAACCACGTAATCAGAGAGTGTAAGCATGACATGTATTTGCGAGAAATAAGAGAAAATCTGACCATCGACCCGTTTAACAGGACAGGCATTCAACGGTACAGAGCACCTATGGTCAGCGGCACGTGCTGACATATGGGCTTTAGGGCTTTACTGCTATCCAGTGGTCTCTTTGCGGGGGTGGTAAATGGGGTGTCATCGTGTTAAATGGCCCTGATGCCCGCGGATCTATTCAAGGCGTACCTCTGCCAAGACTCAAAACCAATTCTTGCGGCTAATTTCCACCGTTTATACGTTTAATTGCCCTTTCAAGCCACCTGGACTACAGAAAACCGATTTCATCGAATAGAAATTGTCGCCTATTCATTTCCATTACCATCTAAGAACACGTTGTTATTTATCACTCTGTATATTCTCTCCAATTTTGTTAGAACATTTTGTTCATGTCTTCCACGAAGGTATCTTGTATTTTATGGCGAAAATTCGCGACGCTTCCGCAAATAAAAAAGAGGGAACTACTGTCAAATGCGTTGCGATGCGGTTTTATGACGGTGAATGAGAAAAGTTGAGGGGCCTCAGTGTGCATCATCTTCTTGTACCTGCATCTTTGTCGTCAAGGTCGTTCCTTTTCCCAAAAATCGACTTTCCAATCGGCTACTGAACGTTCTATTACCTGACGTTATTCTTCTTCAGGTAAGTCGGGCATAAATCATCGTCTCATCGACGATTAGTATTTATCATAACTTTCTCCTGGGTGCATCTTCCATCTAACTTTTCTCTTTCCTTCTTATATCAACATTCTATCATCTTATAAGCTTCTATAACCTTATATCAATATTCTAATAGTTCTCAATTTTCAGATGAGGTGCTTGAATATTTTTAGCAGTAAGCTTCAACATTTTCATCTTAGAGGAGCTCAGAAGGAAGGTGATAATCTACTGTAGCAGCTGATTATACTTATTCTAAATTTATTATAAAATTATACTTTATCGTATCATAATCTTAGGACATGTATCTTAGGAATAATCTGAGGAATCGATCAGATAAAAATGTAGGTATCCATATTTCTGCGAGAAACTTTCTACAGCTCATGGAAGTATGATCGGCAATAATGCACAGTACGATCGTGTTGAAACGGTGACCGTGACGAAAGTCGATTTCCCAGCACGGTACAATTTCCAGCAGCCTCCTCGGCTTTGCAAGAGCCACCCGCAATCTTTGTCGGCAAACAGGGGCTCGTAAATTACGGTACGAACGTCTCAATGTTGGCAGGACCCTAGCTTCCCATTGTCTACGGGGCACCAACGTGTTAGACACGCACCCTGAATTCGAGTTAACCGAAACAGCTCTTTCAAATGGCTGACTAGGCCAATGGAAACACATTTTCTATATCAAACGTGTCACATTTGTATCTTTGATCTTAGGCGTTGCTATGTATCATTCATTATATCATTCTTTTATCAAACCGTTTATTAGTAAACTTCTATAAGTAAACTCTTTTATTAATGAGCAAGCTATATGCTCATTGTTGAAATTATTAGCAAGAGAACTTTCTAAATGTATTTAAGTAAATGTATGTATATATGTATGTATGTATGTACACATTTATATGTATGTATGTATGTATGTATGTATGTATGTATGTACAAGTTTCTACATATGTATGTATGTATGTCAGGTTGAAGTAGCAGGGCAATGTATGAACAATATATTATTAAATTTAACAAACCTTCTATTGTAAACACTCCACAAAGAGCACATAATTGTACAGAAAGATATGCTTCAAAGATTGAGAAACCTTTGCAATGAAGACCAGTCAAAAATGAAAAATATTGTACATAGAGCAAATTGTAAAGTTATCTGTGGTAAAGTAGCAATGTAACAATTGTATTAAAAACGAAAGGCAGATGAAAGTTGCAATGAAGACCAGTCAAAAATGAAAACTATTGTACATAGAGCAAATTGTAAAGTTATCTGTGGTAAAGTAGCAATGTAACAATTGTATTAAAAACGAAAGGCAGATGAAAGTTACAATGAAGACCAGTCAAAAATGAAAACTACTGTACATAGAGCAAACTGTAAAATTATCTGTATTAATGTAACAATGTAACAATTCTACTGAAAACGAAAGGTAAAGGGACAAAAAAAGAATGAAACGTAGCTGTAATAAAAGAGCTCCGAGCCAAAGAAAGTCATCTCGAAAGATTTATTTAGTTCCTTTGCATCCCGGGCTGTACCTTTCGTTTGATAGACACGTTTCCACACGAACACAGATAACTTCTTCGCGTTCATGTATCTCGATGTGTATACGTATCTTGAACATAGAAGCAGCTAAGGCTGTGGCGTCGGGGCGCAGGTGGCGATGCTCAAAGCCAATTATGCGAACGCGCCCCGACGTCGACGTCGTTCTCGCAAATCCCTATCCTCGCATTTAAAGCTGCGAGAGGGGTGCCACCACAGAGAAACCAGACAGTGCGAGAGAGAAGTTTAACTTGTCTACGCTATAACGGATTAACGGCCACGATTTATTCGCAAGTAATTGCTTCCGCCCTTTAATTAACTCGCATTTATTTCACGTAATGGCGACCGCTTGCCAGCCGTACACGAACTTTTCAACGGAACTGCTTCAAGAAAGAAGTTCTTCTTCGGAACGAGCTTTTGTTACTTTACCTGAGGTTTCTCTTTCTTATTGGTCATTTTTATGGAGTTTGGATACTTTTGGAGATTGTGAAGCAGCTAGAGCTTGATATTTTTGTGAAATTGTTAAGTAGCTGTAAGAGTTTGAAATTTTAAGATCAATGTTAAGGTTTATTGTATACATGGAAATTTATAAGGGTACTTTTTAAGCTATCAAACTTGTAAGTTGTAAAACTGGATGAATTTCAATATCTCTTTCTTATTGTTAATTTTTATGGAGTTTGGACATTTTTGGGAGATTGTAAAGCAGCTAGAGCTTGAAATTTTTGTGAGATTGTAAAGTAGCTGTAAGAGTTTGAAATTTTAAGATTAATGTTAAGGTTTATTGTATATTTGGAAATTTATAAAGGTACTTTTTAAGTTTGCAAACTTGTAAGTTTTAAAATTGGACTTGTAAATTTTAAGATTAATGTAAAGATTTATATATTTGGAAATTTATAAAGGTACTTTTTAAGTTAACAAACTTGTAAGTTTTAAAAGTGAATGAATTTTAATATCTCTAAATTTTGAGATTCCTAAGTTCCTACATTCTCAGATACTAAAAGTAGTATATTTTCAAACTCTCAAGGCTGCAGATGGTAAAATATCAAAATTCTCAAATACATAAATTCTCAAGCACCCAAATTCTCAAATTGTTAAATGTTCAAATTTATAGATACTCAAATCTCCAGATCCTCACATCCTCAGATCCTCACATCCTCAGATCCTCACATCCTCAGATCCTCACATCCTCAGATCCTCACATCCTCAGATCCTCACATCCTCAGATCCTCACATCCTCAGATCCTCACATCCTCAGATCCTCACATCCTCAGATCCTCACATCCTCAGATCCTCACATTCCTAGCTTCTCAATCTTCCAAATTCTCAAATTCTAAAATCTTCCAATCTCCAGATCCTCACATCCCCAATTTGTCACATCCCTAACTTCTCACATCTCCAAATTCCCAACTTGTAAACTCTTCAAATCTCCAGATTCTCACATCCCCAATTCGTCACATCCTCAATTTCTCAAACCTCCAAACTCCCAAATTCTAAAATCTCAAGATCCCCAAATCCTCACATCCCAACTTCTCAAACCTCCAAATTCTCAAACCCCAAAATCTCCAAATCCTCAAACCCCCAACCCCCAACACCCAATTTTCACTTCAAACTAACATCCACCACCTTCTCCAACGTACTCTCTCCCTTCTTTCCTCTCCCCTGTCCTCTCTAAGTGTTCAATAAACTTCGTAAAACCTCTCCCGCGACAGAAAGATACATTACAGCACAGTACACGAATGAAAAAAGACCGATATCGTAGGGGGTGCAAAAAGTCGAATGTTCGAGCAAACTGGGGCTCTCGGAGAGACTCATGGTCGCCATTTTGAGAACGATAAAATATCCTAGGGGTTGAGTCTTATCTTTCCTATTATCGATAGTTGGCAGAGGACCAATATGGCCACAGTACAGTCGCCATGGTTACTTCGGTGTACTCGGTCCAGGAACGGGGATCCCATCATCCCTACTATTATCGTGCCTTGCCATAAATAACAACCAGCCACTTTTTCATCTTGCTGGAAATACGTCCGACTTCTTTTTCGGATGACTATGAATCTTCTTGCAGAATTATTTTATCGAACAACTGGCATTTTGGCTAATTGGAGTTTAGAGCATTTTTTTGGGTTTAGAGGATTTTTTCGGGCTGTTTTAGGATTTGGTTGGAAAAATTTGTGTATGAGGTTTATTGAGGGGTGGGGGTTTGCAATTTTTTAATTTTGGAATTTGGAGAGATTGGGACTTCTAGATTTTGGGATTTCAAGATTTTGGCACTTTAGGACTTGCAATTTTGTGAGTTTGGGACTTTGGGATCTCGGGGCTTCTAGATATTGGAATTTCAAGGTTTTTGGACTTTAGGATTTGCAACTTTGTGGATTTGGGATTTTAGGATTTCGGGACTTCAAGATTTTCGGACTTTAGACTCGCAATTTTGAAATTTCTGAATTTTGTGAGTTTGGGACTTTGGGATTTCGGGGCTTCTATATATTGGGTTTTCAAGGTTCCTGGACTTTAGGATTAGCCATTTTGAAGTTTTTGCATTTTCTGGCGTTGGCACTTCAGGATTTCAGGACTTCCAGGCTTTGAGATTTCAAGGTTTTAGGGCTTCGAAGCTTAGGACTTTGTAGTTCAAGAAACTTTTTGAGGTACTACTCAAATTTTGAATACTCTAACTTGAAATTTAGGTCCAACTATAAGTTGCATTATCAAGGATCCTTTGGTCCAAGGATTATAACATAGTTACAACACTTTAATTCGTTTTAATGTTGTAGCCCTAAATAGTTAGTCTTGACGCATCTGATAAACTGACACAGGAAGGGGTTAAAAAGTTTCAAGTTTAAACTTCCAACTCTAAAATTCTAAAACTATGTTCTATTCAATTGTAATGTCTATTCCAAGTTAAATTATTTCAAAATTGTTGTGCTACAAAATTTCCGTAATTCTTGCAAAAGATTAATAATTGAAACCGAAGGCGTCGGATTCGAGCATCGACACGGTAGATCGATTGCAAGAAGTTCTTCCAGGGGTAGCTCTTTCAGAAAATGGAAAGGCCGGAGGGCGATGATATCGCTGACGAGAGCCGCCGTATTGGCTGCCACCCAATCCAATTGGGTTGCCATACTCCCTCTGAACGAGTGATAACAGTGCGTGCCGCCATCTTGGCTATTATGTGCCCGCGAACGAACGGACTTTCGTTTCATCCCCTACTAGGGGATCCCCTGGAAGATAAGGAACCAGTGCTGTAGCTAAACTTCTATGAACCTTGCTCTTTTACTCTTACTTTAAATTGTTGAAATAGGTTAAATATTTGTAATAAAAAATTATTATTAAAATTGCACCCTTAGGTAGACTATTATACTTTTATTAATAGAACGAAAGCTACAATTTATTATTAAGTATAATTTGTTATTTTTATATTATATTTATTGTATTTATATTTATTGTTAAGTTTAATAGTAAATTGTTACAATTTATTGAAAGTTATAATTCATTATTAAGTATGATTTATTATATTTATATTTGTTATTAAGTGTAATGGTAAATTGTTACAATTTATTGAAAGTTACAATTCATTGTTAAATATAATCTATCATACTTATATTATATTTACTATATTTATATTTATTATTAAGTACAACAATAAATTGTTACAATTTACTAAAACATACAATTTATTATTAATTATAATGTATAATAACATTATTTATAATCTCATTATAATCTACTAAAATTGTATTCTTAAAACTATATTCCTAAAATTGTATTGACTAAAATTACCAACAAAGAACTTAATTAAAACTTGAAGAACCAAGTAAGTCAACAACTGAATAATAGAACAAACAACAGAATAATTCCAAGTGAATCTAATTGTCTGAGTGACTAACTTTTTTTCGCAATTTTGCAGAGCTTTAAAGATGGGAGCAACGTAGAATTTGAAATAAACAAAGACATATGGTGATTGCAAGCGGATAAAGCCGATCCTGCAGGAAATCGTGAATCACGAGCAGACGGGTGGACAGTAGACAGCAGATTTATCGTGTTCTATGTACTTTCTCGTTTCTGTAGACCGGAGGGCATGATAACTCGAAACTGCTTCGTCTCATGCCGTTTCCACCGACGCGAAAAATAATCTTGCTACCGAGATGCTTAAGTACCATTGTTACAAACCTCGATCCTGTTGCTTGTATTTATATCTTCGTTTTTGGTGTTCTTTTATCATTGTACTTTTATAGTTTATCAATTTCTTGTGAAAGCTTTTTGTGATTCTTTCATAGTTCAATTTCTTGTGAAAGTTTTTTGTGATTCTTTCATAGTTCAATTTTTTGATAAATTTTATTGTAATTGTTCTGATGATTGTATTTGTATCTTCGTTTTTTATATTCTTTTATTATTGTACTTCTATAGTTTATTAATTCCTGGAGGGTTTCTATTTAAGTTAGTCCAATAATTATTTGTTAAATTTTATTGTAACTGTTCATAGTTTATTAATTGTATATCAACTTCTGGTGTAATGTTGTACTCTGGTCTGATATTGTAATTTGAATTTTATTGTAATGTTATAGTTCATCTATTTTTCATTCACTTTTACCACAATGTTCTTATATTTCATCAATTGTAAATGTACTTTTTTATAATGTCTTCATAGTTTGTCTGTTCATTAATTTTTGTCATGTAATTCTTTCTGTAATTCATCAATTATGTACTGACTTTCACCAGAATGTTGTACTTTGTCAATTATATATTGTTATTTGTTATAATGTCTTCATAGTATGTCAGCTATTTATTCATTTTTGTCAGAATGTTTGTGTAATTCAATTATTTATTGAGTCTTGTTAGAGTGTTTCTATAATTCATCATTTATGTACTGACTTTCACCAGAATGTTGTACTTTGTCAATGATATATTATTCTTTAACATAATGTCTTTATAGTTTGTCAACTATTCATTCATTTCTATAAAAAGGTTTTTGTAGTTCACTTTATGTATTGAGTCTTATCAAAATGTTTTTGTAGTTCAATTTATGTATTGAGTCTTGTCAAAATGTTTTTGTAGTTCAATTTATGTATTGAGTCTTATCAAAATGTTTGTATAGTTCAATTTATGTATTGAGTCTTGTCAAAATGTTTTTGTAGTTCCATTACTTACTGAGTCTGGTCAAAATGTTTTTGTAGCTCCATTACTTATAGTGTTTTATCAGAATGTTTGTACAGATCAATTATTTATAGAGTTTTGTCAAAATGTTTGTATAGTTCAATTGTTTATAGAGTCCTGCCAAAATGTTTAAGTACTTCTTCAATTATTTACTGACACTTAAAATGTTTTTGTAGTTGATCATCTGTCGGTTCCCAAAGAAGTTCTTCAAAGAAATTTCCAACTTAGAAAATGGCGTCGAGCACGTGTCGGAGACTTCCGTTGGACAATGGTTCAGGTGTCCTTGACACAATATTTTGACGTGCTGTCCTTACACAGTATAACAAGTATCCTCGCCCAGGAGGTGGCCATAGCTAATCCCGAAACGAGGAAATCTTTGATGGCGTGACACTCGTCCCGGTGAAAGCCCTCCTGGGAATCGTCTTCGACCTCTTTCCGATCTCCCAGATTACTCGACGACTCCTACGGTGATTGTTGTGCCTCTTCTGGACACTGTTTTGTCAACGAATATCCTCCCACTTTTCGGAGATTATCCGTGGGATAATGTATTCGGATTATGTGTGAAAATGACATTACTAATTGGTTGATTCTATAAATTTGCTTTTGACAATGCGGGTACTAATGTTACTTCTTTGTCTGTTGTAAGTTTATGACATAAGAGTATTGTAAAGTAGCAGGTATAATATGTCGATTTAAAGCTTGAACTCCATAGAAAATAATTATGTAGAAGTTTCATTAGTATTCTTATTGTGAAATGACTGGAACTTAATTGTAGCTAATAATGATCAGTGTGTGTAATGTCTCGATTAGGTGTAATTCGTGTTAGTAATATTTCATGACATAAAAGTTTTACAAACCAGTAATTATGCTATACCAATTTAAAGCTTGAACTCTATAGAAAATAACTATGTAAAAGTTTCATTAGTATTTTCAATTCGAAGCGACTGGTATTTAATTATAGCGAACAATGTCCAGCATGCGTCTCGATTAGATGTAACATGTTGTTAGTAATATTTCATGACATAAAAGTTTCACAAACCAGTACTTATACTATACCAATTTAAAGCTTAGAGTATAAGGAAAATAATTGTATAAGGGACTTTTTACTTTTCCTACTACAAAATGGCTGAGCGCTATCCAACAAGTTCCAACAAACTTACTGCACTTCGCATACAGTTCCCTACAGTTCAACTGAGTACAATCTAAAGAGTACTTCATACTTGCACGTTTTTCAGAAGCTTGATACATCCAATAAAAATTCGGAAGCTCCGTAAGTAAGCAGTGCAGTACAAAAGGGCGACGTGAAAGGGTCGTAAATGTTTCTTGAAGTCTCCAACGACGTATTTATGTCCCAATAAAACTTTCTTCTTCCGGCTTTCGGTCAAGGTCGAAGGCTCGACAAGCTCGCCGATTTTCTCGGGGAAAAAGAGAAAGAAGGGTGGATGCTGGTGATCCAAAGTGGCGCGTGCCTGCTCCGCGGGAAGCCTGTTAAATATTTTGGAAATATTGACCGAGTCCCCTAGATCGGCACACGAAAACAAGATTTATGTTCACTCTCGACACACCAACCCAGTTTTCCTATTTCACTTTTCAAGGATCGATTCCAAGGACGAACCCTACGTGATTCTTTCAGTGACTGAAAGAAATGTTTCTTCGATCTGAGAGACTTTCATGCCGTGAAATTGGTTACGAACGAAATCGTTCAAAGTTACACTTCAGCTGAATGCTCTTATCTTGCATGATGAACCATTTTGGAGATTTATGTAGTTACGTTGAAATTGAAGGAATTGTTGTTCCTGGGGTTAGACCTTCATTTTTTATACATTTTATATTATATTCTTGGGCATTTTTGTTGTGGAAGTGCAACAGTAGCTGAATTGTATCTTTGAGTCAGTGTGCGCTGTGATTGGATGTCCGCCATTTTGAAGAAAAGTAATGTATTATGTATCTATGTAGGTAGTTTCCTTACACCTTAAGCTTTAATTTGATATGATATAAGTATTGTTTTGTTATACTTTTATGTCATGAAATTTTGTTAGACTTTGTAGCTATCTTTGTTGCAACCTCCAGAAATTTCAACCTCCCAACTTCTATAATTAAAATTTCGACTCTCTTAAATTTCCACTCTCCCAAATTTCCAACCTCTCAAATTTCCAATCTCCCAAATTTCCAACCCCCCAAAGTTCCAAACCCCCAAATTCCAATCTCTCAACTCCTGTAATTCAAATTTCCACTCTCCCAAATTTCCAACTCCTCAAATTTCCACTCTCCCAAATTTCCATTCTCCCAAATTTCCAATCCTTCAAATTTCCACTCTCCCAAATTTCCAATCCCTCAAATTTCCAATCTCCCAAATTTCCAACCTCTCAAATTTCCAATCTCCCAAATTTCCAACCCCCCAAATTCCAATCTCTCAACTCTTATAATTCAAATTTCCACTCTTCCAAATTTCCAACCCCTCAAATTTCCACTCTCCCAAATTTCCATTCTCCCAAATTTCCAACCCCTCAAATTTCCACTCTCCCAAATTTCAACCCCTAAAAATTCCAACTCTCTATCTCCTACAATTCAAACCTCCAAACTCCCAAACCCGAAACCTACCTAAAGTCCTAAACCTACCAAAGACCTAAAGTGTTAAAACCCTAAACCTAAAGTACTGCAACAATATGCCTGCACTTGCAATAAACGAAACTGTTCATTAATCACCGTTAGCAATTGTAAGGAACATTATTTGTGGAACTATAGTTCACGATTTGAATACTGCACTCTTTGAATTCACCTCTGTGTTCTTGAAAGGACAGAGAGTATTCATAGGTCAGTTTAATTGTAGGTCAACCGGGTATGAACCATATAACTTTGCTCCTAAAACTTTAAGTATTATTTCGTGAATCATCTGATTGTCAAATCTGGGCCTTCGTGTTTAACAATTTCAGAGTAATAATAGAGTTGGGGTAAGTGGGTGGATGGCTGGGAATTAATTTTTCTTTATGGAAATCCAGAATTTGGTTGACGGATGTCGAGGGACTAATAGGTGGAGGATTAATTTGTTGGAGGTGTAATTTTTGACTTGTTAGTTAAATGATGCAGAGGAATATTTTTTAACAATTAATTTAAAGAAGCTTTATGTACATTTATGATATAATTCAAGATGTGTAAATAAACGAAAATAACAATTAATATAGAGGACACATTTAATAGGACAAGTTTAATATTATACTTCATGTGATTAAAGTAGCTACGTCACACATGTTGTGTTGAGCTGAAATAATTCAACCTGTGCAAACAAACAAAAACAATTAATAGACACATCTAATAGAACAAGTTTAATATCATGCTCTGTGTGATAATTATTAAGGTAGCCTACGTCACACACATGTGGGCGGCCGTTGATAATTGTCTGTTATCAATGTTCCACAGTCCCAAAGTTCAAAGTTCTATTAGTTCAAATACATAGTCAAAAATACCGAAATTGAAAGTCTCCAAAATTCCAAATGATGCCACACTTGAAGCTCCAAAACAGCAAGACGGTGAAATGAAAAAATTCCAAACAGAAAAGACTGCAAAATTGAAAGAGTGAAAAATATGAAACTTGAAAGAAAGTTCGAAGATACAGAGTCCCTAATGACGAACGTTTATTAGAGGAAATAAGGTAGCAGGCGAGTTTCGGTAGATGGAGGAATTAGTTCCAGCCGTTATAAATAACTGGAAACCGTCAGGCGGTAGTATTGGTCCAAGTAACTAAGTATAAGTGCCACGGTGCATATAACCGTAACAGTGCACCGCTTCACGAGGAAGTCGAAGAGGAAACGAGGCGGCCCTAATAGAAGGTTTATTATTTTATGAGGCTACCTTGTGCTTTGTCCCGGGCTTCTGTAAATCATCGAAAAGTTGGACGCACGGTAGCTCCCACGCAAACCAACCCTCCAGTCTTCCTTCGCCTTTTCTTGCGCTTTGGCTACTCTTTCCTGCATTTTAACCTTGACGAAATTACTCCCTCTTAACATTAACTTTTCGCATGCCAGATGCAATTTCATCTGGAATATCGTTTAACTAAACCTACAATGTGTACTTAATTTGAAATTGAAGTTAAATAATAAACAAACGATGAAACATAAAGTACACGCATTTTGATGAAAATCAATTCTGATTTGAAGAAATATACTTTAACAAAATGTGTACTTTATGAGAAGAAACTTGTGAAGCAGTCATTTGGTAGTTTTCGTGTTAAAATATCATCTGAAGTAGGCAATGATGGCCGCTCACAACATGTGTGACGTAGGCTGCTTTAATAATTATCAGAGGATATTAAACTTCCATTAAATGTGTCTATTAATTGTTTTCGTTTGTTTGCGCAGGTTGAATTATTTCAACTTAAGAGTTTGGTCACTTTGAAACTTTGAATGTCGAGCCCTTATAACTTTGAAAAATTTGCAATACTAACTGCATGTAACTTTGAAAATTTTTAAACGAATCTATTAATGTATCACCTACTATATTAAAATTACTGAATGTCTGTCTTAGTCACTTACTATGTGACTTACACAGTACGATTTAATTTCTATACCAATGTAAGTCTACCTAGTTTTAATGTCGCACATATAACAATAAAGAAGTGCAACAGTAATAAGCGTATATAGTGAAATATAAAAGATCGTCCCGGCAAGATATAAAGAGGTAAAGTTACATAAAGCCGCAGATCTCATCAGGACGTAGGTCGATCGTAAAACGAGGCAAAGGGTTTCCACACGTTCCCTGTGGAAGCTAATAAAGGTTAGAGAAGAGACAGCGACGTAGCTGGCTATAGGTGAGTTAATTCCATCAAGGGAGACCTGATTCATTATCCAATATCGGACCTCGTAAATCCTGGCTAGGCCAAATAAATTATCGCCCTGAAACCGTCCCGTTGACTTCCCTCGCTTTCCAGGATTTCCGCCAGATATCTCTGGATACGCTTTCGAATACACTCCATTTCTTTTCTCTTTCTTTATTTACTTTCAGTTCGAATTGATAGAACTATTTGATTTTTCCAATTTTGGAAAGGTTAGGGTTATGTTTTGGGAGAGATTATAGGATTAGGTTAGGTTAGGGTTAAGGTTAGGGTTAGGGTTAGGGTTAGGGTTAGGATTAGGGTCAGGGTCAGGGTCATGGTTAGGTTTGGGTTTAGGTTTAGGGTTAGGGTTAGGGTTAGAGTCAGTGTTAGTGTTAGGGTTAGGGTTAGGGTTAGTGTTAAGGTTAGGGTTAGGGTTAGGTTTAGGGTTAGGGTTAGGGTTAGGGTTAGGGTTAGGGTTAGGGTTAGGGTCAGGGTCATGGTTAGGTTCGGGTTTAGGTTTAGGGTTAGGGTTAGAGTCAGTGTTAGTGTTATGGTTAGGGTTAGGGTTAGAGTCAGTGTTAGTGTTAGAGTTAGGGTTAGGGTTAGTGTTAAGGTCAGGGTTAGGGTTAGGGTTTGTGTAAGTGTTAGGGTTAGGGTTAGGGTTAGGGTAGGTTAGGTCAGATTTGGAAATAGGGTTTTATTTGGTACTTGATTATTTTTCTTACTAGAAAATGTGACAGGATGTTTTGAAACTTGGGAATTTTGATGTTTAGGAATTTTGGAATTTAAAGACTTGGGAATTCTATAGCTAACTATAAAAATTTGGAAATTTACCAAATTAAACTCCTTAGAATACTACTCAAGCGTTCAAAAATTGTATAACGCCTAAATTGAGAAATTCAGAAATTTGCAAATTCACCCACAAATACAAAACTTGAAAAACTATATTATACAAAGATTCCAGAACTCCACCAACAGAAAATACCATAACAGTTCAGTAATAAAACACCTAAAAATTGTCCATACCTCGCGGATAGAGTAATTAGGCGTACCGCATTGGTCAGAGCGGTAGACCCCGATTCGACCTTGCGTGTTTGCGGATTTTAAAGTCGTGTCAGAAAGCTAAGAGAAAATGTGGCTCCTCTACGCGAAGCTGCAGTTGTGGCCTGCGAATACAATCGGGGTTGTAAATTTTTTCCCAAAATTCTGCCTCCAGGAGGGGTTTATGCGTTTATGCATTTATGTTCTTGTCATTTGGGGATACTGCAACCAAGCTTACCTTTCTAATCTCTGTTCGGGGCACTCGGTAACCTTTGTGTTTTACGTCATATTACATTTGTCTCATATGTTCAAATATTTAATGTAACACATAAATGTAGGCACAAGGACATAATTCAAGTACAGGCAATTATATATCTGATTATTTTTGTGGAAATAATTTTTGTCTAAATAATGCACTTTTGAATTTTATTTTAATACCAAGAACTTGATAGTTGATTTTGTTTGTGTGGATATTTTGTTAGAGACATATTAAATGTCTTCTAGGTATCTTAATTTATGTAATTCATATGTGATCTGAATATGTGTATGTGTGTTATGTAATTCATATATGATCTGAATATGTGTATGTATGTTATGTAATTCATATATGATCTGAATATGTGTATGTATGTTATGTAATTGATGTATGATGTGAATATGTGTGTGTATATTATGTAATTCATGTATGATGTGAATATGTGTATGTATATACATACATATGTATGCATATTATGTGTGTCTGTATACATACATGTGTATGTACATTATATGTGTCTGTATACATACATGTGTATGTACATCATGTGTGACTGTATACATACATGTGTATGTACATCATGTGTGTCTGTATACATACATGTGTATGCACATCATGTGTGTCTCTATACATACATGTGTATCTACATCATGTGTGTCTGTATACGTACATGTGTATCTACATCATGTGTGTCTGTATACGTACATGTGTATCTACATCATGTGTGACTGTATACATACATGTGTATGTACATCATGTGTGTCTGTACACATACATGTGTATGTACATTATGTGTGTGTGTGTATACATACATGTACATACATGATGTGTATGTGTATACATACACGTGTATACACATATGTGAATACATTATATGCATACGTCTACATAAACATTAATGTTTCAATATTCCATAACTATTCCATAAACACACATACACTTCAAAAAACAAAATTATCTCTCTTTAATCGACTTCCCAGCAAACAAGTTAAGAGTGTGGACTCTTGTGTCCACAACTTAACTGGTTTGTTCATTAACTATCGACGACAGTAAATTACTGCAAGGTTACTTTTGTCCGTGGAAATATCGGAAAAACGCTGCGTTCCGTAGAATTGCTAACCATACGACAATGGCCACCGGAGGGTAAGTTTTGGTAGAAATTACTGCGAGTTTTGCAGCCAGTCAAGAAAGGTCCGTGCGGACAGGCATAGGGTGACGAAAAGACTGGACGAGCAGTAAATCTTCGGATGGTTTTATTTTGGTTTATTATCTATCCAGCCTTTTCCGTCTTCTCCTCGTACCTCGGGTTCGTCGATTTGCCAAAGACCAGTGACACCGTAATATTGACCGTGTCTCTCTGTCCGAGAGGTAAACGAAAATAACGAACGGAGATCACCGATTTTCCCCTTTTATGCGTGCGTGTAAACTCTGCGCTTTTCTTCGATTTTGAAACGTCGTTCCTTGAGTTTTGGTACGATTTCATCGTTTTATGGCTCTGTTCAAACTCTTCTTCGAAATCAAGCTCTTCTCCTTTCATGGAGAGAAAACGTTTTTGGAAACGAGCGCTTCCTCTTTTCGAGATATTCGTTGATAGAAAATTTCAATTTTGATTTAAGGAATTTGGGAGAGGAGCCAAAAGGTCTGCCATCAAAAATACATATATCAGCAAATATTTAAAACTTGCATTCTACATTTAAACACATGGAAGAGAATATAAAGTAAAACGATAATCGATGAAAGGAAAGCTGGCAGATTCCTCGAATCAATTTATTGCGAACGATCCCTAATTCTAATCGGTAGTGCGATCTTTCATAGGATAATATTTCCCTCATAAACGCGGAGCATGTCGAATTCTGGTCGTGGCGGGTACCAATAAATAACTTCGCCCTATTAGTTTCGAATTGACTCTCGATACGAAGCGTGACAGAGATCCTTTCGAGTTTCTCGCTCCCGATGTCTCGATGCGTCGTCCTTTTGTCGATCGATTATCGATGCCGATGCGACTGTGGGAATTAATTCGAGAAACTGTAATCGATGTCGACGGCCTAATGTGTGGGAACCTGCGTACTGTGTTTAACTCGGATCGAATTACGTTTCGAATACAGAGTATTCTTGTTTATAAATTTATGCATTCCTGTAGTTTTACATGACAAAGTGATTCATTTTGTAATTTTTTCACATTAGTGAGTTGAAATATTTTTAAACTTATTTTGGAGTTTAGATGTTTAGAAATAATTGCAATTCTAAATTTTTATATTTCATATTTCCACATTTCAGCATTCTAGCATTTCAGCATTGCAACATTCCCCTATTCCAACATTTCCCAATTCCAACATTCCCCTATTCCAACATTTCCCAATTTCAACATTCCCCTATTCCAACATTCCCCTATTCCAACATTCCCCTATTCCAATGTTCCCCTATTCCAACATTGCCCTATTCCAACCTTTACCTATTCCAACATTCCCTTATTCCAACATTGCCCTATTCCAATATTCCCCTATTCCAACATTTCCCTATTCCAACATTCCCCTATTCCAACATTCCCCTATTCCAACATTCCCCTATTCCAATATTCCCCTATTCCAACATTGCCCTATTCTAACATTCCCCTATTCCAACATTCCCCTATTCCAACATTCCCCTATTCCAACATTCCCCTATTCCAACATTCCCCTATTCCAACATTCCCCTATTCCAATATTCCCCTATTCCAACATTGCCCTACTCCAACATTCTCCTATTCCAGCATTCCCTTATTCCATCATTGTCCTATTCCAACATTCCCCTATTCCAACATTTCCCTATTCCAACATTCCCCTATTCCAATATTCCCCTATTCCAACATTGCCCTATTCCAACATTCCCCTATTCCAACATTCCCCTATTCCAACATTCCCCTATTCCAATATTCCCCTATTCCAACATTGCCCTACTCCAACATTCTCCTATTCCAGCATTCCCTTATTCCATCATTGTCCTATTCCAACATTCCCCTATTCCAACATTTCCCTATTCCAACATTTCCCTATTCCAACATTTCCCTATTCCAACATTCCCCTATTCCAATCTTCGCGTATTCCAATGTTCCCCTATTCCAACATTCCCCTATTCCAATATTCCCCTATTCCAACATTGCCCTATTCCAACATTGCCCTATTCCAGCATTCCCTTATTCCATCATTGTCCTATTCCAACGTTCATCTATTTCAACATTCTCCTATTCCCAATTTCCACATATCCCTAATTCCACATATCCCTAATTCCACATATCCCAATTTCCACAGATCCCACATTCTACATATCTCAATTTCCACATGTCCCACATTCTACATATCTCAATTTCCACATATCCTAAATTCCATAACACTCCTTAATATTCAACTAAAAAAAATATGAACAATTCTAAACAAATAGACTTCACCTAAATTCAGATAGCATCTTCCATCTAGATTCTCCGAAAGACTTCTATTTCCTAACAAAGAAGTACATAATGTCACAGAAAGAGGGTAATCGGTAAACTCCGAAGCTCCAATATTTGCAAGGCAGGGTGAAATATTTGGAAAATACGTTTAGGGCTGCGTGACGATGAAGCATTAGGCACAATATTTGGGTGAAGGCGAACCTGTGGCTAATTGAAAAGTCAAAACTGTTGAAAAGAGCTCCCTGTTAGTCGTGAAAGCGTGGAGGCGTAGCACCCTACGGGACGTCCCGTGGTGTTCCTCACAAAGGGGGGGATGTTTGCACCCCGACTGCGATTCAACCATGACGAGACGCGCAACTTTACCGACAGACTTCTGTGCATTTGCACGAACACGAGACTTCATCAAATTATTTGGCTACGTTAGATACAATTACTAAATCAAGATCGACAAATAAATCACATCACAAGATTACAAAATATAAAAATTCAAAAGCAATGTGCTATTCCTTATATTTAATCAAACATAAGACAAATCGAGCAAATTGAGTAGAATTTATCCAGCAAACTGAGTAGAACTTTCTTATTTATCAAATAGGACCGCGTTTCTCTCGGGTTTGTCCGAACACTTTTTACCCGGAACGCATGAAATTTGCAATTCGATTTGCAGCGCTGGAAGTGGACGTCGTGCAGACACGTAACCGGCTAGTTGTCGGCCGCGGGAGGTCTATGGAGACATGACCAAAAGCTGTCGACATTTCTTTACGTCGACGAGACAAACTCGATCACGGTTTAACCTCGTCTACGAAACACCGGTTTCCTTTTGCTTCGCCGGAACAAAAAAGATACTGTCGTCGAGCGTTTCCTGCGGTTGCAACGAGACCCATCCTACCCACTTACGACTTTAGATAACGAAAAAATTTGTTACGGTGTGAATGGCGACTCTTTTGTGACGCCATTTTGGTGTTGATTGTTTGGAGTGAAACGTCAACGAGGTTGAGGAGCGATAGTTGTTGAGGTGTGTGAGAGTAGTTGATTTTTGGGGTGATTTTTTTAATGGGAGATGTGCTGATTGGCGGGAGGTAATTTGGAGATTTTGGAGATTTTGGAATTTGGGGATTTTGAAATTTGCGATTTGGAGATTTGGGAATTTAGGGGAGGTAATTTAGAGATTTGGGGAATCGGGAATTTAGAGGAGGTGATTTAGGGATTTTGGGAATTTTTGCGACTTTGAGAATTTTGGGATTTGGAGATTTGGGAATTTAGGGATTTGGGGATTTTGGGGATTTTGGAGATTTGGGGATTTGGGGATTTGGGGATTGGGAATTTAGGAGTTTAAGAATTATGAAATTGGGGAGTTATGGAATTGGGGAATTATGGAATTAGGGAATTAAGGAATAGGGGAATTATGGAATTAGGGAATTATGGAATTGGGGAGTTATGGAATTGGGGAATTATGGAATTAGGGAATCATGGAATAGGGGAATTATGGAATTGGTGAATTATGGAATTAGGGAAATATAAAATTGGGGAATTATGGAATTGGGAAATTATGGAATTGGGAATTATGGAATTAGGGAATTATGGAATAGGGGAATTATGGAATTGGTGAATTATGGAATTGGGGAAATATAAAATTGGGGAATTATGGAATTAGGGAATTATGGAATTGGGGAATTATGGAATTGGGGAATTATGGAATTAGGGAATTATGGAATAGGGGAATTATGGAATTGGTGAATTATGGAATTGGGGAAATGTAAAATTGGGGAATTATGGAATTGGGGAAATATAAAATTGGGGAATTATGGAATTGGGGAATTATGGAATTAGGGAATTATGGAATAGGGGAATTATGGAATTGGTGAATTATGGAATTGGGGAAATGTAAAATTGGGGAATTATGGAATTGGGGAAATATAAAATTGGGGAATTATGGAATTGGGGAATTATGGAATTAGGGAATTATGGAATAGGGGAATTATGGAATTGGTGAATTATGGAATTGGGGAAATGTAAAATTGGGGAGTTATGGAATTGGGGAATTATGGAATTGGGAATTATGGAATTAGGCAATTATGGAATTGGTGAATTATGGAATTGGGCAGTTATAGAATTGGGCAATTATACAATTGGGGAATATAGAGATTTGAGAACGTAGAAATTTAAAAATTTAGGGGTTGTAATGTAGGAACTTGTCAATGTAGGAATTCAATAATATACCTATTTAGAAACCTTAATTAATGGGAAATTAAGGAACGTGGAAAAAAACTTGAAAATCTACGAACTCAGAAAATAAATTACCAAACTTGTCTATTCCCCAATTTTCCAAACTTGAAAATCCACAAATTCAAAACCATAAACGCTTAGAAATCCCATAATTCCGTAACCTAACCTAAAAATTTAAAAACACACCAATTCAACGATCCCTTAATTAAACTCCCTAAATCCAAACCATCTCTACCAAATCAAAAAATCCTCAAAAACCTTGGCAACCCCCAAAAGTAGCTCCCATAAAACACCCATCTCCATAAATATCTTTCCTTACAAAGACAACATCGAGAGGTGACATTACGAATTACGGAAAACATGAAAATTATTGACTGGGATCGCAAGACCCCCATAGAAGTCTGTTAGGCAACAAGAGCCATCGGTACGTTATATAGCCGGTTACGGTCATAAATGGTACAAACCGAAAGATCTGGTCGGACCGTCGGTTTTTTCTGCGGGAAAAAACGGGGTCCCTTTACGACGTCCACGAAGCGTCCAGTTAGCGTTCGTTCGTACGAAGTTAACCCTTTTTACCATCGACAGTTTTTTGCTCGCGTAGCCGCAACGTTCGGAAGCTTCTTTACTGCACTTCGGAGGGCACAGTTTTTGCCCCAGTTTTTGTACCGTTTTTTTACTTGTTCGCTAACAGACTTGCTAAGAGACACAGTTTTTTGACCCAGAAAAAAAAGTACCGCTGTGGGTCGCCGAATATTTCGTCACCCTTTCAGACTTCTGCGCAGAAGACGGAGTTATCAATTTTTAAGGGAACAAAAAATTTGCTGCGAGAACTTTTTGCAGTTGTTGGAGTAAATATTGTAACTAGCGATGATGGGGAGGTATGGTAAAAAGTTTCACACCCGAACGAAGAAGCTACTGAAAGCAGAATTAATTATTGAGAACCATTATTTTTCTTAGGTTTGTTTGACGCATGATTTTGGGGATGTTGAGGTGTCTTGGGGGTGAGATTTGAAATTTGAGGGTGGAGGGAGGGTTGGAGGAAGTTTTGGGGAATTTAGGGGTATTTGAAGAGGGAGCTAGGGAATTTGGGACTTGGGAAATTTGGGATATGAAGAATTGGGATATGTGGGAATTTGGGATATGTAGAATTTGAGATATGTGGGAATTGATATATGTGGGAATTGGGATATGTGGAATTTAGGAAATGTGGGATTGGAATATGTGGAATTTGGGATATGTGGAAATTGACATATGTGGGAATTGGGATATGTGGAATTTGGGATATGTGGGAATTGGGATATGTGGAATTTGGGATATGTGGAATTTGGGATATGTGGAATTTGGGATATGTGGAATTTGGGATATGTGGAATTTGGGATATGCGGAATTTGGGATATGTGGAATTTGGGATATGTGGGAATTGGGATATGTGGGAATTAACATATGTGGAATTTGGGATATGTGAGAATTGATATATGTGGGAATTGGGATATGTGGGAACTGGGATGTGTGGAATTTGGGATATGTGGAATTTGGGATATGTGGAATTTGGGATATGTGGAATTTGGGATATGTGGAAATTGGGATATGTGGAATTTGGGATATGTGGGAATTGGGATATGTGGGAATTGGGATATGTGGGAATTAACATATGTGGAATTTGGGATATGTGAGAATTGATATATGTGGGAATTGGGATATGTGGGAACTGGGGTGTGTGGAATTTGGGATATGTGGAATTTGGGGTATGTGGGAATTGACATATGTGAAGATTGGGATATATGGAATTTGGCTTTTGTGGGAATAGAAACATATAGGAATTGACATGTAGAAATTGGAATATGAAGGAATGAGCATACGTAGAAATTAGGATGTAAGGAAATACAATAACAACATAACCTACAACTTACAACCTACATAACTTCCCCCAAAACACCAACAAACTTGCAAAAATGCTTCACACAATCAAAGCAAAAATAATCAAATAGTGATCGCAATAAAAAAAAAGAATATTTCACTAGCATGAACCAGACTGGATACCTGCCGCTCATAAAATCATAAAATCTCCAGACTGGCCAGGCGAAAAAAATCGCTACGCTGATCTACCGTCATAAATATAAAACGAGTCGTTTTGTTGGTGGCCCGTAAAAAAATCATCGAAAAAATTTTTCGGGAAAACCAATCAGCAGAGTCGAGGTAGGACGAAGGTTCGTAAGGAAATTATAAAATATTTAAGCATTATATTATCTATCCCTGAAAAACTATCGTTGTAAACCGTTTAGCCTTTTTTTTTCTTGGACGGTCAAGTAGTCACGGAGGTAACTATTAAGGAAGGTGAATTTTCTCGTTCGATTCTTCTCCTATTTTTTTTTGGATTGGCTTGTAACATTTGGGTGGATCATTTTTATTGGATGAATATGACTGTTGAAGTTATTTGGGGGATATTTATTTTTTTTAGGTAAATTGATTTTTAGGGTGCATGGGAGAACTTCAAAGTTTAGGTTTACTAAATTAGTTATATGCAGATATGCCAATTCCACATATGCCAATTCCCACATATCCCAAATTCCACATATGTCAATTTCCACATATTCCAAATTCCATATATCCCAATTTCTACATATCCCAATTCCCACATATCCCAAATTCCACATATGCCAATTCCCACATATTCCAAATTCCACATATCCCAATTTCTACATACCCCAATTCCCACATATCCCAAATTCTACATATGTCAATTTCCACATATTCCAAATTCCACATATCCCAATTTCCACATACCCCAATTTCCATATATCCCTAATTCCACATATTCCAAATTCCACAAATGCCAATTCCACATACTCCAATTCCCACATATCCCAAATTTCACATATGTCAATTTCCACATATTCCAAATTCCACATATCCCAATTTCTACATACCCCAATTCCCACATATCCCAAATTCCACATATGTCAATTTCCACATATTCCAAATTCCACATATCCCAATTTCCACATACCCCAATTTCCACATATCCCTAATTCCACATATCCCTAATTCCACATATTCCAAATTCCACAAATGCCAATTCCACATACTCCAATTCCCACATATGCCAATTCCACATACCCCAATTCCCACATATCCCAATTTCCACATATGCCAATTCCACATACCCCAATTCCCACATATCCCAAATTCCACATACTCTAATTCCACACATCCTAATCCCCACATATCCCAAATTTCCCAAACCCCAAATTCCCCAGCCCCCTCTTCAAACATCCCTAAATTCCCCAAAACCTCTCCTCACTTGCTCCAACCCTCTTCCATCCTCAAATTTCAAAACCCACCCCAAGATATCTCTTCAACATTCCTAAAACTCTGCCCCAAAAAGACCTAAAGAAAATAAGGGTTGTCGAACACAAATCAACCCCTATCACTGCTTCGATCATTTTCTCCTCGCACCAGTCTACTCGCTAGTTCATCAAATATTAATATCCAATTTATACGTTCGATAGAGGAATCATCCCCCAGATACAACCTCGACCCTTGAAATTGCACGGAGATACTCGGTTCGAACAGATCGTCATCCCCCTATTTAGACGCTCGCCATTTTTCCACGAATCACGGCCGATCGTCGAATTGTATTATCTTATCTGACGAGCCATTAGACGTCGTTTAGACGAATCCTCCCTAACAATCTATTTGCAGTATTGTTGTGGGGATGGACCATCGACAGCATCCTTGCGTCAGAATAATAAGCTTACTGTTCTTTTGTAGGTTGAGATAAGTGTGGGGGATTTAGAGGAGTTGGGTTATTGGACACTTAATTTTCTTATGTTTTAATTGAGAGTGTGAGAGATGGTGAGAAGGTGAGAAGGTGTGATGATAGGTGGTTGATGTAATTTTATAAATGGGCGGTTTGTAAATTAGCAAGTTTACAAATTTGGGTATTTGCAAATTGGAAAGTTTGCAAATTTGAGAATGTGCAAATTTATTAATTTTCAAGGTACCAAATTTCTCAATTTTCAAATTTCTGAATTCGTAAATTCCTAAATTCGCAGGTTTCCAAATTCCCACATATGTCAGATCCCACATATGTGAATTCCCACATATTCCAAATTTCATATGCCCCAATTTCCACATATGCCAAATTCCATATATCCCAAATTCCACATATACCAATTCCCACATATTCCAATTCCACATATCCCAAATTCCACATACACCAATTTCCACGTATGCCAATTCCCACATATCCCAAATTCCACGTATGCCAATTCCCACATATCCCAAATTCCACACACTCCAATTCCCACATATGTCAATTCCCACATATCCCAAATTTGTCAAACCCGAATTCCTACAATCCCCAACTCCTAAATCCCCAAATTCCCCAATATCCCAAATTCGTCTAATCCAGATCCCTACACTCCCCAATTCCTAAATTCCTAAATTCCCAAATATTAAAATCTTCTTGCCCCAAATCTCAAAATCCCTAGATATCTCTAACTCCCCAAATCCCAAAACTCTAAATATCTCTAAGTGTCCAGCTCCTCAAATTCCCAAATCTCCCAAACCTCTCCTTACCTTCAAAATAAAAACAGCCCCCCAAAAGCACCCCACGTCAGAAGGATATCATACATTTGGGATAGGAACATGAAATAACAAAACATAGATCTCGATTAAATTGAATTTAATGATATTAACGATTATTTACCAAATCTGTAGATGTATTATATTTATTCTTTCCTCTTTTATATCTTTTTAAATAAACACCTAAGTGTCCAAGCATAAATACCAATAATCTAACGCAGACATTCTACTCGCCATTACACTCCTGTCGCTCTACAAACTCGGAAGATAATGATCATAATAAATTACTTAAACTCGTACTGTACATTGCTATCAGCTAACATTCTAATCACACTCAAACGTGTAGAACTCTTTTATACACTCTATACAAAGGTCGCACAGCGATACGTTATTAACAGGTACAAGTTTTTTTACAATCAGTCGATTTCTATGTACACGAAACGTATACTTCGCTCCGATTGGCGGGGAGGACGACTCTATACAATTTCTTTGTACAATTTCTACGGCTCTTACAGTTACCGACTTTTTTTAATACATCGTATTTACACTTCTGACAACCCTCTGCATATTTCATGAAATTTACAAATTCAGCAGAAATTATTATATTCGAAATGTTTGAATTGTAGAATATGTTGGTCGAAGTCTTTCTGAAGTTTTCGAGGGTTTCGACCTGGTATACGCTTCCGGGGTCACTAGGACCCATGGCGTCTCACATTCGAGTCGGAACCATTTGCACATTTCATTCGCAGTTCTACAAACTGATTCAGATCTACTTCATAACCTCCATTCTGAATCGAGTAGCAGAAGTATCCAAATTCTATTTGCACCACCTCCAAAGAGTCCGGTTGCTTCGCAGACCCAGACTCAGTTCCACTGTGCCTCTTTCAAACTCGCCTCCATCCCTCCTCTCTAGAATTCAAATTCGACACCTTCGTAGACATACATTTTCTTCATAGACAATACGTCACCGTTTCCACTGGTATATCTTACCTCCAACTTCCCGCCAATCCCGTGATTCTCAGTTCCACTGAGTCTCACCACATAACTGCAAAGTTGCACATCCCCGGGATCATCATAGACCCATCACTCCATACATACGATATGTACAAAAACCTAATCACCCTACGCTCTCTCGGAGATGTCGTTCTTATACGGCTGGAACAGTTTCGGCTGCTCAATCTTGGTGGTCTGCACGGCAGGCGTCGAGACAATGGTGTTATACGTATTTTTCGCCTCGAAGCCGATGGTCTGTATGTTGGAGGGAATGCCAGCGAGCCCGGTGGGTAGCTTGAGCGCCGGATTCGGTGGCGGGGTGGTTTTGTCGTGCATCTGGAGGTGGTGCGGGTGCGGCTGTGTTCCTACGCAGTCGCAGTCGCTGGACGTGTCGGAGTGCACGGGACTCAGTTCGGGCAACAAGGTCGGCCTGTAGGTGGCGGCGGCGCTCGTGGGAGGGTTGTTCACCTGGAAGGCGGTGTTGCCGACGGTAGGAACGCCCAGGCCCGATAAGTGCAGGGGTGGCAGCGAAGGGTGAGGCTGGAGGAGGTGAGGGTGCGCCGGGTAAGCGGCCGCCGTGCGCGGATGAGGCCGATGAAGGGATGATGCGCTGGTTGTTGGAACTGCGGGGTACGGGGTGTATCTTGCTGCGTAATACGCGGCTGCGGCCGCTGCCGGGTAGCTTGGGGCCAGGTGTGATGGAGGTAGTCCGGGACCGCCGTGGTATGGGGGTGGAGGCAGCGTTGCGGTCGCGGCGGCTAATAGAGTCGCGGCTAACGTGGGGTCCGTGTACATCGCGTAGGGCCAGGCCATCGCCATGCGCTGCCTTTTGTCCTTCATGCGGCGGTTTTGAAACCATACCTGCAAAATAAAAAGTATTTGTTAGGTCTCCTTCAAAAAATTGTAGTCGAAGTATCAGACTTTAGTTGATAATATTTTATTGCAAAATTTGATTCAAGAATATTGTGTAGTCTTTATATTTATACATTTGTAAACTTGTAGACTTGTACACTTGAAAATTTGAAGGTTTGAATATTTGGAGATTATCAGAGCATCAATAATTGCATCCATCAACACTGATGATTGCATAAATCATTTAATAAATTGTATAGCAGGAATGAATTGTAGGAGTGTATGTGTATCTACAGTTATAGTAGTTTATGAGGAGGAGAGTTTTTTAAGAGGCACACGTGATGGCGTTGAAAAGGGTTAAAAGGCTTGGAATTAAACGTATAAAGTTTCGAAGGTAGTCTAACGTTTCTACCATTTAACACCTCGATGATTTCCATCGGTAGACGTTTTTATAGCTATTGTGTGCGGTCGGAGCGGTGCGAGATGAGAAATTAAGGGATCCATTAAAGTCAAAAGGTAAACCGGGAAAATCGCTAATTAAAGTGCTTAACACCTCGCAACCGGATCGACCGGTCGTGGTCGAAAGAAATTAAGAAGTCACGGAAAAAGGATCAAGGGGATCGCAGAGAACTAAAGACCGAGAAGACTTTTGTTTGTCCTTCGTGATTGACTGTTTGCTTCGTTGAAACAGACATCGGGAGAAAAAAGAAGAAGACGAGGAAGGAAAAGTGTTGACAATCGACTCTGGCGAGCCTTCTTTTAGGTATAATCGACAATCAAACATGGCGGTTTGTGTGAGAACCAAATTCATGTATAAAAACTTAAGTGATTCGATCAACTTTCAATTTTTAATTTTTATATTTCTATGTTCAATTTTTAAATTACCAAATCACTAAATTTTTAAATTGTTAAGTTTCTAAATATAATTTCTGAACCTTCAAATTTTCAATTTTTACATTGTCAAGTTGGGAAATAACTATTGGGTGATAATTCGATGAATGGCGATATAGTGCGAGGTAGTTTTAGGTGTTGCAATATAACGAGTGGTAATTCTATTCGCGATAGTTCTGTCCGTGGCGATATAATGCGTGGTAAATGTACGCGATGCAATATAACGCGAGGTAACTGTGAAATTGCAATATAACGCGAGGTAACTCTAAAATTGCAATATAACGCGTCGTAACTCTAAGTATTGCAATATAACGCGAGGTAACTCTAAAATTGCAATATAACGCGTGGTAGCTCTAAATATTGTAATATAACGCGTGGCAACTCTACGCAATGCAATATAACGCGTGGTAATTCTACGCGTTGCAATATAATGCGTGGCAACACCACGCACTGCAATATAACGCGTGGGAACTCTACACATTGCAATATAACGCGTGGTAATTCTACGCGTTGCAATATAACGCGTGGCAACTCTACGCATTGCAATATAACGCGTGGTAATTCTACGCGTTGCAATATAACGCGTGGCAACTCTACGCATTGCAATATAACGCGTGGTAATTCTACGCGTTGCAATATAACGCGTGGCAACACCACGCACTGCAATATAACGCGTGGTAACTCTACACATTGCAATATAACGCGTGGCAACTCCACGCACTGCAATATAACGCGTGGTAACTCTACACACTGCAATATAACGCGTGGTAATTCTACGCGTTGCAATATAACGCGTGGCAACTCTACGCATTGCAATATAACGCGTGGTAACTCTACACATTGCAATATAACGCGTGGCAACTCTACGCATTGCAATATAACGCGTGATAATTCTACTCGTTGCAATATAACGCGTGGTAACCCTAAACATTGCAATATAACGCGTGGTAGCTCTAAATATTGCAATATAACTCGTGGTAATTCTACGCATTGCAATATAACACGTGGCAACTCTACGCATTGCAATATAACGCGCAGTAACTCTACACATTGCAAAATAACGCGAGAGTATTTCAACTCAACGTGGCAATATAACGCAACACGACACAGCTAAATAAACGACGATTATCCATCGAACGTGCAAACGAAGTTTGTCTATTTTTAACGCGAATTAATTGCGTAATGAGGAACGAAACATTCAAGGTTTCGTCAGTATACTCCGTGACTGTCGATTACCGACATTAATTAAACAGACCGAGGTGTTAATAGAACACTTTTCTACGCGTAGGACGCGAGATGAGCTCATTGTTTACGGAACTTTATTGCTGTACGTTTACTTATGCCCGATAAATATTCCGTCGTGATTGCGCGGCTACGATGAAACGATTGCCTAATTGATCGATCAATAAATTAATTACTTAACGAACCTTGATCGTGGATTCGGGGAGGTGTAGCTGTGCAGCCAATTCGCATCTCCTCGGTCTGCTCACGTAATTCTCGCGATGAAATTCTTTCTCCAAACGTGACAATTGCTCTCTTGTGAACGCTGTGCGGTATCTTCTGATATTTGGGTCCATCGATGACAGTGGCTGTTGTTGTTGCTGTTGTTGATGCGACGGTGAGGTTTCTGTAATCAAACGTTGCGTTGCTAATTAGTTTTCGTTTTACAGGATGTGGTATAACTTGGTGAATAAACTTGCAGATACTCTTTTGAGGAAATATTTGTAGCTTCATGGATTTTAGAATTCTAAGAGATCGCTGTGTATAAATTTGTAAATTGTTTTAATTCATGAAGACTCAAATTCTCAAATTCTTAGATTCTCAAATTCTCAAATTCTCAAATTCGTCAAATTCCTAAATTTCCAAATTCTCCAACGTTGAAATTTCTAAATTTCCAAATTCTCCAACGTTGAAATTTCTAAATTTCCAAATTCTCCAACGTTGAAATTTCTAAATTTCCAAATTCTCCAACGTTGAAATTTCTAAATTTCCAAATTCTCCAACGTTGAAATTTCTAAATTTCCAAGAACCAAAATTCTCGAAATAGCATCCTCAAAGATTCGAAGAAAGGTGTTCGACTGCGGTCTAACTTTCGAAGGCAATTTGTCTCGGTAAATGGTTTTTCAAGAAAAGTTGGTTGTTTTCGCGATGCGGTTACACACTGTCGCCCCCGGAAGCAGCGGGTGATCGCATTTAGAATCGTGTCAACGAGAAAGGACGGAGGGAAGCTGAAAGGATCTGCGAGGGTCCTGCTTCACCTGGACTCTTTCGGACCAGCTCTTTTAACGATAATTTCCTTTGGTTTGCCGACGACCACCCATCTGTCTTATCTGATCGATTAAACTGATTTGTCTTATTCAATTTATTGTCTCATTCTACTGTATAGAAATTAAAGAATATTTTGTGTAATAAATTAACTGAGACTTTCTAAGATTTGTTTACTCACAAAGTTAAAGATTCTTTGAACCTTTGAAACTCAAAAAGAACCTCATATCTGATCACATACTTAACTTGGTATTTTAGCTCTTTTTTTTATTGCATCAATATTATATATTTTACTATTATGGTACGTATTAATAAATCTAACATTATTCTTGATACGACTCTAACTTCTAAATGGTTTCAAACACTAAGACATATGTAACATTTAATTTGATACAATTTCCAACATAGGAGCACGTTTACAAACACGACCTGCCGTCGAAAACAAAGGCGCGTTAAGAATAACGTTGAGTATAATTCCAAATAGGTTCTTCTGAAACTATCAGTAACTTCAAATCCCACTTAACACATTTTTACGCAAACTCCATTAAAAAAACCAAAGGCAACCCCATTGAAAAGACAATAAAATATCTGTTACAATAGAATTAGAACATTATTAGAGTACCATAGAATTCATTATACTTAACTTTCCAATACAATTAAACATTCCTCAAAAAGGGTAAAAGAATAATTCGAACAGAAAGGAAAAAATTAAACTTATTACAAGGTACATTTAAAGAACCGTTAGTTTTTGAAAGTTAGACAAAAGCAAAGGGTACCAATCGAAGTTTCAGCAACAAACGAGCAATTTCCAAAGCCCCGGGCAATAAAATAGTTCCGAAACGAGCCTTCAGGAATCAGGGAGCAGTCATAAAATAATTACCGCAATAAACCGCGAGGATGCTTTTGCACGAAGGGATTGGACGATTTTCTACACTCTTATTTATTTTCAGGGACGATACTGAATGGACTAGCGTCTGAAACCTTACCCTCTTTATATGAATCACCTTAACGTTCAATTGGATTAACCATTCGTAGTTAACGTTTTTAGTAACGTCTTTAACAGTTTATGAACTGGGCCTTTATAGTGGAGACAATTTTTATTTCTTTTGGTTAGCTTAATTGGTCATTTTGGTGTTCATTTAATTAGCAGATATTTACTGAATAGGAGGCTCTATTAATTCTATGTATTTTAATTTTTCAAATTATATTGGACATTCATTTTTAATAATCATTTAATTAGGAGACATTTACTGAATTAATAGGAGGTTCTGTTAAATTTAAATATTTGAATTTTTCAAATTTTATTGAATATTTATTTTCAGTATTTTTAAGTAGGAGACATTTGCTGAATTAATAGGAGGTTCTGTTAAATCTAAGTACTTTAATTTTTCAAATTTTATTGAATATTTATTTTCAGTATTTTTAAGTAGAAGACATTTACTGAATTAATAGGAAGTTCTGTTGATTCTAAATATTTTAATTTTTTAAATTTTATTGAACACTCATTTTCAGTATTTTTAATGGAAACAAGCAAAATTAGGGGTTGCAAAGTTTTTCCTTGAAAAGAATTTTTAAAATAAATTTTTTAATTTTGTGTACATTGTCCATAAAGCTCTCCTTCATACTTCAAGCCTTTCACATTGAAAAATATTAATTTTATGATAAAATATAAGGACTGCAAATAGTGGTGCAAAATTTTGTCGTACATTTCAAGGCTTTGTCCCAAAATATTTTGTATTAAAACCAGTACAAATTGTCTCTTGCAAATATTTCTTATTTTAAAATCAACAAAGGGGTGGTTTTCTCTGCTGCTTCAAACTTGCAGTCCAAAATAATTTTCATAAAAATAGAAACAAAAAGAGTTTCAAGTCTTGTATCATCTCAGAGTACCATGTAAGTTTTGTTCAAAAAATGTTTGAAAGAAACAGGAGATGAAATTTACCCTTTTCTGTTTTCGGCATGTTTCCCGGCGGCGGACTATGAGGAGGGCTGAGCTGATACTGTGGAGGCACCAAATCTACAACTATCGTCTCCTCTTCTCTCTGATCCCTCTGTTGATCCTCGAAATTCCTCTGATAGCCCTGCATGTCGTTCACTAGCCCTTAAACGTCCTCAAAAATAACACAGTTTTCCGCACCACCGATATCACCGTTCGAATAGTCTAACACTGTAATGTTCCATAAAGAAGTCCGTATTCACTTTAGTTAAAAAAAAAAATGTGCGTTAAGCGCGGTATTTCTACCAGGAAAGTTAGCGCGCGACTGAAAGGACGAACCGGGCTACCAGCAATTTATACGACCTTACCAATCCGACGGGCGACCATCGTTCCGTGACGCTCTCCGATTGGCCACCGCGTTGTGCATCAGCGTCCCATTGGCTCAGAGCGCCACAGGCTCTGCCTATTTTCTCCCGTTTGCTCCATACACCCTCGCCCGCCGGGTGCATTTTTCCGAGATGCACCAACAGCATCAGCTTATGGATGCAAGCTGGCGGAAATTATCTGTCGTTATTTCCTCGCGGAAATTCGGCGGAATTGGTCCTCCGTGAACTTCTACGCGCTGATGAACTTCAATTTTGCAGGAGTTTTTTTTTAGAGGAAACTTGGATTACACCTTTTTTCATCTGGTTCTTTCGATTTTACGGAATTGCAAATAGGTGGAAATGTTCTGCTGGGTTTTTGGGGAGTGAAGGATTTTTTAAGTTGTTTTTAGTGGATGTATGGATATATGTTTATTTTGAGGAGGGTTGTTTGTGAAGAATTTAGGGGTTGATTTCGTTAAATGTTTTTTAGTTTGTGAATATATAAATTGAGAAATTAAATTCTTTGTTTTAACAGTATTTAAATAAATGAAAAAGGATAGGAGTGTAGAATAAAATGTATAGTATTCTTGCACATACAAATTGTTTGAAAATACTGAAAAAATATTAAAAATGTAGAGGATGCTATTTTAAAAAGAAACTTCTTCCATAACATACCCTTTATTTGTAATTTAATAAATGTATCTGATCAATCATCACAAATTTAATTAATCACAAATCTAACTAATCACAAATGTAACTAATAACAAATCTAAATAATAACAAATCCAACTAATCACAAATGTAACTAACAACAAATCTAACTTATAACAAATCTAAATAATCACAAATGTAACTAATAACAAATTTAACTTATAACAAATCTATCTAATCACAAATGTAACTAATCACAAATATAACTAATCAAAAATCTAACTTATAACAAATCTATCTAATCACAAATGTAACTAATAACAAATCTAACTTATAACAAATCTATCTAATCACAAATGTAACTAATCACAAATATAACTAATAACAAATCTAACTAATCACAAATCTAACTACTCACAAACCTAACTAATCACAAACCTAACTAATCCCAAACCTAATAAAAAACAGCAACAAAAATAATTTCATACACCATCACAACATACCACAATAATCAATTGAATTACAACCTCCTCCCCAAAAAATATAAAACTTAATCTGCAACAAAAAAAAGTTTCAAAAAAAGAAAGAAAGAAATCGAAACAGTTCGGGAAAGAACGAAAGTATCTGTGAACATAGTAGCAGGCATTGGGAAGACAGAAAATTTGTCGGTAAGAGACCCAGGCACGCAATAACGCCATAAAAAGCAAGGAACTCTGCTTCCACCACTATTACGGTGTTTTCTTGAAGCGCGACTGTCCTCGTAAAAACTTTGCTCCATTTTAAACGACCCTACAATTGTAAAAATTGCATCGTTCCGATCTTCTTTCGCTTTCCTCTACCTTCCCTTTGCCAACGGCATGCAAATACGCTGTGCCATTTGTACATTCATAGTTTTTAGTATCTTCGAGCGTTTATGGGTGTAAGAGAGCGTTATTATTTTTAATGTTGTGGTGTGGTGTGGTTGTGTTGTGGGAGTGCGATTGGGAGAATATTTTAGTGGGATGTGACAAGTTTAGGGGTGGAGGTTATTTTGGGGATTTTAGGGATTTTTGAAGGTTTGGTTGGGGAAAGTTTAGATTTTGAAATTTTGGATTTTTAATTTTTGAATTTCTGTATTTTCAAATTTAATAATTTTCCAATTCTATATTTCTCCAATTCCATAATTTCCCAATTCCATAATTTCCCTATTCCATAATTTCCCTATTCCATAATTTCCCTATTCCATAATTTCCTTATTCCATAATTCCCCAATTCCATAATTCCCATATTCCATAATTTCCCTATTCCATAATTTCCCAATTCCATAATTCTCCAATTCCATAATTCCCCAATTCCATAATTGCCTAATTCCATAATTCACCAATTCCATAATTCCCCAATTCTATATTTCCCAATTCCATAATTCCCCAATTCTATATTTTCCCAATTCCATAATTCCCCAATTCCATAATTCACCAATTCCACAACTCCCCAATCCCATAATTCTCCAACTCCATAATTTCCCTATTCCATAATTCACCAATTCCACAACTCCCCAATCCCATAATTCTCCAACTCCATAATTTCCCTATTCCATAATTCCCCAATTCCATAATTCCCTAATTTCTACATCCCCAAATTTCTATATTCCCAAATTTCTACATCCCCAAATTTCTATATTCCCAAATTCCTACATTTCCTAATTTTTCCTCTTTGCAATTTCCTCAACGTCTACTTCCCCGCTTCCTAACCTCCCCATCTCTAAATCCCCTACTCAACTTTCCCCAAACTCACCTTCTAAATTCCCCCATCCAAAAGTTCCTATCCCTCATAAAATCCTCAATTCTATCCCTCAAAAATCCATAAATAGTTAATAACACCCTCAACCCCATCCCCAATTGAAGAATGACCAATTATCTATTTATTTCATTGATTTCCGTAAATACCTTATTGCTCAAGGTGACATTATAAACGGCTAGGTTCCAGTCATTGTCGAAAGGTCGAAATATTACGTACAGGTATACCAGGACATTGTTTGCTGGTCATCAGATTAAATTCTATTATTTAGCCGACCCCTTATGTTTCCATGATTTTCCGCAGCTAGTTCCCGCCAATATATAGGACAAATAAATCGTCGCTGAAAAGCTGAGCGAATTTCAGGTATACAATGGCAATCTCAGCGAAACAACACCGTGCTCGAAATTGGATCAGAGATTGCTAATAATTTTTGCACAACGCCGACCATTCGCCGTTTACGACGACACCGAAATTTCTACTTCGGGTTAATCTTTCACGAGCTCCTTTCGACGGACGAACCTTCAAGCGCGTTTTGATTCCACTTTCATTCATCCTTGTGATATTCAATATTTTCTCGATTAATATTCACGCGACAATATAATTCTGATTTCAAATGCGGCTGCCTACGAAATTATAGGTTAGGTTAAGGTTAAATCAATTTTTTATTCTTGTATTTTGTTCTTGTATTTTGTTCTTGTATTTTATTCTTGTATTTTATTCTGGTATTTTATTCTTGTATTTTGTTCTTGTATTTGGTTCTTGTATTTTATTCTTGTATTTTATTCTTGTTTTTTGTCCTTGTATTATATTCTTGTATTTTATTCTGGTATTTTATTCTTGTATTTTGTTCTTGTATTTTATTCTTGTATTTTATTCTTGTATTTTGTTCTTGTATTTTATTCTTGTATTTTATTCTTGTATTTTATTCTGGTATTTTACTCTTGTATTTTATTCTTGTATTTTGTTCTTGTATTTTATTCTTGTATTTTATTCTTGTATTTTATTCTGGTATTTTACTCTTGTATTCTACTCTTGCATTTTACTCTTGCATTTTACTCTTGCATCTTACTCTTGCATTTTACTCTTGTATTTTACTCTTGTATTTTACTCTTATATTTTACTCTTGCATTTTACTCTTGCATCTTACTCTTGCATCTTACTCTTGCATCTTACTCTTGCATTTTATTCTTACATTTTATTCTTACATTTTATTCTTACATTTTATTCTTGCACTTTATTCTTACATTTTATTCTTACATTTTATTCTTACATTTTATTCTTACATTTTATTCTTATATTTCATCTGATTATTCAAAAATAATCACAAGAGACAATTTTTCAATTCACTATAAAAACGTTCAACCCTAAAAATTTCGAAATTATTAAAAAATTTGTAAATTACAGAGCCACCCTATAATCAGAACCAATTTCACATAGTACATAAAATAGAAATGGGTCCTAAGTCCATTGTCACCAAGTTACCTGATGGTGTAACGAGGTGTAAAATGTTCTGTTGTAAGTTTAGGCCTCAAACCGAAACTGGAGCAACGGTACCATTTAGGATCG
The DNA here is from genome assembly GCF_050947335.1 of Megachile rotundata. Classification (NCBI taxonomy): domain Eukaryota; kingdom Metazoa; phylum Arthropoda; class Insecta; order Hymenoptera; family Megachilidae; genus Megachile; species Megachile rotundata. The sequence goes on from NC_134990.1 coordinate 14,288,944, forward strand.
TAATTCATATTCCAGGGTCAGCAAACTGATCGATTTTTATTACCTACCTACGAAACGGTATCGATCTTTTTCTTCCACCCTCAAAACGAACATTATTTTTCTACGTTATTTTACAACGGTACGGTAACTAAAGTTTTCCTTGAAATACAACTGGCTGTTAAATCTGGAGCATCTTTTTTGTTCGTATGTCCTCTGAGTGTGCGAAAAGAATGGCTGGGTCGAATTTAAAACATCCGTTATGGGAAAATGGTGGAAAAAGGTGTTTGGAAATTTGCATTACTGCGAGTTATGACGTCTATATTTTAAAATTTTACGTCACTTTTTGGGGATAGCTTTTGGGGCCCTTCTTTGAGGTGATCTGTGTTTACTGAAGATGTGCTGGTAAAAGTCTGTGTAGTTCTTGTTTTAATGTTTAGGTGCTTTTTGATGCAAATTTTATGTGATTTAATTTTTTAAATTTGGGATTTGTTATGAAAATAATAATGCTATTAATATATTTGATTTGATGGAAAAATTCTGAGTTGAAATTATAAAAATATCTACTCACTCAAGATGCAATTACATTCCCAAAAAAAAAAATGCTGAGTTAAAAATATAAAAGTTCACCCAAGATGCAATTACATTCCCAAAGAAAAAATACTGAGTTTAAAATATAAAAATTTCTATTCACCCAAGATGCAATTACACCCCGCAAAAAAACATACTAATTTAAAAATATACAAATTTCTATTCACCCAAGATGCAATTAAGCACAATTGAGGACAGCTGAAAAATATAAAAATACCCTTTCAAAAAAGTCTTCAAAACGTTTACAAGACACTAAAATGCTTAATCCCATGAATTGTTTACCTGTAACTCAAATTACGTAGTTTTTTTTACTCGTCGGAAGGTACTCAAGGGGTTAATTCAGGAATTCAACGACAAATAACGTCACTACCTTTTTCACCGATATAAACATTGATTATACCGTAAAAGCTCAACCCTTTGCTCGAAACTCTTTTTTTCTGATGTCTAATCCGCTTATGGGAGAACCGTAAGGAACCGAGCGTTTGGGTAGACAGAAAAATGTACCCTTTATGGACTTTTTGTGGGGGTACTCGTATATTTCATCTTAACTTTACAATATTTTCTTCAAATTTTTTTTTGGAAATGAATTTTTTTGGAATTCAAATATTTTGTTGTGAAAGTGGAATATATATGTGGCGTATGTATATGATGAATAGGTTAAATACATGTGTTCATACATTACTATGTATGTAACATATGTTAATATGTGTGACATATAATATATGTAATATTTATACATGTACATATGTGTAGTAATATACACATGTGTATGTAATTCTTTTATGGAGAAAAATATACAGTTATCTTATGATATGATTTTACTAAAAATTGAACAGTACTGCAATATTATATGAGACATCATATGGGCCTCATATGTGACTACATCATATGTGATAATTTCATTCAAAAAGAAATGTACATGATACATAACATATATGTATTTTTCTTATGGACAAAAATCAATAGTTCTCTTAAAATATTCTTCATTAAGAATTAACCAATACTGCAATATTATATGAGACATCATATGGACATCATATGTGACTACATCATATGTGATAATATCATTTATAGAGAAACGTACATGATAGTAAAAATAAACAGTTCTCTTACAATACACTTCTCTAAAAATTAATGAGTGTTGAAATATCATATGTGTCATCATATGGACATCATATGTAATTACATCACATGTGATAATATTATTTCAAACAAAATGTATATGATACATAACGTGATTCGATTTGATTCCCCCAAATCTCCCACGTTCCAAATCCCTAAAACCCCCACTATCAAAATCCTCCAAATCTCCCACCATTCCTAAAACCCCCCCTTCCCAAACCTTGAAATCCCCAAATCCTCCAACTCCCTTCCCCAATAATTACTCCAACTCTCCCCCACCCATCTCACACTTCAAAATTCCTCCAAATTAAATTTTTCAACGCAATCCTTCCGCAACAGTATTTCACAGCATTTAGCCGACGCTGTATAGCGATCAGAGTAGATCGTCGAACGAGATGGTCAACATTATCCGCTGGAGCATAAAATACGCGAACGAGGTCGTCACACCGTCCACGTTCCATGTGGCGGTAATTTCGCGCGTACGTGAGGGTGACCGGGGCTTTATAGATTTCGCATAAAGCACAGTTACACTGTACACGCAACTAAATTAGCTGGTTAATCAAACCGTTTAATCAGTGGCATGATTGCGACCGCATCTGCACCGGCTCTGTTCGCACCAATTATCTCACTTGGACTTGCGTTAACCTGCGATCACTTTCAACGATCCTCCATTATTCGATTTCGGCAGTTCTTCGTTATTCGATTATTTGCGATTCGATGGATATGTTTATACTGTTCTTTCCATTGTTATTCGAACGCTGCATCGCAGGAAGCTTAGATTTTATTTTTTTTCTTATGGTTTCACATTTTTTGAGTTGGTGGCATGAGTGGAATAGGTTATGAAGGGTGAAAGAAATTATGTATATTATATTTTTTGGGGTGTTTTGTGAAAAGTAATATTGAAACTTACAAACTATTGATTACTATTGAAAATTACTATTACTATTGAACTATTGAAACTATTTGAAGATTTGTAAATTTGTACGTGTCAGTATGAAAAATTTTTCAGTCATAAATCTCTTCGAAGTCCACCGTCCAAAAAAATTGATATGAAAACATAACCTAACAATCATATAAATATTGTTGATAACTCTATAAACAAATAAAAATAGTTAACAATACAATTTCATAAAAAATAAATCAATCCGCGATATTTTCACCTGCCACAACTACGGGTCACAGCCCCTAGAACGCTAATAATAAATCGACAGTGGCAATAAAATTAGGCAAAGCACTTTTAACAGGCCTATGCTTCCTTTGTCCGACAAATCGGATTAGGCAGTTTCGGGTTTACAAACACCGTCAAGCTCACTTGAAGGCAAGCATTACGCGCATTCTCTTGTTTGAACGACCTTTAAGTATTTAATAGGATTAAAATCATAATGATGATCGGTCAACATCGTACCTTTCAACAAACATGCATAAAATGGCCGACTTTTACCTCCTTATTGTCTCACCGTTACCTCAAATCCCGAAGCTGATCAAATATACGTGATTAGTATGTTTGCAATATTTGTGTCATGTGTTTACATTTATAAGCTGCTGGTTCTATTGTACATTGTACAATAGACTGTACAATTGTACAATGATTATGTCAGGTTGTAATATTTTCTGTTGTGGTTCTTATTTATGGTTCCTCCATTAAACATACTTTTTTCTGTACAACTAAAACTGTATTTCTTTATGGTTTACAATATATAGTACATAGTTTATAATAATTATAGAATTTCAAAAATAAATTCATATTGCAAGAAGAATAAAAAAATTGCTTTTAGTAAAAATAAAATTAACGTAACTTTTAATAAAATAAAATTTGTATATAAGGATGAACTACATACGTTATATAATTAATGTTGACAATCAATATATCAGTTGTGCAATTTTGATATTGATACGATCAATCATGTAGCCACTCATGATTTTAATAATTGAACATTATATGTAGATTGACACTATAACAGTATATTATTGTATAATAAAATTGTTCAATAGCATTGTAATATATATGTAATACTATAACAGTACACAACACTATAACTGTACAATTATTGTATATTAACAATGTTCTATATAAACATTATAATACATGTTATAATTTCTACAATCATCATGTAACATTTTATGTAATATTTTACATGTTGTATTAATTCAAGCATGCAACATTTCATCCCCCATGTATCATATTATTAATGTACAATTAGAACTTGAATTTAATTAGCAACAATGTAATTAGTCCCAAAAGAATAAATTATTTTACATAAAAAAAAAAATGAGATAGTTGATTCGAAAAGGAAAATTAAAAGTATAATACAAGAGATCGTTTTCGAGTTAGCCACAAAACGATGGCTGATATACGAATATCGCCGGGACAGTTAGTTGTTCGAGATTATTGGCGGGCTACGCGGTGCGCGCTTGAATTAAGCCAATTATCGGCGAATATCCAGAAATTAGTGTATCACACGGCAGAAAGGCTTTATTGGGCCAACAAAATGCAGCTTTACGAACACGCTAATGGGTTTGTAACTGTCGAAATGGACGCGGGTCAACTTTTTCATTGGGAAACGTGCGGATTAACAGCTTCGTTCGCTGGATTGTGCATTCGTACGCGAATTTTTTTTATATTCGGTTCTATTGGTTTTAATTCTTTCTATCGTTTATTATAGAGATTTTGATGTGCAATGGAATAGTAAAAATTGTTTTCGATCATCTTTGTTGGTGAGGTATTTATGATGAGTTACAATTCTTTTAAATAACAAATTTTCTAATTTCCATATCTTCTAACTTCCAAATCTTCCAATTTCCAAGCTTTCCAAATTTCAAGTCTCCCAACTTCTAAGCTTTCCAAATTCTAAATCTCTCAATTCCCAAACCCCCAATTTTCAAGCTTTCCAAATTCCAAATCTTCCAACTCCCAAACCTCTCAACTTCCAAATCTCCCAACTCCCAAGCTTTCCAAATTCCAAATCCTCCAACTTCCAACCCTCCTAATTTTCAAGATTTCCCCATTTCCCATTTCCTAACTCCCCGTATCTCTAATTTCCCCAAAACCCCTCAAGCTACCAAAACATTAAACACCACAACGTCTCTCATTAAACTCAGCATAATAAAAAAGTAATTTGCACGAACATCAGGACCGTAATCGACGCATTATGCAGGTTCTACATAATTATTAGACGTCTTAAAAACAGCCCTCGGACCATTATTTACAACCGACAACTCGTTTTCCAATAATCATCGTATTTTTATGGTACGCGTCCTGGATGTTTGACTCGTAACTCGAAGATGGCACCTTTTACGGGGATCCAGGCTGGTCAAGGAGCATAATAACAGTCCTGGTATCCTTAAGGATCTAGGATGGGACATTAGGAATTGCCCAAATTTCGGAAGTGTCTCTTTGTGCTCCTGGCCAGGCTACTTAACGATGCGACGGCTGCTTTAATGGCTTTATGCGTATATTGCATGTCCGACGATAACTGTAAAATCTCTGTCCTCTTTCGAGAGCAGTCCTTGAAGCTTCTCTTTCTGTGCTGCGGAAACGTTTTCGGTACTTCCGGTCATGTCGGGTTCGTTGTTTGTCGTCTTGCTTTTGGGAAGTTCTACTGGATTGCTGATTTTTAATTACGTACTTTGTGAAATAAATTGTAAATTATCTTAGCTGAGTATGTACTTAATATATTTTTTACTTTCGGCCACATCAAAATTAATTATTTGAGTGACATCTCACTTTTGGGAACTTTTACTGTGTTACTGATTTTTAATTATTTTGTGGAATAAATTGGAAGTTAATTTGGGTGGATATGTTGCTTGATATGTTGAAGATATAATATATTGCTTACTGTATCATACATTGTTTTATAGCATGAATTATAAATTAATTTGGGTGAACATGAAGTGCCTCATCAAATACTGTTGGACATAGTACATTGTCTACCATCTCATCACACATCCTTCACATGATAAATTATGCATAAATTAAGGTGCTCAACAACATATAATTAAACTACATTTATTAAGTAACATCATTGAACTAGATTTATTATTTAATGTGTCTACTACATGTACTAATTATAAGAGAATTTTAAAGGTTGTAACGTAGCATCAAAAGTAGAAAACACACATTGGAGCTAAACGAAAGGTTTTCACTCGTAACAAGTATGATATTAATTTCATGCGATACCGTAAATAAGTGCCTGAGAATATTAACGCCTGCACGAATGCACGCATTTCGTTCCATTTCACTGTTTTTTCTCGAAGATCAACTCGAGAGTTTCGAGTAGCCGTGAGAGACAGGCACAAAAGGCGACGATAGACTCTACCGAAAGAGAATACGAAGAAGTCGCTATACTCTTTTCAAGTATATCCATATGCCAGTATTTCCGTCAATTTTTTTCCTTATCCACGCGATAAGCCGCAATGTCGGTCCAAATGTTAGAACGATCTCTTTTTTACCTCCTAAACTTGTTGGGAGGGCTTGGGAACAAATCCTCCTCATTTATTTCATATTTACACTGATTCTTCTTAAAATTCCCAGAACACCATTCTTTACATAATAAACTAAAAAGAAGGTAGAAAATTTAATACTTTGACCACTATGTCATATGTAGACGAAATATTCACATGTATATACATATGTCATATGTGGATTAAGTCTTCTTACAAATCTAACATTTATATCAACAAATCACGAATGCGTCAAGAGTGTGTCACGAGTGCGTCGTGAGTGCATCATGAGTATAACACAAGTGCATCACGAGTGCGTCACGAGTGCGTCACAAGTATTATCAGTGCGTCGCGAATGCGTCATAGGTGCGTCAAGAGTGCGTCATAGACCCGTCATGGGTGCGTCCTGGGTGCGTCAACAGTGCGTGAACACTGTATCGATTAAAACTGCGTCATAAGTGCGTCACGAGTGCCACAAGAGCGCCATGAGTGCGTCAAGGATACGTCACGATATTATAGAACAGATATTAAACTAACTACCTGAAATTAAAACTTAAACAAATATAACAAGATCCTAATATTTCTCTTCAAAACCTTGCCATCAAATCTCCAAGCCAAAATTGCACCAGTTCCCCTAAAATCGACAAACATCATTTAAAATAGTATCAAGTACCAAGTTCCCGTGAAGGTACCAAGTGACTTGTCTTCGAAGAAGCACCATAGAAGGTGGCATTCTGTCGGCGAAGATGAAAGGAAACGCTCGTTGCCCGCTTCTCAGCCGCACGCTTACGAGAGCTCATCTGTGACGTACATACTCGTCGCGTGAACGTGCTCGTGTACGTGCGTGTGTCACGTCCACGCGAAGGTTGTACATATTTAGTGCATCGACGCTAATTGGAAAACGCCACAAGAGACCGAAACTGGAGAACACCCGGTAGCGGGCAATATACATTCGGTTTTCACTTTATTAGAGGATCCGGATGTCCGCCTTCGACGAATATCTTTCTTTTATCGCTGTAATTCTTCGCGCAACTCTAATTGATGTTTTTGGATTTAATTACTGGCGACCTGTCTGAAGATTATGGCAAGATATGGCAAGGTTTTTATGAGTAGTTGCGGTGCGCTGGAGGTGTGTAGGTCTTTATTGAGGGATGGGTGAGTTATTAGGTGTTGGATTATCGAGTTTTGAATTAGCGCGGTGGGTTATCAAGTGTTGAATTAGCACTAGTTGCATTATCAAGTGTTGAATTAGCACGTGTAGAAGTATCATGCGTAGAATTACCACGAGTAGAATTACAGTGCGTACGATTGCTATGCGCAGAACTACTGCGCATCCAAGTGACGCGCGCAGAATTACCGCGCATCCGATTACCACGATTAGAATTATCACGCGTAGAATTACCATGAGTAGAATTACCACGCGTTGAATTACCTTGAGTGGAATTACCATGCGTAGAATTACCTTGAGTGGAATTACCACGCGTAGAATTACCATAAGTAGAATTAGCACGTGTAGAATTACCATAAGTGGAATTACCACGCGTAGAATTAGCACGCGTAGAATTACCACGCGTAGAATTACCATGAGTGGAATTACCACGCGTAGAATTACCATGAGTAGAATTACCACGCATCCAACCACTACGCGTAGAACTATCAAGAATACCTTTACCACTCCTAAATTTACCAAGAGTCAAACTTGTAGACTTAAGAGTTGGACTTGCAACGCAGTCTCAAAAGTTTTCACACATCACAGAAGACGATTATGAAAATAAATTGCATCAAAGTAAAAACAGCAGGTTAAATCGCGTCTGGTCGAAAGGGATAATGCGATACTCGAGCTTCGAGATACTCGTCGAGTCGTCGACGAATAAAAGAGAACGTCGGTGGAGAGGTTGCGATTGGTTGATGAAATTGCGAAAGCTTTACGACATACCGACTGTTCACTGCGAAACAGACCTACGACATCACTGTATAGACTCGTTAATGGTACTTGGACGCTTATTGCGTGTTTGCGTTTCGTACCAATGGCTTGCTACCATGATAATGCTATCCGATCATCCTGGGAACTTTCGATCAAACACACATGTATGTTTTATTTGTTTATTCACTTTTTAGTCCTCTTTTATTGCATTTTATTTTTGGAATGGTTTTAGAGGGGTACGTTGTTGAAGGAAGTTATGAAATATTTGGGAGTGTAGATTGGGAGATTGGAAGATTGGAAAAATTGCAGAATGATCCATAGTTCTCCAATTCCATTATTCTCCAATTTCGTAATTCCCCAATTCCATAATTTCCTAATTCCATAATTCACCAATTCCATAATTTCCCTATTCCATAATTCCCCGATTCCATAATTCCCCAATCCCATAGTTTCCCGATTCCATAATTCCCCGATTCCATAGTTTCCCGATTCCATAATTCCCCGATTCCATAATTCCCCAATTCCATAATTCCTCGATTCCATAATTTCCCTATTCCATAATTCCCAATTCCATAAATCCCCAATTCCATAATTTCCTAATTCCATAATTCCCCGATTCCATAATTCCCCAATCCCATAATTTCCTAATTCCATAATTCCCCGATTCCATAATTCCCCGATTCCATAGTTCCCCGATTCCATAATTCCCCAATTCCATAAATCCCCAATCCCATAATTTCCTAATTCCATAATTCCCCAATTCCATAATTCCCCGATTCCATAAATCCCCAATCCCATAATTTCCTAATTCCATAATTCCCCAATTCCATAATTCCCCGATTCCATAGTTCCCCGATTCCATAATTCCCCAAAATCCCCATATCCCCAAAATCCCCATATCCCCAAAATCCCCATATCCCCAAAATCCCCATATCCCCAAAATCCCCATATCCCCAAAATCCCCATATCCCCAAACCCCCATATTTACCCAAATTCCTCAGCTCACAATCTCCAAAATTCCAACCCCAAAAATCTCCAAAATCCCCACCCCAAAAAGTCCCCCAACTTCCCCGTCCAATTTCCCCACGAAAAAGTTAAAATACTTGCACAATGGTCGACGAAGAAGCGAAGAGGTAAAAGTTCGTCCGAGCAACGGCGCTGCTAGCGAGCGGTATAGAATTTAATGTCTCTAATTTCGTGCGATCATCCCCTAATTTAATCAAGGCACCGTTCACCCTGCTTCTCTCTCTCCACCCTGGCCCTGGTCCCGTCGTTATTTCCGGCTGCGGAATAAGCGGAGCGCGAAGCCGATTTCGCTAACTCGGTTATAAACTCGGTATTATGTCCGGGAATAAATTCCCCCTTTTGCTGTACCTTTGTACACCCGCTCTTGCGCCTCTCCATGGCTGGTTATGATGGCCACCATGAGGAGATACGGTGTTATCTCCGAGTTATTGTCGCGGAACGCTCGACGGAACAATCGACAGATTCTTCGTTTTAAGATTAATTTCATATGTAAGAATTATTTTGAAAATTTCTTCGATGCTGTTTTTAATATATTATTAAATATTTTATACTATTTTTGAACACATATAGAGAATTATTCTTGAACTTTTTCTAAATTAAATGGACAACACAATTTATACCTTAATTTATTTTATAGGAGTACGTATAACTTCTCTATTTTATGTATTAAATGAATAAATATCTTTCAAAATTAATAAAAGAAATATCACTAGTAATTAAGGACTATATATAAAATCTATTAAGTGCAACAAACCCAAAGTTGTTAAATGATTCATCTGTTCGAAACGCGACATATCTCATACAGATCTCATAAGTAAAATTCCGTGTAAATTTAGGAAGTCGTTTCTTTCATGATGCACCTCATGGACGCACTCTGATGCATCTGTCTCCGGCGATAAACGGGGCAGAGATTTCTCGCGCGACAACGGTAACTTGAATAACCCATAGATTAGTCGGGAAGAAATTTTTTTCGTTCGAAACGACGCACTCGACAAAAAAAGAACAGGAAGTAGGGAAGCAGGATATTCGCTCCTTGAAAGGGAAGTATCTTAATTTGAAAGCGCTTCCCAATTGAGTCTAAGTGGCTCGCCTAATTTTGTTCTAATTTCGTCTCGTCGCTCTTCCTGCGTTATTTAGTCAAATTGGTGTTCGATGTATTGGTTTGTACTTCTAAAAAAGTGGCTATCGAACGCGTGGTCGGGTAGGGTTTGGTAATTCAACGGGTGGCGATGTAACCCGTGGTAGTTACTATATGGCGATATAATGCGAAGAAACTCAACTTGTTGCAATATAACGCGTGGTGATATAACGCGTAATAAATTCAACGCGTGGCAATACTATGCGTGGTAATATATCGCGTGGTAATACAACGCGTAATAAATTCCACGCGTGGCAATATAACGCGTAGTAATTCCACGCGTGGCGATATAACGCGTAGTAATTCCACGCGTGGTAATATAACGCGTAGTAATTCCACGCGTGGCGATATAACGCGTAGTAATTCCACGCGTGGCGATATATCGCGTGGTAATATAACGCGCAGTAATTCCACGCGTGGCGATATAACGCGTAGTGATTCTACGCGTGGCAATATATCGCGTGGTAATATAACGCGTAGTAATTCCACGCGTGGCGATATAACGCGTAGTAATTCCACGCGTGGCGATATATCGCGTGGTAATATAACACGCAGTAATTCCACGCGTGGCGATATAACGCGTAGTGATTCTACGCGTGGCAATATATCGCGTGGTAATATAACGCGTAGTAATTCCACGCGTGGCGATATAACGCGTAGTAATTCCACGCGTGGCGATATATCGCGTGGTAATATAACACGCAGTAATTCCACGCGTGGCGATATATCGCGTAGTAATTCCACGCATGGCAATATATCGCGTGGTAATATAACGCGCAGTAATTCCACGCGTGGCGATATAACGCGTAGTAATTCCACGCGTGGCAATATATCGCGTGGTAATATAACGCGTAGTAATTCCACGCGTGGCGATATAACGCGTAGTAATTCCACGCGTGGCAATATATCGCGTGGTAATGTAACGCGTAGTAATTCCACGCGTGGCAATATATCGCGTGGTAATATAACGCGTAGTAATTCCACGCGTGGCGATATATCGCGTAGTAATTCCACGCGTGGTAATATATCGCGTAGTAATTCCACGCGTGGCGATATAACGCGTAGTAATTCCACGCGTGGCAATATATCGCGTGGTAATGTAACGCGTAGTAATTCCACGCGTGGCAATATATCGCGTGGTAATATAACGCGTAGTAATTCCACGCGTGGCGATATATCGCGTAGTAATTCCACATGTGGTAATATATCGCGTAGTAATTCCACGCGTGGCGATATAACGCGTAGTAATTCAACGCGTGGCAATATAACGCATAGTGATGTAACACACAATAACATTGACACATAGCATTTCACTAAATAATGCAATATAACACAATATACTACATTCAACACAAATAGCAATCACATTTAAATATTGATATAAAACCTAGAAAAAATCTAAAGAAAATCTATCCACGTCAAATAAAAGATCTATCTATATAGCATGATTCCGTATCTTCGGTGATCATATCGGAATGAAGTATCAACCGAAAAATTGTTAATGAATAAAATAGAGAAACAGAAAGTGCGGATTAAGTTGCTCTCAGTTTTGAGAATATAGGTAACAGATCGTTAAAGCGGAAGATCAAGGAGGTCTGGCGGTGGAATTACATTTTTTAATTATGGCCGGAGCAAGTTCATAATTGGTGCTCACTACGCGGGGGATGAAACTTATTAGTCGGCAAGGCTTTACCGTCCTGGGGGATGTAACATGGCCGGCTTGTGGAAGGATATCGCCTTGCCACTTCCAGGGACGCATTCGTACAGGGGTGCAAATCTACACAACATTCGTTTCTTTTCCTAACTTTTTTACGCTCACACTATTAACTTGAGACGTTGATGAAATTTTATCTTGAAAAGTATTTCAGATTCTATTTATTTCTCGGCCTCTTATGTCTTGTTCATTTAACAGTTATTCTTAAACGAATGTTATCAGAAATATAAATCAATACGATACAAAAGTAACAAATTATATTCCATCGTTTTAAAATACTCTTTAACAGCGTTGATAACCAAAAGCGTTGATGGCGCGCGACCATAAACATTCTCCTGTTTAAATTACCACGGCTGTCTGCTTAGCGTTAATAAAGGTTCCAAGATACGTTGAAAAATGATCGTAAGTTGGTGGCGAGACAGATCGAGGAAGAAGGAAAAGGGTAGCACGTCCCTGACACTAATCTCGAGTTAGGTGGCTACATTTTCTCGTAGAAGCTGAATATACAGACCTCCGCTTCTGCACCTATAAGAACACACAAACGAGTGTATTTCTAAAACATTCAACTCGTCCGACCGTATTCTATTTTGCACTTACGTTCATTAATAACGTTGTAACAATTGATCTCGGACGGCAACACGGATGACACGTGTTTGTCTAGCATACCAGAAACTGGTTTTCAAATTAAACCCGCGTTGCTTTCTGATATATCAAACTTGCTGTATAGGTGCTAATTTTACTCATTAACGCTAGCCAACTTGCAGGGGAACCTAAGTGTTCCTCTTCGATTTCGATGAAACTAACCAGGGAAATGGGGTTTTATATTCTATTATGTGCGAGAATTTTTCTTTGTATTGCTACTGTGAACACCGGTAGCAAGTCTGAAATATACTATGCGTAGTAATTCCACGAGTAATAATTCCACGCGTGGTAGTTCCATGCGTTGTAATTCTACGCGTGGTAATTCCATGCGTTGTAATTCTACGCGTGGTAATTCCATGCGTTGTAATTCTACGCGTAGTAATTCCACGCGTGGTAATTCCATGCGTTGTAATTCCACACGTGGTAATTCCACGCGCGGTAATTCCATGCGTTGTAATTCCACACGTGGTAATTCCACGCATAGGGATTCCACACGTAGTAATTCCACGCGTAATATTTCTACGCGTAGTAATTCCACGCGCCGTTATTCTACGCGTAGTAATTCCACGCGTGGTGATTCCATGCGTTGTAATTCCACACGTGGTAATTCCACGCGTGGTAATTCCATGCGTTGTAATTCCACACGTGGTAATTCCACGCATAGGGATTCCACACGTAGTAATTCCACGCGTAATATTTCTACGCGTAGTAATTCCACGCGCCGTTATTCTACGCGTAGTAATTCCACGCGTGGTGATTCTACGCGTAGTAATTCCACACGTGGTAATTCTACGCGTAATAATTCCACGCGTGTTAATTATTCTACGCGTGGTAATTGAATGCGCGGTAATTCCGCGCGTGATAATTGGATGCGCGGTAATTCTGCGCGTAGGAGTCGGATGCGCAGAAGTTCTGCGCAAGGCAGTCGAATGCGCGGTAATTCTACGGTCGGTAATTTTACTCGTTATAATTCTACGCATAATTGCATAGTAATTCAACACACAGTACGAATACTTCTCCTAAAATTACAACCAACTAATCTGTTTCAGGAACCTCCAACAAACTACACTACAAGAATCCATACACCGAACAATTACCAAAAGCACATTATAAACGAAAGAATTATCAAGGTAAAAAATTATCGACTGCCAGTTATATCCAAGGTACGTGTTATCGTCTTTAATCGAATATGAATAGCCACTGTATCTCTTTTTTTACAGAGCAACCCTTGTTTTCTATTTACTCCTCAATCTTCATTTTTTCTCTGCTGTCTCGACTGGCAGCAGAGGGTGAGATGGGGTTGAGTCTCGTTACAACAACATGGCCGGTGTGTTAGTGAGGATACATGAAGAAGTAAATAGACAGGTGCTACACACAGTATGTACACAAGGGTATCGTTGGTTAAGGGTCGATGGCGTCGTGGTGAGAGATTCACGGGGGTTGAAGGGGTGGCTAGGTGGTAGGTAGCAATAAGGTGCTGGGCACCGCGCTGTTACGACCCCTGATCTAGTGATGTCATGTATGAGGGAGCTTCCATGCAGAAAATTATACAGAAACGTTGCATTATGTTTCTATTTTGTTAGCACAGTTTTTAATATTTGTTATTGTTTTTTAAACTCAGGAGATAGGATCTTATATAAAATTGTAAAGATCTTATAATTAGGGTTGGTAATTTATTAATCAAAATTATATTAGTCAGGATTAATAATAAATTATAAACTTTCAAGGTGGGAAACTTACACCTCTATAAATTTCAATATTATTAAAACTTTTAGATTTTAATTTTATCACAATTCAAGCTTCCTAATTTTGATACTAAAATTAGGAGCTTTCAAGCTTCACTGTCATTAAAATTCAAGCTTCCAAACCTCAGTATCATCAGAATTTAAGCTTCCAATTATTCCCCAAATTTAAACGCCCGTACTTCAGTACTAGAATCCGAACTTCCAACATTATCAGAATTCAAACCTCCAATGGGGAATAAAACAGGAATGCCAAATTTGTACTTCTACACTAAATTGAAGTACATAATCAAGTTTCGTAATCTTCTGTAATATTCCATCTTTTTAGACATACATATTTCTAATTATAACTTCTACCCTTAATATAAGATACCCTATACTTAAGATTAAAAATGATTGTTATATTTTATCATTCCTTTGCAACAATTAAATGTTAACAAAATATAATTCTATATTTCAGGTGACAGTAAGGGTAGGAATTTTGTTCACTAGATGTACATTAAAGGTAAAAAATAATTGTTGTATTTTATCACCTGTTTATAACAATAAAATATTAACAAAATGTACTTCTATATTTTAGGTGACAATAGGGGTAGGAATTATTTTCACCAGAAGTACATTAAAGGTAAAAAATAATTGTTGTATTTTATTACCTGTTTATAACAATTAAATGTTAACAAAATGTACTTCTATATTTCAGGTGACAGTAAAGTTAGAACTTTACCAGATGATTGAAAGTAAAAAATGATCATCATATTTTCTCATCCATTTCTTTGTACAACAATTTTATCACATTTTATTAATTATAACAATTAAGTATTAACAAGATTATCCTCTATTTCAGGTGTCATAAGGGTAGAATTTTCACCATTTCCAAGGCGTGAAATCTGGAAAGAAGAGTCAGGTGAAAAGAACAGCCGCCGGGGGCCATGATGGCTCTGACCTTTCTCGCTTATCTGCGGGGTGAGAGAGAGATACCGGGTCAATACTTCTCGGGAGGGTTTCCACGAGGAAAGAGGGGATCCACCCCTCGTTTCTCTGCTCGCCGACGATTGGCGGTGGCAGGAGGCTGGGTGGTGGTCCTGCGAGGCTGCAAACAACAGATAGATATTTGATTGTGCGAAACAACTTTCAACCGTTCTTGCCTTTGTATCCAATAAGCCGCTAAATGATATTACACGATCCTTAATTCACTAAAATATTGAAACACCAGAAAACTTTCGTGTCCACGTTTCTCAATATTTTTTATATATAACATTATTAGATTTTTATTTAAAAATTTCCTTTAAACATATCATTTTTTAATGGTAGAAATGTGTAACACCTTTGTACTTCATTTGTGAAACTATATGTAGCTCTCTTATTAATTATTTTGTCAAAAGAGTTAAAGTCAGTCTACAAATTGAGATATCATGTCAAACTTTTGCACTTCATTTGTGAAACTAAATGTAACATTTTTTTAATTATTTTCAGTCAGAAAAGTTAGATGAAGTCACTCTACAAATTAAGATATCAAACAGACAAAATCTATATAAACTGTAACATCTTTAAAAAGATAGTAATATCATTTAGTTAAAAACTTCTTAACAACAAAAGATGACAAAGAATATCCACAAAGAATATTTCTACAAACACAGTAAAACATAAGAATTGAAATAATTGCTTAATTGTATATCCTTGAATTATAAAATCAAAGAATGTTAAATGACTGAGAAAGCAGGGAATACAATATTAAATTTAATTCCAATGATTATGATTTATCTTTTCTCGGTTTAGCTCTGTAGCTGGGGAACAACTCACCACACCTCGTTTCAAAGCTCGACGACGATTGGTCCTGGCAGATCCCGAAGGATGGGGATGGAAAAGGTAACAGGGAGATGAAAGCGTGAGGAAACGTTGTGGGGTGTCTTCAAGGGATACTGAGGATGGAAAAAGAAAGCAGCGATAGGAGAAACGAGGACAAAGGATTCGCCCTTGAGATCGGTGGAGGATGAGACGCCTCGTGAAACGCCATCATCAAGCATTCATAAGGTGTAGCAGCCTGTTTATCAGAGGAATACTTTGCAGTAGATTCCTTGGGAATAACTGGCTACTACCGACTCTACGTGCTGGAAATTTTCGAAGAAAAATCTTTCGTTGAATCGCCAACTACTCGTCTTTTAAAGTCTGAACGGTGATTTATGTATTACGTCGTTAAATATGGAACTTTTTAGAGAGGATGTGGACTTTTTTAATTCTTCTTGAAATCATTTATTTCTGATTGATGTTGTAGACGCTTAGATATTAAAATTAATACTTCTGTTTTAAAATTAATACTGCTGTCTCAAAATTAATACAGCTGTTTTAAAATTAATACTACAGTCTTAAAATTAATACTCTCTTAAAATTAATGAAATTGTTACACAACAATTTTTGTACTTAAGTTTTATAAATGAAGGTACATGTTTAGTGACGTAATATGATTTTGAACGAACTCTGTTCACTGATAGAAATTATATTTCAGGGTGAAAAAATGTTTGGCTGTAGATGTCTGGAAAATTGATGGTCCAGGGAGATGACTCTTTTATCCTCTCTTTCAACAACTAATGATGTGGGCTGAACGGTGCCTTCATCCTATAGCATCGCATGAACACGGAGGAATTATCATCATCCATCACAATCAAATCTATATCCTGACACCCTTCGATTTTTCCTAATACGAAAATCCCCGTTGGATTGGACAGAAAATTGCGTTCACAAATGTAGTTAATACTGAATGTATCTATGTAGGTGCCTTTATTTTTAAATTAACCCTTTGTACTTCAGAGATGCCACTCACTCACTATTTTATTTAATACAATAATTTGATATAAGCATATTTTAACACATGTGATGTAAAAACATAGTAAAGCAAACAATAGTGGAAATTATTAATAGAGAAATAATAACTTGAAAAGAATTTATTCAACTTTAGTATTAGTAAATTTTAAAGACTGTTAGGTTAGGTTAGGTTAGGTAGAGAAATAGTAACTTGAAAAGAATTTATTCAACTTTTATATTAGTAAGTTTTAAAGACTGTTTGCAAACAGAATTACCTTGGAGTGCAGAAGGTTAATAATGAAATTAAAAAATATGTTCTTCTTCTTAACAAATTATATAATTTAAAATAAGTATACCTTCAGTGTTAACTAGATAATAATACCAGCTTTAACTAGCAAAATAAATTAACGTTGCTAATGATTAAGAATTAAGAATTGCTAACGATTAAGAATTGTTATAGCGTACATAAATGAATAGCGACCTACTATATAATAATTCATGATGATACATGTATAATACATGATGATTTAACGCGATAAAGCGCTATAACGCTAATACGTATCGCGTAATTCAGTAACCAAACCATTCCTCAAAAAATAAAAGCGCCATTCGAAAATCGTTCTCGTTGTTTAAATCACCATGTATTTCAAAGCTTTCCACTCGAAACGAGAAAATGGGAGCTCTGGTAGAATGATTAATTCCGCAGATAGACGATGATTTCGATCGATTTTAATTGCGTTTCACTTACAGTGCCGTTCTCGTCACCTATGGTGGGTAATTCGAAATTCCAGCCCGGTATAGAATTGCTGAAACGAATGGCGCAGCATATGTGGATTTAACCCCCTGTTTCGGAGGGCTGTTGTCACCAGCGGTGGCTGTGTCCGTTTTGTCATTGGAATTTGATGATCCACCGTCCCGTGGGGACTGGCTACATAAATATTTGCCTGGTAATCCCTTCATGCACTTGCCTCCTCGACAACGTAATCCCTTTTGTTCTGACTTATACACCCTATCGTTTTATTGCAGGGAGTGATGTAACAAGCTTTGACGAATAAGGAGAATTATCTGATTCAATTATTTCGCTGTACTACTATTTAACCATCAAGTAATTAGGGTAAGTCTATAAGCACAAAATGCAGAGCATTATTACCTAAAAAAAAGCTTGTGAGTTTACAAATATTTTAGATATACATGAAGAAGCAGCTTGAACTATAATTAACTTTTATAGCACTTTAGAATTTGTAAATAATATACTGATTGTTGCAGGTCAGTCACGTGCTACAAAGATTATAAGCTGAGTTTATGGTCGATTAATTTCATCAACAAGGCTCAACCCTTTTGTCCCCTTGTTCGTGACAGCAGGTATGGATTACACTTCTGGTGATCCCCACAAAATAATAAACAGGATCATTGCCATATGTAAAGGGTGTTATGACCTGATCCCTTGTGAACAGTTTATATCTATCAATTTGTCAATCCAGTAGCATCTAATGTTAATTGTATACTCTCCAATTATTACTTTAATTTTAACTACAAAATATTACATATACATACATACATATTATTAATTGTCTAATATGTTACAATTCTGTCTTCTATCTATCAATTTGTCAATCCACTAGCATCTAATATTAACTGTGATTGTATACTCTTCAATTATTACTTTAATTTTAACTACAAAATGTTACATATGCACACATACATATTATTAATTGTCTAACAATATGTTACAATTCTGTACAGTTGTGCAGCAGAATAGATGGTAGCATATGTCAGTAAATCTCCCAAAGTCATACTAATCCCGTTTAAAGCAATGATCATGTATAATGCAGTGTTCATCTGATGCGACACAGACATGATTAATCGTTTCCATGTTACCCCATCTTCCATTATCACAATTCTCAAAATTTGTTTTTTGGGTCCATCTGCACATTTAAGTGAAACTTGTTTAATACTGGACTTGATTTTGTTGCACATGATTTATTAATACAATTACTTTTAATCTGTTTCAGATGAATACTAAAAGCATTGAATATTAACCAAGGTAAAATTAAACTGTGAATTTTCAAACATCTGCAACAGTGAATAATGCAAGGATTTTATTTCACATTCACAGAAGTATAATTAATAATAAATAAAGGTGCAGTAATTAATAATAAATAAAGATGAAGTAAATAATACTAAAGGTATATTTTAATATATTATATTGTTTCAGAAGGAAGTAAATTTGTTTCCGGAAATTGAAGAAACTTCCGAATGTTCAACAAAGGTCGAGGAATTAATTTAATCGTGAGACCGGCACACGACGATACACGTCAAAATGTCGTCGTTATCAACGTCCTGTTCACCTCTCAGCTGACATACCATAAATCGCGCATTGACGTGCACCCGCAAAAAAATCGAACCAGAACGAGAGAGACCAGGACCGTCCTCTCTTGCAATCTCCAGGAAAATGAACGCCATAAATAAGCACGGTCGGCCAATAATTCCGTCGCGATCGAGCAACAAGAGTTTTTCATCGGTGCAGCCAGAAAGGGGTGGTGGACTGGACTGAAAAGTAGTGATGGAACCGATTCGATGGTTCCATTTCATTTCCAATTTCAATCTCATATTTATTTTTCATAAAATTTCTAAACTTCATCTGTACTAAATTCAGCCTTGCATTTTTATTGCGTTCTTATAATTTGTAAGATTTAAAACTTAATGTTCTAAATTTCTAATCTAGATTTTCTTTCATATTGGATAGTTTCAAAATTGAATACTCTGCAAGTTTGAAACATTCATGTTATTAATTATAAAATATCAACTCATTTATTTATTTGAAGCTTTCTAAATTTTCTGTTACATCACAAAATTAATTGTACAGCGTATGAATTGTAATTTAAAAATTACAGAATAAGTTTGAAATAAGGAAATGTAATTAAGAAGATTCTTTTTTAATATTTGTATATTCTTAGTTGTATGAGAATGTTATAGTGATAGGAAAGAATGTTAGTCCCATCACTAGCTGTAAAGGCAAAAGCACAACTGTAACAGTGTCTAAATTTTCAGTTACTTCACAAAATTAATTGTACAGCTAACTACGTCTAAATTGTAATTTAGAATTCATAGAATAAATTTGTAATAAGGAAGTGTAATTAAGAAGATTCTTTTTTAATATTTGTATATTCTTAGTTGTATGAGAATGTTATAGTGATAGGAAAGAATGTTAGTCCCATCACTAGCTGTAAGGACAAAAGCACAACTGTAACAGTGTCTAAATTTTCAGTTACTTAACAAAATTAATTGTACAGCTAACTACGTCTAAATTGTAATTTAGAATTTATAGAATAAATTTGTAATAAGGAAGTGTAATGAACGAGTTTCTTTTTTAATGTTTGTATATTCTTATTTGTATAAGAATGTTATAGTGATAGGAAAGAATGTTAGTCCCATCACTAGCTGCAAGGGCAAAAGCACGATCGCAGGAGGAGGAGACGCTGCAGGTGGTATGAGGGTGCTACGACACGTTTTGTAATCAAATCTAAAATTCCCAGCGCGGAGGAACCCGATGAAAGAGTAACCAACGGACACAATCGAATCGGTCTACGTGCTTGTCACCTGACTTCAAATAAGCGACCACTGTCCTCCGTTTCCTACCTAGCGTTATCTATCCACCCTTAACCTCCCCTTCCTTCCGTTCGACCTCAGATTTCCCTTGAGATTAAAAAAACTATCGCAATCCTTTTTCATTGAAAGAGTTAATACTAGACTCGTTGCTGAAAGTTTTAGACAAAAATTTCATGCTATTGCGAATTAGAGAATTATTTTTTTTTTTAATTAAGTTTGATTTTGTTTGCTTCATATTTGTTGGAGGGTGAGGAAGTAGTAGTTGTGAATTTGTTTGAATTTTCTGCGTGAGAACAGATGTCGTTTTTGGCTTGGTCGTCACTTTTCTTGACCAAAATCAACGGATGGTAACAGGAGCGCAGGACGAGCGAGGAGGTCGATCATACACTGTATAGTAAGTTCACTGTCTCGGTCACAGATGTCGCCGCCATATGCATTTGGCTGAGCTGGACCGAAACTAAAATTTAGTAACAGGAGCACATGATATGCAAGGAGGTATGCCACCCCTTCCCAGATACCCAGTTACCCGCCAAAATTCAATGTTTATAAATTAATTAATAAATTTATTCATTCATGAATTTCATGAACGAAAATAATTTTCTTATATAGTACAAAGTCCAATCTATCAAATTTAATCATAAAAGTTCATAAAAAAATTCTCTATATATTATTTTAAATAATTTTAATCAACCCCATATCGACAGTAGAATGTGTAGGTATCTCTGCATGAAATTCCTTAAATAATACCTAATATTCAAATTTTATTAATTTTGCATTCATATTTATTAATATTAAAGCTAATTCTATACTAAAAAAATATATAATTATTGATAATTAAATATTTCGAAATTTATGAGTGTTCGGGGTTTCGATCGTAGATGTCGCCGCCATTTGCAATTGTCTGAGTTGGACCAAAAGTAAAATTTAGTATCAGGATCACATGATATGCAAGGAGGTATGCCACCTCTTCAAAGATACGAACATTCCCGCCAAATATAAAATTTATTTATTCACGACAGAAGTAAATTTCATGAACGAAAATAATTTTATTACATAATATGAAGCTTGAGTTATCAAAATAAATTGTGAAAGTTAATAAAAAATACCTCTTATATATTATTTTAAGAAGTTTTAGGTGTCAGCATTGCGATACGTACATGAGCCGCCTACGTCAATTCTACTGCGCATGCAAAGTGCAATATTTCGGCACTTTGACGATGTAGTATGGTTCCTGAGGCATTTAGAAACAAATTTCTATAAGGGTTTGATGCGTTTTGATGCCTAATAAGGCCAGGAAATCAATTTTTGTCGAATTCGGTCTAAAACGGTACAAGTGGCGCCATATAGCGGCGGAAAACGGAAAACTAAAATCTCGATTTTCTCGGAAACTAGGGAATTTTCCGGAATTCTGAGATATACAAATTGTTCCTTGTCGCCTACGGAATCGAACGAATGTAATTATAGCCTGCTAGGACCATTATTAAGGAAAATAGAAAAATAGCCCATTTCATGGACTAAAAAATTGCCGTCCATCTAGCGGCGAAAGTTCGAACTACAAAAATAGAAAATCCCGATTTTCTCGAAAACTAGCAACTTTTCCGAAATTCTGAGATATACAAATTGTTCCTCATCGCCTACGGAATCGTTAGAATACCATTATAACACGCTAGCACTATTAATAACGAAATTAGAAAAAGGTGTAATTCATGGACTTTTTCCGCTTAGTTCCAACTTTCGCCGCTAGATGGACGGCAATTTTTTAGTCCATGAAATGAGCTATTTTTCTATTTTCCTTAATAATGGTCCTAGCAGGCTATAATTACATTCGTTCGATTCCGTAGGCGACAAAATACTGAGTAGAAATGCAGAGATTGTAGTACATAATACGGAACTTTAACAATATATAGCTATTATAAATTTTACAAAGAAATATTCGAAATTAACAAATATAATTTTATTCATTCTGCAAAATAAATATACATTGATTTAATATTGAAATAGCATAGATATGTACAAAGACTAACTATACCACTAAAAAATTTAAATCATGTATTTGAAAATGCATAAAATTTACACAGCGGAGTATGAAATTCATTTTTATATTTTAAAATATTTGATTTCATACATACACATATACTTAATACAATTTTAAAGTATAAATTTATTTTAGCAAGGACCATTTGAGCTGTTCCTTTGCAGATTGCAATACCTAGAACAAAAATAAAATTTCGTAACACAATTGATTTGATGAATTCGTTAATTCAGCCTTCTAAATCATAAAAACTTACAATCAGAGACTGTGCGAAGAATGTAGAATGATGCATGAACACAAAATAAAAAAATCGAAAAGGTTTCTATGTGATAAATGGACTTTGCTATGCCATTCAATTAATTAAACATGTTATGTCTAATATTGAACATTACCTGTGCAACTGTCTGCTCTCCAAGTGGAATATCATCGGTCCTCAATGCTACTCTCTGGACAACACTTGAAGCATCAGCATCGAGAATAATTCTAAGGAATATTATACCATTATTTTCTGTATTACTATTGTATCAATTTATTTAGTTACTTATATTTACCCTCCATCACAGATCTCATCCATTGCCAGCATGACTATATCCAAGCTATCCAAAACAGCTCTTTTCTCAACATTCTTCCTTAAAATCTGACTTACTGAATCGTATAAACAATTTAATACACTCAGTAGGATAAGCTAAAACAAAAATACAATTCTTTTAAGTAGAAAAATATAACTTGACACCAATGTAATTAAAAATCCATAAATTATAAATACTTCATTTTCATTGGAGCTTCCCATAACATAAAAGAATAAGTCGACATTACTCCTGTAAACGCACGTTAAACCATCCAACATAACAATCTCTGCATTTGCTCTGTGAGTTTTATTGAAGAGATTTTTCTCAAACGCCTTCTGCTCCTTTGACGTTGGAAATATGTTTTTGTCATAATATTTTGCTAGTATCCTGTTGCCATCATTGTCCAGAATGGCCATTCCTTTGACCGTGTACAACGTTGGTTCCTACAATTACATATCATTCGTATCAACACAAAGTTCGTTAAAATTTCTTTTCCATATATGCACCCATGTAATAAGTTTTTAATAATACGCATGCTACATTGAATTTCGATAGGTTAGAAAACACTCAATCTATTATTGTTTGAGAAACTGATAATAAATGGAAACAAATATGGAAAACAAACTTAAAATCAATTGAAATCATACGCGTTGTTGAAAATCGCGTTCCTGGTCGCTTTGATGCATCAGAGAAAGGTTATGTTGCGCGAGTTTCGATGATCCACCACGATTCATGATTACGATTGCACGAAACAATACTTACATCAAGAATATATTATTAAAAAGTGTACTTTACTGCGAAATCTGAATAAAAAAACGTATGACGGCTATTTAAAAAACCTACCAATAGCTGACCATCCATGTTTACGTCAAACTTGACGCATCAAGATCAAAGGACTACGCGACTCGAGTTGAGATCTTTACGAAAATCAATTAATTCGATAAATCGATACTACAATCGTAGAATTTGTAAATTCAAATTTGCTGTGTGTATCATAGTTCAATACTTTTAAATACCTTTTAGAAATGTATCAATTTATTTTTATAATATTTATTAAATTAAATTACATTATAAATAATATATATATGCTTGAAAAAATATACCCAAATTTAACAATATTAATATATTAAAATTATATACATTCAGCATAAACGTATTAAATATAATACTTAAATAATACTATGGCAGTACAAATAAGTTTAGCTCTTCGGTGATTCGGACTTTTCTTTGCTTTTTATTAGTTCTGAATATTTGCGGAAAAATTCAGGTCCATCCCAATGACCGCTGTAAATTAAAAATACATGTATCACACTTCTTTCCCAAAGTCGTGACTTGATTATAATTATGGTAATCTTACCGCAACATTAAATTCCAGTATAATAAAGGAAACGCATATGCTTTGAGTAGAAACGTGAAAAAGTACTCTCGACTTTGATTAACAGGGAACGTCTCCATTGGTTGTAAATTGTAATCAAATTCAGCTAAAATACATTTTCTGTATCCAGTAACCAAAGGACAGGAAGAGTAACCATTATAAGCCATAGTCATTGGTTTACCAGCCATATCATCCATGATATTCTTATACAATACTTTGCCCTGAGCCGCTGAAAAAATATTTCAATAAAATTTTGTTCTCATAAGAACAATGCATTCGTACTGTACCTATAGCTGCCATAGTTTTAGAATTTGGAGTACTAGTGCAATCTCCAATTCCATATATATTTGAGTATTTCGTATGTCGTAGGGTTTTAGAATCGACGGACAAAAATCCCGCTTCATTTGTTAATGACGGATGTTTTTTCAGAATATCAGGTGCACCCATGGGGGGACATACGTGAAGTAACGAGAACTAGACAAAAATTATTATTAATTAAAGTCTCATATATAACATCTGTACACACGTGTAAATTCGGGTACAACGCCGACGTAACTTTAGGTTAAATTTTTAAATTCAAGCCATTTTCGAAAAACAAATGATAGAAGGTTCCCCTACATTTAACCTTAACCAGAGGAAAGTCTACATTGCACCCGACATATTACACAATAATACCTTTTCAACGAAAGTTTCATTTGAACCATCTAATTTCTGAAATACAGCTTCCTGTTTAGTTGGGTCTATTTCAATTAGATTTGTCTGAAGATTCACATTAATGTCCCTTCGTTCGCAAACTTTCCAAAGTGCATCAGCATATTTTTTGACACCAAATATTACTGGTAAAGATGTATTATACACGACTCTTATATTACCACGTACTTTTTTCTGTATAAAAAGTTACCATTAGTACATATATTCATGATAAAAATATGAGTACAAAATGAGATATACCTTACGGAAAAATTCTTCTGCAATATACAAAATTTTCTGTGGTGCTCCAGGACATTTAACTGGACTGTTTGGGAAGGTAAATATTGCATTACCCTCTGTTATTCTTGAAATCTTTGAGTACACATTTGGAACAGTGTCAGCACCATAAATAGAACAAACTTGTGACAGTCCATCTTGAAGACTCTTTACTAAACCTGGTATCTAAAATAAGCATAAAAGATTATTGATATCTATACATCAGTAACAGATATAAAAATTTTGTCCAACCTCACTTTTTCCCAATGTAACTGCAATCCCACTGCTACAATCATAATTTCATATTGCACAGTATCTCCATTACTCATTGTGACTTGATTCTGTTCAGGTTCGAAGCTCATCACATTTTCTTGTAACCATGTAGCATCTTTGGGTAAAACTTCTTTCATTGGTTTCTTTGAAGCATCGAAAGACCTTATACCACCACCAATCAATGTAAACATAGGTTGATAATAGTGTATCTACAATGTTGCTACTATTAAAATAGAAATTTTAATTATGTAGATTGACAACTTACCTGGCTGGGTTCCACTATGATGACTTTTTTAGGATCTTTAAATGTGTTTGCAAATTTTGCTGCCATAGTGCAACCACCAGTTCCACCTCCAACTACCAATACTTTACATCTGTAATGTTGAATCATTAACACAAATATATTCACAAAGTAGTGTAATATTACTTACGAATAATGATGATTTCTGTACACATTTTTGATTAGTGTGCCTCTCTTAAAGGACTCAAAATTGCATTCACTTAGGCAAGACAGAATGGGACGGAGACTTTTAGAGTAATTCATTTTTAAAATCTGCTGAAATAAAACAAGTATTTCTAAGTTATGATACAATTCATTTAAACTATAAATACTGATCAAGACTTTAACAAGAAGTTCTTGTTATATTATTTAAATAAGTGTGAAGAGACAAATATACCCTGAAAGATATGCTTCTATATTTGAAATATGATAATAATAATTATCGACAAGGTGTGATAAAGTCTCACCCGATTGTGCAAGTGTCAATTGCAAGTTAATACCAAAAGGATTAAAATTGCCAATATCAGTTCTGAAGTGTTCTGCCAAAATTTCTTGCAAATATGCTTTAATTCTTCGTTTATCTAATCAAGAATAACTGTTACGTAGCTGCAACGCTCAACAAGTCGGCTTTCTCGTGTCGTATCTCAAGAGGTTTACTCCTCACGTAGACCTACGTTTATAAACTTTTGCGTGCGCATGCGCAAATTTAAATTTCGAAGAGAAAGTTCTTTTTTATTCTGTTAATAAATTTAGACGTCTACTAATATTTTTAATATTATTAAAAATTATTTTTACTTCTAAATTTTGAATAAACAATTTTTTTCGAAAAAGTACTGACGTTAAAATTAATGGAAGAGAGGAATGAATTAAACTCGTGAAAGTTTCTTTTAGTCATTCTTTTGCTTCTCTCTTTATTGAGGATAACTTTTTTTTTAAACGCCGCCTGAAACTAGGCAAGCTCAGCTCGAGTCCCAAAAATCATCAATCCTGAAAGCGGAAAAAAAAACTTGAATTTTCTAAAAAAGAAACAGCGTGAAAGTACAATCTCGTAAAATTAACAATTGCACTCGTAATTGAAACGTCGTAAAATGAGATCTACTTCCGGTAGATAAAAGTAATCGTATTGAAACGTAATATGAAACGAGAAGCGGTCAGTTTCGAACCGAATATAACTTATCGAGCGGACATTGAAAAATTCTCGACAAGAAAACAATTTATAAAATTTCTTTCGCAGGATTGAGGACTTCCGGGATGAGCGTGTATCCACGATACGCAGACATGCGCGTGAAATACAAATGCACGACTTGCAAACGATAATAATAATAAGTATACACTCTCCACGAATCGTCGTTTCTGTTTAAGTCCTTAAGAATAAATTTATTTACATCGCGGACACGATTCCTTCGCTCTTGAGAAAGAAAAAAAAAAAAGAAAAAATCCCCGACTCGATCGAATTCGTGTGCATTTCTCGAAGAACGAAACGGAAGCTTTCTCTCCAAACGTTTCTGTTTCTTTCTCTAAATATTACTATAACAACTTTTTTTCGATCCGTTTCGATCTTCGAAACAAATTTTTTAATAATACACTCCGTGTCGCTGAATTGGTGAACAATGTAACGGTCATTACAAATACACACATTATTCGAAAACAATTAGCAATAAACGTCGCTTGTACCACACAGCCAAGAGAACGGAAAAAAACTAGAGGCGGGAAATTTGAAGGAAGAAATGCTTGAGGCTCGTTTCCGAGATTTAGTGGAATCGTAAAATTGATCTTCTTCTACAAAAATGAATCTTTTACAAAAATTGATATTTTACAAATTAATAAATTGATAAATTTGCTAATGAATTTGAGATAGAAATAATTATTTTGATCTGATTTACGAATCCACGTGACTATGTCTAAGAAGTTTCGATGGCTCTCGGCTACGGGACAATACGAAAATACATGTAGTCAGCGTGATAAAATAGGCTCGTCGATCTATCCAGCTATCGTAGTAAGAATAAAAAATATTCCTTGCAATATCGTTCGAACGACGAGCGTAACGATTATTTTATCGCGCCGAGAAAGCTTCGGAACATTTATTGCTAACACACCTTTTCCTTCGTTGAACGCGTCGCAAAAGGCATTTGACAATTCACGATTCTAAAGTTACAATTCGATCGGCTTATCGTTAATCAATAAATACAATTTCCTCGTGCACTTCGAACTTGGTGCGCAACCACGATATGCACAGACAGAAAGAACGACGGAGGCTAATTTTTCGAAAGGTTTCTCCTCGTTTCTTGTTGTTATTTAGAATTATTATTCAATGTTATCGATATTAAATGTTAATGTTAATAATTATGTAACGAGAGCACGTTTACTTTACGCTCGGTACGAAACATGCGTGAAAACCGGTGATAACATTTTTCGATACAGTACGCACGGCCGTTCGCGGTATTCCTCTTAAAAAATAATACCTACTGGAGGATAGAATCGAGTATTTAAACTTGCGTTCGCTAAATATATGCAAGTCTCGTGGTACTTCGAAGACATTTTTAAAATACAATAACGTAGTAGTCTCGTCATTTAATTGCCGCGTTACGACAACTTGTACCATCGTGTTTTTTGTATTTTCCATTTTGTTCTCTATGATAGATAAATCATTACGTGTGGTGTGAACGTGTCCGAGTGTGTGTGTTCGTGTGTGCAATGTCGAGTCATTTCATTTGGTTTATTTTGGCATACAAAATAATTTTATTTACAGTCTGACGATAATATTATTAATTATTTACCTATAGTCCTTTAATGCTAAAGTGGCGGATAATATAGTTTCGGTTACGTACTATATTATGCGGTCTTCGGCTATTTACATAACAAAAACGGCACGAATAAATATATCATTGGACAATGGACCAAGTTTTTCGGTGTGCATTGTTTTCGAACGATTCGTTGGTTAGTGACAATTCTGGAGGAAATCGAGTCTTCAATAATATGCTAGTAACTACTTTCGTGGTCAACATTTATGTACATCGAACGGAGAAATTTTTTCACCCCTTTCTTCAAACAGAATTTGTATAAACAACGTGAAGAATATTACAACTTTTAAAATTTAAAATGCAACGTTTTACATTCCTTGTAATAAGAAATAACATAAAATAGAGTCTCTAATTTACATTCTTTCTTATTCCAGATTTTAACGTAAAAACCATTTAATATTCTACACTGTGTTTACACTTATTCTTTACAATTTAAACCTAAACTTTAAACCTTCATACGCTAAATCAAAATCTCGTTAAATGCATGATGAATGTAAACAGCAAACGGCTGGTTAAAAATGAACAAAAAAGAGACATTCTATAGAACATCATAATTCACTGAACGTAAAGAAAGCTTAAACGCTATGACACCCCGATTTGCTTGGGAACGTCCCTATCTAACGAATCAGTCGATGATGAACTTAATGTAGCCGCAAAATCGCGGCTTCAGTAAAAAATAGAACGTGGCAGTTGAACGGAACAATAGAAAGAAGAGTGTGTGTAGCCCTCTAGGTAAAATGAAGTTCTCGCGTTTCAATAGCGAGTGTACTTTCAACGATTCTATAAAAGAGACAATTTAGAGAACATCTCATAAAATTAGAAGTTTGGAAGAGCCTGAGGACTACGGTGATATGAAACGTATTCTTTCAAGTATTCGCAGCTGTGAGAGAATTCGTCTCGTATCTTACAATGTGTGATGGTGTACTGTTAGGTGCGACGTAGGCTTACTTTTGTTTGGGGAGAAGAGTCTAGGTTTACTGCAGATTTTTCTTTTTCTGCTTTGAATAAAAACTCACTGAATAAATTTGAGGATCTGATAATTCACAAATATGTAGACTTTTGTTTATAGTTTTCTGCTTTGGTCAAGTTTGAGAACTCTCCCTTGATAAATTTAAGAATTCCAGAAATTATAAATGTTTGGGAGTTACTAATATGACAATTTAGAAATATGTAGATTTTTGTTTTTAATTTTCTCCCTTGGTCAAGTTTGAGAACTCTCCCTTGATAAATCTGACAATTCCACTAATTAAAAATATTTGAGAGTTACAAATCTGACAACTCAATAATAATTAGATTTCTCTTTTCAATTTCTTCCCTTGGATAAATTTGAGAACTCTCCCTTGACAAATCTGACAATTCCACTAATTAGAAATATTTGAGAGTTACAAATCTGACAACTCAGTAATATGTAGATTTCCCTTTTTAATTTTTTCCCTTGGATAAATTTGAGAACTCTCCCTTGACAAATCTGACAATTCCACTAATTAGAAATATTTGAGAGTTACAAATCTCACAACTCAGTAATAAGTAGATTTCCCTTTTCAATTTCTTCCCTTGGATAAATTTGAGAACTCTCCCTTGACAAATCTAACAATTCCACTAATTAGAAATATTTGAGAGTTACAAATCTGATAACTCAATAATATGTAGATTTCCCTTTCTAATTTTTTCCCTTGGATAAATTTGAGAACTCTCCCTTGATAAATCTGACAATTCCACTAATTAGAAATATGTGAGAGTTACAAATCTGACAACTCAGTAATATATAGATTTCCCTTTTCAATTTTGTTCCCTGGATAAATTTGAGAACTCTCCCTTGACAAATCTAACAATTCCACTAATTAAAAATATTTGTGAGTTACAAATCTGCCAATTTAAAAATATGAAACATAAAAACTTGAAACTTGATAATTTGTTCCACTCCTAGACTCCCCACACATTCTCCATAAAAACCAAAAAATAATGCTACCCTATTAACTAGCAAGCCTACAGTCGCCTCCTAACATACAAACTAACAAAAATCAGTCACGTAATCCAATGACCCGGGACGAAGTGAAATTTTCTTTCTTAACTAACCGTGTACCTAATTTGACCTGAGTAAGAACATTATTTCCTTCATTTTTCTCGCGTTCTACTCGAAAGCATTCTAATCGCTCTTGTTGAATTACGTTAAAACTTTGGCCAACGTAAAAGGCGGTCAGCAAGCTTCGCGTCTTCCTGAATCGATCTTCGATACAGCCGTGTGTGTACGTG
The DNA here is from genome assembly GCF_050947335.1 of Megachile rotundata. NCBI lineage: Eukaryota > Metazoa > Arthropoda > Insecta > Hymenoptera > Megachilidae > Megachile > Megachile rotundata. Next base: position 14,320,216 of record NC_134990.1, read on the forward strand.
TGTGTGCACGGTGAACGACAAAAAATCGCTAGAACTTTCCCTCGTCGTGATATATATATATAGAGAAGATTTCCTCTTGATCATCTAGGATGAGAAACGAGGACGAAAGCCGCACAATTCCAACGCGTCTTCGCACAGTGTGCACAAGCGAAGAAACGAAACGGGATGAAAATTCCTCTTCTTTCGAGGTGGGCATCAGGTCACTTCGGAGGGCTGCTTTCTGTGTTTTTTTTTACCAATATCCTCTTCTACCAACGTCCGGATACTACGAGGTGTGGGACTGCTGACTCTGTGACAATTTGCTGGAACTTTTGTGGTGGCTAGACGAGTGTTTCTCCTGAAAATATAAGCACAGCTGTGATACTCTATTTCTTAAAATTTTACTAAAAAAAAAAAGATCCTAATTCTGCGATTGCCTCTGCTTTGCAAGAAAATATTTATTGTAATACGAGTTTCGTAATTAAATTCTATTAATACTTATCGTTATCAATGAACTGCCTCGACTGCCACGTTTTTCGATCAAGCTATTAATGTACATAAATTAATAATAAATTCTATGTAATTTTCTATGGCAGTCGAAGTATCGGTGAATGAATGAAACTGAATGCAAGAAGTTGCCTTATAATTAACTTTATCTGTAACCCGAGTGGAGCAACAATTTTGTTGAAAATTGTGATTCGAGATAGACAAGTTCATTTGCAAATTAATCAAGGTATCAATGACCGATGGCAATTAGCAACTCTTCAACCAAAGACTCAAAACAAATTTTGTTACAATTTAAATTAAATATAAATATTACTGTGCTAATAGAATTCTAGTACAATGAGTCTCGTAATAAGTTTGTAATTTAATAATTTAATGAATGTCGGGTTGAAGAGTCTCTCATGAAAGAAAATGAAACGCAAATAAACGCCATGCATATTACAAGAAAGCTCAGCTAACGCGCGCATGCCCATGCAAATTTCACACAATACATTCGTGACAATCAACAACGATAACAACAATAAACGTCGATTCACAATACCCTCCACCAAGCGAGTAAAATCAATTACGTGTCTTAGCCCGTTGAAATTAATCATCCACATGTGTGATGCATACCAAATGATGACTTTTACACAATGAGATAATAATCGTATTACATACTGATAGCTGTGATAATATAATGTTAGTACACAAAAAAGATGCGGCGAGTATGGTGTGCGATATTATATATATATCTAAAATATATAAGCGTACGCACACACGCGTATATTTCTCTATATACGCGTATGTACGTACGCGTTTATGGTGTGTGTTAAGAAAAGAGACAAAATAATCACTAAGGTACTTTTCGTTTCCACAGAACGTTTATTTGCTGATGCTTATTTCTTTTCTTCATCGAACACCTGACGCGTACGATAATGCATATTTTAATATTAAACACCTTCGTTTGTTAAATTAAATTTTAATATCCCACTGCCGCGGAATTGCTGCGAGATTGGAATTTATTTGGTAGACTCTTGTTATGCGAATTAAATTTTTGATCATCTGGTTCTGATGAGGAATTGTTGCAACGCGTTGTACGCTTGGTAGTACCATACGTGGTAGTACAACGCGTAAGAGGACAACGCTTGGTAACACAAAGCGTAGTTAATACAACGCGTGGTAATACAAAGCGTAGTAATTATAACGCGTGGTAGTACAATACGTAATCGATACAACGCGTGGTACTACAACGCTTGATAGTACAACGCGTGGTAGTGCAACGCTTGATAGTACAATGCATGGAAGTACAACGCTTGAGAGTATAATGCGTGGTAGTGCAACGCTTGATAATACTACGCGTGGTAGTACAACGCTTGATAGTACAACGCGTGGTAGTGCAACGCTTGATAGTACAACGCATGGAAGTACAACGCTTGAGAGTACAATGCGTGGTAGTGCAACGCTTGATAGTACTACGCGTGGTAGTACAACGCTTGATAGTACAACGCGTGGTACCACAACGCTTGATAGTACAACGCATGGTAGTACAACGCGTGGTAGTACGACGCTTGATAATACAACGCTTGGCAGTACAACGCGTGGTAATACAAAGCGTAGTAAGTACAACGCGTGGTAATACAAAGCGTAGTAAGTACAACGCGTGGTAATACAAAGCGCAGACGATATAATGCGTGGTAGTCCAAAGCGTAGTCAGTACAACGCGTGGTAATACAAAGCGTGGTAAGTACAACGCGTGGTAATACAAAGCGTAGTCAGTACAACGCGTGGTAATACAAAGCGCTGTATGTACAACGCGTAGTAAATACAACGCGTGGTAAGTACAACGCGTGGTAATACAACGCTTGGTAATACAAAGCGCAGTCGATACAACACGTGGTAGTACAACGCTTGGTAATACAAAGCGCAGTCGATACAACGCGTGGTAGTACAACGCTTGGTAATACAAAGCGCAATCGATACAATACGTGGTAGTACAACGCTTGGTAATACAAAGCGCAGTCGATACAATACGTGGTAGTACAACGCTTGGTAATACAAAGCGCAGTCGATACAATACGTGGTAATACAAAGCTAACGCCCGTCATAACAAGAGTCTACCTTACTATCTTACAAGATAAATTTCTCCCGCGGCAGCGAGCATATCAATACAAATTTCTGACGTCAATCACGCAAATATACAATTCCGCGCGTGATTTCTATACCATCAGAAACTTCTGTATTATGAAAGTAAATGAAACCGAAATGAATGAACGACGCTAATTACAATGATACCAATTCGTTGGTCCACATAGTTATCGGAACTTGGAGCTTACATCGGTTAAACGCAGGTGTTTATCATAAAGATGGCAGATAACGTACGCGACAAGTGGTTGATATACATTGTGTACAGTATAGATGCAGTGTTCGCAATTGTTTTTACACATCTGGTGTTCCTCCTTTATAATCGAACAATACGGTTCATTTGTCCATATCACTCAATCGCTGTTCACATGCGTGGCCTCGTATTTTTATCACTATCATGTATGTGTATATATATATAGATATATATATATATATAATATTTTGTATGTGTATATATAAAACTCTCTTTTAATTTCTCACTGTCGGAGAGTACAAAACCTACATTAATTTACCTTAGCAATTATTTTGTCTTCGTACGACTTGTACAATTGCACAGTTCTTAACTAGGCCGATCCCTTTTTTTTGCGTTTCTAGTAGGTTCTTTCTTTTGTTTAATTTTAATCACACCGCACACAACTTGCTCGCGTTTCGGAATGGTGGTTAAGGCCAAAAACGGAGGTTCTTCGGTTTCCATTCGGTGTTCCAAACGTATCAGGAAGAATAAATTCTAATGTCTTCCTGAATGTTTGCTTGAAATCTATAAATCGTACAGTGACGGATTCGGGCACTTTTTGACGAAAATGTTATTTTTTTAAAAATCAATCTGAGAGTTTAAACTCGAACGTAATTTTAACACTCTTATATTAGAATTAAATTACTAAAATTAAAATTAGTATCGGTCATACGATTTTAAATAAAATTAGCGTTTCTTGGTTCCACCATCCGCCACTGGTGCTGTGGACCAATTCGACGTGCCACGCCATACTGTCCGTACAAAAATTCTACGAATGGCCCACGATTTCTGACTATAGATTCGGTGCAGACAAGTTACCTTTGTCGTTACTATTTTACACAATATCACAATTACATACGAAGTACATTTAACTAGTCAAAGTATCTTTGTCATACATCAAGGTATCTTTGAGAAAAGAAAATCAAATTAGTTACATTACATAATATTTGTTATGTAAACACAAGTCTAAAATCCATTGTAACACAATGAAATTCACTTCAAAACAAAGACTGACTATCTGTACTGTTTGTATAACAAATTTTTCAACAATGTACATCTACTGACATTTGAACAAATTGTTCAGTACAACCAGTTACAATTTGCAAATTAAACTTCTTATCAAATTAAAAAAAATTTCAAAATATGAATAAGTTCAATGAAAAATTGCAGTAACAAAAATGGCTCATCTGCACCGAATTCAAAAGTATAACATGCCTCAAAAAGAGATCTCTTCCGTGCAAATTTCAGTGCTCAGTCGAGTGTCCTTTCTTGTAAATAAATCATCGTCTAACAGAATTTTGCACCGAAGAGAATTAAAAATTAGACAACGATCATAGCAATCACACAGTACACATGTCTATAAGTTGAAAATACTATAGTACTAATTGTGACAATATAACTATAACAATAACAAACAATGACATCGATGCGCTAATAGCGGCACGATCGAATATAATTCTTGTCCGTCACAATGGCAAATCACATTTAACACACGCTTTTTTTTTTTTACAGAACGGCGTGTCTATGTGTAAAATATAAACGCAATCTTAATAGTTCATATATATATTTTTTTAATATATTAATCACGCTATTTCTCTCGCTTACTTTTTTTTTCAACACGTTCCTGAGATAATATCCATTCTATATGCAATGATTATTTTTACTTTGTTGTACATACATATATATATGTATTATATTGTCAATGACGTGAATAAAGCGATAAAAATTACAGGAGAAACTATACGCGTCGTAATTGAAATAAATATAAAAAAACGAACTACGTACACTTAAAGAGGCTCGATAATGTAAACTCGAAGCATTCGTACAATGTAAGAAAAGTTCTGACTTAATTGCACCGAAAAGATCGATGTCATCGAATCGCCCAGAAATCAAAATTATTCTGTTCTTTATCGGGTAACACTCGATCAGTCGTAATCTTAAAGTTTGAGAAATAAAGAATTGTTCACACGTTCACATACAGGTACTCGAAATTGTAAAAATGAAAAAACAGGTATACCAGTTGATTCTACTAAACATTTTTCCACAACGCTTGGTAGTACAACGCGTGGTAATACAACGGATGGTAGTACAACGCGTGGTAATACAACGGATGGTAGTACAACGCGTGGTAATACAACGGATGGTAGTACAACGCGTGGAAGTACAACGCTTAATAGTATAACGCGTGGTAATGCAACGCTTGATAGTACAACGCATGGTAGTACAACGCTTGATAGTACAACGCGTGGTAGTACAACGCTTGACAGCACAACGCATGGTAGTACAACGCGTGGTAGTACAACGCGTGATAATACAAAGCGCAGTCAGTGCAACGCGTGGTAGTACAAAGCGTAGTAAGTACAACGCGTGGTAATACAAAGCGTAGTAAGTACAACGCGTGGTAGTACAACGCTTGGTAGTACAACGCGTGGTAGTACAACGCTTGGTAGTACAACGCGTGATAATACAAAGCGCAGTCAGTGCAACGCGTGGTAGTACAAAGCGTAGTAAGTACAACGCGTGGTAATACAAAGCGTAGTAAGTACAACGCGTGGTAGTACAAAGCGTAGTAAGTACAACGTGTGGTAATACAAAGCGTAGTCAGTACAACGCGTGGTAATTCAAAGCGCAATCGATACAACGCGTGGTAATACAACGCGTGGTAGTACAAAGCGTAGTCAGCAACGCGAGAAAAAGAAAACCAACTATGAATGACTGTAAATGAATGAATGAGTCAGTATTCTAACAACGAGATTTCATAGTAAGTTATACTATTAATATTTCACGATACTTAGGAAACTCGTTATTGCGAAAACGTTTAATTACTATAATGCAACTTTTGATTTAAGATTATTGCGATAACCCTTTGCGTTTCCCTTTTGTTACATCGTCGCGCATTAAAACTCAATATAAATTGCATTACATGTTGATGTAATTACAATTTTATGTATTACAAATTTCTGAAAGTTTTACGTGACAATGTAACAATTTACATTCAAGCACAAAGATATGATTTCGATGCTAGAATAAGAAATTCTAAATGCAAAGTAATTTGAAAATGAATCGCAAAAGATTAATCGAAAATCTCGTCATATCCGCGCAATGACAAAATGATACAATGTGTCTCAACAAGATCGTGTGTCTGTATATACCTTTACAAATACGTACACTTTTTGAAATTCACATTAATAATTACATTTATGCTCTGAGCATTCTCGCCGCTTCATCGTATACGGATACATTTTTTCTTTTATGTTTTGTCATTTTTTTGTCTGTTTTTTCGTTTTAGTTTAAGTAACCTCGTAAGTTTCTATAGCCATTTACCCGTTTCGAAATCGCGGAATCGATTCCGTTATAAACGCAACATTCTGCACACCACCTTTTCGTCGAAACCCTTTGCCAGCAAAGGAATATCTTTCAATTTGTACCTCGATTAACGTATGTCGAAAGATTGAGCGTTCCGTTAATCGAAATCTATCAACGTTTGACCGTAAGCGCAAAACGTAATCCTTTTCATCCTGGCAGTGCGTTCAATCTTCGATTAAACGAAACTAAACACCGTCCTTCCTACAAATCGCACGTCTCGCGACGGTCGTCTTCGTGATGCAGTTACTTCATCCTCAAACATGGTCGCGACGGACCTTGCAATTTGTTCTCGAACCGAAGGCTCACACTCATTAACTACTCTAAGGAGAGATGCGCTACAGGTACAAAGGTGAAAAGACCGAAGTGGTAAATGTAACACTAGGAATAATAGAGATCGTACGGTGTCATGCTGCTACTTCTACCATTCACAAACTGGAAGGGAAGAAGAAGAGAAGGATACAGACAGGGTGAAAAGTATATTCCTTTAAGATCGCAAATCGGTTTCTACGGGAATCTTCAGCCACTTCCTCTCTTCGAACACAAAACAACCATCCACTTCCACAATACCCTATAAAAATTCACAGTATTCAAACACATTGCACGCAAATTTATATGTAGTTAATATTTGAAAACCGTCGACGATGCACGGACGTGCAGTGAGTAACCTAGAAATTTGATAATTCGCAATAGAATTATCAAATCTCTGCACTTACGAATTTGAAAAGCTAAAAATCTGGCAACTCGAGAACCAAGAAAAGTTTCCAACAAAATTCCCAGGTTCCTGAATTCCCAAATTTACTGCATTCAATTCCGCTCCGTCTCACCGCTGCGCACCATGCACGTCGTTGCTCTCTCCGGCGGTTCCTCGAGCCGCCAAACTTAGATCTGCGGATAAATTTCACGCGTTAAATAATTTGTAGAGTTAACAGAGAAAGTGGCTGCAGTTGTGCTAGTCGCTACTTTTGGAAAAACTACCTTTGAAGTCCACTACAAGACAGGATTTCCATACGAACGTTATTCCGGTGGCGGAGGAGGTGGCGGTGGCGAGGAACTAGGGGGTGGTCCGCTCGGCAACGGTGGCGGTGTCTTGGGTTCCTGCCGAGCAGACGCGACAGGAATCATGTTCTGATTCTGTCGCAAGTTCGGTGGTAAGGACGGTGGCGGCACAGACGTGTCGATGGCGCCGTCGGACGTCATGATGACGTTGCCCGTCGGATACATAGGGTACTGTTGCTGGTACTGCGAGTAGTACATGACCGGGTCGTACATGTATCCGGCGGGAAACATCGAGGGTGGCGGATAATTCGCGAAGAAATAAGAGTCGGTTTGCGACTGGTTGACGTGGGCAGCCCTCGAGTAGCCTGGATCGCCACGAGCCGGAGGAGGCGGATGAGGATGATGCGGATTACGGGTACCGTTACTATTGTAGGTGTCTTGTTGATAGTAGCCGTCCCGCTGGCCGGGAACATTGTAATGGCCCGCCGATCCTGCTGGTGGTGGACCACGCCCGATATACTGGCGGCCGCCTCTACCGCCTCCACGTACCTTGTTATTGCTGCCCGAGCTATAGTGTCTGCCGTTCTGCCGTTCGCCAGGTCGATGCTGTCCGTAGCCCGCCGACGACACCTGCGATTGCTTCTTCGTTGCTGGTGTATTGGCCAGTGGGTTCTCCTTCGGATCGGAACGCTCGCGTTTACGACTCTCGCTCGAGAATTCCGGGACGATACTGGAACTACTCGTCGTCGACGGAGCGGCCGCTGAACTCCTCGAGATCCCGTCCGTGCGGATCTTGATCTTCAGCGGTGCCTGAACCACAGGCTGAGCCGGGGAACTGGACACGTTGTCGGTGCCTTTCAACCGTTCCTTGGGGATGATGATTTTGATGCTGGTATTTTGAGGGGATTTGTTCTTCTCTGTCGACGCTGCTGCTCCCGTGCTGGCCGTCGATTCCGTGCTCAAATTTAGTTTGTCTTTGGGGATGGTGATTTTGATGGGTACCGCCGTTACGGTTTCTTCGCCCTTCTCTTTATCCTTCTCGCGGTGTTTCTCTTTGTCTTTGTCTTTATGCTTGTGCTTGTGCTTTTCCTTGGTCTTCTCTTTGTCTTTGTGTTTGTGTTTCTCCTTCTTCTTCTTCTTCTCGCTCTTGCGGTGCTCCGACCGCTTCTCTTCCGCGGGTGGGACGGGTGTTACCGTCGTCGACGTTGGTACGGGAAGCACTGACTCGGTGCTGGTTTGTACGGGTTCGGAAAACGCGCTGATGTCAACGGTAGATGCTATGACGGGCTCGTTGACTATGGGTAAAGACATGCTCGGATTTTGGACCAAACCGTGATTATCTGTTAGTAACATCGAATGAGATATAGATTGTTGCTGTTGCGGTGCTTGTTGTTGTTGCAGCTGTTGTTGCTGGTATTGTTCCTGGTGCATCTGTTGTGGCGTTATTTGACTAAACTGATGCACGTTCTGCAGCAACGACGGCAACGGCGCTAGAGGTTCCTGAAGCAGAGCACTTATACTTTGAGCAGACTTCATTGGCGATAAATATTCGCTCTTGATCTGCGAATGTTCCATTTTTATTTGCATGTCTGACTTGTAAGGTTCCTTCTTAATTTGGAACTCCTGTGATTCTTGCTTCACGGCTAAGTTTGCGTCCATACCATTGGTCAAACCTTGTTGATTCGACATCTGCTGCTGCGTGGACACTGGACCGAAACGTGATATCGTCGGTTCAGCGTCGAACGGTTTGATGAGTTCGGGTGGTTTCATGTCGTTGGCGATTTGAGTGGCTCTACCGTTTGCCGACGGATTGTCTCTAATTGGTTGTATCAGTTCTGGTACCCTACCAAGCATCTTGACAGCCTCGAAACTGGACGTGTCCTCCATTTTCACTTTCGCTTGCTGTCCACTATCGCTAGTACTGCCGGCGCGGTGTCTCTTGTGCGACGTTGTAGAGACATCGCTTGCCGATCGCTTGACCGATGGCGTTTCTGGTTGCTGCAAGCCCGGCGGGCTCGCGAAAGGTGATACTAAATTAAAACCTATCGACGTATCTGGTACGCGTTCTTGTTTAGGAACTTTTGCAGCCGAGGGTGGCGTCTTTTGTTTAGATTTAGGCCTTTGCGAGTGGGACTCTCGAGGCGTTGGTACTTTCTCCGGACTGAACAGCGATTTCGGCTTGCCAGGAGGAGTTTGTAGTGCGCTTTGTTGCATGTCGGATTTGTCTGGATCGTCGTACCGTGGTCGCTTTTCAGTTTTCGGGTCGTCGAGATTGTTCAAAGAAGACAAACTCGACGACTGGGAACTACCGTTCTTGATCGTGTCCTTTAAAATTTGAGACACACCATGGGCGGTGTGTTGACTGGCCACCGTCTTCGACGTCAAGGATTTCTGAGCGAGCAAGGAGGCCGAACTGGAACTGGTCGGTGACTTCTCTTGCGTGAACGAACTTTGCGCGGTTGTGAGCTTCGCGTCGGTAGAAATCGAACCGCTACTGGTTTGCAATTTCTCCGACTGATTGTATTTAGTATGATGAGGTGGTTTTTGCGTATTTGAAGCGTATGGTACATCGAGTGTAGGTTTGGGTGGAGGTAATGGTTTTTCTATGAGTTTCCTTACTTCTTCGCATCTCTGTTCCAACGTATCGGACTTTCTCTGTCGTTCGACTCTCGTTGGGTCCGGATATTTGTATGGCTTTTGTTCGTTATCTTTCCTATGCTCTACAGGTTTATGCCTCGGGTCGTACATCCGCTTATCGTGACCCTGATGCTTATTTTCTATGCCGCTTATTCGGTGCACGCTATGATTATTATTACTAAGTTTTTCCTGCATGTTTCCATGGGCCACTGGATCCTGAAGGGTTGCGACGTCCGGTCTGTGTGTCGTGGAATCCGTCAGCGAATTATCCAAGTTTGGATCTTTCGGCATCGTATGACTATGCGAATGAAGAGTACTACTACTATTACTACTGCTACTTGTACCAGTGCTCGAATTGTACTCTCTTTGTAACCTCTGCCTATTAGGATCACGATTTGGTTCCCTAGCTTGAGTACTACTAGAATGTCTCTGAGGTACCGGCTGTCCGACTTTAACTTCTGGTCTGTGGTGATGATTGTGATGAAGCGCCTTCTGTCCTAGAGGCAATGGATGTTTGTTCAGCACGTTTGTACTAGATACAGGTTTATGATGATGCGAATGATGCTTATTGATATCCGATGCGTGACTCTGCGGAACAGTAGTCGGAACCGTCGTCTTTTCCCTTTCTATACGTTCGCGTTCCTTTTTCTCTCTGTATTCCCTATAGTCGACGGGTGGCCTTGAAGGCGCAGGAGCTATTTGTTTCTTGTCTTCTTGTTTCTCCGTATGATGAGGTCGACTTGCATGGAATGTGGGTCCACCATCGGCCGTCGTCGCAGGAGACTGTACTTTACGAGGTTCTGCATCCTACAAAAAAATAAAACAAGATAGTTCATCGTATTCTAGTACAGATTTAAACCGATATAAAATAGGACATCTACATTACAGAAACATAAAGTAATGTATAAATGTACTTACGAAAGGTGAATTCGGTAAACTAGGGTGATTAATGCTTGGACTTTGATTGGCAGATATGCTCATAATTTTTCTTTTCAATCTCGATGGACACTTATCAAATATATGAAGGAATTCTGCTGTAAGCTCTTGTAAAAGTTCGGAAGTTACGCTCTTGTCGACATACCAAAACCAGTGCTTCCCTTCCGTACTTTGTGGAATCTATGAATATCCATAATGCATTTAAGAAGAATTTAAAACCTTTTTACGGAAAAACATTAGTCGTATTTACCTCCCAATTGGACCATTTGCAAGCAAGATGTATACAGAAACAGGCAACCACCGTTGGTTTATACTGCAGACACATGGTTGTCAAATGTAAACTGAAAAGAAAAAATTGTTCTATAAGTCGATGCAAAGTTGGTAACCTTTCAATTAGCGATGCCTTGTTGAAATATAACCCAGGGCATAAAAAGAACTGTACTACAGAAGTGAAAGTACTAGTTCCATTAAACATGGGTAATATCGGGATAAAACCAGGACGAATTTCTTACGATTCGTTGAAAATTAACTACATTAATCCCAATTATAGCTTACATAAGTGGAATTTAATTCCAAAGAGTACGTTTCCAAAACAGTTGAAAAAAATGTCACAATGCAATTCTCTCTTTCGCGATGAGCTAGACAAAAATTTCTATATAAATATTCTCAAATAAATGGATGAACGATGATTTTCTAGGTACAAAATCATGAAAGCCCTACAATACTCTGTTGTATCGTAACAAATTTACCGAAGTTTGCCCCAACATAATCCCATGACAGAGTGAATTTTGGGTTAATACTGTGTATATGTCTCTATACACTGATATACATCAGTATGGAATTGCAAAACAAAATTACTTGAGGTACGAAATTTCATGTATTCAGAGAACGTATCGTTTCGAGAAAATCGAATCATTATCAATTTTGTAAACTTTTCATACTTCTCAATAAGCATGTAGATATATGCAGTATAAATTTCCTCTTAACAACAGAGAAATTAAGGCTCAATCTACGCTAATTGCTGTTACAATCTGTTCAAATATTATTCAATTATTATCAAATGGATCTGCCATTACTTCTCCACCCATATTCAAAATTATCAAATAATACTTGAATGGATTATAATTTTATGGCCATACCATACTAGTTATAAATACAGTCTAATGGTATGGCATTTTCCTTTATCAGTAAATGATTTTAACATTCATACACCATTTCACTGCTTTCACATTCATTTCATTCACTCTTAAATTTGTTTTGTGCATCTACAGCTTAAAATAAGTGTATGTAAATATAAAAATAAAAATTGGACAATATACCGTAATGTAAGAGAAAACGATCAGTCCTTAAGAATATTTCATTTACCTTCAATTAAGCAATCCTCATCGTGAACTTAGTTTACGAAATAAACTTCGTTTCGCTTTGGCATACGTTCTCTTTAGAATCAGACATTACCGCGACTGCAACGCAACATTCCTCCCCAAAAGTTACTGTTGACATTTAAACATTCGCATTAGAATTCAGAAAACGTACGAAATCAAAGTAAACTTTCATGTATCGTGTCAAATTTTTATATCCTATTTATGCAATTTACGTAAATTGTACTTTTACAGTGTCATGGAACAAAAGACATTTGTATTTTATATGAAAGATATCTGTAATGTTTCATTTCACGTTTACTTTGTTTTCTAAAAGGAGAACAGGTCAGAATGTTGCGCCAGTGGCTATTGCCTGACAGTCTTAGCTTGGAAATATGCTCCAGCTGGCATCTATTTGACCAGAAGACTGCTAAGAGTAAGAGATACTAGGAAATAATGTGTAGCCACCTGTTAGATGCCATGAAGTATGAAGTCTGGGCTAAGTCCTTGCTCGCTGCAAAAAAAGTGATAATACCTCAGTAGAATGTTATACTAAGACATCATCTAAATTTTTATTACTATATGCAATTTTTCAACGTGCTAATTTGGTTATAAGATAGTTATAGCAAAATTAGTAGTTAAAATTCTATGAACATCTTTAAGCATAATTTATATACCTTTAACCAGTTGACAACATCTAACAACATGTGTGTGGGGATGATCAATGGCGACATCAAACCCCAATGTTTGCAGTAGGACGTTTTCATTGAATACCAGATCCTGAGCTTGCTCAAGGTATTGCTGTAGATAAAAGCTCGTTTAAGTAATGACATTTGCCATTAGTTATATCACAAATATTATTGCTCCTCTCAGTTATACCTCAGACCGGATGTCAGGTGGGGGCTGATCTCTGTGAAGACACATATGTGCCATTTTGATAACATGTTCTAACTTGCGTGGTTGTTCTTCCACTTTTGCTGCTAAAAATAATGCTGCTGCCGCAATTGCATTCCTGTGGAAATGTGACAGCGAGTGGAATACATAGAATCTGTGCATATACACTATTGCTGTGTTGATACATAATTGTGACCTACAATAAACTAATTAAGGAAAATACCGTTTAAATAGTATTGAATTATTAATTATAGTGCCTTTAATAAATCATAAAGTAAATGATCCTTTATGCTACTCAGAGTCAAATGCGGTCATAGTTTTTGCTGATTTAAATGTATCTCAAGTAAAGACATTTACTTCTTTAATGTAACAAATGTTACATAAATAAATGCAAAATAATTGTATAATATAATGAATCAAAATAACTTGCTATAAAGAATGTTCTTCATATTGGTAACATAATAATAACGATCTATATTTAGTTTGCAATATTGATTAGTATTTCTATACTTATTTCTGAACTATTCTTGTATTTCACATAATTAATATGTAACAAATATTTCAAACATGCATATTTTGTATAACAGATATACATTGTTAATTCTACCAGAATATTAACAACAAAAAAAAACAATATTAAAAACAATAAATATAACTAAAACACTTAATAATTACATTAAATGGTAAGATTAGAAAATGGAGGGAACAATATATTATATTGAAAAAATTTTATTCAATCTGTATATTACATTAATATAAAAAACTTGATCAAATAAATCACATAATATTAATTTGCTTTAATCTTGACTTTCACTTGTTCCTTATGTATTTTAAGATCTTCTTGCTTTATATATTTTATCACATGAATATTTTATACTTTAGATTATTCATTACCTAAGTAAAAGGAAAATATATAAACTGGAACTTTAGAGTAAATCACATAAAAGGAAAATATAAAATGATATAAAGAGACTGTTATACATATATAGAGTAATGTTAGTGTACTTTGTATAATACAAAGAAATTCAATTCAACATTACTCAAACTGCAATCTATGTATTATATTACAAATTATACTTATAACTTTCAAACTGAAAATACTACAAAGAACATGCCGAAGTTCTGTCGATTGGAAAGATAATTAAGATATTTATGACTTTCAAACATGTATCTGAAACATAAAAATGTTATAGAAAATACAAATGTATGCTGTATTCTAAAAGAAGTCGTTGAACAAAAATGCATAAATTATAATGACCAAAAACTTTCAAATAAAATCTAATTATAAACAAGTTCGAATTGAAATCAATTCTCAGTAGGAAAAATTCTCTACGACAATAAAAACAATGTGTCAGTTTACAAACCAAGAAACACAGTTTGCATAAACACGTAGTGATAAGCAATTAGCAGGAAATTATATTCACTATAGATGCAATCTCAAGATATGCAATGAAAACAAATTGAAAATAAAAAATGATATACTTGCATAAGAAATATCAGCAATAACCACGATTTTGGTTGGCACTACTGTCAAACTTAGCTTAGCAAATAATGCTGTCTTTTCGTGACCCTATTTTCTGTCCTCCTTTCGGACAACAAAATTCTGTCGAGCATTTTCAATTACCCACAATAATCTACGATCAGCATGAACTCACTGAATAGCATAAAGGTGCCGAAATTCATCGTGTACTAAACGTAACACAATGAAGTTCAATATGGAGAACCGTAATCATGACGCGTGACCTCCTCTTTCGCACGTCATTCATGTTTACAACATGTTACGTATCTCGCGTTAACATCGGCATTTGAATAACTTGAGAATCATTAAAAAAAAGTACACGACCGCGTAAACGTACGCGATTGTTCTAAATGATTTGAAAGAGGAAAAACATGAAGTGATTGCGAGGATAGGGGGAAAGGGAAGAGTTAGGAAACACGCAACTGAACACGCATTCCGTTAAAAGGATACACCACGAGCCGCTGTCCCATATCCTGAATGAAATTCGCTGCCTGCTGCCGGTAGCTCAGTTCCTTATCCGCGTCGATGCCGCATCTTCTGCTCGGCGTGTTTGTAAGCTGTTCTTTCGTAAAGTACCATTTTTCGTCAGCCGCCATTTATATGTACACACAACTCGGTACTAACGATGCGCACTTCACGGCAGTCGCGACGGTGGCGGCGGGCACACAATGCACAATAGCGACACGTTGAAAACTTCACGTCACTACGCTGATCGGAAACTGCAAGTTCATACTTGCAGAATTTTAAGCAACGAAACGAATCATTCATTAATTCTGTTGAAGATGGGTCCCCCTTCTGATCTTACTATTCCTTCATCGATACTCGATCTTTTTTTCGAACAGTTACCTTTTGCACATTTTATATTGTATGTTACGCACACGCGGTATTTGAAATACCGGAAGTAATATGTATTTTTATAATCGTTCGATACGCGTCCAACGTCAAGACACTGCTTTAAAATTAAAAATTCTTAGGGTGCGTTTAGACTGAACGAGCTAGAGCATTCGTTCATACCAAGTGTTTGAATACGAGCGAATGTTTGTGTAGTTTAAACCGAGCATTCGAACTTGAATTAAAACAGGGTAAAGTAAATTGTGGTAAATCGAATCATATCGAATTGAATCGCAAAACAAGTCGAATCGAAATTGCATCGAACTAAATCAGATCGACTCGAATTCTCATAAATCGTGCCAAATTATATTGCGTCGAATTGATTCGATGAGCAATGTTTACATTTATTGAATTTTGCTGAAATGGGAAAAGAGTATTCGATCGCTCGGTCTAAATGCACCTTTAAGAAAGCTTTAATACTTTCATTATGTTCATTATATGTAAGATTGTCGTACTTTGCAGGTTTATACGAAACTTCGTAATACCGTTAATATTATATTATGGACGTTTTATTTGTTTTAACGTTTTACAAAATAAACTTTTTTTGTATTATAATAAATTAATAAAGTCAACTGTTCAATAATGCATCACAATATCAAGATTTATTTACTATTGTATTTTTATGCACTCGGTAGATTTTATATAAGTTTGGTCAATTTTCGTCCGAAAATATTTTCCGTACGTATTTTTCATTCTTGTATTATCATACACCACATTAAAAAACTTGATTTGTAAATTTCTGGCAGGCCATGAGGTTGGTTACGAAGAGTAAACGTAAATGTTCAAGTAACTGATTACGACGATAAAATAAAAATTCGTAGTATCTTATATAACATGAGACAAGTTACTTAACGCGTAACAATTTTATATATACGCAAAATTTATTTAATCGATGATTCGGTAATGTTTCAATCGAATACTGTAAAATATTAGGTACTTGCTTGTTTGTTGCACAAAAAGATGTAACTGTACCAGTACAATAAATATAATAAATTTATACTGTTCGATCGAAACAATTCTATATTGTGAGCACGTTGCATCGGTTAACAGTAAACACGCGTGTGTAACGTAAAAACCAATTTTGTTAATATTTTACGACCAACGTCATAACCTACCTGAACTTTTTCAGTCTATATACGATAGGTATGAATCACGTAGTTTATCAATTAGAAGTTTTAGGCTTTAAACTCCCGGAAGTGACGCAAACTGTCGTTGAGCTAGTAGTATGTGCACGCAGCAAATGTTATCTCTGTAGTAGCGTCCCGTTATCTTGGTCCTACAGAAGGACCCAGTGCTGCCTTTCAAGTATTATTTATTCGCATACAACTTCAGACTTACTGTTACAATCACCGATATTTTACGTTTCACGATATAATCTTTTTTTTTCTCTTGAAGTTTCCAGAAGTACGTTGACGGTGACAAGTGTAAATCGGTTGGCACTGTCTTTCCTTCTCGGAAGATTTAATGTAAGAGATCACAGTAAGTTTTGAAGAAATTAAGCGTCGCGGCTTTTTAAAGTCCCGCTTGTTTCGTTTCATTCAAATTTTCACAAAAACTGACCACATGTCCGCCTCATTCTTTCGAAATCCGTACATACATCAATAAAACTTCATTCAACATCTCACGTACAAAATGGCGGCCAACTACCACTTGTTACAAATATGCATGATGCAATAGTTTTACCCTAATAAATAGAATAAAGACTGATATGTATATACATCTTTTATTTAAAATGATTTTTATGACACCATATTTTCCTTAATATATCAATAATTTTGAAGTAATAAAACTGTTATAGTTACGTTGACTTCCGAGGTAGATTACCGCGCGAAATTTAAATTTGCAATTAAGTATATATTTTTTTCCAACTTTGTCAAAGGTTTCTATAGTTAATAATAATCTATCAATTGCAATTTCGCTGTTAAGTTTTCTTGCAACAATTATAGAAACTCTTACTTTAGTTATATGTATACTTTTTTATAGATAAGTAATGTTTCGGATCCCAAAAACAATGCCTGTGAATACTGTTGTCACAAAAAGACCAAAACAAACACAAACATGTTTGTATTCATCATATGAATGTACACAGCCTTGTCTAGAAGGATATAATTATTGCTCCAAACATATTCTTGAAGATCCAAATGCACCTTATAAACAATGTGGCTTTGTATATAATACTAATGGCAGGAAATGCCAAAATCCTGCACCAAAATTTGATAGGAGGGATATTTCGTACGTGACAAATATAAATTTATTGAATTCCCTTTTTAATGTATGACTCCTTATATAATGTCTAAATGTTTATTTTTTTATAGGTATTGTTCTGAACATACCAGAAAAGCTCAAATAGCACGTATAAAGTCAACAGCACGTCATTCTTTACCACAGACACCTGAAATGCTCTTGCTTAACTTAAGTCACTATGTTAAAAGAACAGATTCAAGTACTGAGGATACTGAAGATGAAGAAGGGAAAGTTAAAGCATTAGATCCTTTTAGTAAGGTTTTATGAAGTAACATTTTTATAACTAAAATAGGATCTTTTGAACAATAGAAATTAAGTTTAAATTGAAATTTCAGCTGAAGTTGATGCATACAGAGTGAATGCAAGCGGATGTGATATCTTAGATTATGCAAGTTCTTCTGATAGTGATGTTGAACCTACAGTAGTAAGTGATACATTGAGAGGAAGTTATCTTGATGACAGTGACAATGAAAGTTTATACAGTGCACAGGAAGATCCTCTAAAGTAAGAATAAGCTTATACAAACACCTACAATACTTTAATATATTTTTTTTCTGTATAATGTAAAGCTAGTTTGCTTTGGCTTGTGCAAATTTAAAACATAACATTTTCATAATTATTTTTATGTCTATTCACTTATCTTTAGTAGTTGCTTCGTGCAAAAAATAAGACTATAATTTCTATTGAATCATTAGTATTAATTTTTTAAGGCATGCTGGAGTCTTTACCGCTGAAGAAGTGATCTACATTGCACGGGAAAAACTAATTAGGTTACAATCCCTTTATATAGATCAATTTAGAAGACTGCAATATATCTTGAAAGAAAAAAGACGAAAATATTTACATGCTCTTAAGAAGGAAAAAGAAACGTTGTGTAGTATACATGATCAACCCAAAGAAACAGTAAAAGAGAAAAAGGTTTATGAAAAATTAAAAGCTTTAAACCGCTATCATAGACGAAGTGGCGTTGAAGCAATATTGTATAGAAAATCGTTAGAACGTCGAGCACAAGTAATTGAGCATATGTTTTATACAAAAGATTTAATAATATAAAGGTGTGAGATTATTGAAAAAATTATACATTTGTTATAGGCAACCGATGGATCCGCACAAAAGGTACCGAGTATATCAAAATGTATCTTTACAGAAGGTGGAGTAAAATGCGGAGAAAGAACTCTACCCGCTGCGAAACATTGTCGTAAACACATATTAAAAGTAAAATATTATTTTCAATAAAGTTATAGCATCATAGTGAATGTAAATTTACATGATCATCTTGTGTTTACAGGATCAACATCAAGTATTGTTTAAAGCGTGTGGAGCGGTAAGGGCTGACATTGAATGTCACGAACCAGTACCTGTAATTTTTGACACAAATTGCGTGTTTCATATGAATTTACCATCTGAGTGTAAATTAGAATCTATGAAGGTAATTTATGAATCTTGTAATGTATGTGTAATGATAAAAATATGAAAATAATTATTTCATTTTCATATTTATTAGTTTAAAGAATCAAAACCTGAAATGCAGAAAATATCTGCACCGGATAATCAATCTATGGAGATTGATGTAGTGGGTGAGATTCAGGATATCGATCCAGATGACGACATGGCGGGGTTAATGAGAGAGATGAGCGACGCCGCACACATGAAACCAGTATTTAATGAAAGTTTGAACAGTGAAGCTAGTACAGATACAGCATTTAGTTTATCAGCACAAATGAGTGATAGAGATGACCTTGTATCTATGTGACAAAATATCTGTCTGTGATTTTTAATAACAAAATGCTAATTTTAATGTTGTATAATTACGCTAACTTTATTTATATGATTGTACACTATAATACATGTACAATATTTATATTAAGTGCTCAAAAATGTGAAGAAAAATATCTATATTTAAAAATGTGCATTCGATAACAAAAAATATTGATGGAACTTGCTTTAGGTATGTATAGTCATAGCACATAATTTCCATTTGTAAATATGAGACTTTCATCTTATTTCATCATCTAATTTACAAAATAAAACAAATCTATCAAACTTAAATTGTGTCGTTCAATTTAAAATAACATACTTTTGCCCTAGGGAAGATGTGATATTTGTTACAGATAAAGAATTAAATATATTATATATTTTACAATAGGTATTCATAAAACGATCATTGAGATTTTATTGAAGCAATTCAAAACAAATTTGTCATTAAAAATAACAATTTTTTTTTTAAATCAGAACACATACTATTTTTGTTCGTGCTATAAATGAAAAAAAGCCGAATTCTTTATGATATATATACATAATACACAAATTATTTGGTTAAATACATCAGTATCAATGTAAAATGTAATTTAAGAAAATTCAAATTTACAAGAATATAATGCTTTTTTTCAATTTTTACATTTTCTGTAAAAAAATACATTATTATTAATTATAGCATTAATTGTTAAGATATACTAGCAAACAATAATGGCTTCTTTCGGTAAGGGGAACTGGAGGGAATAGCAATTTCCGTCACTAAACGCCTATCACACTTGTGCTTCAATCTATATAAACACTAACGGCGTGTGACATATTTCGTATTTGAGGAGCGCAAGTGGGACAGACAAATGGTTAGACGTCGCTCTTCGCTAGTCTTGCTCTTGCCGAAGGAAGACGTGATTGTTTACTAGTACACAAACAAAATACATTTTAAATATAAGTAACTTACAATAAGTAAATGAGGTTTCGGTGTAATTTGGTTATTTAGATTGTATATTCTTTAAGTAATAAAAAAATGTGCATAATATATCTTTTTTACAACACATCTTTTTATTCGTTAGAGCCATGTTTGTAATAAATGCAATAGCATAAAAGAATAATATAATGCTGATAAAGTTTCATTTAAAACATAATTTTGTAATACATTAGAGACGTTTTAATGCTTTCACAGTCATAGTATCTTTCTCAAGAGTTTTGTATAAGTACAGCTAAAATGTTTAAGTTTCAATCATGTACATATTATCTTTCGACGTGCAGATATGTACATACAGTTGCAAGTAATTACCAGTCAAATTATTGGTAATTATAGTGGCAGTATGAAGATATTTAAAAATTATCTATATATGTATATATGCATATATCCAATTATTATAAATGGTAATATACCATAGTTGTTTTCGTATGTTAATATCGAATGAAATTACTTTGTGCACAGCAGATGTATTTATAATTCCGCGAAACTAAAACATCTGGTTTCAAGTAATCTTATTTGGTAACTGAATTTCTGTATTAATTATTGAAACAGCAACTTATATATTGAGTATAGTATTTAAAACTTTGTGCAAATGCAGGTTACTTATAAGAAAACAAGTTAAAAAAACAAGCACCAAAGTTTCAAAAATAAGCATCTTCGCACACTTATCGAAATGCATTTATGATTAATAAATATATAGTTTTCTATAATTTGCGTTTTTGATCTTGACTCGATCAATGTACATCTAATTTCGCCTTAAATCATGTACAATATTTGATTAACTTCGATCATACATTCATAGCAGAATTACATATAATGTTGATTCAATTACAAAATATTTATTTCAAGCAGTATTTATTCAAAGAATTCTATCAAAATAAAGAATGCAGTTGTTAAATATATCACAATCAAATTTGGGCACTGATACAACAGCTCTGAAAACACATATATTATGTAAATGCCAGGCATTTAATAATTGTCACCCAAATTTTAAAGTACATATTACACTTAAAATCATACACCTGTATTAAACCAAACAAAATGTTAAACAGATATTTTAGGATGTTCTTATCAATATTGACTTCATTCTATCTTCCTACAATTTAACTTTCAATCATGTATAATACAAATTAGACAAAGAACTGCATGGCATTTTCATAAACTTATGTGGTACTTTTAGTAAAGTATCAAAATCTATCGATTAAAAATTGACTACAATTACCTATTTTTATGAGATTTTGTCCAATAAGTTGCAAAATACTCAAATATTAGCCCAACTTTTGGCTTTCTTTATATATTAGAATGCATCGTCTCAAACATGATTTTCAATAAGTATACTTCAAATATTGTCGTCATATTTGCATTATCTAACTTTCATCAAACTATTCATTTTAGCTGTTCAATTGTGCACTGAGTACTCTTAACATCATAAATTATTTAGCATTTATCTGTTTGTAGTACCTTTTTAAGTTTTTAACAATCGACTAAGCTGTTGTCTACAGGAAATCTTACGCTACATACGTGAAGGAAAATAAAGTTGCTTATGTTACAGTAAAAGTCAATATTGTTTCGGTAAGAATGCATAGTCAAAATTTTATTGACTCAAATGTTGACCATAAACAGATCTGTAGGAAGTACTGCAGAGCTTACCATCGTTTGAAAAAGTTCTCAGTCTTTATGAAGTTAATCTTAATCACTGAATATATTCTTAAGATCATGTTCGTATAGTGCTATAATTAACATTATTCCCAGACCACACGATAGCCCTAATGCTTGTAAAATACACTGCCATTGAAAGCTACGTTCCACAGAGTGACTTGAAGATAATTCTGGAATCTAAATCAGATATGTACACTAATTAAATGTGACTATGAAGATACGAAACAACGAGATGTAACTAATAGCCACTTACCATGTCTACTAGTGCTATATATATAAACATTCCTGCAGCAGCAGCAAACATCCAACTACTTACAGCAGGTGTACTTCCTAATAATACACCAAATATCATACCGAACAAACAAAGTACGGAAGATAACAAATTATAAAAAACAGCCTGTTTAGCACTCATTCCGGCTTTTAATAAAACTGCGAAGTCTCCTATTTGGTATGAATAATTATATTAGAATTTTGAACGAATTTTATATTATACTAGATTATAAATATTATATATAATATACCTATCTCGTGGGGTAATTCGTGGCAAAATACAGCTATCGCTGTAGAAAAACCACCTGCTATATTTGCTGAAAAAGCGGCACCTATAGCCATGCCATCTGTAAAATTGTGTAAACCGTCACCCATTACTACCATCCAAGCAACGCTTGACATTGATTCTGGCGCAGAATGGACATGACCTATAAAAATCAAATATTACACTATTTAATAAATACAATATAAATAACAAATTATGTTAAACCAACAAACAGTACCATGGGAATGGGTATGACCATGGTGTTTTGTTTCATGTTCACGTATAATAACGGTGTAACTTTCTGACTCGTTTAATGGTACATCTGCACCATCAGTTTTCTTCGTATTTACGATGGAGTCCTCTAGCCTCCAATCTTCATTTAATTTCTTCTCTACGTCACTGGCCATAATTTTTGAAACCGAATTGCAATTTGATGTCAAAGGTTTTTCCTCCTCGATCACGGGAGGTCTTTCATGATTATTATGTTGACGATTGTGATGATTATCTGCATAATAAATATCCTTTTTATGATAGATTAATTATCTCTTTAATGAGGTTTAAAAAGTAAAGATAAAGAAAAAATTAATATGTTATAACTGTAAGTAAATAAAGAAAACTGTACCTTGAGTCTCAGTGCTAATTTCGCCGTAACAGTATGGATACGACGAATATTTGTGTTTGCACAATTTCTCTCCAACAACATTGCTGTTTGGTCCATCAGTCTCTCTCATTACTCTAACACGTGTAGGTAACTAAAATTAACAGTTATTTACTTACTTATGTGTCCATGAATTTTTTTCTTTTATGTAAAATTAATATTTACTTTATTACGACGTTGTCGAAGTTTTCTCCATTCCGCTAACATCATTAAAGCTTTTTCCGTAAAAAAGAAAAGTGCAAGACCCATCATTGCAACTAGCCCTTTCCACATATTCATATTGTGCTGTTCTTTTTGGTCTGCTTCACCATGATTATCATCATAATGACTATGTTCATGACTGTGATCATGAGACATCATTGCCTGACAAAAAGATACAAAAACAGTAAATAAAAAATGTTCACAAAGAATAAATACACTTTTTAAATTTCATCTTACATGTGGTAGAAGATGAATAAGAGCATCACCACATAGTGTTCCTACAGCAAGAGCAACTAAAAATTGCAATAACTGATGGTAATAAACTTTACCCATAAAAGGTATAACAGCTACACCAAGTAAACCACATAGACTGATTATTAAAATACTGAATGTAGAATAGGCCCACACTAAAGAATAAAAATAATATATTTAGAATTGTGCAATAGATAGACAAACAAAATTTTCCTTTATCATATTGAGCCTGTATACCTTGAACCATATTACGTGTCATGTCTTCCCCAAGGTATTTATTAACTATTGGCTTATAATTTTCTGGTACACGTATACATCCATTTCTGTCTGAACTTGATTCACCTGCTAGTTGATAAACAAGAGCTGGACACACGCGTTCAAAAAGCCAACTTGGTAATGTTGAATTATTATTAGAGATGAAATTATAGGGTATATCTCTTGCAACAGTACTTAATAATTCTTTGCTACTTAAGCACTGAAATGGCGGGATAATCACTTATAAGGAATAATTAATATCTTCAGAAAAGAATATATCTATTTGTTTTTGTATGATGAAATGTAATTCTAATTATAATTTGTCTTACCCTTTCTTTCCTATCTTCATTCTCATGTTCTGCTAGGCCACTGTTTTGTGAACTTTTTAATTTATCTACAACAAAAAATTTGATTTATATAATATTAAATAAAGCTAGCTACTCAAAAGACAAATTCAAATTCGTGAATTTGGAAAATGAATTTTTTTTGTTAACAAATAAGAAGCACTATTTCACAGGACACACATTCTGACATACTTTCCTCAGTAGCAAAAACATTACACTATAAAGCTACTGATAACAGAAAAATGTTAGTTATCTGCACCAAGGATATAGTTACTCAAGATATAACTATTTGATTACTGATATCTCATGCAATAACATGCAAGTGTGGTATCATATTTTATTCATTCATAATAGTAAAGCAATTTGTCTAGTTATTTTTATGTTTACTTTTTTCTAATTTTACTGAATATATTGAATGTAATTTTCATTCAAAGAACAAATATATTTTAATAAAGATCTTAATAAGAGTTCAATAAAATCAATAAGTAACTTGATGAGTCAATTGAACAAGTTAAGCTAAATTATTATTATTAAGATTTCCAAATTAAATCAACTAAAAATATTATTAGACTGTGTCTGTAGTAGAGCAGATGTAGCTACATTACTTATTATGATTGATAGGCTGGTAATTGGTAATTAAAAGCAGTGGGTTGCTATACACTGTATAAGACAATCACTTTACTAAAGTGCTCTTAAGATATGCTTCATATTTTAAAGGTATAATTAGCATTAATAAATTTTTTAAATTAAACTTACCTAATGGATTTTCATGTTGACTAGTAACCACATTATGTTCTTCCAATTTAGATACATCTGTTAACAACCTTAATAATCCTAATTTTTTTAATAACTTTTCAAAACCTTCCATTGTTATGCTTGTACCATCTCCATAAGTTTCAAAAATCCTTTTCATGAAATACTTTTCATCTATAACATCTACATTTCTCTTTGTCCTGATCCTGTTAAGAGAATCTTCATCTTTAACAAGTTGAACTGAATTCAAGTCTCCATTATAAATTATATCAATTTGACCTAGTCTTTCTAATAATTCTATATTTCTTGTGGGTGAGGAATCTTCCTGTGTTATTGGAATATGAGTATTATGAATATTATCATTAGGTTTTACATTTTCTTGATTTTTTGCTTTAGCATGAGCTTCATTTATGGCAACTGGTACCAACAAGGAGGAAGTATTGTTGGCACTATCTAATATATTAGAAGATTTAGCAGCACCATCATTAGAAGCTCCTACACCATTTGAATTCATTTTTCTCACATCTTTCTGCTGTGTTTCTTTATACTTCATTAGTAACCAAGATGGTTGTAATTGCTCATTAGAATCTGGTAACTTTTCAGACTTGACAGAATTATGATCTGTGCTCCCAGCATGTGACAATTCAACGTGTGCTGAACAAGGAGTATGTGCAGCACATAAAACACATACTACGCAAACTGTGACAAAATGATGTGACATGTTGAGCCTCTGCAAAATAAATGAAAAGTTTTAATGTAATATGTATTAATTTCCAACATAATAACATATCCAGTGAAATTAAATTTAAACTATATTCAGTACATTATGAACAATTTGAAGATTATTATAGTATTGAAAATAGAATATTACATCAAATAGGAAGCTGGTATCTATGCAACAATGATAATGATAATGATAGCCCATCCAAGTATAACAGTGTCCTTGAATTACTATATACTTCTATAATTAGAATACTAAATTACCTCTTATATTCATAAACTTTAAATTTTGTAAGAGTAGTGTCACCACAAATGATGTTAAGACTATTCCAAAAAATTCTGCATTAAAATTATTAATAGAAACTACAAAAATCAGATGACTTCTTTAAGCTTATTTTATGAATCTCATATTTTAGGACTGGTATTTAGGATAAAAAAGAAAACTGATGTGTTATGTTACAAAATTATTGTTAAAATAAGATCATATATTTACCAGAAATAAGAGTAAAACATACATAATCTACAATAACAATTGAAACAGTATATGGAAAAAATGATAATCATTTTGTTTTCCACTTATCAAGCATTCTAAAAATATCATTCTATTTTTACTTATAAAAAATAGACAAGTAAATGTTTATCAACATATTCAGTCTAATATAGGTATCAATAATACGGATTAGACATAAAAGATAAAATTATCTATAACAATTGTGACTGATCTAAACTTAAGTGGTGATTAATTATAATTTCAAGAATGAGTATATTTTTATAACAGTAAAAATAACAAATACTAAAATTAAACTTTAGTCATCTTCATAATATGATTTGCATGCTTAGAATGAATTGCCTTAAGTGAAATTTATTTAATATAATAAATGTTTATTTTAGATAAGAACTGCTAACCATGTAGTATATATTAATATTTGTGGCACACAATATCATTTTATTTACAAATAGAAAAGAAGAAACTAATAATGCATACAAGCATGTGTTCGTATTTTGTTAATTCATCCTATCAACTAAGCTAATACATGCATGTATGAATTTATCAAAAAATAATTAGGATTATTTAAATACACGGTAAATGAATTGCGTGTGTACAAGAACGAATAGCCAAGTAGTTTCCACTCGATATGGAAATTTGAATTAATAATATCATTATAACTGTGACTCGTAAAAATATATTATGATTCAGTGAGAAATGAAAAATTGCGCATTTTATGAGAGAAACTACGTAAACGATTGGACACGGGTGCGCGCTATGTCGTATCCGAAATAGTCAAGGTGTTCGATCTTGCGAATGCTCCGTCAAAAACCGTATTTTTAGCTGTCAAAAAGAGAAGGAGATCCGCGCTTGTCGTCCTCTTTACCCTACCCCACCGTAACGATCCCTGACAGAATTTAGAATTTAGGTTAGAAAGGCGGCCTCTTGCTTTAATATAAAAAAAAAGACGTGTCAAGTTTTGGCTCGAGACTTGATCGTTTCCTGTCAACATACGAAATCCAACAGAAGTTCACTGGGTTAAGCAATAGTATATACTGTCACATAATTACCTTTATATGATTAGTGAAACAAAATTCCCGCTAGGAAGTGGCATATGCTAATTGATCGAAACGCGCTCACCAGCTTGCGGAAAGCTCGCGAAGTCCCACGTTAACGTAACAGGAACCCTTCAACACTCGTCTATCTCCTTTCTTCCCTCCTCGACCAACCGCTGAAAGCAACTTCGCCGCGTGTGAGCAACAAGTATACCCTGAATATAGTTTTAAGCAGGATGACAAGTTCATAAAATTAGAATTACATAACCGCTACCGAAGATAGCGCTACTGCGATTAGCAAAATTTCAAATTTTAGCAAGTCACGTTGGTAATACTGGTGACTTTTGCTCTGTTCTGCGCATATCAACCCTGATTGGTGGAAATACATTTTTTTACCAAGAGCAAGTACATGCGCATTGCGTTTCTCGTGGCGGTAAACGCATATACCCAGTGATCTCTTATTTTGTTATTTCCTATATTTTACATCCTTTTTCCTTTCCTGTAGGCCGTATTGTTCATCCTGTATATGGCGAAATGGAAACATTGCAGCGAATCGAGGCGAAATGGCGGGAGACGTACTGAAGCCAACCGAGTTGCGCAAAGTAAGCACCAACTCCTGTTGAACGAATAATATGCTATATTCACATCGACAATGCTATTCCATAATTGCAATTAATTATACTAATCTGCAATGTTAAAAAGATTGTAATACATAATTAATAAAACAATTTTATTGCATCAGACATAAAATATGTAGGAAGTCATTAAGGTAATCCAGGACATGTATGTTGAAAGATTCATGAATTATTTATAGAAGTCGAAGATCTTACTATTTTCCATCTTTTTCTTATGTTGAAATTCATCGTTGATAATTTTTTTATGCATTCTACAAGTTTATGTTTCCAAATGTGGCGATGTGCTTCGCCGGCTGTCAATATGGTGGCGTCATCTACCGGAAACGTAATATATGCATTGTTAACATGTATCTGTCTTTATCTAATACCTTCTGTCCCGTTTTATTATCCTGGTACCAGGAGCTAATGTCGTCACCAATTCTTGGATGATATTAGGGATTCGTTATGGTTATCCTTCTCACACATTGATGACAGTTTAACTCTTCTATCCTCCTATGTTCCTAATAAAATGAGCGCCTACTACACCAAAATTAATATGGTCTTGTATCTTTTGCTTGCTGTAGTTGAAAACATAATTTTTGGAAGGAATCAAATAAATGATAATTGTTAATTGAATAA
Source organism: Megachile rotundata (assembly GCF_050947335.1). Taxonomy (NCBI): domain Eukaryota; kingdom Metazoa; phylum Arthropoda; class Insecta; order Hymenoptera; family Megachilidae; genus Megachile; species Megachile rotundata. Next base: position 14,348,799 of record NC_134990.1, read on the forward strand.
TCGTTATATTTATATACCCAGTACATTGATGTATTATTTGCTGTTTGTTTCATTGAAAATATTTATGAAATAGTTAGGTTCGAATTGCACGCGAGTAAATGCAACTTGTTTTGAAACAGTTACACAATGAAACGTAACAATGGACATTATGAATAATTATAATATATTAATAGTGCATTTTGTTTTCCTTACAATACACTAATTAACATATTATAAAATTAATAAAATATCAATTTAATTCCTGGTTGTTTCTACCGGTAAATAAAGGTTATGTTTTGTATGGAAGTTACAAGCATATAGTTCCAATAAACTGTGTTAATAAAAATGAACAAATTACTGTCTATTCCGATAAAGGAAGTAAGTAAAAAAATACATGCAGGTGATGTGTGTCCTTCTGATATCACAAAAGCAGCTGTTAAATTAACATCAGTTATCAAACCACTTAATGCTTATATCACTGTGACTGATGATACAGCAAAGAAACATGCTGAAGATTCAGATTCAAGACAGAAAAATCAAAGTTTGTTGGGTAAACTTGATGGAATTCCAGTCGCAGTTAAAGATAACTATTGCATCAGGAATCACTTAACAACTTGTGGGTCAAAGATGCTTTCAAATTTTACACCTACATATGATGCAACTGTATATAAACGTTTAAAAGATGCTGGGGCAGTTTTAATTGGTAAAACTAATCTTGATGAATTTGGAATGGGTTCTGGCACTATTGACTCATATTATGGACCAACCAAGAATTTATGGAACTCAGATGTATTAGAAAATTATTATTCTTGTAGTAGTGATTCAGAGAAGCATTGTACATCATCTTCAAATGAAAATTCATGGTATATAGCAGGTATGATTCATTAGGTTGTTATCTTAAATGTTCAGTAAGCACTGTGTCTATTTTAGGTGGTAGCAGTGGTGGTTCTGCTGTAGCAGTTGCTACTAGAAGTTGTTATGCTGCGTTAGGTTCAGATACAGGAGGTTCAACACGAAATCCAGCTTCTTATTGTGGTCTTATTGGTTTGAAACCTACTTATGGTTTAGTTTCACGTTATGGACTTATTCCTCTTGTAAATTCAATGGATGTCCCTGGTATTCTAGCAAGAAATGTTGATGATGCTTTGTTAGTTTTAAATACTATAGCTGGTCCAGATGAAGCGGATTCCACTTGTGTGAGAAGGGAATATGTACCATTTAATTTACCAGATACTATAAATATAAGTAACTTTAGAATTGGAATACCTAATGAATATAAGCAAACAAGTATAAGTCCTGAAATACAAGAATGTTGGGAGGAACTATCACAGTTTTTGACAGAAGCTGGAGCATCAGTTGTCCCAGTGTCACTGCCCCATACAAGTTATTCTATAATGTGTTACACAGTATTGAATCGTTGTGATGTTACCAGTAATCTGGCTCGTTATGATGGAATAGAATATGGCTATAGAGCAGAAGAATCAGATTCTTTACAAGAATTGTATAGAAAAACAAGAACAGAAGGATTTGGTAAAGTAGTCAAGGAACGCATTTTAGTTGGAAATTACTTTTTATTAGAAGAAAATTATGATCAATATTACATCAAAGCAATGAAGATACGAAGATTAATCTCAGACGATTTTGAAGCATTATGGAACAACAATATTGATTTTGTACTTACTCCTACTACACTCACAGAGGCTCCAAAGTATAATGAATTTATGTCACTGGACAATCAAACACAATGTTTAATTCAAGATTACTGTACTCAACCTGCTAATATGGCAGGCATACCAGCAGTTAATGTTCCAATTAAACTTTCTAAGAAAGGTTTACCTTTATCTTTACAACTTATGGCTCCTTCTTTCCATGAGAAGGGCCTTCTTACATTGGCAAAATGGATAGAACAAAGAGTACAGTTCCCAGTGCTTGAATTAAAAGATACAGCTTTGTTTAAATAAAGTGTTGTTAAATTATTGTTGTGTTATTTTGTTAGTTTAAAATATACTAAATAATATTTCATTGTTGTATTTATTTTTATTTATTTAATCAATAACTCTTATTGACATTATCAAGGTTTCATTTCATAGAGTCTGAACATAAAATTATAAAAAATGTTTATAACTACAATTTAAAATTTCATAATGCTTATCCATTGAAATTTTATCGGTATAGTTGAATACTTCCTTATATTAATATTGTCGGTATGGTTGGAAATAAATGTTATTCATTTTTGAGCATTGCACCAGAGTGCGCAACAGAACAGCTGGGCCACTAAGGTTTAGAAAATGTCGGTATTTCAGGTCGTATATCATACTATGTCATATTATGAAAACCTGTTTAAAATTTGATCTAAACTATCATTGTTTTATTTGCATGGTATCATAAAACATTTGTGCGTTATATTGAATTAGAGGCAAGTTAGGTTGGCATAAGGATAGGTGAGAGTTTGGTTAATTGCTGCAATGTCAGATCAGGGTTAGATTAAGGAAGTTAGCATATATTGAAGTACAAGGACATATCGAAGTTTCCTCAAGTAATTACACCCTTATGACGTTGTAGTCGATTTTTATTCATAACAGTGTCAAAAGCTCTACTGTAACAAAATTCACCGAAAATTGAAGGAAGTTACGAAACGTCGATTAAATAATAGAACAATACAGAATTTGAACAATTTATGATTAGAGGATGCCTTGTTTCACTATCGATATTGCGTTATGCGAATTGAATCGATCATAATGCTACGAATAAATATTGTGCAAAGCAAGTATCGACTCGAATTCCTATCGTTCGATCACAATAACAGGCGGGAGACTGCTGGCACGAAAATCTCTGTTAGTGTCAATATTTATTAACAATATTTCGGTGGAAAAATATTAAAAAATAAAGAAACAAGTAGTCGAAATCGCGCTCGCAACAGAAGGGTGGTCAACGGGAGAACAGGGTTGGGCACGGGGTGCGAAGGGCGCATGCGTTAACCCGGCCGGGGGCTGTCGTGTCGCTCTCTGCCGACGATTTCGTCAGTCGTTGTGAGGACCCCGGACCGTAAGTGTCGTGAGTCGTGTTTTTCCGCGGATCGCTTGAACTTGTTTGTTCCCTTTATTTTTTTTCTTCCCTCTCGCACGTTATCCGTCGGTGAACGTGTATAACGCGATGTCAAAGTGGCGCTTTTTGAATCGCGGTCGTATTCGCGCCGCGATCGGTAGTGTCGTAGTTCGTAGTAAAACAGGATCACTGTGACGTTAGTGTCGAAGATTGAGATCGTTGAATCGCGACACGCTTAGACGCGTTTCTGTTGCGCAGAAACTCGGATGATTGACCGTTACGGAAATTTAAACAGGTGTGCGCTGAAACAACTCCTGATACCGAACGCAGACGATTTCAAGGTAATTGCTTAGTTTATTAATTATAAAATTGTTTTTGTACGGAATCTTGGAAAGTTTCGAACATTGTACTTTCTCGAACACGCGCGTGTTTGGTAGTGCAATAAGACAAGTATTTCTGTCATATTTTATATGTCAATTTATACATTCAATATAGAAAAGAATAACAATCATATTTTGTATAATTTTAGTGAGAAATGTTTTATAAAACTGCTTGAGTAATATATTCTATGAAATTGTATTATTGTCAAGTTCGTATGTTAATTTCAAATAAATGGTAATTGTTTTGACTAGTTCAGTACAATAGATCGAAACTTGCCAATGTGATGGAGGAATTCATAAATCATATTGTAAATTTATTGTGTATTGTGTTGATTTTGTGTACAAATTGGTACGACACTGATCGGTAAGAACTTTTATGTCATCTGTCATATTTTATTGCAGAAATGTCAATTTAATTTCTCGATTAAAGTATGAATTATAAATCATAACCTGACGCTTCAGTTTTTGAAATTTCTTCCCGCTAGTAATTGATTATTAGTATTTAAAGAGTTTTATTGATTTTAAGTTGAAAGGTCATTTTCTTTGTTTAAATTATAAATACACAGTACTTTTTTTAATTTTCTACCGATATTAATTATTCGTAGATTAATTTTTAACAATCATCGTGCAAATATTAATTTATTTTACAATTAACTCATTTTCGTTGTATAAAACGCAACTTCTTTTGATATCTGATAACCAATGTTATTATTTGCTTTGAGTCAAGACTTTGAACCTTTCTAAACAATACGCTTTCTACAAACAAAATGTCTGCCTTTAGTCATAAAGCGTAAAGTTTGTCAATACTCGTTATGCTTTTCCATGTAATTATGTACATCAAAAATATTTATATGGTGAGATCCCCATCGTGATTAAAAAATTCCATAACCCCAAAGTTTCGAACTTCATAAATATCTGTCGTATAAAACAGGGAACTAGTGACAGTAGCCAAAGTTTACGACCTTGCTATATTGCAACAATCCGTACTGCGTGTATCTGCAAATGAGCGACATTTTCTTGACCACCACACATTACCTTTCTCAGTCAAAATTTTGTAAAATTTCTTCCGCAACGTCGCGTTTCCATTCATACCTCGATAATTCGCCGTCGATACGAACAGGGTGGGTCTTAGCATCAGGTTGCACGTTAAGTTCGGAAAATGTTGCTTTTTTCCTTGGTGCAACACGAAGCGTGTGCTCATTCGTTCTATTTTGAGGCTATTGATCGGCTTTCATGCCATATGAGAATATAAGGTTTCGAGGGAAAGTTACATCGTTGCTTTACGCTCGACCTTAATATCTTCAGCCGTGATCACTATGAACTTTCTCAGGAATCCGTGTTCTCATCTTGACCGTTCGTGCATCGTTCATGCATGCGATAAACGTTCCACGTTTCAGAGTCACGATTCGACAGCTTTCCTTTATTCGCGTTAGAAAATTATTGTCTGTCAAATTTCTTGCTATCGGGTAATGACGCGCCTTCTCGTGGGCCACTGGTGACGGTAGCACAATCGCTATAACACCATCAATTTTGGGATCTAGGGATTTTTTCGAAGCCTAGGGATATTGGTATCTAGGGATTTTGGAGTCTAGGGATATCGGGATCTAGGGATTCTGAAATTTTTTAAGATTTTAGGGATTTTTTGCGATCTAGGAATTTTGTAGAATTTAGGGATTTTTTTGATTTAGGAATTTTTTAGAATTTAGGGATTTTTTGCGATCTAGAGATTTTTTTAGAATTTGGGGATTTTGGGACAGGGATTTTGGGATTTAGAGATTCTGGGATATAAGGATTTTATGAGATCTAGGGATTTTTTGGAATCTCTAGACCTTTGAGGTCTAGTTACCATAAATTATGCCATGAGAATTATTCTTCATTAATAGTCGCCGTATCAAGCTTGATTACTAATCACATTTTTTGTAACAAATATAAATTTATTGCACAAGAAATTTGTACTATCAGATACACAAATCATCAGGAAATACCTTTACCTCGTATCTCGGTCATTTTATTACAAATGTTGAAATTAATTTAGCCAGACCGAAATACCGTTTTATCGATGAAGATTATATTTAGAGAGGTCAGAACGCGCGGCCTGAAAACGCACGATTTTGTATCATGTGTATTTTTATACGTTCTACCGTAGACTCGTGTCTACCGAGAATATTAAATTTCCTTTCAAATTATAACATCTCGACAGGTCATCCTAACCTATACAATTCGAAAGTTATTCAGGAAGTTACGTTAGATGGCGTCGAATTATCTACCTGTTACTTATACATTAATGGACGGAATGTTTGATTAGCAATGTTTTTAGCAGATAAGGGGATCGGATATCATTTATTCGGTCCATTCGCAACGACGTAATTCAAGCTGCGGAGGGTGTCCATTGTCAGCGGAGAAAGATATCAGTGACAGTGAGTTTAGGTACTTAGTCGTGAGTCGCGTATCAAAAGGGCGAAGCCATTCCGTTCCGACGATGCGTATTGTTCGTAAACGTGCCTTTTGTGCTCCAATTGAACCTCGAATGGATCATTTGCGTCGCGAGAAGAAAAGTACGACGCATTCCGGACTCTTCTTTGTTTAGAATCGCAGGAACAGGAAAGGAAAGACGAACACGAAATATCCTTTGAACGGCTTAAATTTCGGACTGAAACTTGTACCTTTGTTCCCTATGTTCTTGTTTCGCTGAGCATTCCTACAAAAGTGTATTTTTGTCATGCGCGGACATTATGCGAATGTACAGCTACGGTTTACTGTGCACTATTCAAATATTTCACTGGTCGGTCACTTCACTTATATTACTATTTTATTTTTCCACTATATTACTGTACTATTTTATTATTTCACTGCATAGTTATATCACTATTTTACTGTAATTAAAAAAATTACTATATCACTATTCAAATATTTGACAGTTCACTGTACTACACATTTACACTACTATTTTATTATTTCACTGCATACAGTTATATCACTATTTTATTGTTATTAAAAAAATTACTATATCACTATTCAAATATTTGACAGTTCACTGTACTACACATTTACACTACTATTTTATTATTTCATTATATTAGTACTGTACTATTTTATTATTTCACTGCATACAGTTATATCACTATTTTATTGTTATTAAAAAAATTACTATATCACTATTCAAATATTTGACAGTTCACTGTACTACACATTTACATTACTATTTTATTATTTCATTATATTAGTACTACTGTGCTGTCCTATTGTCAGTATCATACAGTATCAGTATCAGTATCATACATTCCACTATTTTATTGTAATAACAAAATGTATATAATTATAATATTAATTACAACATTAATTACAGCCTTAATGTAAATAATGTACTGATACAAATTAGTATAAAATAATATACCTGCATTTTACATTTTCTCAAGAAAAACTTGTCAAAGATAGCAACGAGTAATTCAAAATGGCGTAACGCATTAAGAGGTTAGGTTGAACCTATACAATTGACCGTGAAGTGCGCAATAAGTGAGCGAGTTGAACAATCAGGTTTTTAGTCTGAAAGGTGTTTCCACCCTGTAGGGTGTTTTCACTAGTCCCCGCTTACTATTTATACTAACTTTAAAGCAACATCGATATCTCTGCTCGTTAACAATGGTAGCCCTCGAAAAGGCTTGAATTACAGCATCGCAACTGGTTTGAGTGGATAAATGATACCTGATCCTATTCAGCCTAGCACGTGATGCAAAGTGGGGTCAAAGAGCCAAGTACCTAGACAAAACTAACCTGTACCGAGTCCGGTACGATAGTCCTACTTATGCTTCGGATTCTGCGAAAATCTGTTAATTGGTACGGGTTAATTGGTGCGGTAATTAGTAGTAAAAATTATTTTATATTTAACTGTTTTATTATGTAATTATTTATCTGTTTAATTATGTAATATTTAAGTATTTAATTGTGTAATATTATTATTGTTTTTTAATTATTTTATTGAGTAACATAGTTGCTATTTAATTATTTAATTATGTATTATTATTATTGTTTAACTATTGAACTGTTTAATTATGTAATATTATTATTATTTTGTTTAATTATTTTATTAAGTAACATGATTGCTATTTAATTATGCAACTATTTATTAATTTAATTATATAGCTATTTAACTATTTAATTATGTAATTATTTAGCTATTTAATTATGTAATTATTCAACTGTTTAATTATGTAACTATTTAATTAAGTAACATATTTAACTTTTTCATTATGCAACCATCAGTCTATTTAATTATGTAACTATTTGACAACTTAATTACACAATTATTTAACAATCAATCTTGACAATTTAATTAACAATGTAACAAATTTTTAACAACAAGATCTGAATGCTCTCGTTGGTCCATTAATGAAGCAATTGGTATTAACCAGACTTTTTCTCCGTTAATAGAATCTGAATGGTTTCGTTTCAGACGAGAAAGTAAGGAAGCAGATTCGGGGTCGATGAACAGTGTGTGTATCGCAGTGTCTTGTTTCGCGATCGTGAATCAATCATCGTTTGCAGCGATCGTCCACGGTAATCATTCTGCAGTCCTGTTCGACAGAGCCGTGATTAGGTGAGTACTTTGATATTGTGTTCACTAATGTTTTAATCGCACTACGATTGATTCGCGCAACAGCGTATCAGTCACGTTCTCGAACCGGAAATATGTGCTTATGATGCCCGGTATTTTTGTCAGCGTGAACCGCGAAATTCAAATATCAACTATTGAATACTCTTTATTAAACTCATTTATTTTGTGAATATAATTCAATTTTTTGCACACGAATATTTATTTTTCACACGTTCACTTTATAAAAAAATTTTTCTTTCGATATTCGATAGTTGTTAAGTATTTCTCGATCAGGAAGGGTGGTTCGAAATAATTGGGATTACGCTGGTGAAAATTGAACAAGGACTAATCAATCTTTGGTCTACGATTTTTCTCCGCATCGCGGTGAGACCGCAAGGCTAGTATTACCTGTTCGATATGGCATAAAATTCCTAGCTGCGATATCGCGTTGCAAATTTACATTTTCCTCGTAATTGCGTACCAATATCCCCGCTAGCGTTGAATCTATAATTCAAATTATTGTTTGCGATCCATAATTTTTATCTCGACCTTCGATCAAGCTTTTACTAGCTAATATCCTCCATAATATCCTATCAATCTTTTCCGTTGAGTCTACAGTGAAAACAAGACGTAAACAAAGATCCCCCTCGCGTATTTTCCAAGGATAAAAAGGATCGAGCAGATTTCTGTGTCCTCGAGAAATTTGTAATCCTGAAGGATTCCGAGAGTCCTTTACGAGGCTCCACGGGATATTAGAAGGATAATATTCTCTATAACGTGCGTGTTCACGTAGGGGAATGTAAACACGTGAATATACAATGACAAGTCACGCGATGTTTGTTCTCCGGTCTCGCTACATTCTTGCGTTTCGTATAATCCTTTCGATAGCGTTAAACTTCTCGTTTGCGCGATTCTTTCTTACGGTTATTGCATATTCAGTAATTAGCGTTCTTCCTGACCATGCAGACGTACGCCACATTTTATTCGTATTTCCGTGAAATCTGTTGGCAATGCACGTTCGTCTCGTTCAAGCTTGAATGAAGACGGTGTCCTAGAATTGATCAGGTTGCAGTTTCTTGCCACATTGTTTATGAGTCATTTCTTGTTTTTCTGTAAACATTGCGTTTTACTTATTTATTAATAACTATACAACTTTTAATCACATAAGGTCAGTTGTATCTTTTTGTATTTTGCTTTCTATAGAAATATAAGTATAATATAGGCATATAGATATATTTGGAACTTAAAGATGTGGAGCGCTAAGGTTCTAGGAATATAGGGATCTTCAAATCTAGCGATATTTTCAAGCTAGGGACTTTTTCGATCTATCAATTTTCCAATCTAGGGATTTTTCAATCTAGAGATTTTCCAATCTAGGGATTTTCCCATCTAGGAATTTTCCGATCTAGGGATTTTTCAAGCTAGGTAATTTCAATCTAGGGATTTTTCAATTCAGGGATTTTTAGATCTAAGAAGGTTTTTCGATCTATTAATTTTCCAATCTAGGAATTTGCCGATCTAGGGATTTTTCAAGCTAGGGATTTTCAATCTAGGGATTTTTAGATTTAGGGATATTTTCCATCTAAGGATTTTTTGGATCTATGGATTTTCCAATCTAGGGATTTTCCGAGCTAGAAATTTTTGAATCTAGGGATTTTTTCCGATGGGGGTTTCCCATCTAGGGATTTGTCGATCTAGGGATATTTTCGATCTGTGGATTTGTCGATGTACGGATTTTTCCATTTAGCGATTTTCCCAGCCAGGGATTTTTCCATCTAGGAATTTTTCCATCTAGAAATTTTCCGATCTAGGGATTTTTCAAGCTAGGTAATTTCAATCTAGGGATTTTTCAATTCAGGGATTTTTAGATCTAAGAAGGTTTTTCGATCTATTAATTTTCCAATCTAGGAATTTGCCGATCTAGGGATTTTTCAAGCTGGGGATTTTCAATCTAGGGATTTTTAGATTTAGGGATATTTTCCATCTAAGGATTTTTTGGATCTATGGATTTTCCAATCTAGGGATTTTCCGAGCTAGAAAATTTTGAATCTAGGGATTTTTTTCGATGGGGGTTTCCCATCTAGGGATTTGTCGATATAGGGATATTTTCGATCTGTGGATTTGTCGATGTACGGATTTTTCCATTTAGCGATTTTCCCAGCCAGGGATTTTTCCATCTAGGGATTTTCACATCTAGCAATTTTTCTATTTAGCGATTTTTCTATCTAGGAATTTTTCTATTTAGCGATTTTTCTATCTAGGAATTTTTCTATTTAGGGGTTTTTCGAACTGAGGATGTTTCCATCTAGGGATTTCTCCATCCAAAGATTTTTGCGATCTAGGGATACTTGGAACATAGGGATGTTCGTCGTATCTGAAATTTAGGGATACTTGATGTATCATGAAAGTGTATGCGCTACTAGAAACCTAGAGATCTAGTAACAAAAATATAGAAATCTATGGATCTAGACATTTAGAAATATACTTATCGACATATATCACGTATTATAATACATTTTCGTGATAACATATATAGAATGCACAGTGAATTTCTTAATTTAATTATGTCTTTTGACAATTCCTCTTTCGCGCTGAACTCCACGTCTTCGTCGTTCGAAGTAAGGAAGATTTTGTCGGTAAAAATCGAGTTATCAATATTTCTTACCGAACGCGAATAAAACACTTTGGATTCGACACATCCGGATCTTGGTCGCAATTTAACGAATGGCGTCATTCATTCGTTCGCAAGTAGGGGAATCGTATTATACGGGCTCGTTCTTTCGTCTTCCATCCCTGTTACACGTTCCAGTAACTCTTCCTCTTTTTCTCTTGTACTCTCTCCCACTGGGTCACATTATGCACCGGGTGACTGGGTGGCGATATGTCGCTGTTTAATATGTGGGCCATTTCAGTCCGTGGTTCCTCTATGCGTGGATCGGTCGATCTTTAAGGCGGAACAATCTTCGATGCAATGTTGAACGCGATCGCTTTTAAACGAGCTAAGATCAAGCTTTTCCTTTGGTGTCGGTGGTTCTTGTCTTATCTTTACTCCAACGTGGTGAGTTTGGGTGAGTAACCTTTGGTTAACTTATTCGGATGAGTGCAGTCGGTAAGCAGCAGCTATTTGTATGCATAAGTTAAATAAATTTTAGTTAAAAGTTACACTTTTTATTCACCGTAGTTTTTAATACAAGTAATGTACCATATGACAAGGAAGTTAATTGGCAGAATTCAGTGTCGAGAGTTTAACATATTGTACATGATCATGTGACTATCGGTAATATCAGTAACGCTGACCAGTATAATGTACAACAACGAGTACAGAATAAATACTTTCCCGAGCAGTTCGTAAACATATTCCGGCGCACATTAAATTCTCCGTAACTGCCATAACGAGCTCGTATGTTGTAAAATTTGTCGAGCAACGACTCGGTAATTGGCGATATTGTCGTCGAATAAAGTTTCGAAATTTTTGCTCGAGTTTTTAAGCTTACGCGTGAAATTATGGTGGAATGTGGGTCACGAAGTTTCGTGTCGGCTTTAGCGCTTGGTAAAATAACGCGTGATAGAAACTTTCGGGTCATCTAGATCGGAAGGCGAACGTAACGCGACGCATGATAATATGAAAATTCAATTACGTCACCGATGTGTACGTTAACACCAGGAATTAGCGGTCGCAAATCCGACCTGCCACGGACGAATTGTCTGAATTGTCGGCAATGAAAGATTTCCGGCACGGAGCTGCTTGTCTCTGCAACAATTTTTCACGGTTTTATGTTGCTCCTCTGCAGTGCCCTCCTTTTGGATCCTCCTGGGAAATTCTGCCGTGCTACATTTTTTAAGTGGATGTGATTTGCACTTGAAAATGTTGGCTTTGTTGATTCTTGGATTTCTAGGTTTATGGGCTTTTGGATTTCTGAGTAAATTTGTAGATTTAGAGGTTTTTTGATTGGTAGATTGATAGATTGATGGATTGGTGGATTGATAGATTGGTAGATTGATAGATTGGTGGATTGATAAATTGGTAGATTGATGGATTGGCGGATTGATGGATTGATAGATTGATAGATTGATAGATTGGTGGATTGGTAGATTGATGGATTGATAGATTGATGAATTGATGGATTGATAGATTGATAGATTGATAGATTGATAGATTGATAGATTGATAGACTCATGGATTGATAGATTGATGAATTGGTAGCTGGATAGATTGATGGATTGATTGATTGGTGGCTTGGTATATTGATGGATTGATTGCTTGATAGATTGATAGATTGGTAGATTGATGGATTGATTGATTGGTGGATTGATAGATTGATGGATTGTTAAATTGGTAGATTGATAAATTGATAAACTGACACATTGATCAATTGATAAACTGACAAATTGATAAATTGATAAATTGATAAATTGATAAATTGATAAATTGATAAATTGATAAATTGATAAACTGACACATTGATACATTGATACACTAAAACATTGATACATTGATATATTGATACATTGATACACTAAAACATTGATACATTGATATATTGATACATTAATACACTAAAACATTGATACATTATTACATTAATACATTGATACACTCATACATTGATACATTGATACACTAAAACATTGATACATTATTACATTAATACATTGATACACTCATACATTGATACATTGATACATTTTTAAATTTCCAAATCTATGTTTCTTTAAACTTGTATGTTAAATATATATAAATTTTCGAGACCCGAAGCTTACAGCTACAAAAGTCCCCAAATTCCAAAATTCAATTTTCACCAATATAATTTGTAAACCACACAGGCTATAGTTAAATGTAATTTAAACGCGATCATCGTACTTATGGGACTAATTGTATACATTCATTGTGTGTACGGTGTGCGTTCGTTGAAACTCGACCTTAAACGGTGCTCATCGCTACGTGTGTCCGCGGTAATAGATGACCGCTCGTTTTGTGGTAACCCGTTAAAGTCCGCACGATAATGAAATCACTTCTCGCCGCTTTGTTCTATGTCGAGCAAAATGGATAGACAAGAGCGAACCCATTAAATTCACGCGAACCAAAATAATTAAACTATCAGCTGCGTTCGTCGGTCAACGTTTTCGAACCTGTTCGATCGTTCACCGTCGAAATATTAACGAACACGCGTGCTAAGTATTTTAACGCGGTTTACGAACTTTGGTTATTTAGACATCTACTTCTAAACCTAATGGAGCTACAAAATTGATTTTGCACTGCAACTTCACTAAAAATTTTTTTAAATCTTCTACTAGAAAGTGTCCCTTTATGGAAGGATTAAGACATTCCACCCGAAAGGCGTTACTTATTTTCCTAGAAATAAACTAAAAACCAAGGGAATAGAATATAAACGCGCAGCGAATCCGTACGACGGAAGAAATCGTCCAAGATTGAATCCCCACAAATTCAATGATACCAAACGAACTCTAATCGAATGAAGTCTCCATACACCTGAACCGAATTCCTCTCGCAAAACGAATTAGCGTTTCCCTTAACGACGCTCTAGGCCGTTGTGTTATCGGCTGCGTTATCTAACCGTAGGGTGGGCTCACATGTGCCCCGTCGTTTTCGTCGGAGTCGAAAATCACGGGTGTCATTGTGGCCTGTAGTTAGCAGGACTGGACCATGTAATCGAGCAACCCCGCTCGAAGCCAGGCCAATCAACCTCTATTGATTCACTTTCGACTCGTCTCTCGTGCCAACAATCCTTCGAGAGCCACCCTATGGCGGATCAGGGGGTAATCTTGGTCAGCACCAAACTACGTGTTTGCAAACTGGTCCCGGGAAAAAAATATTTCCTCGTCGAACCCTCGACGATTTAATCGCGTTCTCTATGAGGCCACTGGTTGGCACGGAAAATGTGGGGAATGTGGATGAAGAGCTTTGGTATCGGGTGATTTTTATGGAATTTTGCAAGTTAGAGGATTTTGGGGAGTGGGGATTTAGGGGAGTGGGGATTTAGAGGTGTGGGGAGATAGAGATTTTAGGATTTGGGGATGTATTTGGACTTCTGGTGATCTAGGAATGTATCGGGTACGTCAGTCAGGACCGATCACAGTTACAGTATTAAACCAGAGAAAGAAAGTTGAAATGTTACGTTCCATATTCAACGACTGACCACGCAAATCATAATTACACAAACTCCAAATCGAAGCGAGTTCAAAATTCGAGTAAGATTCCTCACGGTTGACGCACGAGTGCGTCACGTATGGGATATCCTAAGGCAAGAGGCGAACGACGAACAAGCTCGATATCGAACGAAGTACAAGTTAAAGCGAGGTATCTACCGGTGTCGACCCACGAGTTGGCGCTAGAAGAGGCTGACCCAGGTGTTTGGAAGAGCCACGGCTCCAACTGGTCAGAATAGAAAAATGGACGCCTGGACTCGCGCGTATTTTCGCCGGTAGAACAATTGGCTCTCGCGCGAGCGCACACCGATTAGGCCAAAACAACGAGAGTCGGCAAACGTCTCGAGAGCGAGAGTGCTACTTGCGTTCGGCAGTTATCGTCGTTATTATTATTTGCCTGTATGTAACGCTGGAAGTGTTCGCGGTGATAGGCTTCTTTTACTTTGGGTCACGCGCCAACTCGTGGGTTGACTGTCCACGTTTTCCTATATTTTATTAACACTGAACTACCAGAGCAATTAACCGTTTTACAAGTTTTATTTTCGAGTAAGATTTAAATTCGAGGAAGGTGCGTCACGGTTGAAGTATAAGTGCGTCACGGTTGAAGTAAAGGCGCGTTAAGATTGAACTAAAGGTGCGTCATGACTGAACTAAAGATGTGTCATGACTGAACTGAAGGTGCGTCGCCATTTACGTAAAGGTGCGTCACGATTGAAGCAATGGTGCCTCTTCACTGAACCTTTGGCACATCACAATTAAACTAAAAGTGCATCATGGTTGAAGTGGAAGTGCGTCACGGTTGAAGTATAAGTGCGTCGCGGTTGAAGTAAAAGTGTCTCGGAAGTATTAAAAATTGGCCCACTTACCTCACTAGAATTATTTTGAACTCGACATGCTGGAACCGAGTCAATATTCGATAGGAAAGAGGTCGAAACACCTTAGGGGCCATTTAAAGCGAACGATTACGGTAATAAATTTGAAAGTCTACAGGAAGTAGGGATTCGAATGATAAATCCAGAGAATTGCGCAACTTTTCCGATAGAGTGATCCTGATAAAACGGAAGAAAGTTCGGGGTGAATCTGAATGAACCTCGAAACTGAAAAACCTTCGAATGTATGCTCTTTCGAAAGTATTCTTTAGTGAAGCAATTTTTGAACATTTTGCTGTTCTCGACGAAATAAAATATCACTTGCTTTTTACTTAGGTAACACACTGTAAATATAACAAAATATTTATAAGATTTATCAGAAATAAAAA
The DNA here is from genome assembly GCF_050947335.1 of Megachile rotundata. NCBI lineage: Eukaryota > Metazoa > Arthropoda > Insecta > Hymenoptera > Megachilidae > Megachile > Megachile rotundata. The sequence goes on from NC_134990.1 coordinate 14,364,220, forward strand.
TGCCTAATACAATTTTCACTACCTGCTTCAGTGTCGTAGTAAACCCGTTACGAATGGAAATTTAATAAAAATGGCCACGTAAAAGCTTGCAAAATGCTCGCAGCTGTTCCCGATGGGAATTTAAGAAGAAAATATACGAGGAAATTGTATAATCGCGTTAAAACCGACTGTACCCACCATTCGATATCAATTTCGTGGAAGCTCGTTGGTAGTCAGTTTAAAAGTCATTCCGCGCGAATGGCGGCGACGAGGTTCAAGTAGAAAAGCTGCGTTTCACTGGAACAATCGTTAATTGGATAAGCCGGAATTGCTCGAGAGTACTCTCGATTTGCCGGCTTAGGAACTTTTCCAAGGGTAGTTCGACCATGAAACGACCGGATTTTTACATCGACAACGGAAGAAAACCCTGCGCTTTCTTTCGGTATGGACACAAGTATTAATCGGCCTATTTGTGTATTCCCAAATTTTAGTATTTGTGGTTTGAGAATTTAGTGCTTTGTAGTTTTCTAGTTTTACGAATTTAGTTTGTTAATTTTTACTTTTCAAGTTTGGTAGTTTACGAGTTTGTACTTCTTAAATTCCTGCTCCTCAAATCCCCACTCCTCAATTCCCCGCTTCGCAAATCCCCACTTCTCAAATCCCCGCTCCTCAATTCCTCACTCCTCAAATCCCCGCTCCTCAATTCCCCGCTCCTCAAATCCCCGCTCCTCAAATCCGCGCTCCTCAATTTCCCGCTCCTCAAATTCCCGCTCCTCAATTCCTCACTCCTCAAATCCCCAATCCTCAATTCCCCGCTCCTCAATTCCCCGCTCCTCAATTCCTCGCTCCTTAAATCCCCGCTTCTCAATTCCCCGCTCCTCAATTCCCCGCTCCTCAAATCCCCGTTCCTCAATTCCCCGTTCAGCTTCTCCACGCACCACCTCATGGCTTGACACCGTTACAAAGCCAAAAGTGTTAAACGGTGCGAAGATTAGCCTAAAATCAATGGATGAAAGGTTCGTGCTCCTCAAGCCGCGTGAACCGCGTTTCACCCCTCGAGTCGGCGAAAACAACCCTCCGTTTTAGCTCGATCAGACATCGGCGGTGAATTCGATGCTTTCGAGCAAACGGGTTTTCGCGGTTTTCTGTCGCTCCACCGATCACGATTCAACTCGCTCGAGCAGTTCACGAATCGTACTCGATTGTTTTCCCATCGCTGTTAACGTAACCTCTTGCTGTTTCGTGCGGTCGTTAATCGCGCGTTAAGCGTCCCTGTAAATCAGATGCGCATCGGACCGTGCCTCCCGTTGTTCGGCTAACATTACGACCACTCGTCCCACTAAATTTCGACGATCGGTTAATTACATTGTCGAGTACCGACCGGCAAATTAGAACGCGGTGTTGTTCGTTCGCGTCACCTATTATTTAACTACGCACGATATATTCTGGGTGTTGTGCTACTTTCTTTTCAATTGGGACATTCTCGTGAGATGAAATTTTTGCCTTTAAGTTTCTATAAATAAAACTCGTGGGGAGGCTTCTTCTATTAATTCAGTAGTTGCGAAGTTTTAGAAATGCAACATCTTAGAGGTCTAAAAGTGACGTCTTACAATCTCAATTTCAAAGTGTGAAGATGTTAAAGGAAGTTACAAACTTCCAAAACCCTAAAGTCACAATGTTTCAAGGTTCCAATATCTCAGAGTTCTAAAGTCTCAAACTTCTGAAACTCCAAAGTCACAATATTTCACTCAAAGTCACAACATTTCCAAAGTTCTAGCACCAAGTTCCACGACAAAGTCCTAATATCCCAAAGTCCCGATACCTAAAAAATTCTAAAAGTGTAATTACATATGCAGGTAATCAAGACCATAGAATTTCAATAGAAGGAGCTAAGACGATAATCCCTTCAGCGCCCTTATCACCCCCAATTACCGACCCCCTTTCCTCGCTGTATAATTCAGATACAAAATGGCATTGTCTCGCGTATGACGCAACCGTTATCTTTAAAGAATGGTAGGGTTAAGGGTCGTGATTACGCTTGACAGGAAGAACGCTGATAGATCGTGTGTCCCAAGGGTGTAAAACACTCCCTCTCGAGAGGTAGTACAAGTACCTTGAACGGGTGAACAAGCATGATGCTGCCGCGAGTCTAAAGCGCTATCTAGATTCACCGTCCCTTTAATTACACCCTCGAAAGCTGGTTGAAGGCCTTTTCATTCTTGCCGCCGAAAAAGGATGGAACAACGTTGCTACGGGCTTGTGTAATACAATGTATAATGCCGGATTAATACACAAATTGCAGTGGAGGCAGAAATGCCGGGTGTCAGTCACAGAAGAGTAGAGGATGCAATCGAGAAAATTGCTGGGATATCGGTTTCACCCCTTCTGGGCTCCGTGCGAAATGCAGGCTAACGTGCAGGAATCTTCCGGTCTAACGCCGGCTGACGCAGCTGCATGCTCTCAAAATAAATTTTCGCGATATCTGCCCCAGAGAGAGGTGACATTATTGGAAATTTTACGAGATATACCCTTATTGAAATTGTACCCTAGACAAATTTTTCTATTTCGATATCGATACTTCTGATCGTGGCACACATTCTTTCGATCCTATTTCTTTTCTTAATGCTTGACGGATGGGTCTTCCTGGTTTCTGGATATTTTAGAGGACGCACTGATGACGCACTCATGACGCACACATAACGCACTTGTGATCGATGCACTGTTGACGCATTGTTGACGCACTCCTGACGCACCAATGATGCACTCTTGGATCCTTGACGCACCCACGACGCACTCTTGAATCATTGACGCAGCCATGACGCACACTTGGGCCCTTGACGCACCCTTGACGTATCTTTGGACCGTTGACGCACCCTTGACGTACCTTTGGAGCCTCGACGCACCCCTGACGCACGCATGATGCACTCTTGAACCCTCGACGCATCCATGACGCACCCTTGAATCATTAACGCACCCCTGACGCACTCTTGGACCCTTGACGCATCCCTGATGCACTCTTGAACCCTTGACGCACCCGTGACGCACCCCTGGACCCTTGACGCACCCATGAGGCGCCCGTGACGCACTCTTGGAGCCTTGACGCACCCTGACGCACCCTTGACGTACTCTTGAGCCCTTGACGCACCCTTGAATCCTTGACGCACCCGTGACGCACTCTTGGACACTTGACGCACCCCTGACGCTCCTGTGATGCGCTCTTGAACCCATGACGCACCTCTGACGCACTCGTGACGTACTCTTGAACCCATGACGCACCCGTGACGCACTCTTGGACTCCCGACGCACCCATGACGCACCCATGATGCACTCTTGAACGCTTGACGCACCCTTGACGTACTCGTGACGCACTCTTGAAGCAATCATGCCGCACAATGCAGTTTATTGTAGGTGATACACCAGGCTCATATTTTCATTGCAATTTAAATGCATAATGTACCTAACATTTTAATCTTCTTCAGTTATCCGGGCGTTGTAACAGCACGTTGTGCTTAGCTTACTTGCGCAAGTGCCCTTAAAATTGTAGGTTAAGGGGTTGATATACACTTGCTCTTTATTCCGAAGAGAACCATCGCAGGAGTAAATAATTTTGTGAAATGAAATAAGTAAGTTGCAAAGTTGAGCGTTAAAATTGCGTTGTACGGAATAACGAAGCTCAGCAAAGTAGATTTGCGAAATTTCTTGGAACAAATAACGGAAATCGAAGAGTGTAATGAACTGGTTGAAACGGTAAAATGGTATCGTGAACCGAAAACCACGTCAAAGGGATAAAGTTTATCGATGCTCGACAGGCAAAATAGCTCGGGGTGAACTTAATCGCGGGAAAGATGAGAGCGGTCAATTTTCAAGCGGATACAGCTGCATTCTGCCGCGTGTAATTTCGATCGAGGAGCAAAGAATCGATGGACACACGCCGATGGTTTCGGTGGTTTTTGATCGGCGACTGTAAAATGACGCGGATACCAACGAGAGACCGTGTACCGTGGTCGCCGGGGGAAAAAAAAAAGTAATTAATTTCTTGCTCGTTCGTCCGTTTCGCGCGACGCACGCTAGATGTGTGGGTGAACGACGTCCATCTGCGTGGTGTACGCGTAATTTCCCGTCGAAACGCAACGGAATTTCGAAGTTTCATTTATTTATTCGTTCGTTCGGCCCGATGCCGCATTTTTTTGTATTTTTTTCATTTCTCTTCTGATTGGAAAACAGATACCCGACTGTAAAACGGTGAAAGGATGGAGATTCATTTCAAAAGTTTGGCTTTGCATCGTTATCGTGATTTGCAGAGGAATCGATTAGCCCATTACCATTTTGTGATGCGAACGATTGAAAATTGGATATACGATAATGGACGGATGGTTGTTTCAATTAAGGAGCAGACATTTTTTATCGGAAATATCGATGGAACCTTTGTGCGGTTTTATCAAGAGTTCAACTTTAAATTGATACCTTGCAAGTGATAGTTTGTTACGAGTTTGTCACGGTATTGAAGTTTTTATACTTTCAAATTGACCATTGGGTCACTCGGTTGATATACAGTCTTTCATTTAGAATACTATCGGGGCACTTACATAGTCAATTTTGTTAAGGTTCAAGCTTTAAATCGATATATTACAAGTAGCATTTTGTAATACTTTTATGTCATGAAATCACAACTGTATGAACTAGACCAGACTCAGGGTATATATTTTGAAATTGGTCATTGCTTGACATACTTCATAACCGTTCATTTTGTGTTGAAGATTTTTAGGGAGCACTTCAACAGTCATTTCTATTGAACTTCAAGCTTTAATTTGATGTATCATAAGTGCCATTCAGTGATACTTTTATGTCATGAAATTACAACAATACGAACCAGTTACAATTTTGTCTTTTAGAGTGCTCCTACAATTACAATAAGCAACCTACATTTTTTGAAATATTGATTTGTTACCGTAATCATCCATCTCACGTAAGAAATCTTAGATTCCCAACACTCTTAACGAGTTTTTTCCACGGAAATACCACTTCATCCTAGCAATTGCAGTCACCAGGTTTACAGAGTTGTCTCGAGTGGTACGTAGTAGCTGAAGCGTTAATATTCCCGTGAAGTTTTAACGAAATTATATGTAATTGGATCAACGGCGACCCAATTCCTATCCGTTGAGGTTAACTTATTAATTGCAAGTTTCAAACTAATTATTCGATTATTAATTTATCGAAGGCTGTATCTTTTGTGTGACGCATGCCCCTCTCAACCCACTTTCCTTCGACGCAACTTTTAAAACGTTTCTTACAGAGCAATTTTTCATTGCGGTTAATCATTCTTGTCAGCTGAAAATATAGGGTAGACTTATATTACCCAACAAAAATTATTAATAAATATTCTTTGTATGTTCTACAATCTCTGAAGTAAATTTGAGTATTTTGATAACTTGCACTGCTTGAAGGAGTCTGGACCTTTTTACATCAATCATGATACACTCTTACTTCAATCTTGACGCGCCTTCAGTTCAGTCATGACACACCTTTAGTCCAATCTTGACGCACCTTCAGATCATTCGTGACGCATCTTCAGTTCAATCATAATACATCTTTAGTTCAGTCGCGACGCACCTTCAGTTCAGTCATGACGCACCTTTAGTTCAATCTTGACGCACCTTCAGTTCAGTCATGACGCATCTTTAGTTTAATTGTGACGCACTTTTATTTCAACCATGACGCAACTTTAACTCATTCATGATGTACCTTTAACTCAGTTATGACACACCTTTAGTTCAATCTTGACGCACCTTCAGTTCAGTCATGACGCATCTTTAGTTTAATTGTGACGCACTTTTATTTCAACCATGACGCAACTTTAACTCATTCATGATGTACCTTTAACTCAGTTATGACACACCTTTAGTTCAATCTTGACGCACCTTCAGTTCAGTCATGACGCATTTTTAGTTTAATTGTGACGCACTTTTATTTCAACCATGACGCATTCTTACTTCAATCGCGATGTACATTACTTCAATCGTGACGCACCTTTAGTTCAACTGTGACGCACCTTCAGCCCAGTCATGACGCGCCTTTAATTCAATCGTGACGCATCTTTAGTCCAATCTTGACGCACCTTCAGATCATTCGTGACGCACCATCAGTTCAATCATAATGCATCTTTAGTTCAGTCGCGACGCACCTTCAGTTCAGTCATGACGCACCTTCAGTTCAATCTTAACGCACCTTTACTTCAACCGTGACGCACTTAGACTTCAACCGTGACGCACCCTCCTCGAATTTAAATCTTACTCGAAAATAAAACTTGTAAAACGGTTAATTGCTCTGGTAGTTCAGTGTTAATAAAATATAGGAAAACGTGGACAGTCAACCCACGAGTTGGCGCGTGACCCAAAGTAAAAGAAGCCTATCACCGCGAACACTTCCAGCGTTACATACAGGCAAATAATAATAACGACGATAACTGCCGAACGCAAGTAGCACTCTCACTCTCGAGACGTTTGCCGACTCTCATTGTTTTTGGCCTAATCGGTGTGCGCTCGCGCGAAAGCCAATTGTTCTACCGGCGAAAATACGCGCGAGTCCAGGCGTCCATTTTTCTATTCTGACCAGTTGGAGACGTGGCTCTTCCAAACACCTGGGTCAGCCTCTTCTAGCGCCAACTCGTGGGTCGACATCGGTAGATACCTCGCTTTAACTTGTATTTCGTTCGATATCGAGATTGTTCATCGTTCGCCTCTTGCCTTAGGATATCACACACGTGACGCACTCGTGCGTCAACCGTGAGGAATCTTACTCGAATTTTGAACGCGCTTCGATTTGGAGTTTGTGCAATTATAATTTGCGTGGTCAGTCGCTGAATACGAAACATGACATTTCAATTTTTTTCTCTGTAACTGTGATGAACAATGTTAAAAGAAACAACGCGATATCTTGAATGGTTTCGAAAATAACCCAAAGTTTTTGGTTATTGTTAGCGGTGTATAGTAAGGATCGAAGTTGCTGTAGGATTTGCATAAAGTATGCAACTGTGACATCGTTAAAATTTCATAAGTCTAAGAAGAGGACGGAGAATAACGAACGCGTCTCACGAGGAAACTTTTCCGTTCTCGCGAATTCGTATTAATAATTCAACCTCGGTAAAAAGAAAAGTATTTCTTTGGGGTCGTTAAGAGAAATATATTAGCTCGACAAGCATCTGCGCGAACTTCAAATTATTCACCAAACAAACTACTAGGTTTTTGACACTAAAACCACTAAACTTATCGAACGACAATTTTATTTGCAAAGCTACGAAATCTGTTACTTTCCTTTCAATCTATATTTAATTTCGCAGATATAAAATGTGTAAAATTTACGTTTCATCCTTTGTTCACTTTTCAACATTTTCAATTTCAAAATAAACTGTAGGTTTATTAAAATTTCCAACTTGAGACAAAAAAATAAAGCTTGATAGAAACAAATGAAGTTTGATAGAAAACACGAACCGGCAAAAAGGATTACTGTCGAGATTTTATAAAACAACAGAAAAAAATTGTTACGCGTATAATTATTCGGAAAAAAGAGTTTACCTCTGTGAAACTAAATTTGATAAAATAACACGTATCACGCGGAAAGCTTTTACACGTATAACTATTATAAAAAAGTTTCGCGAAAATAAATTTTATAAAATAATATGCAGAGCCCGCAACGCTTTTACACGAATGATTATTTTTTAGAAAAGTTGCGAAAGGGAATTCTGTAAATTAAAATGCAGTGTACGTAGAGCTTTTAGAGGAATGTTTTTCGAGAAGTTTATCATCGAAGTTTGCGTGTAGATTTTAAGGGCGAGTTTCTCGATTCACGGATCGATCTAGCTTGATTAAAAACCTCGAATTTATTGGAAACCGTTTCGTTTCCACGACAATAGTCTTGCTCCGAAATATCTAGCTTTTACAATCATTTCTCAGAAAGTAATTAAAAAAGTATTAAATACGGGAATATTAATTAAATAGGAGGCTTGTATAAGTTTCAAAGTAAGTAGATCGAAATATGTTTAATCGCATGTAACATAATCGTAATTTCCTTGCTTTGAGCGAAACTTTCGTGGGTGAAATTTGGCAAAGGTAATGTAATTCTATATTTAATACCGACAGAAATTCGCGATTAATTGGTAACTAATATGAAAATCTCGCTGATGAATTTCGTAAATTACTCGTATAATGATGCCGAAAGAAATCGTGGAATACGTAATTCGGTAGTTATCGATATTTACTCGTTTCAATGAAATTTCATCGTACCAATGATACGTGATATTATTTATTAATTTATTTAACCACTGAAACGTTAATGAAGTCTTTCATTGAACGACGCCAAAGGGCTTTATTGATCTCTTAAAATCGTAAAGTCCCTATATTTGCAGAAGGACGATGCTGCAAGATACTAAATTCTAAAATTTTCACATTTTTTAATTCTCAAATTTATACATCTCCAACTACCTAAATTACCAAATTCCTAGATTCTCAAGTTTATAAATTTCAAAAAAAATTTCCCTAGATTCCAAATTTCTCTAGATTCCAAATTTCCCTAGATTCCAAATTTCTCTAGATTCCAAATTTCCCTAGATTCCAAATTTCTCTAGATTCCAAATTTCCCTAGATTCCAAATTTCTCTAGATTCCAAATTTTTCTAGATTCCAAATTTCCCTAGATCCCAAATTTCCCTAGATATCAAAATTCCATAGACCACGAATTTCCCTAGATACCAAATTTCCATAGACCCCAAATTTCCCTAGATCCCAAATTTCCATAGACCCCAAATTTCCCTAGATCCCAAATTTCCATAGACCCAAAATTTCCCTAGATACCAAATTTCTCTAGATTCCAAATTTCCCTAGGTCCCAAATTTCCCTAGATACCAAGTTTCCATAGACCCCAAATTTCCCTAGATCCCAAATTTCCATAGACCCCAAATTTCCATAGACCCCAAATTTCCCTAGATCCCAAATTTCCATAGACCCCAAATTTCCCTAGATACCAAATTTCCATAGACCCCAAATTTCCCTAGATACCAAATTTCTCTAGATTCCAAATTTCCCTAGGTCCCAAATTTCCCTAGATACCAAGTTTCCATAGACCCCAAATTTCCCTAGATCCCAAATTTCCATAGACCCCAAATTTCCATAGACCCCAAATTTCCCTAGATCCCAAATTTCCATAGACCCCAAATTTCCCTAGATACCAAATTTCTCTAGATTCCAAATTTCCCTAGGTCCCAAATTTCCCTAGATACCAAGTTTCCATAGACCCCAAATTTCCCTAGATCACAAGCTTTCCTAGATCCCCCAATCCCTAGATCCCAATTTCCCTAGATCCCCCAATCCCTAGATTCCCCAATCCCTAGATTCCCCAATCCCTAGATTCCCCAATCCCTAGATTCCCCAATCCCTAGATCCCCCAATCCCTAGATCCCCCAATCCCTAGATCCCAATTTCCCTAGATCCCCAATCCCTAGATCCCCCAATCTCTAGATCCCCCAATCCCTAGATCCCAAAATTCCCAGAGCCAAAAATCCCTAGATTCCAAAATCCCCAATTACAAATATCCCTCGATCAAAAAATCCCCACATCAAGAATCGCTACGTCCTTGGATCCCAAAATCCCTAATCCCTAGATCTGAAAATCCCTACTCCCAAAAATCCCTATATCCCCAAACACCAAATTTGCCAATTCAAAAATGATAAAATTCGTAATCGAATTTTTTCTACAATAGCACAATGCGCGGTACGAAAAATATTTCTTCGGGTGCGCCACAGTTTTCCACGCATCGCAGTCGGTTGAATTTCCCAGTGGTTACCGTTAACGCGAACACTGCCATTCTATCGGGAGAGTTAGAGGAAATATAATGGCGTAGGTGAATAGCGGCTGTGTATCTCGAGGAAAACTCGTTATCAGTGGCCGAATCTCGATGTCGACGATAATACTCGCGTCGAATGGCGTGACGCGGTGAAAAGGTAAAAAGAGACGCGGAGGGATAAGGGTGTATCAGCAGGGTGAAAGGGACGGATACAAAGGGTAAAGAGAAAAAAGCTTGGTTGCGATACGCGGTGAGCTACAGGTTTCGATTGATTTCGATGCGATCGATTTCGTCGTTGATTAATATTACGAATATACTCGCAGAAATATTTAGGAAATTTAGAAGACGAACATTATGGAGATTCGCGTGATTTGCATATAAATTGTGTCCTATTTCGCAGGGTTAACCTGCTCATTTGCATCGCGAAAATGGACACGAGATAATTAAACGCTAGTTATCGTGTACGATTGATTAATTCGCTAAGTTGAGCTTACAATTTGCTACTTTACATTATTACATTGGAAACGTCAGGTGTGACGCGTAACGTCACGGAGAGATATAACTGTTGCGTGAATAAACGCAAGTTCGTACCAACTCTGAACACCATAATGTCTCGCGAACAATGCGCACGACGTTGCATCTGCAGCGGAGAACTTGCTATTGTCTGCAGTTAACTTCATTCCAGCTTTGAAGTGCATCGAATAGGCCTCGAAGAGTATCTTCGAGTGGTAATCGAAATTGTATGAATACCGAGGGGCTGATCAGACGTAATCAAAACAAATCAAATAAAACTGAGAAATTTATAAATTGCAAACCATATCTAATTTAATCAAACTTAATCTGCCCTACTACAAAGCTTTACATAAATTATGTGTGTTGAAATCTAATTTAAACGCGGTAAAACATCTCATAAATCGTCAAAGTCTACAGCGATATACAAACGGTAACCAAAAAGGAATAATTTGGTTAGAAAGCAATTAATTTGAGCGCGATCCCTTGCGACGAAACGACCGAAAAAAGATGGCTTCCATTAAAGAAAGGCAAACGAGCGTGTCAAACGGAAAGTATTAAAGCGTGTATACGCTTTGACACGCAACGAGCACGGTTCAGGTGAGCATAAAATCGTAGCCATACGATTACGACTGTACCTTCTTTCCAACGCTCTTGCTGATCCAGGAGTATTAGCCCTAAAGCCGCTTTACACGCGTGCGACAGGGACGAACGGAGCCGGACAACCGATGGTAGGACAGAGAGGAAAAATGAGGATTCGACGGTAATGGTAGGAAAAAGGGAATGGGAAGGGAGGGTAAGTCTGGAACGACCTGTACGGAAGGGGGTGCTAGAACAGGGGTTGTATGGTCCTCGGGCATCTACCTGCGGCTAATGATGGTATTGATATCGTGCGCATTAATTATATGTTTTAATTATATTTAAACAATTTTATAATCAAGTTTACAATGCGGAGCTTTATTAAGCTAACGATATGCTTTATTCTTATTATACCACGCGGTAATTTAATATAGGCTCTTTATAAATATTGATAGTGGTGTGAGTTAAGTCACTGCATACTGGTACGTGTTATATTGCTACGATTGCTATGTGTTATATTGCCACGATTGTTATGTGTTATATTGCCACATGTTAGGTGTATATCCTAGAAGTTTTACTCTTGCGTTAAATTACTGTGTGGGGTGTTGCGTTATATCGCCGCACGTTGGGCAACCGTCGCGTTATATCGCCACGTGTCGTAGAACCGTCGCGTTATATCACTACACGTTATATTTGTAACGGGTATCACCCAAGGGTTAAATCGCGACATGTTTTAGTGTCCTCGCGTTATATCGCCACCCTTTTAGTATCCTCGCGTTATATCGCCGCGCGTTATATTTTTAACGCATTGTATCATCCATGCGTTAAGTCGCTACGTATTTTAGCATCCTCGTGTTATATCGCCATGTGTTTTAGTATCCTCGCGTTATATCGCCACGCGTTATATTTTTAACGCGTTGAATCACCCACGCGTTGAATTACTACGTGTTTTAGTATCCTCGCGTTATATCGCCACGTGTTTTAGTATCCTCGCGTTATATCGCCACGCGTTATATTTTTAACGCATTGTATCACCCACGCGTTAAATCCCTACGTATTTTAGTTTCCTCGCGTTATATCGCCACGCGTTTTAGTATCCTCGCGTTATATCGCCGAGCGTTGTATTTCCACGCGCCAAATTTCCAACGCGTTATATCACTAGATGTTGTATTCCACGCATTTTAGTATCCTTGCGTTATATCGTCACGCGTTTTAGTATCCTCGCGTTATATCGCCGTGTGTTGCATTACCACGTGTTATATTGCCACGCGTTGTATTCCTTACGCGTTAAATCACTACTTGCTATATCACCACGTATATTAGTACCCTCGCGTTATATTGCCTCGTGTTATATTTCCAACGCGAATATTATCCTCGCGTTATATTGCCATGCGTTATATTTCGAACGCGATTATTCTCGCGTTAAATTACTACTTATTGTATCACCACGCGTTTTAGTATCCTCGCATTATATTGCCACACATAGAATTTCTCAAATGTACTATCATTCATTATACATTAACATATTATTTTTGTCACACATTATAGTCGTTAAATTGCCACGCACTACATAACCGTGCATTATCCCACACATCGTCGGTAATAAATCTTCATCATCACCCCATCCAAATTCTTTCTACACTGTCACTTTCAAAAATATTGCCAACCATCGAACCCATGTCAATACAACGAAAATTTGCGATGACCCAGCAAATACATTCTGAAAGTTCCGGGCCATTCCATACATATTTGAAACCGCGTGTACGTCCTTATAAATTGCGAAGGGAATACGTGGTATGCAGCGGTAAAAGCAACTTGATCTTAAACAAAGAAGACAACGTCGGTGTAGCAGGAAAAATGTGTCCATTGATGTAGCCAAGGGTGCATTGCACGGCTAAAGGGCATGTTTCTAAGTACACATGAACGTTCTTTTGAATCATCTCGTGCGTAGCTGTAACAGTTGATGATGATGGAAATTCTCTGCCCTTTTTTCCCCATACTTCATACGCATAATCATACGGCGCACGGAGAAAAGTTGCCAACTTCAAAAGCTTGCGGTACATACTCATCAAAACTGAAGTCTCAATAAACGCGTGTACAAGGTTCGCTTTGGATCTTCGAACCAAATGTTATATTGGTTCAATCTCTTGTCATCCGATTATTTATCTGGTCTCTTTATAATTTAGCTTCAGCCTTGTGGGGTGGACTTAGGAATGACTAAAGGTAACGGTGAAGTAAGTTAGTTAGGAAATAAAGTAGGGAGGTGGTAAAAGGTAGCGAAGATAAGAGAGGCGTAAGTGTATTATAGAGGTGTCGATATGCAAAATTGCGGCGAGGTCGAGAAGGCAGGTTAGAAGACGGTTAAACGCATAATCAGTCGTCGATACCGAGGTATGGCAGTGCCAGGCACGTACAGTCAGCACGCAAGGATATCCCCCATTGACTGGATCCTTAATAAAGCAGCGAAATCGCTTTAAAAGCCAACAGTATTTCCATCGAATCAACAGTTCCATTCGATCTTTCTTCTCCGTTGGTTCTCCTTTATCCATCGCGCAACCGGTGATCACTGTCCTCCTCGCTCTTGCGGCCAGCAGCGTATGCGCGTGCCACACCACCTAACCGTCCCCTGTACACCCTGCAACCCGCCATGGTATTGATCCACGAGCAGCCAGCACCCCCATCCTTCGTAGTCTATCGAGTTCCGCCCCTGCGGGAGTAGGATTGTGGCGATGGTGGTGGTGCTGGTGGATATGGTGTGGTAGTGCAGCTGGAGGGACTTGAACCGTACCAAGACCCCAAACTAAACTGAACTACCCTTCCCTACTTTCAACCAGAGCCATCCGTCCCAACCGTTTCGTTCCATTCCGACCGTGCACAGCCACGCGTGCAAACGTATAAAAACGTTTACGTGGCAGCCGCTTTATGACGAAACCTTAGTGTGCACGTGGACCCACCGTCTGCGTAATATGTGGATGCGTGAATGCGCGCTCCAAAACACCATCGAACTCGGTCTCTACACGGTTCTATTAGGACTCGGTTATCGGCTGGACCCTTTGCTCTCTGAACTTGCACATTTTTCGATTCATTTCTTTCTTTATTTCTTTGGGCTTTCAATTCTTGGTCTTTATTGATATCATTTCTTTTTTTTTCTTTTGAAGTTTATTAAATTTGGGTATGAAGTTTGATGTGGACAGTAGGACAAGGCTTGGTCTTTAATGATGTCATTTTTAGTCTTTTGAAGTTTATTAAGTTTGGTGAGGACAGCAGACAAGGAAGATATGTTAGGAACATATGGATATGATGCTGGGTATATACATATGTGGATATTCATGTACTTCGTGTATTTTTCTGGAGATTTTCACCTATTGAAATTTTATAAATTCTAGTTCAATAAATTGTCTTGTGTTCTCAATTTTCAGGATTTACTTTTAATATTTTCTAATGTACTTCAGATATTTTGCTATAAATTTTTACATATTGAAATTTTATAAATTTTTAGATGAATAAGCTTCTGTGTCCTCAATTTTTAAGGGTCTAAATGTGAAAATTTCTTGACTAAGACATTTGTAAATACAGAAACATCTAAGATCTCAAATTCAAATAGTTGGACACGTAAACTTGCAAATGAAGGTATTCTACATATTTCTTATAAGAACAAAAATGTAGATGTGAAAGAAATGAAAGTGAGAATAGGGAGAAGTTTCTTTCTTACCCTTAGTTAAAGGGTGACTACTCGAGTATACTTACTATGCAGAGCTGGAAAAAGGCTAGTGGGGTGGCATAGGGATAGTAGGGGGACTTGTTCCACCTGTCCACATCTGTGATGCTTTTGAAAGGCACATGTTCGCATGGTTGTGGATCCAGGTATCGCAGGTGAGGCTTTGGACATTGACGAATTGCTGAAATCACAAATTTGCAGTCTTTACTTCTTTACATTCTTAAAATTCCAAATTCTCAAGATTCAAAATTCTCAAGGTTCAAAATTCTTAAAGTTCCAAATTCTCAAAATTCCAAATTCTCAAATTTCCAAATTTGTAAATTTCCAAATTCTCAAAATTCCAATTTCTCAAATTTCCAAATTCTCAAAATTCCAAATTCTCAAGGTTCCAAATTCTCAAAATTCCAACTTCTCAAAATTCCAAATTCTCAAGGTTCCAAATTTGCAAAATTCCAAATTCTCAAAATTTCAAACTCTCAAAATTCTAAATTCTCAAAATTCCAACTTCTCAAAATTCCAAATTCGCAAATTTCCAAATTCTCAAAATTCCAACTTCTCCAATTTCCCAATTCTCAAAATTCCAACTTCTCAAAATTCCAAATTCTCAAAATTCCAACTTCTCAAAATTCCAACTTCTCAAATTTCCAAATTCTCAAAATTCCAAATTCTCAAGGTTCCAAATTTGCAAAATTCCAAATTCTCAAAATTTCAAACTCTCAAAATTCCAAATTCTCAAAATTCCAACTTCTCAAAATTCCAATTTCTCAAATTTCCAAATTCTCGAAATTCCAACTTCTCAAATTTCCAAATTCTCAAAATTCCAAATTTGCAAATTTCCAAATTCTCAAAATTCCAAATTCTCAAAATTCCAACTTCTCAAAATTCCAAATTCGCAAATTTCCAAATTCTCAAAATTCCAACTTCTCAAATTTCCCAATTCTCAAAATTCCAACTTCTCAAAATTCCAAATTCTCAAAATTCCAACTTCTCAAAATTCCAACTTCTCAAATTTCCAAATTCTCAAAATTCCAAATTCTCAAAATTCCAACTTCTCAAATTTCCCAATTCCCAAAATTCCAAATTCTCAAAATTCCAACTTCTCAAATTTCCCAATTCTCAAAATTCCAAATTCTCAAGGTTCCAAATTTGCAAAATCCCTATTTTACAAATTTCCACCTACACAATGCCTTAAATTCCTAAATTCCCACCTTCCCAAACTTCACCTCTCAAGAACCTCTCCACTTTCCTCTATTACTCCCCCAATCATCAAACTTACAAAACAAAATCCCAGATCCGCAAAATCCTTTCGCCTAAATTACCAAAAGCGCAAAGTCGCAGTCCCACAAAGTTCCATCTAACTATTCCATTTATAAATCGACAGAGGACCGATAATATTTGCTTTCGACGAACGTAAATGCCGTCTGTTCTCCCGTTTGCCTTCAGTTTCGAGGGACAACTCTACGCTGGTCTTCGAGTTTGCTTCCAGCTTAGATCGTTAGTTTCCGACGCGTTAAACTTGAATATTGGTTTCGTAGGGGAGACCTGTAGCGTCTGATGACGGCGATTCGCGAAATTCTCGCATAAAACGACGTCTAACTCCTTTGGGGTTCGAGTCTGTAGCAAAATCAAGCTATAGGCGCCACAAAAGCGGACAATACACCCGAGGCATGGAATCAGAGTCTAACCTTAAGCAAACTTGGCATAATTGAACACCTTGTATCATCGAGGTGTGCATTTGACTTGGTAATAGATTGCTGGTGAATCTTCTTGACAAATAAATTATTACTCTTCAAGGATTTTAATTTATATGTTCTGTGGTAGATAAGTAGAGTTAATTATTATTATGATGTTAAAATGAGGAGCATTGAAATGTTAGGTGTATTTTGAATTTAAGCTTAAATTATACAAAGTTGGTATTAAATTTAGAACTTGACCTTTATGATCAAATATGATATAAGTTTGTTAGATAGAGGGTGTCTCACAATTAGTGTATGTCCTTGAAATGGGACGTAGCTGACGTGATTCTGAATAAGACTTCCCTTTGCAAAAATGGGATATGAAGCTTCGTTTTTGAATTATTAAGGAAAAACGCGGAGCGTGGAGTTACGGCGCGTGAAGTTACGACGCGTTGAAATACGGCGCGTGGAGTTACGACGCGTGGAAGTACAACGCGTGGAGCTTCGATGCGTGGAAATACGGTGCGTGGAGTTTCGACGTGTGGAAGTACAGTGCGTGGAGATTGCAATGCGTGGAATTACGACGCGTGGAGTTACAGCGCGTGGAGTTACGGCGCGTGGAGTTACGGCGCGTGGAGTTCCGACGCGTGGAAGTACAGTGCGTGGAGATTGCAATGCGTGGAATTACGACGCGTGGAATTTCGAAGCGTGGAGTTCCGACGCGTGGAGATTGCAATGCGTGAAGTTTCGACGCGTGGAAGTACAGTGCGTGGAGATTCTAATGCGTGGAATTACGACGCGTGGAGTTTCGAAGCGTGGAGTTCCGACGCGTGGAGATTGCAATGCGTGAAGTTTCGACGCGTGGAGTTCCGACGCGTGGAAGTACAGTGCGTGGAGATTCTAATGCGTGGAATTACGACGCGTGGAGTTACGACGCGTGGAGTTCCGACGCGTGGAGTTCCGACGCGTGGAAGTACAGTGCTTGGAGATTGCAATGCGTGGAATTACGACGCGTGGAATTTCGACGCATGGAGTTCCAACGCGTGGAAGTACAGCGCGTGGAGATTGCAGTGCGTGGAATTACGACGCGTGGAGTTACGGCGCGTGTAAGTACAGCGCGTGGAGTTACGGCGCATGGAAGTACAGCGCGTAGAGTTGCAATGCGTGGAAATACGGCGCGTAGAATAATACCTAATTTATAAAATACCGTAAAAAATGCAAACGAGGTTCCATCAGATGCAATTCCTTAGTAGCCCATGAAAAGGGGACAAGGTAAGCGAGAACCGTCTGATACCAATTGGACCGTCTGCCCTTCTCATTTTCATTCGTTTACACGCCATTCATTCGCGGCAAAAAGGGGGAAAAATGGAAGAAAGAGGGAAGAAGCGGTGGCACTCGAACGGTGGTTTCCTTGTCCATCCCTTTATCGCGTGGTTCAATTCTCCGCGACTCTATTTTTCCATTCCTTTTCTCGGGCCGTCCCCACGTCAGGGTAAACAATACTCCAGTCTTTTGTACTCTCTCCCTCTCTTCCAAACGGGAGTGCCGCGAGAGTTTCCCTGAAAGTGGATTCGCGATGAATTTTTTTTCGGACGGGGGCGGAGGGTTAAACGCATACCAAAGGATACTCGAGCTTCTCTCTGTCTGTTCGTTCGCGGTACCGCGGTTTTTACCGACGTTTTTCCCCCGCGTTCGTTACCATGTCGACGTCAAACGTTCTCCCGTAGGATACGTCAGCGGCCACCTTCTTTTTTTCCCCTTGTAACCACAATGGTACTCCTACGTGTCGGAATTATGCTCATCTGTCCGCTTCCCGGGGAACCAATTACCTACGCGTGTCCGGCTACTTACGCTTTACGGAGAATATCTTCGGACACCTTGCAGGATTTATGGCTTTTAAAAATATTTGGAGAAATTGTGCCTTGCGTAGGTTTTTATATTTCACTTCTTCCAATTTTTGGGTGTTTAACCCTTTATTTGCTTAATCCATTATTTTTATGAATTTCGTGACGCACTCTTGATTGACATAATCTTTATGCACTGTTGACGCACTGTTGACGCACTCTTGATTGACATAATCTTTATGCACTGTTGACGCACTGTTGACGCACTGTTGACGCACTGTTGACGCACTGTTGACGCACTGTTGACGCACTGTTGACGCACTGTTGGTGCACTGACAATTCTTGTGACGCACCCTTGACGCACTTACAGTACTCGTGACGCACTCGCGACGCACCGATAGTACTCGTGACGCACCCTCGACACACTGGTAATACTCGTGACGCACCCTTGACGCACTGCTAATTCTCGTGACGCACCCTTGACGCACTTATATTAGCCGTGACGCACCCTTGACGCACTTATAGTATTCCTGACGCACTCGCGACGCACCTATAGCACTCGTGACGCACTCTTGACGCACTAATAATACTCGTGACGCACCCTCGACGCACCGAGAATTCTCTTGACGCACTTACAGTACTCGCGACGCACCCTTGACGCACTTATAGTAATTGTGACGTACCATTGACGCACTGATAATTCTCGCGACGCACCCTTGACGCACCGAGAATTCTCGCGACGCACTGATGACGCACTGATAATTCTCGCGATGCACCCTTGACGCACTAATAATTCTCGCGACGCACCTACGACGCACCCTTGACATCTAAATGCCTAACTATCTAAATACCTAAGTAGCTAAATACCAAAGTATCCAAACGAATAAATATCCATTACCTTAATAGTCTCAATCTTTCGCTCCACCTGTCCCTACAGAACGGCAAATCATCGAGGAAACGTTTAATTTTACACGAATAATACCGCAGGCACAAAGTCGATTAAAAGCCCGATCATACCCATCAGTCGTTACTACATCAAAGCGTAATCCGATCAAAATGCCAGAACAACGTTTCACGTATCAAACGCAATTCCCAGCCGGTGATCCATCGTAAAAATGTTTCACCGTTCCTTCTTCCGGCCCGTAGCTTCCGCGATATGGATTTCCGTGCACGGACGCATTCTCATTTCACCCGGTAATAGCGTCCACGAATTTCGTCATACCTTCGTCGACACAACACCGTTATTTCCCTGGGCGATATTTGCCCCGAGTCCCATCGGTTACGGAAAGAATCGACCATCTTGTGTTCCGCGATCTAGAACACCGTTCTCCTTCTCCTTTTTTTCTAGCGAAGTAATCAACGGTGTTTCTCTTCGGATACGAGAAAGACAATATCTCCCATTTATTTGCGCCATGTCCCATTTTATCGTCGCTTGGAGATATTATTGTTTCGCGATGCGACCGGGATTCTGCAGTATCGGTCTCCGGAGAGACTCGCAAACGACGCTGTTAATGGCGCGAAACTTATATAAGGAAGCTCGCAAGTTTAGAATTTTTTACGACGCAGTTTTAGTAGGACAGCGCGGGGAGTTGCAATGAGTGGAAATACGGCGCGTGGAGTTTCGATGCAAAAAATACGGTAAGTGGAGTTTCGATGCATAGAAATACCGTACGTGGAGTTACGATGCGTGGAAGTATAGCGCGGGGAGTTACGGCGCATGGAAGTACAGTGCGTAGAGTTGCAATGCGTGGAAATACAGCGCGTGGAGTTTCGACGCTTAGAAATACGGCGCGTGGAGTTTCGACGCGTGGAAGTACAGCGTGTGGGGTTTCGACGCGTGGAAGTACAACGCGTGGAGTTTCGACGCGTGGAAGTACAACGCGTGGAGTTACGACGCATGGAAATACAGTGCGTGGAGTTGCAATGCGTGGAAATACGGCGCGTGGAGTTTCGACGCTTGGAAATACGGCGCGTGGAGTGTCGACGCTTGGAAATACGGCGCGTGGTGTTACGACGCGTGGAAGTACAGCGCGTGGAATTACGGCGCATGGAAGTACAGCGCGTGGAGTTGCAATGCGTGGAAATACAGCGCGTGGAGTTTCGATGCTTGGAAATACGGCGCGTGGAAGTACAGCGCGTGGAGTTTCGACGCGTGGAAATACGGCGCATGGAGTGTCGACGCTTGGAAATACGGCGCGTGGTGTTACGACGCGTGGAAGTACAGCGCGTGGAATTACGGCGCATGGAAGTACAGCGCGTGGAGTTGCAATGCGTGGAAATACGGCGCGTGGAGTTTCGACGCGTGGAAATACGGCGCGTGGAGTTACGACGCGTGGAAATACGGCGCGTGGAGTTACGACGCGTAGTAATCCCGCGAACATAACGATATCGAATTCTCTAAATATTTCGAAGCAAACCCTGAAATTTCCCATATGATTTCCACGCGACATCAAATTTTAATTACAATCACAATGCACTATGCAAAATATCTGAACATTCCTTCTCTTCTAACTACTATGATTGATTTATGCGTCAAGGGTGCGCATGTTGCAAGAGAACAATATTGTTAAAACATAACAGGAAGTCGAACGAACGATTTACGATCCCAGATGTGCTGATCCGTCGATTAGGATTATCCACGGATTATCTTCCTTTTCCCATCTGTTCCCTTTCTTTCTTTCCGGTGAATAAACGCGATTGCCATTCGCATCGTCTCGTCTTCTTCCGTTTCATGGATAGGAATCTCGCCGAGCTTGTAAATTCACAGGGATTTACATACCTGTTACGTGCTCTTCTTTTTCTCTTGCGGAGAAATTGACTTGTTCGCTGCCTTTGCTTTTAACGTTGCACCGAGTAAATCACCATATGTGACCTTGCTACTTTCAATCACGAAGATGAAGAGGAATTATTTGGTGGATTTGTAGATTCATTTTATTTGTGCTTTTTATTGCTTTTTGTGTACATAGTAAACCTCAAAATTTCATTTGGAAGATTGGGCATGGAATCATTGAATGTTTAAGTTCTTCAAGGTCATAAGGTCTTCAACATATTACAAATTCTGGACACTGTAAATTACCAAATTTGCAAATAGCCTAACTCGTCAACTATCAAATTTGCAAATTCCCTAAATCGCAAACTACCAAATTTGCAGGTGTCCTAACTCGTCGTCTCCCAAATTTGCAAGTTCTCCAAATCGCAATCTACCAAATTTGCAGATGTCCTAACTCGTCGTCTCCCAAATTTGCAAGTTCTCCAAATCGCAAACTACCAAATTTGCAAATGTCCTAACTCGTCAACTACCAAATTTGCAAATTCTCCAGATCGCAAACTACCAAGTTTGCAAATGTGCTAATTCGTCATCTCCCAAATTTGCAAATTCCCCAAATCGTAAACTACCAAATTTGCAAATGTTCTAACTCGTCATCTCCCAAATTTGCAAATTCTCCAAATCGCAAACTACCAAAATTGCAAATGTGCTAATTCGTCATCTCCCAAATTTGCAAATTCCCCAAATCGCAAACTACCAAATTTGCAAATGTGCTAATTCGCCATCTCCCATATTTGCAAATTCCCCAAATCGCAAACTACCAAATTTGCAAATATCCTAACTCGCCATCTCCCAAATTTGCAAATATTCTAACTCGTCATCTCCCAAATTTGCAAATTCCCCAAATCCCAAGCTACCAAATCTCAAACACCCTAAATCCACCAAGCCTTCAAATTCCCCAAATCTCCCAAGTTTCCACATCCCAAACCTCCAACTTCACATTCCAACTTCCCAGACCCGACTTCCCCACACTTTCCACCAAAACCCAAAGTCACCACCTCCGAAATTCCCAGCTTCGCTAAATCCCAAAGTGCCCATTCCATCATTCGCAAGTAAAATATTTGCAACGTTGATTAGATCCGTGTCAGATTAATCCTCCATCCAATACCACGAAAAATCTGTTCCATGATTTCATATTTCGTCCTAGCTATCCACATAAAATCCTGTGAGTTCGTAGCCGTCCTCGAAGTAGTTTTTCTATTTGGTCGGCAAATTGAAAAGGAAAGAAGAGTGGAGATAAAACGAATTTGTCTAGGTGATCGAATTGTAGTTGAATTTCTATCGACACTCGCCGCGATTCCACTCCGCGATGGATAACGGACATTCGGCCTGGTTTCCGCGCGAGACAGAGAGTAACGGGTGTCCTGTCGCTAATAAATCGTCTTCCCTTGTCCCACGACTTGTCGCGTAGCAAATGAACCCTGTCGGGAGAACACGGAATTCTTGTACTCGCTTTTGAAACGTTTCAACGGGTGTCAAAGCGATTCGTCTTCGGTTCTAGCTAATTTTCCACCCTGTTTCGCTGAAAAATGTCAGAGGATTTGTCAAGGGCTTTCTTCTCCCTTTGTGAGGCGCCTCTGTTTTAGGGTTGCCTCTGTTGACAAACGAGGGAAGAATTAACCCTTGCGGATCATCGCGAGTGAATTCTCCTACTTCTCTCTATCGTACTTTGCACTTGATGTCGCGATAAAAGATTCTTTTCGTCAAGTTTCTTCGTTTCAAATGTAAATAACTCGTCCTCTAATTTTACTGCGACATACTTTCGTTTAAAGATTGCTTACAATGCTCAGATTGTTCAAATTGTTCAAATGGTTCAAATGGTTCAGATTGTTCAGATTGTTCAGATAGTTCAAATTGTTCAGATCGTTCAAATTGTTCAAATGGATCAGATTGTTCAAATTGTTCAAATTGTTCAAATTGTTCAGATCGTTCAAATTGTTCAGATCGTTCAAATTGTTCAAATGGTTCAGATTGTTCAGATTCTTCAAATTGTTCAAACTGTTCAGATCGTTCAAATTGTTTAAATTGTTCAAATTGTTCAGATCGTTCAAATGGTTCAGATTGTTCAAAATTGTTCAGATTGTTCAAAATTGTTCAACATTGTTCAAAATTGTTCAAAATTGTTCAACATTATTCAAAATTGTTAAAAATTGTTCAGATTGTTCAAAATTGTTCAGATTGTTCAAAATTGTTCAAAATTGTTCAAAATTGTTCAACATTATTCAAAATTGTTCAAAATTGTTTAAAATTGTCCAAAATTGTTCAAAATTGTTCAAAATTGTTCAAAATTGTTCAACATTATTCAAAATTGTTAAAAGTTGTTCAGATTGTTCAAAATTGTTCAGATTGTTCAAAATTGTTCAAAATTGTTCAACATTATTCAAAATTGTTCAAAATTGTTTAAAATTGTCCAAAATTGTTCAAAATTGTTCAACATTATTCAAAATTGTTCAAAATTGTTTAAAATTGTCCAAAATTGTTCAAAATTGTTCAAAATTGTTCAGATTGTTCAAATGGTTCGAGTTGTTCAAAATTGTTCATGATGTTCATATTGTACATGTTGTTCATATTGTTCATGTTGTTTATATTGTTCATGTTGTTCATATTGTTCATATTGTTCATATTGTTCATATTGTACATATTGTTCATATTGTTCATATTGTTCATATTGTACATATTGTTCATATTGTTCATATTGTTCATATTGTTCATATTGTTCATATTGTTCATATTGTTCAAAATGTTCAATTTGTTCAGATTATTAAGATTGTTGAATTGTTGAGGTTGTGAAGGTGAATTTAAAGGTATCGATTCGTGATATTTTATCTTGTGTAGTGATATTTCGGTAAGAAAACGTGGGTGACACTTTATCGGTGTCGTTGGATGTGTTATTGGATTTCCACTTGGCTGAAGCTTTCGCCTGTTTTCTTCTCGTCGGGAACGATTAAGAGAGGGTCCCTTAAACGCGCGCTGACGAGTATCTGATACAGAAAATACTTTGGACACCTCCTGAAAATGGGATTATGCAGTTCGAGGGTGCAAGTAATCCCTCTTGACGAGCTGACGGTCTACCAACGTTTCACGACCCACCTAAATATCCAGATATCTAAATGTACAGTTAAAGAATTTGTAATTTCGTAAAAATTTTTAGACAACAATTTCGGAGTACCAGTTTTTACCGATGCCAATTTTCTGGGACAAGAATGATCGTTCCGGTTCGTCAGGTGAAAGCGTGCATCCCGAAGAGGATTGGGAATCCTCAAATTCCCGCGTTCCAGCAGAGGAACGCGACAAGGAAAAATTGAAGAGAATCTTTTCAATTTCACGTGCCTTTCTAGTCTAAGGATTACCGTGGTATTTCACAATGATTCCGGAGGATGAAACACGTTGTCCTGGAACCGACGACGGTCTTGCATTTGGACGCCTCGGGTATTATAAGAAAAATAATTCTTTTGCCTTTTTTTTTTACTCTTTCCACGGGTAAGACCGTTTTCAATTTAATCTCCCTGCATATACTTCCAACGGTTCTCCGGAGAGAGGACTTTTTTAATCTTATGAGTTTCTGCCTCTTATTCTGCAACTTGTATGAAGATGAAAACGAGTTTCGGAACGATATTGATTTTTGCGATGGGATGTGTTAAAAGTGTGATAAAACGGGGTAAGGGAATTAGCGAAATGTTGGAGGTGGGTCACATTTTTCGCTCGATGCATGCGATAATGTTCGTTAATACCCGGATGGATTAAATTCTGCTTTAAATTTTATGGAGGTATCAATTTTGTAGCTGGATGTTTTTGAAGAGGTAGAGTTTTAAGGTTATGATCGTGGATTCTCAGAGTTTTGGATTTTGGACATTGTAAGTTCTTAAGGTTTCCGAATTCCCAAGTTTTCAAATTACCAGTTTCCTAAATTCTCACGTTCCCAAATTCTCAAGTCTCCAAATTCTCAATTCCTCAAATTCTACATATTCCACCTTCTCAGTTCCCCAAATTCTCACGTTCCCAAGTTCCCAAGCCTCCAAATTCTCAGTTCTCCAAATTCTACATATTCCATCTTCTCAGTTCCCCAAATTCTCACGTTCCCAAGTTCCCAAGCCTCCAAATTCTCAGTTCCCCAAATTCTCACGTCCCCAAGTTCTCAAGTCTCCAAATTCTCACGTCCCCAAGTTCTCAAATCTCCAAATTCTCAGTTTCCCAAATTCTACATATTCCACCTTCTCAGTTCCCCAAATTCTCACGTCCCCAAGTTCCCAAGCCTCCAAATTCTCAGTTCCCCAAATTCTCACGTCCCCAGGTTCTCAAGTCTCCAAATTCTCACGTCCTCAAGTTCTCAAATCTCCAAATTCTCAGTTTCCCAAATTCTACATATTCCACCTTCTCAGTTCCCCAAATTCTCACGTCCCCAAGTTCCCAAGCCTCCAAATTCTCAGTTCCCCAAATTCTCACGTCCCCAGGTTCTCAAGTCTCCAAATTCTCACGTCCTCAAGTTCTCAAATCTCCAAATTCTCAGTTTCCCAAATTCTACATATTCCACCTTCTCAGTTCCCCAAATTCTCACGTCCCCAAGTTCCCAAGCCTCCAAATTCTCAGTTCCCCAAATTCTACATATTCCATCTTCTCAGTTCCCCAAATTCTCACGTCCCCAAGTTCCCAAGCCTCCAAATTCTCAGTTCCCCAAATTTTCACGTCCCCAAGTTCTCAAGTCTCCAAATTCTCACGTCCCCAAGTTCTCAAGTCTCCAAATTCTCACGTCCCCAAGTTCTCAAATCTCCAAATTCTCAGTTTCCCAAATTCTACATATTCCACCTTCTCAGTTCCCCAAATTCTCACGTCCCCAAGTTCCCAAATCTCCAAATTCTCAGTTTTCCATATTCCACATATTCCACCTTCTCAGTCCCCTAAATTCTCAAACCCCAAACTTCTAAATATTCCAAATTCTCACCCACCCAATTTCTCACCCCCAAAATTCAAAAATCTTCAAAATCTCAAATACCCAACTTCTCAAACCCTAAATTCTCAAATCTAAGTTCTCTCATCTCCAACTCCTCAAGCACCACTCCTCCAATTATTTCAACTTCAGTATTTCCCAAAATCTCAACCCCTTTACAGAAACATCCTTTCTCTTCATCTCCTTTCTCTTCATCTCCTTTCTCTTCATCTCCTTTCTCCATCTCCTATCCGTCTCCTCACCTTAAGGTGTTCATTTTCAAATCGAACGGAATTTCGTTTTCAATTATCCTCGCTCGAACTCACCGAACGATCGCGTCGGGTTCGACAAAGTAAATGCAGACGAATCTAAGGTGAAACGAAGGAAACGAGGGGCGGAGAGTGGTTGTCCGGGAGTAACCCTGCAAACACGTGCCATTGTGATCGTCCGCACGCTTTGTCGAATTCGTTTTCGAAAAAGCAGCAAACCCACCGTCAGCTAGCTGAATGCTGAAAACGAGACCGACTAGAATGGCTCTGTTGTGAACTGGAGCACCCTGTATCTGTCTCTTTCACGCGCTCTCTTCCTCTTTGCTAATGCTAAATCAATATCTGCCGGTGGGGTAACTTCCTCTATACTGGGTGTTTCGATAACAACCGACTCTCTCTTTCATATCCAACTTTCATCAATTCTTTTTCTATACAAATTTCGTTTTAATATTGTAGAGTTGTGTTGGCTTGTTTATGGTCATCTTTACATTAACATTTTAATTTGTATTTTGCAAAATTTGATTGTATTAATAGTTTGTATTATTTTGATGAGTCTTGTGACGCACTCTTGACGCACTCGTGATGCACTGACGCACTCTTGATGCACTGACGCACTCACGACGCATTCGTGACGCACTGACAATACTTGTGACGCATCATTGACGTACCTATATTAGTCGTGACGCACCCATGACGCACTTATATTAGTCGTGACGCACCCATGACGCACTTATATTAGTCGTGACGCACCCTTGACGCACTTATAGTATTCCTGGCGCGCTCATAGTACTCCTGACGCACTCGCGACGCACCGATAGTACTCGTGACGCACTCTTGACGCACTAATAATACTCGTGACGCACTTTCGACGCACTAATAATACTCGTGACGCACCCTCGACGCACCGAGAATTCTCGTGACGCACTCTTGACGCACTTACAGTACTCGCGACGCATCCTTGACGCACTGATAGTAATCGTGACGCACCCTCGACGCACCGAGAATTCTCGTGACGCACCTCTGACGCACTTACAGTACTCGCGACGCATCCTTGACGCACTTATAGTAATCGTGACGCACCCTCGACGCACTGATAATTGTCGTGACGCACCCTCGACGCACCGAGAATTCTCGTGACGCACCTCTGACGCACCTCTGACGCACTTACAGTACTCGCGACGCATCCTTGACGCACTGATAGTAATCGTGACGCATCCTCGACGCACCGAGAATTCTCGTGACGCACCTCTGATGCACCTCTGACGCACTTACAGTACTCGCGACGCATCCTTGACGCACTGATAGTAATCGCGACGCACCCTTGACGCACTTATAGTAATCGAGACGCACCCTCGACGCACTGATAATTGTGACACACCCTTGACGGACTGATAATTCTCGTGACGCACCCTCGACGCACTGATGACGTACCCTTGTACTCGTGACGCAGCCATGGCGCACCCTTGACGCACTTGTGACACCTTTGTGATGCACTCACACTTCATCTGTTATCAATTTTACTCAAATTTTTCATACGTTACAATTTGTAGTTCACGTCCAATAATTTGCATAGTCAACAATTGCATAGTACATAGTCTGATGTTACTAGCCTATGTTACTCTTTGATACTAAATAATTTTGTCTGATGCATATATTCTTGTCACCATTAGCTGCTAAGTTGTACAGGTGGTCAAGTTATTAGGTCACCCTGTATATTAATTTCATATTATTGTACCAGCATTAGGTATTATTGCGCTATTTATCTGTGATTGATTGATTGATCGTGTAAACTATGAACTACCGGCCATTGACCTTCTTACCGAGCAAAATGGAATTCGCGATATTAATTGCTTTGTTGTGATCGTTTATGAGACCGACGGTAATTAATGAATTTGGATGTACTGATGATTGTAAGTTGAATTTTTGGGAGAGTTGTGTTTCGGTGATCGAGTGACTCATAGGAGCGTCCCTTATGTCATAATGGTAGATCGGTTTATGCAAGGTAATGCTGAGAATGAAAGCAGTCGATCATCGGTCTCTGTCTAATAAATCAATTTCCCGCGTCCACATTCGGAAAGAGTGCAAATGGCGCGTAATGAATGATGGATCGCGAACGTTAATTAATACCTGGTTTGCTTATTTTATTATGACTCCTTTTTTTTTAAACTTCATTTTTATGCACTTTTATTACTTCACTATTTCGTTATTTCATTTACTGATTTTGTAGTTTAATAATTTGCAACTTTGAAATTGTCAGAGTCCCCTATAAAATAAAGCAACCCCTAAGTCCCAAGAAAAGAAAACATCCTATAATCATTAAATAAATTGCCAGTTCCTCTATTCTGCTCCAGAAAGTTATTAAAGTCTCATATGGCAGTGGCTAAGCAAACACGGCTTAACAACGGTAATAGAATAGCAGAAAGGTATCCGGAACTCTAAAGGAAGCTAAGTTCGTAGGCAAAGAGAGAAACGAGGGAATCGGGGAACAGAAGGGAAGAGCACGAAGGGTGTAAAGGGTCGTGTGTTCGTCACGTGTTGAGTGTTACGTGGCTCCATTCAACACCGTTGATACATACGTCCCTGATGGATCATACTGGAGGAGCATATTGTTGGACGTAGACCAGCTACCGGGAAATAAATGTCGACTATTCAATCGCTGACACTGTTATTAAGGAAACTCAAACTCAAAATAATATTATTTTTTAGGAACTTACATTTTGTCATACTTGAAGCTTAAATTTATATTTTATGATAGGACTATTATTTTTGGAATATTTAGGTTGTTTAATTTTTTATGGTATGTTGTTTAAGAGATATTTGTAGATTAATTAATATTTGAATGTACATTGAATACATATTTGATTGATAGTTTGAGTAGCATGTTATTCATATGTGGATGAGTATGTTACTCATATGTGGATGAACATGTCACTCATATGTGAATGAACATGTTACTCATGTGTGGGTGATATTGTTACTCATATGTGGATGAACATGTTACTCATGTGTGGGTGATACTGTTACTCATATGTGGATGAACATGTTACTCATATGTGGATGATACTGTTACTCATATATGGGTGAATATGTTTCTCATATGTGGATGAACATGTTACTCATATGTGGATGAACATGTTACTCATATGTGGATGATACTGTTACTCATATGTGGATGAACATGTTACTCATATGTGGATGATACTGTTACTCATATGTGGATGAACATGTTACTCATATGTGGATGATACTGTTACTCATATATGGGTGAATATGTTTCTCATATGTGGATGAACATGTTACTCATATGTGGATGAACATGTTACTGATATGTGGATGATACTGTTACTCATATGTGGATGAACATGTTACTCGTATATGGATGATACTGTTACTCATATGTGGATGATACTGCTACTCATATGTGGATGAACATGTTACTCATATGTGGATGAACATGTTACTCATATGTGCATGATCATGTTACTCATGTGTGAACCACTTTACTTATATGTGGATCACGTTGCTAATATATGAATGTCTACGTTACTCGTATGTAGACAACGTTACTCATATGTAGATGACCATGTTACTCATATGTGGATGACTATGTTACTCATATGTAGACCACGTTACTTATATGTCAACCACTTTACTCATATATGGATCATGTTACTGATATATGAATGTCTATATTACTCATATGTGCACCACTTTACTCATACATGTATCATATTATTCATATGTAAACCATGTTACTCATACATGTACCATACTATTCATATGTAAATCACGTCACTCATACATGTAATAAAAACTAAATTTTAAAAAATAACTCCAACATAAAAGTCAAATCCGCTAAAGTACGAATGGACAAAGAGCCCCGACAATGCTGGTACTTTGTGCTCGGAATATTTCACAGGGACACCCTGTATTGGAGACACTTGGTATTCGCAGCAAGTACTCTTAGCCACCCTCCTCATGCTCGTGCAGTTAGTCACCCTGTTCAACCCTCGATTTTCCGACCACCCTCACCATCGAATATAGGGTGGCTCGAAAACATGCTTCAACGAATGTCAGCTCAGAAAAGTAGTCGCGCCCGGAAATTCGACCGTGATTGCGGCACGATTGCGAACGACGTTCGAACGAAAAAATTACTCTTCCTCCGTTGTGATTTCTCTTTTGTGAATTGGAGAAATTAGCTGGGAAAGGAAACTGCATTTTTTTTAGGCTGTAGGTTCTTTTGTAGTGCAAGTTTTTGAACTTTCAAATTTTTAAGTCTTGAATTTATATAGATTTATGGCTTGGAGTTCTTGGGTTAATTATATGAATTTATGCATTCAATTTTACTAGTTTTGGATTCGGTAGGTTTAACAATTTTCTAATTCTTAGATTTCTAAATTCGGAATTGCGAATTGTCATATTCCCAAATTCTCACATTTCAAAATTATTACGTTTTCAAATAGTCACATCCCCAAATTCTCATATCTCTAAATTCTCATATTACCCAATTGTCATACTAACCTAACTTAACCTAACCTTCTAGTGCCACTATCCTCATGGTACTATCCTTCTCTTAATACTATCTTCTTGCTACTACTATACTGTACTCGTATATAGACAACGTTACTCATATGTAGATGACCATGTTACTCATATGTAGATGACCATGTTATTCATATGTGTACGACTACATTACTTATATGTAGACCTCGTTACTCACATGTAGACCACCTTACTCATATGTGGATCACGTTGCTAATATATGAATGATATATGAATGTCCACGTTACTCGTATGTGGACCACGTTACTCATATGTAGATGACCATGTTATTCATATGTGTACGACTACATTACTTATATGTAGACCTCGTTACTCACATGTAGACCACCTTACTCATATGTGGATCACGTTGCTAATATATGAATGATATATGAATGTCCACGTTACTCGTATGTGGACCACGTTACTCATATGTAGATGACCATGTTACTCATATGTGGACGACTACGTTACTCATATGTAGACCACGTTACTCGTATGTTTTCCATAACTATCCTCCTTCCACAAACATCCGTGTCACTCAGTAATATCCGCCAACTGACGAAATTCGCCATAATTCTCAAGCAGTTCAATAAGAAAGGAGAACGGAGAAACAGGGAAATCCAGGATATCGTATTTTCTCTAGATGCATTACAGCAGCGTATTCGGTTAAGGGACACCCTTTGGAGCGTGCTGTACCTCCGGCAGGACGAATGGAAACGAGGTTAGGGGAGAATGACTAAGTGCGACGAGGGTGGGTCATGTGAACAGGGGATTCAGGGGGTGAAATCGTGCTTTCCTGAAATTTCCCTAAGACTCGTTTAACCTCCTTACAGAGCTGCCTTCCAACAACCATTATCTGGCGAGAAAAACATCTGAAACAGGAATATGGAACGAGGATACTGTGTCAAATATTTAAGGAATGTTGTGATGGAATATTTTATTAATGAAATTAAGAGGGATGTTTGGTGGAAAATAGAGAAGTGGGAATGGAAGTTAGGGATGGGAGTTTTGGGGTTTTAGAAGTTAGGGATGGGAGTTTTGGGGTTTTAGAAATTGGAGATGTGAGTGTTTAGGGGTGTGACAATTTGGAATTCCTGAAATCCCCAAATTTTTAGTCTCAACATATCCCAAAATTGTTACGTCTCCAAATAGTCACATCTCCAAATTCTCACATCCCCAAATTCTCACATCCCCAAATTCTCACATCCCTAAATTCTCATATCCCTAAATTCTCACATCCCCAAATTCTCACATCCCCAAATTCTCATATCCCTAAATTCTCACATCCCCAAATTCTCACATTCCCAAATTCTCACATCCCCAAATTCTCATATCCCTAAATTCTCACATCCCCAAATTCTCATATCCCTAAATTCTCACATCCCCAAATTCTCACATCCCCAAATTCTCACATCCCCAAATTCTCACATTCCCAAATTCTCACATTCCTAAATCCTCACATCTCCAATTCCTAAAACCCCAAAACTCACATCCCCATTTTCTGAAGCTCCAATCTCTCACATCCCCTAAACATTAAAATCCGAATAATCCACAATAATTCCTGGCACATTTGAAAAATTCCCGAAGCCATTAAAATCGAATAATAACAAAAAAATCGTTCACGATCTAAACAGAAAGTTATTTTGATATCAGCGAAAAGACGATCGTTATCTCCATTACGAAGATTCTATTCTGTCCCCGTCTCCGGGGTAAATTGATTGACAAGTGAACAATTAAATTCGTCGTTAAATCCGAGAAACGTTCGTTTCCGCAGAAAAGCTTTCAATTAGAAACCTCCGTCTCCGGATCCGATTTTTCTTTCGACAATTATTTTGAATTCTCCCGAGAATCGAACAAAACGACACAAGCACTTCGTTATTCCCGTTTCTCTCCACGCTTCCCCGGTTTCTTATCGGGATATAATTCCGGTGGAACAAAAGTTTCAGCGAGAAATATTCGGACAGATTTGGAATTTTTTTTCTAGCGAAAGTTTGCTCGAACGGCGAAAAATATTCGGACACGTGATATTTGTTAAGTCATTTTCGGCGCGCAGGTGTTCCTCGAAGCGAGGAGGGTTTCGGGGCAGTTTTTCACGAATCTTGAACAAGGGACCCACGTATCGGGCTCGCAGTTGGCCCTGAGGGCAGCAGGTGGTGTTCCGTAGGTTCACCTGGACCTTTTCGAGGCGTTTCCGAGCGCACAAATAATTTCCCTGCTGCCTTCTGCTCCTTTCCCGATTTACGAACCTTCAAAACTCTGCTAACTCTGGAACACGTCAAAATGGCGGACCTTTTACCTACCGACTTAATTTACAAAATACAGAAAGCGGTTCAAATTTATCAAACAAGGCGAATGTCTCAACTCTCCAAACACATTATTCTTTCACTAAAAGTCGTAAATAAGTGACAAAATACACATAATAATTTTTACTTGAAATTCGGGTTAATTCGAGCGTCCTTCATCCTTAATGTCCACCCGGCACGAGAGACAAGGGGCAGTTAAGTTTACGAGAAACATTTAGTAGGACAGTAAATATCGATATAAAAGAGGAACACACCGTCCAACGTAGCCGATGCGATGGCTTTGTAAATTTAAGTGCATTCGTATTTATGTGCCTACAAATTACACGGGACAATGTAACTGGTTCTTTCGAGGAAACGTTGTAAATTCGGTACGCGTATGTATACGCTGGTATCGATCCATCGTTCGGGTCGTTGTTACGATAATAGCGAATTAATTTCACGGGAACTCCGCGGGAATTCGATCGAGCTACGGTTATTTAAATCCTGGCTTTCATATATTCTTCCTTCTTCGCTTTTCGGGGTTTCGCTATTTAAATTTTTGTGGACACAAATTTTCCTGTTCTCGAGTTTTTAAGTTCTTGGAAAGGTAGTGGAATTATTTTATTGTGACGCACTGTTGACGCACTGTTGACGCACTGTTGACGCACTGTTGACGCACTGTTGACGCACTGTTGACGCACTGTTGACGCACTTTTGACGCACTGTTGACGCACTTTTGACGCACTGTTGACGCACTTTTGATGCACGGGCGACACACCCATGACGCACTCTTGATACACTCGTGACGCACCCACGACGCACTTGTTACACTCGTGACGCACCCACGACGCACTTACGAGGCACACATGACCTCGTGACGCACCCTTGACGCACTGATAGTTCTCATGACGCACCCTCGACGCACTGATAGTTCTCGCGACGCACCCTCGACGCACTGATAGTTCTCATGACGCACCCTTGACGCACTGATAGTTCTCATGACGCATCCTTGACGCACCGATAGCAATCGTGACGCACCCTTGACGCACTGATAGTTCTCGTGACGCACCCTCGACGCACTTATAATTCTCGCGATGCACCCTTGACGCACTTATAATTCCTGTGACGCACCATCGACGCACTTATAATTCCTGTGACGCACCATCGACGCACTTATAATTCCCGTGACGCTCCATTGACGCACTGATAAATTTCGTGACGCAAACTCGACGCACTTATAATTGTCGTGACGCACCCACGACGCACTTGTAATATTTGCGACGCACCCTTGACGCACTTATAATTCCCGCGACGCACCAATTCTTGCGACGCACCCTTGACGCACCAATAATTCTTGCGACGCACCCATGACGCACCAATAATTCTCGCGACGCACCCTTGACACATCATTGACGCACTCGTGACGCACCCTTGACGCACTCGTGACATAGCTATGACGTACCCGTGACGCACTGGTGTCGCACCCTTGACGCACTCATAACGCACAATACAGTTAACTTTAGGTAATAAGTCAGCCTCGTATTTTCATTGCAATTCCAGTTTCAATTCTGTTTATCTGCACAATCAAGTATTTCTGAATGCATAATGCACTTAACATTTTAATCTTCTTCAGTCATCCTCACATTGCAGCAGTTATACTTAGCTAGCTGACGCATATGTCCATAAAATTGTAGGCAAAGGTGTTACAATTATTCTTCACTCTAAAGAGAAGCACCAGTAAAGTTCAGAAAGTTGTAAAAAGGCGTAAAGTTCGAAATAAACAGCTCCACATTTTGTGGATTAAAATAACCGGTGAAATAGTCGATCAGTTTAATAGCGAACGGAGTACGATCAGCGAACGAAGCACAGTTAGTATCTTTCCTAGAAAACATTCCAGCTGTTAAAAGAATATCAGGCGTTCGCAAGGACCAGAAGGATCTTTATCGCGGAGGAACGCGATCTCCAGATGGGCTTGTTAACCGAGCGAAGAGAGAACAAGCCGGACCCCTCGTGTTCGCAGCGAACGCTACAAAGTTCCGAGGAGCAGCTGTCGTTCCGTAGTAAAAACCAGAAGACGACGTTCGACGGTACAGAGCGTGTCGAGGAGGACGATATCGTATTTGCGAGGCAATATAACCGAGAGAACTTCACCACCTATGAATACGCCGCGCTGTTTAACGAGACCTGACACGTTTGACGCACTCGCGATCCACACCCACGCGGTTTCCGAGATAACACGATACTTCGTGTATGCACCGCGAACACCACGACGCGAATCGCGAATCAAACCGCGTTATTTCCATCGAGATTTTGTTTAAACAATGTCTTATCTTTTATACGCTTTCTTTGGAGGGACTTTCTATTTTAGAGCTCATTGCTGAAATTTCACTTTCTTTGTGATTTTACGTTTGTTGTTAAAGTCTGTGGTTTCTTGCGAAAATACCGGGACGTTTATTATGAAAATGTCTGGTTCATTATGAAAATACTGCTAACCCTTGTGCATCGTACACTTCAATATGAACCAAGCAGACATATATTTTCACAGTGATTACATTTTTATACATGCTGATAGACATGTTATAGTATAGACCTATGAATCTATGAATTTCACCCAAATCTATGTAACTTCAATACAGTAACCCAGGAAATACAGGGACCACGATTTCCCCAGGGTATCCCTGACTTCAATTCTCCAATAATTACCTCAGTCTCTTCCCAACATCTCCAACAACCTTCCACGAGAACTAAGCGTGAGGTGTAAGCGTAGCTCATGAAAAATTTCATTAAGACCTACTTCCGACAGCTGAACGACAGTCAGACAATTCCTATAAGGAATTCGCGAAAGCCGATTCCGTCGGTTGTCGAATGTGCCCGAAGAGTTTGGCTAAAGGATACACGCGTCGTGCATTATTCAAGCCGAAATCGTTTTCATCCCTTCTTCTCTTCACTCCGCGTTTCCTTCGAATTTTTCTCAGCGAATTTTCGTCGGGCTTATTGGAAAAGCATCGAGCAAGCCGTCTGGCAGCGCGCCTTCCTGCTCGATATAAGGCTCCGGGGAACTCGGCCTCGGAATTAGCCGAGAGTGTCCTGCTCGGCCGATAACCTGAATCGTACTCGCCTGGGAATTAGTTGTGCCACGAATCGGGCACGGACACCGTCTGAGCGATACGCGATCTCTTTGCCGACGTACTCGTCTAGTTTCTGGTTACATCTTCGTGTCCGAGTTTCGCGGGGCACCTGGGTATTGCTATCGGCGCGTTTACGAAATGTAGGAATGTATGGAGGTACATTCTGCAAAGGTAGAATGGTAGAATCTCCGTATACAGCGTGGGGATCTGGTAGATATAAGGATTTACGGAATGTAGGGATTCGGGAGATATATAGGGGATTGGGAGATATTTAGGGATATAGGGAACGTAGGGTTGTAGGAGATATAAGGCTAGAAGGAATATAGGGACTCAGAGGATATAGGGATCACGAGACCTGCAGTGGATGTTGAGGGTATAGAGATCTAGGGGATATGTAGAGAGGGTTATGAAGGTTATAGAGATTTGGGGATCTAGGGATCTAGAAATTTGGGGATCTAGGGATCTAGAAATTTGGAGATTTAGAAACCTAGGAATGTGGAGATTTAAGAATCTAAGGAAATTTGCGATCTGAGGAAATTTGGGGTCCAAAGAAATTTGGGATCGAGGGAAATTTGGAACATAAAGAAGCTTGGAATCTAGCAGAATTCTGGATCTAGGGAAATTTGGGATCTGGGGAAATTTGGGATCTAAGGAGATCTTGAATCTAGGGAAATTGGGATTTAGGGAAATTTGGAATCTAAGGAGATCTGGAATCTAGGGAGATTTGGGATCTAGGGAAATTTGGAATATAGAGAAGCTTGGAATCTAGAGGAATTCTGGATCTAGAGAAATTTGGAATCTAAGGAGATCTGGAATCTAGGGAAATTTGGAATATAGAGAAGCTTGGAATCTAGAAGAATTCTGGATCGAGGGAAATTGGGATCTAGGGGAATTTGGAATTTAAGGAGATCTGGAATCTAGGGAAATTGGGATTTAGGGAAATTTGGAATCTAAGGAGATCTGGAATGTAGGGAAATTTGGGATCTAGAGAAATTTGGAATATAGAGAAGCTTGGAATCTAGAAGAATTCTGGATCTAGGGAAATTTGGAATCTGGGGAAATTTGGGATATAAGGAGATCTGGAATCTAGGGAAATTGGGATCTAGGGAAATTTGGAATCTAAGGAGATCTGGAATGTAGGGAAATTTGGGATCTAGGGAAATTTGGAATATAGAGAAGCTTGGAATCTAGAAGAATTCTGGATCTAGGGATATTTGGGATCTGGGGAAATTTGGGATCTAAGGAGATCTGGAATCTAGGGAAATTTGGGATGTAGAGAAATTTGGGGTCTAAGGAGATCTGGAATCTAGGGAAATTTGGAATCTAAGGAAATCTGGAATCTAGGGAGATTTGGGATCTAGGGAGATTTGGGATCTAGCGAAATTTGGAATCTAGGGAAATTTGTGATCTAAGCAAATTTGGGATCTAGGAAATTTGGGATCTAGGGAAATTTGAATCTAAGGATATTGTGGACCAAGGATATTTGGATATAGGGATCTAGTAATATAGTGATTGAAGGATTCAGGGATCTAGGGATCTAGGAATGTAGGGATTTTATACTCTAAATTTATTCATAGTACTATAAAATTCATAGTACTATATTGTAATAACACAAATAAACCAATATGAAGAAGTATATCAGAACAAAGAATTAACAAAAATTTTGTGTCTGCTTTCAGGTATGTACCTTTTCCTTCAACTCAATAACTACCTAAGTTTCTGCAGTCGGTAAGTGCATATCCCTTTACTCGATTAATCGCGTTACAATAAGAAGCAGCATAAATTAGAAACGAAGCAACAATGCAACAATTTGTTAACAGATACCCATCTACTCTATTATAATTAACGAGCGAACAGATTTACCGTAAAAAGAATAATAATTCATTGTCCACATAAAAATCGCGGAGTTCCCACAGCATTGTACACGCACTCTCACGCGATAGCGAAAGAAAAGAGCAATATTATTATCCGCAAGAGCGATCTAACCGAGATCTAAGGGAACTCATTCTAGCCGGCGTTATATTTCTATCGAACCAACAGCAGAAAAGATACGTCGCTTAATTCATTTCAGCGTTAAAATCGCTCCGGATCCCCAGAAGCGTGATCTAAAATAAAGAGGTCGCGTTAAATAAAAGAGTTGGCATCGCAATAAGAGGAGTTAGGATGCACGAAAGCATAATGGACGACGCGAGGAACGATCGAGACAATGGTGTCATTCGATCCGACGTATCGTCGTTACGTTAACAGTGCAAAAAGTTGCATATACCGAGTACGAATGAAATGTTCCGCGTTGTGTACACTGCCTCAATGCAAGTTGACACGGGTGTGTTCACCCACAATAATGTATTGTTTGGCGTCAGGTAGTTGGATATCGTGCATGAACCGGTCTCGGCTCAGGTGTTTGGTGTTCGGAGATGTTACCCCTTTTTCTTTTTCTTTTTTTTTCTTTTCCAACTTCTCTTTCACCAGATATTCGCCTTGGCTACGACGTTTTAAACATCTGCGCCTCGAAGAGACGACTCTCGGTTTAATTAAAATCCACGAGGATTCATTGCGACTTTTATATTAAACACGCTTTCGACTCGGACAAATTGCACGCTGGACTTCGTTAATCAAATATTACGATACAAGTGAGGGGATCGGGGGAATTTGGGTGAAGGTCTTGTGGCCATTTTAGGCCTTACACGAATATGGCGATATAGTTAGAGGATGCTACCAAGACTGAATATTCAACTTCCAAATTTTTTTAGTGCACTATTTTTTAATTCTGAAATTATATAGTTGGAAAGTGCTGAAATTCTGGAATTCTAAAATCCACTAAGAAATTTTAGGTTTCTAATGTCCCTAGATTCTTATATTCTTAGATTCTAAAATCCCTAGATTCTCATATTCTATTATTATAAAATCCCTAGATTCTCATATTCTATTATTATAAAATCCCTAGATTCTTGTATTCTATTATTATAAAATAACTAGATTCTCAAATTTTAAAATTATAAAATCCCTAGATTGCCATATTCTGAGGTTCTAAAATCCCTAGACCACCAAATTGTGGGATTCTAAAATCTCTAGATTCTCACATTCTAAAATTCTAAAATTCCCAACTTCTCAAATTAAAAAATTATAAAATCCCTAGATTGCCATATTCTGAGATTCTAAAATTCCTAGATTCGCAAAGGCTGAGATTCTAATATCCCTAGTTCCCTAAAATTCTGAGATTCTGAAGTCCCTAGATCCCAAAAATTTTGAGATTCTAAAATCCCTAGATCCCCAAATTTTGAGATTCTAAAATCCCCAGAATCCCCAAATTCTGAGATTCTAAAATTCCTAGATCCCTAAAATTGGGAGATTCTAATATCCCTAGATCTCCAAATTCTGAGATTCTAAAGTCCCTAGATCCCTAAAATTTTGAGA
This sequence comes from Megachile rotundata, assembly GCF_050947335.1. Classification (NCBI taxonomy): domain Eukaryota; kingdom Metazoa; phylum Arthropoda; class Insecta; order Hymenoptera; family Megachilidae; genus Megachile; species Megachile rotundata. The sequence goes on from NC_134990.1 coordinate 14,403,748, forward strand.
TTCTAAAATCCCCAGAATCCCCAAATTTTGAGATTCTAAAATCCCTAGATCCCCAAATTCTGAGATTCTAAAATCCCTAGATTCCCATATTCTAAAAGTCTGAAATCCCCAAATTCTGAGATTCTAAAATCCCTAGATCCCCAAATTCTGAGATTCTAAAATCCCTAGATTCCCATATTCTAAAATTCTGAAATCCCCAAATTCTGAGATTCTAAAATCCCTAGATTCCCATATTCTAAAATTCTGAAACCCCAGATTCTCAAATCCTAAAATTGAAAAGTCCCTAGATTTCTAAACACCGTAACTGCAATATTCCGAATTTTTCGTTGAAACGTGAAAGCGATAATTTACTCGTGCACGCACGATATCGCAACAAACACCGCTCTCCGCGTCGTTATTTCCCTAGGGAGTCCCGCGGAACTCGTTACGACGCACAATAACTCATTCATTTTCCGCCGATCGAAAAATTACCTGCAATCGAATCCCTCTAAATCATCGACCTATTCAAACTACTCGCTACAATTCAGTACCGTAAACGATGCCGTAATTACTCGAATCCGAGTAACCCCAACTTCAATTGTTAACCCTTTGCACTCTCCTTAATTTCTGTTACCCATCATCTCCGTTATTCACAAAATAAATCAAAAAGGTCTTAATAAAATATATTGCAACAGTGTGGAGTACGTGACAAATACATTTTTCATTTATTATTGTTCACGAGTTATGTGAAATAAAATACACGCGTAGAGTATATCAGAGCTATAATTATATTTATAAAGGAAAAATTAAACGGCGAAGAAACCCATTGAAGAATTCGGTGCCTACAAGACGAGCGCACAGTTAATGTTATAGTCTCGAATCCTGACTGATAAGTAAATGATAAATAAATAACGCGGGAGGGGGTTAACCGAATAAACCATTTGTTGTTCGACTATTATTATCAACATAAAGGCCAATAACTCGTCGAAGTCGTTCGTTAGCATCGGAGTCACCGGAGAGACCAGAAACGACCCAGCCGTATACCTCGAGGGCTTCTGGAACGAGGGGACCATCCCCACCAGAAAAGTGGGGCCCGTTCGGCTCGGCAACGTCCTTTCCATCCTCAGTTCACTGCGAACCGGTGTTCGAGTTGCTCGACCGCTCCTTTTAAACTCGTTTCATCGCGGATGGCTGTTCGGTCTACGTTCCACCGTGTACTTGTGGATAACGGCAGTGTTCTAACCTCGGGTAGTGTATACTTCCGTCGTACCTTTAAATACACGATGTCTCTTTTTTTAATATTTTCGGATGCGACGGATACTACGGTATGGTGGATGATTGGGTTATTTGGGAAATTATTCGTTTTTGGAATTTCTCTTTGGGAATTGCGATACATTGTGGATTTGATGGGCAGTTCTTTTGAGTTGTGAGATTTATTTTCGGATGCGACGGATACTACGGTATGGTGGATGATTGGGTTTTGGGTTATTTGGAAAATTATTCGTTTTTGGAATTTCTCTTTGGGAATTGCGATACATTGTGGATTTGATGGGCAGTTCTTTTGAGTTGTGAGATTTTGGTTTTATAGTTCTTATAGTGATTTGAGGTGTTTAGGATTGAGTCTAAAAGGTTGTTTCGAGTAATTTATGAATTTTTGGTTTCGTGAAATGTTATGAAGGTTTTAGAGATGGAGGCTACTGAAAGGCTGTTTCGAGTAATTTATGAATTTTTGGTTTTGCGAAATGTTATGAAGGTGTTAGATAGAGATGGAGTCTACTGAGAGGCTGGTTCGAGTAATTTGTGAATTTTTGGTTTTGTGAAATGTTATGAAGGTGTTAGATAGAGATGGAGGCTACTGAAAGGTTGTTTCGAAGAATTTATGAATTTTTGGTTTTGTAAAATTGTAAGTCGAGTGTTAGATAGAGATGGAGGCTATGGAGAGGTGCTTTTAACAAATTTATGAATTTTTGGTTTTGTGAAATGTTATGAAGGTGTTAGAGATGGAATCTACTGAGAGGCTGTTTCGAGTAATTTATGAATTTTTGGTTTTGTGAAATGTTATGAAGGTGTTAGATAGAGATGGAGGCTACTGAGAGGCTGTTTCGAGTAATTTATGAATTTTTGGTTTTGCGAAATGTTATGAAGGTGTTAGAGATGGAGTCTACTGAGAGGCTGTTTTGAGTAATTTATGAATTTTTGGTTTTGTGAAATGTTATGAAGGTGTTAGAGATGGAGTCTACTGAGAGGCTGGTTCGAGTAATTTATGAATTTTTGGTTTTGTGAAATGTTATGAAGGTGTTAGATAGAGATGGAGGCTACTGAGAGGCTGTTTCGAGTAATTTATGAATTTTTGGTTTCGTGAAATGTTATGAAGGTGTTAGATAGAGATGGAGGCTACTGAAAGGTTGTTTCGAAGAATTTATGAATTTTTGGTTTTGTAAAATTGTAAGTCGAGTGTTAGATAGAGATGGAGTCTATGGAGAGGTGCTTTTAACAAATTTATGAATTTTTTGTTTTGTGAAATTGTCATTTGGATGTTGGATCGAAAATGAGTCTATCGAGAGTGTTTTTCAATTATTGTATGAATTTTTGGTTTTGTAAAATTGTTATTCAAATGTTAGATAGAGATGGAGTCTATGGAGTGGTGCTTTTAACAAATTTATGAATTTTTTGTTTTGTGAAATTGTCATTTGGATGTTGGATCGAAAATGAGTCTATCGAGAGTGTTTTTCAATTATTGTATGAATTTTTGGTTTTGTAAAATTGTTATTCAAATGTTAGATAGAGATGGAGTCTATGGAGTGGTGCTTTTAACAAATTTATGAATTTTTTGTTTTGTAAAATTGTCATTCAGATGTTAGATAAAGATGGAGTTGACTAAGAGGTGCTTTCAATTAATTTATTAATTTTGTGGTTTTATAAAATTGTCATTCAGATGTTAAATAAAAACAGAGTCTACAGAAAATTTCTTTTAATTAAATTTTTAATTTTCAATGGTTTCAAATGTCTCCCAGATAATATACAAAAATACAATTTATTAAGAGTTTCTTTGAATCAAATTATGTTTATAAAATTATAAAGTGTCATTCACATTTTATAAAATGTCATTCAAATTTTATAAAATGTCATTCACATGGTAGTTAAAGACAGAGTCTACTGAAAATTTCTTTGAATTAAAAATTATTTTTCAGTGGTTTAAAATGTGTGAGATGTTAGGTGGAAATAGAATCTGCTGAGCAGTTCTTTCAATTAAATTATGATGATTCAGTTGTAGAGTGTCTCCGAGATATTAGACAGAAATAGAATGTAGAGAACATTTCTTTCGGTAGATAAAAATAATAAATTATGAGTTTGTAGTCTGAAATGTCGAGATATTAATAGAAACAGAATCTTGTAGGTATTTTTAAAAGGAAGCTGTTTGTATCAGTTTATACTAGTTTGTACTATAAAAATATATAACAACTCTTCATTGTCTTGTCGAAGAATTTATAAAATTTTTAAGCTTCTCTAGAAGTGTATTTATTTTTCTGTGTCAGAGAAAATGAAGTGCAAGAGCTGTTTTGATTAATTTAAAAAATTTTCCATTAAAACTATTAAAGGAATTTTCATGATGTGAAAGTTTTTCAAATCCCATTACAAGATTAACTAAAAATTATCACTGCACTATTCACTGATTTACAGAAACTTCAGAGTGAATTTTCATTATGCTTGAAGGAAAGTGTATCTTAATAAAAATTAGAAAACGAGTTTCCATTTCGTTTGAGAAAGCGATTTCGTGAAAATCTCAACCTGTAATTGTTCCTATCAAGTATATTCGAAGAAAGTGTAATTACCCCGACAAAAGCAAATTTAACATCTCTGAATTTCTTCGATTTCATACGCGAGTAAATACCGTGAAATTTTCTTGCTGTCATAAGAAATTTCTTTTGTGAATTGATGGAATACAATTATCGATTTCCGTGTCATAAAACAAATAACGTCTCGAAAGAAATTCAACGATATTGTATGAAATTTACATGGCAGATGTATCGTTGCCTTATCTTGTCAAGCTATCGGAAAAACAGAGACTCGTATTTGCCGGATGCAAATATTGGCGGAGTGCAAACTTGTTTGCAATCTCGTTCTTTAGCTGAAATGATTTGTTCAACAATAATATATTTCGCGAAAAGATATTGCGAAAATGTTACAAGATACACAAAGGTGTCTAGCGTGAGACAATATATTAATATTAATGTCGAAAGAGTTTATGAAACTTTTTAGTTAGGAAGGTGATTGTTGTATGAAAATTTAAGTGATGCACTTTTACTTCAGTCGTGACGCATCTTTAGTTCAATCATGACGCACTTTTAGTTTAGTCATGACGCACCTTTAACTCATTCATGATGTACCTTTAACTCAGTCATGACACACCTTTAGTTCAATCTTGACGCACCTTTAGTTCAGTCATGACGCATCTTTAGTTTAATTATGACGCACTTTTATTTCAACCATGACGCAACTTTAACTCATTCATGATGTACCTTTAACTCAGTCATGACACACCTTTAGTTCAATCTTGACGCACCTTTAGTTCAGTCATGAAGCATCTTTAGTTTAATTGTGACGCACTTTTATTTCAACCATGACGCATTCTTACTTCAATCGCAATGTACATTACTTCAATCGTGACGCATCTTTAGTTCAACTGTGACGCACCTTCAGCCCAGTCATGACGCGCCTTTAATTCAATCGTGATGCATCTTTAGTCCAATCTTGACGCACCTTCAGATCATTCGTGACGCACCTTCAGTTCAGTCATAATGCGTCTTTAGTTCAGTCGTGACGCACCTTCAGTTCAGTCACGACGCACCTTTAGTTCAATCTTAACGCACCTTTACTTCAACCGCGACGCACTTATACTTCAACCGTGACGCACCTCCCTCGAATTTAAATCTTACTCGAAAATAAAACTTGTAAAACGGTTAATTGCTCTGGTAGTTCAGTGTTAATAAAATATAGGAAAACGTGGACAGTCAACCCACGAGTTGGCGCGTGACCCAAAGTAAAAGAAGCCTATCACCGCGAACACTTCCAGCGTTACATACAGGCAAATAATAATAACGACGATAACTGCCGAACGCAAGTAGCACTCTCGCTCTCGAGACGTTTGCCGACTCTCATTGTTTTTGGCCTAATCGGTGTGCGCTCGCGCGAGAGCCAATTGTTCTACCGGCGAAAATTCGCGCGAGTCCAGGCGTCCATTTTTCTATTCTGACCAGTTGGAGCCGTGGCTCTTCCAAACACCTGGGTCAGCCTCTTCTAGCGCCAACTCGTGGGTCGACATCGGTAGATACCTCGCTTTAACTTGTATTTCGTTCGATATCGAGATTGTTCATCGTTCGCATCTTGCCTTAGGATGTCCCACACGTGACGCACTCGTGCGTCAACCGTGAGGAGTCTTACTCGAATTTTGAACGTGCTTCGATTTGGAGTTTGTGCAATTATAACTTGCGTGGTCAGTCGCTGAATACGAAACGTAACATTTCAACTTTCTTTCTCTGGTTTAATACTGTAGCTGTGATCAGTTCTGACTGACACACCCAGCAAATAAATCGTGAAGAAAGAGGTTTGCTTTTGTACTCCTCTCAAGCTAACACTCTAATTGAATAAAATGGGTCAATTGAATCTTCTCAAGAAATCCTGTGCATTTATACCAAAGAAGCTTGATAAAATACAGAAAAACATCTAACGTTTCCACAACAACTAATATCGTACATCTCTTTTCAAATGGCGTTTCGTTAATTCGCACTCTCCCTGTAATTTTTCCAAAGCAAAAGTGCAGGATATCGATCGGGTATCTCGTCGAAGGTGGCTCGAGTATTCGGTTACGAGCTGGTATATTTGAACGTTGTAGCATAAAACAGGCTCGCCGGTGAAACTCTATTATTCACGGTCCACTTCAAGGTAGAAATCTTCTTCTCGGAACAGCTGCAACCGCAGCGTACAAGAAGGAAGAAGAAAAAGGGAAAGATTGAATGGTCGATTCGCTCCGGAAGATTGCGCATCGGTACAGAACTAATTTTCATCAAACACTACTTTGCCCAATTAAAGTTTCTATTATATATCAATTACGATTTGCTCGACCGTGTCATTTTATTCCATTAGGCACCATTCGAGTGTTGCGTAGACGCTTTCTTTCAATGTTCAATTTATGAATGGAGGTAAAATTATTTGGCTGTTTTAGGATTGTAAAGATTTTGAGGTATGATGGAGGTTTTGTGATTTACAAATTTAGAAATGTGGAATTATTGAGTCGTAGAAATTTGTGTGGGAAAAAAGTTGTTAAAGTTTATCCGCTAATAAACTTGATAACCCAAAGAACTTAAAACCTCCATCCTCTAAATTTGTAAGTAAAGAATAAAAAAGCTCCACGCCAACAAGTGGTATGCCCACGCGAGTGCCTCCCACTTGCCCATCCAGCTTTACACCTCAAAGCAAACAAAAATGTCCTAATGGAGGTTCTAAAACCGTCCACCTCAGAAATCCGGTTTCCCGTCAAGCACCTTTTTCACTCTAAAATATTCGAACGCATTCCTCGGATATTGAAAACCAGTTAACTATATTGCCTGACGATATATTACAGGATGAACCAGTTAGAGATATACGTTCATTAAAATATAACGTTTAGTGGCTACGTAAATTAGTGTAATTCGACGAGGGAAGTTCGAATCCACTCGTTACGATTGAAAATTAATTCGCGAACGTTTCGAGCTCGAAGTCCGAGAAATTATTGCTCATTACACAAACAGACTCATTAAAACTTCCATCTTGTTGATCTATGCAATTTGATCGCGGTGCTGGCAACATACGATGCCAAACGAAAGTTATGATTTAACTTGTACGGCTCGAAACTTTCGTGTAGCTATTCTAATTAATGAGTTATTTAATATCATTTTAATTGTAGTGAGAATATCGAAGGGGCACTTACATAGGCCTTTTTATTAAGGTTCAAGCTTTAAATCGATGTATTATAAGTGCAATTTGGAAATACTTTTCTGTCATGAAGTTTCGAAGACATACATCAAACTTGAGTCAAACTGTATTTCTTCTTTAGTTGGACACTGACTGACATAATTGATGATTAGTCATTTTCTATTGCGAATCCCGAAGGTGCACTTACATAGGCCCTTTTATTAAGGTTCAAGCTTTAAATTGATGTATTATAAGTGCAATTTGGAAATACTTTTCTGTCATGAAATTTCGAAGACGTACATCAAACTTGAGTCAAACTGTATTCGTCCTATAGTTAGACGCTACCTGACATAATTCATGATCAGTCATTTTCTATTGAGAATTCCGAAGGTGCACTTATATACGTCTTTTTATTACAGTTCAAGCTTTAAATCGATGTATCACAAGTGTCATTCTGAAATACTTTTCTGTCATGAAATTTCGAAGACATATATCAAACTTGAGTCAAACTGTATTCGTCCTATAGTTAGACGTTGCCTGACATAATTCATGATCAGTCATTTTCTATTGAGAATTCCGAAGGTGCACTTATACACGTCTTTTTATTACAGTTCAAGCTTTAAATTGACGTATCACAAGCCTCATTCCCCGCTACTTTTCTGTCATGAATTTCCATCTAAAGAACCTCGTTCCTTTCAAATCAATGCAGATTCAAATCGCGTTTCAAGCGACATAATCTTCCCACCGCAGTTATTGACAGTACCAAAGTTCCCGAGCCCCGTTCTCCAACTAGACGATCGAAAAAAAATTCAAAGCAAAGAAAAGAGAGACGTGGGAAGTTTGACAGAGCGTGTCACCGTCGGATTCGATGCAATTTATTCTTTCCTCCCCTTCCATCGGTATCCTCGATGTACCCGAGTGGCACGATTCGCGTTCTCCCTCGGTTTGTTCAGCGAGAAATTCACTGCAAAGCGATAGCACCGTAACCTACTCGATTCTCCGGCTGCGATGTAGCCGTTTGAATGGGGCCACAAGTGGATGCACGAACGGAAGCGAGTTAACGCTGCGCGGAGGACATTTTTCATTTAATATTCCCTCTCTGCAGCGATATCCGCTGCGAAATCCCCTGATTTTTCATGCTGGCTACTCGGTAATTTCAGCTGCTTGCAAATTACTCCGCCGTCACTACGGGATTACTATCTGCATCGTGTGACACGAAAACGAATTTCATGCAGACGGTCAGAAAAATTGCGCTTCTCGAATGCTGCTCCATTCTGATTCACGGTTTTATTACACTCTTTTCAAAACCGATGTCACTTTTCGTGTTACACGGAATTTTATTGCGAGAGGTAGACTATTTTCTACTTTTTTAGGTGGCGGGAGAATTTCAGGTGGAGTGTGGATTTGAGGGGTTTTGGGTGGCAATTTTAAGGCACACCAATTTTGATGTATGTCTTCGAAATTTCATGACAGAAAAGTATTTCAAAATGACACTTGTGATACATCAATTTAAAGCTTGAACTTCAGCGAAAAAGACTGTATGAATGCACCATCCACATCTTTTATATAAAATGAACAATTATTAATTATACACAATGTGGATACATTTAGAGTCTATTATGACTTGGCATCATTTTAACGAACAGCCAGCGATTTCATATTAGGAATCTTAACGAAGCTTTTACATAGCCTTTTTAAATACATCATAAGCTTTAATTTGATGTATCATAAGTATTATTTGGTGATACTTTTCTGTCATGAATTAATATCAGACTTCACGAGCTTGAAAATCTATCATTGTCATTTATAACCATTGGTCGGCCATTTTGTGCTCAAAACATTGACAAAGCATTTACGTGTCTCTTTTCTCCAACCTCGTCATAACTAGAATTTCGAGATACTTGACGAAACGGTGTCACTCGTGATTCGAAATAATTTCTCCAGTTTAAGCGCATCTAAAAAGCAGAGCATAGTTATTAAAAAATTTGAAAGAGCATTCTGCGTATAGACCGGTGTTGAACGCGGAAGTGCTTCGTCCTCAAAGGGTTAACGAAAGCGTGGAACGTATGAAAAGGTCGAGGGAAGAATTGAAAGAAACGGAATCACGAGAGGACAGAACGGTGAAAACGCGAGGAAACACGTGTAGGTGAAGGAAGATGGTTCGTTGTATTTCTCGTTGACCGAGTTTCGAGCCGCAGACTCTTAAGAATTATAAATGTACCGCTACTGATAAATGTATTACGATCGATTTTTTTTATGTCCTCTCCACTCGCAATTTTCACTCGGAAAGTTTAATTATTGTTTACGCAGAGAAAGGCACTTTAACCTATAATTCAGACGCGGTAATCGAAACGTGATTCGACTTAATTGAGACATTGGAAACAACACTCTGATTGTAGGACCGCAATCTTTTTGTCTGGGGGAAAAAATCGATTATTTTACGGATGTCTGAAAGCGATCGCTATCTCAGGAGATTTTATAGACGAGCTGTTGCTAAGTGTCTCTATCATTATGCTCGTTTTATGGGTTTACAGAAGAACACTTTTACTACTGCCGTTTATTGCCTGTTTTATGGAAACTGTCTGCTGTAACGCACGAAATATTAGGTGTATACTGAGGTAATGTTCGCTATCTCTTCGTCGTTAATTCCATTCAAAAATTACTATCTTGATGGCGTTTTTTAAGATAAAGATCTAGCAGGAGGAGGATAGTCTTGGCTTCTGGTTAGTGTTCCAGATTTATGGATTTTGAGGCTTATCTGTGAAACAAGTTACAAGTACCATTTTAAGATCTTGAGAATTTTATTGGAAAAATTTGTAATTTGTATGATTGACAGAGGTTTAGTTGGAGGTTGAGTTAGGACTCAAAGGTAGTGGATGTTGAAGAAATTTGAAATTGAAAAAATTGAAAATTGAAGAAAATTGAAAATTCTGAAATATGAAAATTGAAGAAAACTGAAAATTCTGAAATATGAAAATTGAAGAAAATTAAAGAAATAAAATGACACTACATTTCCCACATTCCTTAATTGCAACAACACTCCAAAAAAATTTATCCTCATCAGCTTCCGAACAAATAATTTTCCCCGGAAGAAAATTGCAATATACGGACAACAGATGAATAAAACAGTCCGTCGCGATGTGCGATATCTCGATTCGTCGGCTAAACGATTTACAAGCTAATCCGCTCCCCTTTCGAGCGGCTCCGAAGAGGAAAGTGTCGCGCTTTTAAATTGTGTTTCCGCATCGGCAGTCGTGTTTCAATGAATAATTACTGAGGAACGAGCGGAAGTGGAATACTAGATTGGAAGGAACGAAACGGAACGAGACTGCAGTGGAAGGCAACAGCGTGGGAACGCTCGTGTTCTGGATGAGCTTGGCGTACTAGAAAGAAGGCGCCTGGAATGTTCACCGGCGAGTTTCTTCCTTCGACTCTGTCCTTCTCTCTCGTCTTTTTCTCTTCTTCAGCTCGTTTTATCTTGTCTCCAGGTACGAACTGATAAACGTCGCGAAAACGTCTTCTCGTTGCGTCGAGTTTATCTTACGCCTCTTGTTATTGGAATGCTTTCCGCTGCTTCCTCGTTTCACTTATTTACACTTGGAAATCGATACTGGTGCCAGTGGCTCTCTTTAATGTTTCATATTTTACGTTAATCTACTTTCCATTTAATTCTTATAGGTTTCTTCTAGGTAATTCTTATAGGTTTCTTATAGGCAAGATTCATTGTAGAAGATTCGTTTCGACTGATAAATTATTTATGTGTCTATAAATGGTAGTTAGTTATTTTATGTGAGGAATCTTCAGGAAACACTTACGTAGTCTTTTTGTGCAGACTTCAAGCTTTAATTTGATGTATCATAAGTGTACTTTGGTGATACTTTTCTGTCATGAAATTATATCAGATTTCATGAACTTCAAAATTGATCAGTATCATCTATAATTGGTAGTCAGTCACTTTATGTGAGGAACCTTCATGAAACACTTACGTAGTCTTTTTGTGTAGACTTCAAGCTTTAATTTGATGTATCATAAGTGTACTTTGGTGATACTTTTCTGTCATGAATTTATAACAGACTTCATGAACTTCAAAATTGATCATTGTTATCTATAATTGGTAGTCAACCATTCTATGTGAGGAACCTTCACGAAACACTTAGGTAGTCTTTTTGTGCAGATCTCAAGCTTTAATTTGATGTATTATAAGTACCATTTGGTCATACTTTTCTGTCATGATTTTATAATTCAAGGTAAATGTATGTCAGACTCTATTCTTCCAAATTGAATATTGATATAATTCATGTCCAGTCACTCTGTTGTAAAAATATGAATGGTGCATTTACACAGTTATTTTGTTCAGTTTCTAAGCTTTAATTTGATGTATCATAAGTGTCCTTTGGTGCTACTTTTCTGTCATGAATTTATAACAGACTTCATGAACTTCAAAATTGATCATTGTCATCTATAATTGGTAGTCAGCCATTCTATGTGAGGAACCTTCACGAAACACTTAGGTAGTCTTTTTGTGCAGATCTCAAGCTTTAATTTGATGTATTATAAGTACCATTTGGTCATACTTTTCTGTCATGATTTTATAATTCAAGGTAAATGTATGTCAGACTCTATTCTTCCAAATTGAATATTGATATAATTCATGTCCAGTCATTTTGTTGTAAAAATATGAATGGTGCATTTACACAGTTATTTTGTTCAGTTTCTAAGCTTTAATTTGATGTATCATAAGTGCTCTTTGGTGATACTTTTCTGTCATGAATTTATAACAGACTTCATGAACTTCAAAATTGATCATTGTTATCTATAAATGGTAGTCAGCCATTCTATGTGAGGAACCTTCACGAAACACTTAGGTAGTCTTTTTGTGCAGATCTCAAGCTTTAATTTGATGTATCATAAGTGTCCTTTGGTGATACTTTTCTGTCATGATTTTATAATTCAAGGTAAATGTACGTCAGACTCTATTCTTCCAAATTGAATATTGATATAATTCATGTCCAGTCATTTTGTTGTAAAAATATGAATGGTGCATTTACACAGTTATTTTGTTCAGTTTCTAAGCTTTAATTTGATGTATCATAAGTGTCCTTTGGTGATACTTTTCTGTCATGAATTTATATCAGACTTCATGAACTTCAAAACAGATCATTATTGTCTATAAACATAGAAATTCCAAGATGTACAAATTTTTTGTTTAAATTCAAGTGTACAAATTTTTTTAAATTTCTCTGTACAATTTTCTTTTTTAAATTTCTCTGTACAATTTTCTTTTTTAAATTCCTCTGTACAATTTTTTTGTTAAATTTGTTCGTACAAGTTTTTTTTTTTAATCTGTTCGTGCAATTTTTTTTTAAATCTGTTCGTACAAGTTTTTTTTTTAATCTGTTCGTACAAGTTTTTTTTTTAATCTGTTCGTGCAATTTTTTTTTTAATTTCTCTGTACAATTTCTTTTTTAAATTTGCTCGTACAATTTTTGTTTTTAATTTCTTCATACAATTTTATTTCTTAAATTTCTCCGTATACTTTCTCCAAAATTTCCGCGTCCAATTATTCTAAAAATTCGTCCCTGCAAAATATTCGCATATCGATCGTCGCTTAGAAGAAGTCCATGGCAGAGTGCACGTCGGTGGAAGAGACACGTCGCGAATTGCTCACGTGCTTGTCGAATGTTCAGATAGCCGGAAGTTCGGTTAACACGCGTTCCGATAATCGAGACTCCAGCGTGTATTTGCATGCGCGGTGTATCGGCCAATAAATATTTATTAGAATTTACATTCGCGTCTCCCTACCAAAAAATCGATACCAACCACATTTTCTGCGCCGCTGACGAATATTAGGGTAATCCCCTCGAAACGATATGCATCGCGATCCGCCAGAACGTCGCGTGTCACCTTTCAGTGGGAAAAACGGTTTCGATGCAAATTTCCTTCTCTTCGTGGCTAATCTGCACTTCGGAATAATTGTTCGTTACGGTCGCGATAAAAGTCCAATGAAATAAGTTTCGAATGAAGTCGAGTGAGTGAAAAGTCGAGTGATTCGTTTAGTTATCAAAGAAAAAGAGAAAGAGTGAGAAGCAAGATAGAGAGAGAGAGAAAGAGAGAGAGAGAGGAGCTCGAGGGTGAAACGGGAACGCGAGACAAGTAGCGTACCTTAAATGGCCCGCGGTACTTTTGCTCGTTTTCAATGCCGCGACAAGAATGTGACGCAACTCTCGTGTTATCCGTTCCTGAGGCATCGTTCAATTTTCACGGAATTTCTAACACCGAATGCTTTTACGATACCTTTCTCTTTTTACGTCGTGAGTCTACTTTGTTGAGAATGTTCCTTTCGAGGAAATTGATTAAGTGGTTGGATTCGGTGTTTGGAGTGTTGCAAGTTTAGAGTGGAGGTGGAGGTGGAGGTGGAGATGGGGAAATATTTGGGGGTTTGGGATTTAGGATTTTAGGGAGATAGAGATTGGTCTAGGTAGTGGATTTGGAGATTTGGAGATTTCAGAATTGGGGAATTTGGGGATGTGAGGATTTGGGGATGTGGAGATTTAGGGATGTGAGGATTTGGGGATGTGGAGATTTGGACGTGTGGAGATTTGGATATGTGGAGATTTGGATATGTGGAGATTTGGACATGTGAAGGTTTGGATATGTGGGAATTTGGATATGTGGAGATTTGGACATGTGAAGATTTGGATATGTGAAGATTTGGACATGTGAAGGTTTGGATATGTGGGAATTTGGATATGTGGAGATTTGGACATGTGAAGATTTGGATATGTGGAGATTTGGACATGTGAAGGTTTGGATATGTGGGAATTTGGATATGTGGAGATTTGGACATGTGAAGATTTGGATATGTGGAGATTTGGACATGTGAAGATTTGGATATGTGGGAATTTGGACATGTGGAGATTTGGACATGTGAAGATTTGGATATGTAGAGATTGGGAGATGTAGAGACTAGGACATGTGGGGATTTGGGTATGTGAGAATTTTGGGACGTATGAGTCTAGAGACATAGGAAGTTGGAGACATAGCAATTTAGGGAGGCAAGAGTTTGGGGAAGTAGGAATTTGAAGACCTAGGAATTTATGAACATGTGAAGTTAGGGACATGTGGAATTGAGGACATGTGGAGTTGGGAACATATGGAGTTGTGGACATAGGAAGTTTAGGACATAGCAATTTAGGGACGTAGAAGTCTGAAGACATAACATGTAAAATGGCGATTTTAAATATACGTACACGTACACATATGACAAATGCATCCATATATTCCTACATGTACACATGACAACATATGTACACATATGACAAACAGATCTAAATACTCCTACCACATACGACAAACCAAGTCAAACTTCCTAGATATACATATATACATATATGACCGAATCAAATATTCCTACATGTACACATATGACAAAATCCACATACACATGTACACATATGTAACATATGGATTCAAATATTCTTAGACGAACATAAGTAACAAACTATATCAAATATTCCTACATATGCACATATGACAAACAGCTCCACATATACTACATGTTCACATATGACAAACATCTCCACATATACCACATATGCACATATGACAATCATCTCCACATATACTACGTATGCACATATGAACTGATCCTACACCACATATAACCAAATCAAATTTCCTAGATATACACATAACAACCAGATCTAAATATTCTACATATACCACATATACCATATATGTTCCTATGTATACATACGTGACTAATCGAAATATTCGTAAACATATAAGCTGTCGAATTTAATCGACAACTCCGATCTCGTATCAGCCAATAATCGCAAACAGGCATTTCAGCTTTACCATAGTTACTCCCTCCGTCAACAACTTGTAATATCAATTAAACCGAAACTGCAATTCACGAGATTGATATTTGTCGATGCTACATTCGACACTGTGACACAGCTAACAACAGAGACACAGATGGATGAGGTAATATTCCTCGATTACGTTAAATCGCGCTGCAATTGTTATCTATCGAACATTCGTGTAAACAATAACCGCAGCAATTATTGGAAACATAAAATTCAACGACGAAGGAACAAGAGGGTTTAACAGGTGAGAAACCGAACGTGCAACGAAGATGACACAACCGTGGATTCATGAATATTTATATCGTGGTTATGTCGTAGAGGCATGCACTGGAAAAAAGAGAGGTACCGAAGCAAAACCCGGCTATCACCTGAACCACTGAATAAAAGATAACCTTCCGAGGAGATACAGCCTTGATTTTCCGATAATTTTACAACACCCCAATTTCTTATCGTGTGACTTGTTAGCGGTGGACTTTTATACATAATGACTTTTACCACTTGTTATCTCAAGGAATTTTATTGTATGTGATAGTTGTCTTTGTTGAAATTATTTAGAGAATTGTGGCAGCTACCTTTAATTGCTTTAGGGACCAAATTTTTGAATTTGAAAAATTTTGGCATGGAATAAATCTTCGAATTTTTGGTTTAGAAATTTCCAAATCTCGATATTTATCAGATCTTGACATTTTTGTTCTGTAAACTTTCGAATCTCAAAATTTTCTGAATCTCTACATTTTCTTTCTATAAATTTTTGGATTTCAAAATTTTCCGAATCTCAAAATTTTTCGAATCCATAAATTTCCGAATTTCAAAATTTTTCAAATCCTTAAATTTTCGAATCTCAAAATTTTCCGAATTCCTACACTTTCGAATCCCGAAACTTTTCTTCTATAAACTTCCGAATTTCTAAATTTTCCGAATCCCAAAATATACCGAATCCCTAAAGTTTCCGATCCCAAAATTTTCCTTCCATAAATTTCCGAATCTCAACATTTTCCGAATCCCTAAATTTCCGAATCCCTAAATTTTCCGATCCCAAAATTTTCCGAATCCCTAAATTTTCCGATCCCAAAATTTCCGAATCCCAAAATTTCCGAATCCCTAAATTTTCCGATCCCAAAATTTTCCGAATCCCTAAATTTTCCGAATCCCTGAATTTCCGAATCCCTAAATTTCCGAATCCCTAAATATCCGAATCCCTAAATTTTCGAATCCCTAAATTTCCGAATCCCTAAATTTCCGAATCCCTAAATTTCCGAATCCCTAAATATCCGAATCCCTAAATTTTCGAATCCCTAAATTTCCGAATCCCTAAATTTTCCAAATCCCAAAATTCCCGAATCCCTAAATTTTCCTCCCATACATTTCCAAATCTCAAAATTTTCCTCCCACAAATTTCCTAATCTCAAAATTTTCCTCCCACAAATTCCCGAATCTCGAAATTCCCGCTCTCGACTTTCCAATCGATACCATTGTTAAAGTAGGTTTCCTACTTTCACTACTTACAAAACGGACAGAAGTAGGAATAGTTTCTAAACTGATAAATCACCTTATGAGGCCGTTCGAGTCTGATTCTCTCGACATCTATTGTAAGAACACCTATTCTGTAGACAAATATTTTCGTTACGAGGAGGTACGTTGTTTAAAAAAGAAAGTAACAGAAAAAAAATGGTATAACGCGGTGAATATAAAACAGTCGTGTCTTCGTTTGTAAGTCAGAAAGGTATTGGCACTCAGGAATCACGGTTCTGTGACTTCATTAATAAACATTCCACTTTAATTGCACTTCGAACGAAACAGGGACAACGAATGTTATATCATGCGAATATACAGGGTGTTTTATAAGTAGTGTAGGTGTTTGAAATGGAGAGTTGCGCGCGCCGACACTAGACTCGACGCTGTGCGCATGCGTCTGCGCATGCGTAATTCTCGCGCTCTGATTAGTCCGCGTTTTTCCTTAATAATTCAAAAACGGAGCTTCCTACCGCATGTTTGCAAAGGAAAATTTTGTTCAAAATGACGTCAGCTATACTCTATTTCAGGGATATACATTAATTATGAGACATACTGTATATATGACTGAATTAATTCACCTAGAATGTGTCTTATTGAATTAACTAGGTAAACAAATTGAAATTATTGAATTAGGAAGGTAACTCCTAACTGTATAGTTAACTGTAACTGTATAGTTAAGTCAAACTAAATTTCCTCTAAATATATTGTTAAGTTACAAAGCTAAATTTCCTTACTTGCACTGCATTAAGTTATCAAATTAAATTTCTATAATTCTACTGTTATTGAATTAATAAAATAAACACCCCAGCTGTATAAACTTATCAAATTAAATTTCTATAATTCTACTGATATTGAATTAATAAAATAAACACTCCAGCTGTATAAACTTATCAAATTAAATTTCTATGATTCTACTGTTATTGAATTAATAAAATAAACACTCCAGCTGTATAAACTTATCAAATTAAATTTCTACAATTCTACTGTTATTGAATTAATAAAATAAACAACCCAGCTGTATAAACTTATCAAATTAAATTTCTATAATTCTACTGTTATTGAATTAATAAAATAAACACTCCAGCTGTATAAACATATCAAATTAAATTTCTTCTACCTATGCAATTATAAAATTTCTCCAACTCCCAACTTATCAAATTTATCCACATTGTAAATTAAAACAAGCTAAAAATGATCAGCAAATAAAAATTCCTCAAAATTTCATCGACAAATGCTTCCAACCTCCCAAAATTTGTAACTCAAAAAAATTCCTCAAAATAGCCAAAAAAAGGTTATAGATTCGTCGATGTAATGTCAGTTTCATCAGAGGAAATGAACAATGTAATCAGAACACGGTATCAGATTGGATCAAACCTGACGACGTAATTGCTTTGTTTCTCACGCCTTTGAAGCGACCAATCACCATCGCACGAGTACAATCAAACTCGTTGCACACGAGCTATCATGTCATACACTGAAAGATGCGACGGATTTGCATACGCGTTCGGTCTCTCTCCGTCACGTGTTTTTCCTTGGCTCCCGTTCCGCACGGTCATTTATTCGCTCATACGTATGCGCCAACATTGTGAGTCTACATACGCTGTTACACGGCGAAGCAAGTTTCGTGGCGTGCAATTAAGAAGCAATTTAGTGCAACTCCTCGCGAACGAGCTTTCGCAACACACTATCAACCCGATAAAGCTCCGTACGTTGGCTTGCAACCTAAACTATGTATTAAAGTTATCCTTATCCGAGCGTGAACAACACGTTTCGTGCTTTCGGCTACGGTAACTGGTTGCTGACGGAACGCTTTCGGAATTGTACTTTGACTACCTTTCTTTAGGGAGATTATAGTAATTTTAGTAATCGAGTAGGTTAATTTTTGCGATTTTTACTTTTTACTGGGTTTATTGTTGGAATGGTGCGAGAAGGAATTTTCTTTTCAAAATTCATATGTGCTTCTTCAAATCTCTACATTGTTTCTGTGCCAGGTTATTGGGATAAGGAGGGAGCCATTTTTTTTCTAAAATTTATAGAAATTTATTTGAAGAACTAGTTGTGTCATATGTAGATACATGTAGGAGTATTTAGATCTGTTTGTCATATGCATATGTGTATGTAGGAATATATTTATTTGTCACATATGTACATGTAGGAATGTTTCTAAATGTTTCACATATGTGTAAAATATTTGTAAGTGTTTCTCACATATGTAGGAATATGTGGAACTGTTTGTCATATGTGTACATGTAAGAATATTTGAATTTATTTGGCATATATGTGCATGTAGGAACATATGTATTTTTGTCACATATGTAGAAGTATTTCTAAATGTTTCTCACATATGTAGGAATGTTTGGATCTATTTATCATATGTGTACATGTAGAAATATTTGAATTTATTTGTCATATATGTACATGTAGGAACATATGTGTTTTTGTCACATGTGTAGAAATATTTCTAAATGTTTCTCACATATGTAGGAATGTTTGGATCTATTTATCATATGTGAACATGTAGAAATATTTGACTCTGTTTGTCTCATAATGTGCATACATATAAGAATATTTAAATATGTCATATGTGAACGTGTAGGAACATATGACTCTCATATACATGTATGAATATTTTTATCATCGTGGAAGAGCAAATAATACGTCCATAAAGAGTTCACTTGCTAGTCCAATATTTTCCAGCCAGTTTATTTGTCCCAAATATTTATTTGGCCGATATTAACCCTTTGTCGAAGGTTGACTCTCACTTTTTTATACAATTTCAACGAGGTACTTTTTTTTACTGAATCTACAGTGTCATACATGTGTTCAGTTACAGGGACAATAATTACTGTCAATATTAAAGGTATAATAATTTGTTAAATTCATCAAGTTTAATAAAATAGGTAAATTTATTACATTCATCGAATTAAGTAAAATAGTTAAATTCATTAAATTCATCAAATTAAGTAAAATAGTTAAATTCATTAAATTTATCAAATTAAGTAAAATAGTTAAATTCATTAAATTTATCAAATTAAGTAAAATAGTTAAATTCATTAAATTTATCAAGTTAAGTAAAATAGTCAAATTCATCAAATTAAGTAAAAATAGTCAAATTCCTTAAATTCATCAAATTAACCAAAACAGTCAAATTCCTCAAATTCATCAAATTAACTAAAACAGTCAAATTCCTCAAATTCCTCAAATTCCTCAAATTCATCAAATTCATCAAATTAACTAAAACAGTCATATTCCTCAAATTCATCAAATTAACTAAAATAGTCAAATTCCTCAAATTCATCAAATTAAGTAAAACAGTCAAATTCATCAAATTAATAAAAGTACCAAAATTACTAATTAAACCACTCAAACCAGTAATAGTGACCTCACCTAATTAATACTACCATACGAACCTTGCGAGTAGTATATTTATAGTACTAGATATACCAGAAGATCGCAACGTATCGAAGTAGGAAAAGATCGAGATACCGTTCGCATTGTCGTGGTGTCGGTGGTCACGGATCGTCGATCCTTCCGGTCCGGCTTTCACCGTTAAGGCTCATCCTGAATGCTCTTTCGAGCGAGACAGATTGTTCCAACGCTTATTGTTCTCGCGCGACATAAATCAAGCAGGTTGATCGAGAACGGAGTATCGTGATCGTGAATTCCATTTTCGAGATACGTACATCTTTATCGGTTTCGGATCGATCGTGTCGTATTCACGTTTGATTGCGACTCCTTTCTGATTATATTCTCGTACACCCTCCTAACATCTAATTTTATAAATTATTTTACATGATAAATTATTTTATCATGTCGACTGACAATTTTGTAAATGTCAAATTAATTTGTTAACATATATTGAAGGCACTTATCTTCATAACCACATGAATTAATTTCACAACAGTTTCTTAAAATTCTTGATGAAACATAAAATTCTTAATAAACCCATACCCCAATCTCTAGATCCCCTAATACCTAGATCTCCCAATCCCTAAATCCCTCAATCGCTAGATCCCTCAATCACTAGATCCACCAATCTCTAGATCCCCCAATTCCTAGATACCCCAATCCCTAGATCCCCCCATTCCTAGATCCCCCAATCTCTAGATCCCTCAATCACTAGATCCCCCAATCCCTAAATTCCCCAATCCCTAGATTTCTCAACCACTAGATTCCCCAATCCCTAGATCCCCCAATCCCTAGATTCCCCAATTCCTAGATACCCCAATGCCTAGACCCCCCCATTCCTAGATCCCCAAATCCCTAGATCCCCCCATCCCTAGATCCCCCAATCCCTAGATCCCCCAATCCCTAGATCTCTCAATCACTAGATCCCCCAATCCCTAAATTCTCCAATCCCTAGATTCCCCAAACCCTAGATTCCCCAATTCCTAGATACCCCAATCCCTAGATCCCTCAATCACTAGATCCCCCAATCCCTAAATTCTCCAATCCCTAGATTCCCCAAACCCTAGATTCCCCAATTCCTAGATACCCCAATCCCTAGATCCCTCAATCACTAGATCCCCCAATCCCTAAATTCTCCAATCCCTAGATTCCCCAAACCCTAGATTCCCCAATTCCTAGATACCCCAATCCCTAAATTCTCCAATCCCTAGATTCCCCAAACCCTAGATTCCCCAATCCCTAAATCCCCCAATCCCTAGATTCCCCAATTCCTAGATACCCCAATCCCTAGATTCCCCCATTCCTAGATCCCTCAATCACTAAATCCCCCAATCCCTAAATCCCCCAATCCCTAAATCCCCCAATCCCTAAATCCCCCAATCCCTAGATCCCTCAATCACTAAATCCCCCAATCCCTAAATCCCCCAATCCCTAAATCCCCCAATCCCTAGATCCCTCAATCACTAAATCTCCCAATCCCTAAATCCCCAGATCCCCCAGTCCCTAGATCCCCCAATTCCTAAACCCATAGCTTTATCACATAAAATCCTAAACAAACCTCAACAATGAAATTCACCAAACATCAATTCCCCAACTTCACACAAACATGTCCCACCTATAATTATTTCCACGTCCCAATTTAAAACGCCTTTGATCATCGAAGTCGTTGGAACGAAAGTAGGAACAGGTGTCGAGTTAATCAAAACCGGGTCGATTTGAATGGCGCCAGCATCGAAAAATAAAGGTATAAACCGTGGCTGGCCTCTTTCATTTCTTTTACTTTCTTCTTAATTAACCGGTCGCCAGGCTAATTATTGCGTTACGTTCGCGGCAGGCTGTCCTATTCTCTGTTTCACCTGAATCTCTACTGTTCCTTTCCGCTTCATTGTTAATTTCCTCTTTGGAGCGCAGCCTTTGGGTTAGCCGAGCCGGAAACGGAAGCACAAAGATGAAAAGCTTGTATGACGCCGGAGAAAAGCCATTGAAAGGTTCGTCACGCTACTTCTTTCTTTTTATTTTACCCGTCATCAGAAATATAATGGAAGGAGATTTACGCGATGCTTCTGTACGAGTTGGTTTGATCGTATAGTCCTTTGGAGCCGGTGCGGATATGTGGGTGTGTGGGTGCATAGGGAAATGGGGATTATGAACCGTGGGGATTACAATTTGGGGATTAGAATTTGGGGTATATGAAGTTGAGAGGGATTTCGTCATTTAGGGATTTTGGAAGGTGGGGACAGTCGAATGTGCAGATTTGAGGTTCTAGGGATGTAGAGATATATGGATTTGGGAAGTTTAGGGATTTGGGAAGTTTAGAGATTGGGGGATCTAGGGATTGGGGGATCTAGGGATTGGGGGATGTAGGCATTGGGGGATCTAGGGATTGGGGGATCTAGAAATTGGGGGATCTAGGGATTGGGGGATCTAGGAATTGGCGGATCTAGAAATTGGGGGATCTAGGAATTGGGGGGATCTAGAAATTGGGGGATTTAGAAATTGGGGGATTTAGAAATTGGGGGATCTAGGAATTGGGGGATCTAGGGATTGAAGAATCTATGGATATTGGGATCTAGAAAAGCTTGTTATCTAAGGAAATTTGGGACCTAGAGAAGCTTGGTATCTCGAGAAATTTGGAGTCTTGGGAAATTGGGATCTAGGAAAGCTTGTGATCTAGGGAAATTTGGGACCTAGAGAAGCTTGGTATCAAAGGAAATTTGGGGTCCAGGGAAATTGGGATCTAGAAAAGCTTGTGATCTAGAGAAATTTGGGACCTAGAGAAGCTTGGTATCTAGGGAAATTTGGGGTCCAGGAAAATTTGGGACTTAGTTAAGCTTGAGATTTTTGGAATCTAGAAATTTTATATATACCCCAAAGAATCCTAGAAGACTAACACCCCTCGAGTACCGTTTCGCCAAAAGAACTCTTCTCCATATTCCCACATTCTCACACCCCCATTTCATTCACTATATGAAATATGAATGTCCTCCGATGTTCCTGGCAAGAAAGTATGCAAATCAGCGAAGATACCAGGTGAAATTATAAATGCTGATTGTCACTGCATATACGTAGGTGAACGGAAGACCCCACGCTCACGAGAAAGCTCGAAACTTTTGCGTTTCGCGAGTTTTCGTTTGCGTTTCACGTAAATCTAGGGCGTGGCTGTGTTTCAAGAATTATCATCCATTCCGGAAGTTGTGACAGACGACCAATCCAACCTCGCATACCTTCGCTCTCTTCTCTGTTTGTAGAAAAACCAGATTACCCTGCCTCGACGGCGTTTGCACTAAAATGGAATTTCCTAACGAGACTTTTCTTCCTTTTCTTCTTGCGGAGCTTGCCTGACATTTATTCACCGCTCTTACACGCGCAATTGCACTGGCGATACAAGTTTTCATGTTTACTCTTCTTAGTTTTTGTTGGGGATTCGCAAGAAATCGTGATGGTGAATAATTGGTGATGTTTGTTTTGAGGAGTACTTGTTCTTGGAATCTTTTAAAATTTTAGGTGTGGAAATTGTTAGGGGGTTGAAGGTTTAGGATTTGGGAATATGGGAAGTCACGAATGATTGCTCTAGGTAGTGGATTTGGAGATTTGGAGATTTCAGAAGTGTGGAATTTGGACATGTGGAGATTTGAGGATGTGAGGATTTGGACATGTGGAGATTTGGACGTGTGGAGATTTGGATATGGGGAGATTTGGACGTGTGGAGATTTGGACGTGTGGAGATTTGGATATGTGGAGATTTGGACGTGTGGAGATTTGGATATGTGGAGATTTGGACGTGTGGAGATTTGGACGTGTGGAGATTTGGACGTGTGGAGATTTGGATATGTGGAGATTGGGACGTGTGGAGATTTGGACGTGTGGAGATTTGGATATGTGGAGATTTGGACGTGTGGAGATTTGGATATGTGGAGATTTGGACGTGTGGAGATTTGGACGTGTGGAGATTTGGACGTGTGGAGATTTGGATATGTGGAGATTGGGACGTGTGGAGATTTGGACGTGTGGAGATTTGGATATGTGGAGATTGGGACGTGTGGAGATTTGGACGTGTGGAGATTTGGATATGTGGAGATTTGGACGTGTGGAGATTTGGATATGTGGAGATTGGGACGTGTGGAGATTTGGGCATGTGGGGATTTGGATATGTGGAGATTTGGACGTGTGGAGATTTGGATATGTGGAGATTTGGACGTGTGGAGATTTGGACGTGTGGAGATTTGGATATGTGGAGATTTGGACGTGTGGAGATTTGGACGTGTGGAGATTTGGATATGTGGAGATTGGGACGTGTAGAGATTTGGACGTGTGGGGATTTGGATATGTGGAGATTAGGACGTGTGGGGATTTGGACGTGTGGAGATTTGGACGTGTGGAGATTTGGATATGTGGAGATTTGGACGTGTGGAGATTTGGATATGTGGAGATTTGGACGTGTGGAGATTTGGATATGTGGAGATTGGGACGTGTAGAGATTTGGACGTGTGGGGATTTGGATATGTAGAGATTAGGACGTGTGGGGATTTGGACGTGTGGGAATTTGGATATGTAGAGATTTGGATATGTGGAGATTTGGACATGTGTGGATTTGGGGATGTGAAAATTTTGGAACGTAGAAGTTTGGAGACATAGGAAGTTGGGGACGCAGCAATTTGAGGACCTAGAAGTCCTCAGACACAAGATGTTGGACATAGCAATTTTAAATACTCCCATACGTACACATATGACAAACACATCCACATATTCCTACATATACACACATGACAAACGCATTCAAATATTCCTAGATGAATATATGTAACAAACCTAGTCAACTATTCCTTCATGTGCATACGTACACATATGACAAACATATCCACATACTTCTACAAGTACACACATGAACAGATCCACATACGCCCACACGTATACAATCCTGAATAATTGCCAATAGAGTACAATGAATGAATATACTGAATTACAGAAAAAAGTGCAATTTTGTAATTATCGAGATGAATCCTATATCAGAACAAAGGTGATCGTTGATGAAACCGTCATTTGCCAACTCCCCTTTCCATAACAGCGAGACGTATAACCTAAACCACCCTTCTGTGTCATCAAAAGGGAGATCGACAAACGTGTTCGTTTCGGAATTGAACTCGAGGGGGTCGTGCACGTTAGAAAGCAAGCAGATTCGAATAAACGTGATACTCCTCTCTGTAATAATCAGAATTACTGGCTCATTTCGGGATTTGTCCCAGTGGTCGCTCTAATATTTGTTCCAACAACACAATCGATTATTTATTCAATAGTGTTCATCTCTGATTGTGAAGATTCCTATTAATTCCTTTGAAACTATTAAATTTTGGTTCATGGTTGTTTTTGTTACAATTCTAATTTTACTTATGTCATTTATTTTTAAAGATACTTTAGTTTAGATGGAGTATTATTTGCTTTTGCGTAACTCCACGCGCCGTATTTCCAAGCGTCAAAACTCCACGCGCCGTATTTCCACGCATTGCAACGCCACGCACTGTACTTCCATGCGCCGTAACTCCACGCGCTGTACTTCCACGCGTCGTAACTCCACGCGTCATAACTCCACGCGTCATAACTCCACGCGCCGTATTTCCATGCGCCGTAACTCCACGCGTCGTAACTCCACGCGCCGTTGTTCCACGCGTTGTAATTCCACGCGCCGTATTTCCATGCGCCGTAACTCCACGCCCTGTAATTCCACGCATTGCAACTCCACGCACTGTACTTCCATGCGTCGTAACTCCATGCGCCGTAGCTCCACGCGTTGTACTTCCACGCGTCATAACTCCACGCGTCGTATTTCCACGCACTGTACTTCCATGCGCCGTAACTCCACGCGTCGTAACTCCACGCGTCGTATTTCCACGCGTTGTAATTCCACGCGCCGTATTTCCATGCGCCGTAACTCCACGCGCTGTAATTCCACGCATTGCAACTCCACGCACTGTACTTCCATGCGCCGTAACACCACGCGCTGTACTTCCACGCGTCGTAACTCCACGCGTCATAACTCCACGCACCGTATTTCCACGCACTGTACTTCCATGCGCCGTAACTCCACGCGTCGTAACTCCACGCGCCGTTGTTCCACGCGTTGTAATTCCACGCGCCGTATTTCCATGCGCCGTAACTCCACGCGCTGTAATTCCACGCATTGCAACTCCACGCACTGTACTTCCATGCGTCGTAACTCCATGCGCCGTAGCTCCACGCGTTGTACTTCCACGCGTCATAACTCCACGCGTCGTATTTCCACGCACTGTACTTCCATGCGCCGTAACTCCACGCGCTGTATTTCCACGCGTCGAAACTCCACTCGCCGTATATGCAAGCGTCGAAACTCCACGCGCCGTATATCCACGCATATATGGAAAATTCTCTCAGTTCGATGGCCAGCAACCCGAAATTTGGTGAAATCCCACATAGGTTCTAGATGTGTAATCCTCTCTACAAGTCTATAATACCTCTCCGATCTAATATCCTTATATCTACTCATCCTCTGCTACTCATCATCAAGCCATAACACCCTCATCATCGAAATACCTCAATAATCCCCATAAACGTCAATCCTCAAAGCTGAGTACCTTTCCAAAGTACCTTGAAAAAATATCAGTACTTCCTACTTAAAACTCTCATATATAAAAGTTAGCTCTGTTATGTTACCTCCGTTACGCAATTCTCGTTTGACACGCAACTAAGCTGCAACCAATTGCATAACGACACACGATACCTTTTCTACGCTTTCGCTCGTTACGAGAAACCGTCGAAAAGAGTAGGAAAATATGATCCGACACGTTTTCTCACGGGAATCATGATTTCCGTCGACAATGAAGTTTCGCAATCTCGTTATCGGACCAAATACATCGTTGCTCGTTTCTGCGATGCGTGTTCCTTGCGTCACAGCAGTCATGCTGCTGTTAATTGCTGTAGTTTAGCTTCTTCAGTCATCGTCATTTGATTAATCAGAAAATAACTATTGAACTATCTCTGCACTATCCCAGACCACCCATGCACTACAATTTCGCAGACACATAAAGCCAACACCTAACCCTTGTTTATCGCCAGGTAATAACATTACCAAGCTCCAATGCCGGGGTAACATCCCCTAAAAATTCTACCAGTCCCCCCATATCGCCAGGGTATTGTGTACACACGCTGTTCCCCCTGGAACTCGATATTCGATCAAGTCATAATTTATCATTACACGGGGAAAAGGACTCGCTCGATAAATCCTCGCCGAGTTGCACGAAGTTTGCAACTTGATTTATGCGCTTTAGCGAGTCCAGCCATGAGGGAGACAACGTGTGTCCCTGAGCTAATGTACGATGTACCTTGAAACCGATACAATGAAAAAGAATGGCATTGTGTATTGAAATAACTCTATTTTCTTTTGTACTTTTTTTGAATTTGAACTTTTTAATTGATAAGCAAGGATAATTGCATTAGGTAGTATGTGGACTACTCTGTAGGGGAAGAAGTGAAGACAGTTATAATATGAAGGTTAATATATACGGTTGCAGTTTTGTGTGATGATTTGAAAGAGATGTGAGAGAACCTTGTTGTCCAAGAATTATCAAGATTCAATGACGATGGCATGTGTGGTGATAGCATATGTGGTGATAGCATATATGGTGATAGCATATGTGGTGATAGTATGTGAAGATAACTATTAGAGGTTGATTCTAGAGATTGTTAGAGTCTTATAGACAGGATTATGGATCATCTTGGACCTCTATGGATAATTTCACCAAAGTCCAAATTAATATAAACGATCATACTCTTACGTAAACGATCATAAACCTATATGAGTACCTCCACATATGAGTACCTTCACATATTAGTACCTTCACATATCAGTACCTCCACACATGAGTACCTGCACATATGGGTATCTTTACACATGAGTACCTGCACATATGGGTATCTTTACACATGAGTACCTGCACATATTAGTACCTCCACATATGAGTACCTTCACATATTAATACCTCCACATATTAGTACCTCCACATATTAGTACCTCCACATATTAGTACCTCCACATATCAGTACCTCTACACATGAGGTCCTCCACATATCAGTACCTCCACACATGAGTATCTCCACATATGAGTACCTCCACATATGAGTACCTCCACATATGAGTACCTCCACATATGAGTACCTCCACATATGAGTACCTCCACATATGAGTACCTCCACATATGAGTACCTTCACATATTAGTACCTCCACATATCAGTACCTCCACACATGAGTACCTCCACATATGGGTACCTTCACAGATGAGTACCTCCACATATTAGTACCTCCACATATTAGTATCTCCACATATGACTACCTCCACATATGACTACCTCCACATACGAGTACCTCCAAATTACCTCCACATTATTAAAACTAAAGATTGCTATACCGTGCCAATAACTAACACCACAGACAAATGTAGGGTAATCGTATTCTCCGAACAAAGTAGCCAGATCAATAATTTCCAATACTGACATACTTACCGTGGCAACTATAGACAGCAGGATATCCACGGGTAGTCGCTTATGAAGCCAGATCCGTGATTGTTTGTATGACCTAGTGTAGTATCGACTTCCAAGGATCCAATATCGTCTCTATCAATTGCTAAGCATCCAAAGATACATCCGTATCGGTTTCTACCGATCCAATGTCTAACCAACCTACATTCACATCCTCGATGCTGAAAGTTGTCCACATCGAACCATGGCGACCCAGTTTCGAGTCATGTGTCGCTATGAGAACTTCTTCTGTGCGGGAAAAAATTACTTCTGTTGCTGTGTGCTTCTCGCGTCGTAATTCTACGCGCTGTATTTCGACGTATTGCAACTCCACGCGCTGTATTTCCATGCGTTGTAATTCCACGCGCTGTACTTCTACGCGTTGTAATTCCACGCGCCGTATTTCCACGCGTCGAAACTCTACGCGCCGTATTTCCACGCGTTGTAATTCCACGCGCCGTATTTCCATGCGCCGTAACTCCACGCGTTGTACTTCCACGCGTCATAACTCCACGCGCCGTATTTCCACGCGTCGGAACTCCACGCGCCGTATTTCCACGCGTTGTAATTCCACGCGCCGTATTTCCATGCGCCGTAACTCCACGCGTTGTACTTCCACGCGTCATAACTCCACGCGCCGTATTTCCACGCGTCGGAACTCCACGCGTCGGAACTCCACGCGCCGTATTTCCACGCGCCGTATTTCCATGCGCCGTAACTCCACGCGTTGTACTTCCACGCGTCATAACTCCACGCGCCGTATTTCCACGCGTCGGAACTCCACGCGCCGTATTTCCACGCGTTGTAATTCCGCGCGCCGTATTTCCATGCGCCGTAACTCCACGCGTCATAACTCCACGCGCCGTATTTCCACGCGTCGGAACTCCACGCGCCGTATTTCCACGCGTTGTAATTCCACGCGCCGTAACTCCACGCGTTGTACTTCCACGCATCATAACTCCACGCGTCGAAACTCCACACGCCGTATTTCCAAGCGCCGAAACTCCACGCGCCGTATTTCCAAGCGCCGAAACTCCACGCGCCGTATTTCCACGCATTGCAACTCCACGCGCTATACTTCCATGCGCTGTAACTCCACGCATTGTACTTCCACGCATCGTAACTCCACGCGCTGAAACTCCAAGCGTCGATAGTCCACGCGCCGAATTTCTAAGCGTCGAAACGCCACGCGCCGTATTTTCACGCGTTGTAATTCCACGCGCCGTAACTCCACGCACTGTACTTCTACGGGTGATACAAAGAATTTCTGAATTTCGCAGATTTGGTATATGATGATTTGAGGGATTTGGGCAATTGGAGAATACTACATGTAGTTCTACTTTCTGATTTGGTATATGGAAATTTTGTGGAGTTTGGGCAATTGGGGGATATAGGTTCATATAGAGAATGTTCTACCAATTTCTGATTTGGCTGATTTGGGTATATGAATATTTTAGCCATTTGGGAAATTGGAGGATATGGTAACATATGTGAATGTAGTTCTACAAATTTCTCACTTTAGCAGATTTGTGTACATGTGTAATGATTGGCTGGAGTTAGGAAACTCATGAAGTTTGATGATACAGGAAATGTAGCTCTGAACATTTGTTCACTTAGCACATATGACACATTTCAATTTGAGGAACTTGAAGATATAGAAAAGTATCAATAGAGTTATAGAATGAACCTACCTTAGATATTTAAACATCCACATGTGTCCTATTACATTTGTCCTATTACATGTGTCCTATCATATGTGTCCTATCACATGTGTCCTATCATATGTGTTCTATTGAGTCCCAAAAGTAACCGAAATTGAAGTGCTCATCAAATCCACATTGCGTCCACCTAGCGATACCCTGCGTAAAATTGCAGTTTGAGCGGTCGAAGAAAGGGCGTTAAATCGCGGATTGTCGCGACTCGTTAAAACAAAGATGTAGAGTGTAACGTGAAATTTCAGATGGTCCCTTTATCCAAGCTGGCAATACAAGCTCCGTGAAGGACCACTCAGAGAAATGAGCGCAGCCGTTGAAAACGGTATGGAGGCCTCGAAGCCACGGGGCGTTTTCTCGAGGGCATTCGCTAAACGGGCGCAGCCCTTCGAGGAAGGTGAGTGTTGCGAGAAACAAATGGTTTCGGGGATTACCACGGTGCACATGGGGCTTTTTTGGTGATTGGTCGTTGCTACTTTTGCCAACCACTGGGACACGCTGGATTGGTGAAACAATTTTCTGCTTCGTTTAACGGCGAATCACCGCCAAACGTTTGCCACGCTAACGTTAAATATTTCTTCTTTACCGTGTAACGTAGATGACCACACTTTTTTTCTCGTTATATGTGGATGTAGACTGTTGTGTAGACTGTTTTATAGAGACTTTATGGACTGGTGTACTGATGTCGACCCATGGGATGGCGTGTGGAGAGGTCGATACATGCTTTGTGTCTTTGTACGAGTTTTACAAGTTTAAAATACAAGTTTCAAATACAAGTTTTAGTGCACTTCTTTTAATACGGACAATAAATATATTTAATACACATGTTTTAATATATACAGTACATACAATTAATACATATTTTAATACACACAATACACATCATTAATACACATGTTATAATTCAAACAATACACATTAGTAACCCACATGTTATTATACCAACAATACACATTAGTAACACACACATGTTTTAATATATATCATACAGCAAACAAGATATGCAGTTTAACCTCTTACCTTACGATTGACTTGCCAGGTGCGTAAGTCAGAACTGATCACAGCTACAGTATTAAAACACAGAAAGAAAGTTGAAATGTCAAGTTTCGTATTCAGCGACTTACCACGCAAGTTATAATTGCACAAACTCCAAATCGAAGCGAGTTCCAAATTCGAGTAAGATTCCTCACGGTTGACGCACTCGTGCGTCACGTGTGGGACATCCTAAGGCAAGAGGCAAACGACAAACAAGCTCGATATCGAACGAAATACAAGTTAAAGCGAGGTATCTACCGATGTCGACCCACGAGTTGGCGCTAGAAGAGGCTGACCCAGGTGTTTGGAAGAGCCACGTCTCCAACTGGTCAGAATAGAAAAATGGACGCCTGGACTCGCGCGTATTTTCGCCGGTAGAACAATTGGCTCTCGCGCGAGCGCACACCGATTAGGCCAAAAACAATGAGAGTCGGCAATCGTCTCGAGAGTGAGAGTGCTACTTGCGTTCGGCAGTTATCGTCGTTATTATTATTTGCCTGTATGTAACGCTGGAAGCGTTCGCGGTGATAGGCTTCTTTTACTTTGGGTCACGCGCCAACTCGTGGGTTGACTGTCCACGTTTTCCTATATTTTATTAACACTGAACTACCAGAGCAATTAACCGTTTTACAAGTTTTATTTTCGAGTAAGATTTAAATTCGAGGAAGGTGCGTCACGGTTGAAGTATAAGTGCGTCGCGGTTGAAGTAAAGGCGCGTTAAGATTGAACTAAAGGTGCGTCGTGACTGAACTGAAGGTGCGTCACGACTGAACTAAAGATGCATTATGATTGAACTGAAGGTGCGTCACAAATGATCTGAAGGTGCGTCAAGATTGGACTAAAGATGCGTCACGATTGAATTAAAGGCGCGTCATGACTGGGCTGAAGATGCATTATGATTGCACTGAAGGTGCGTCACGACTGAACTGAAGATGTGTCATGACTGAACTGAAGGTGCGTCATGACTGAACTGAAGGTGCGTCACGACTGAACTAAAGACGCATTATGATTGAACTGAAGGTGCGTCACGACTGAACTGAAGATGTGTCATGACTGAACTGAAGGTGCGTCAAGATTGGACTAAAGGTGCGTCACGACTGAACTAAAGATGCATTATGATTGAACTGAAGGTACGTCACGATTGAATTAAAGGCGTGTCATGACTGAACTGAAGGTGCGTCACAATTGAACTAAAGGTGCGTCGCGATTGAAGTAAAGTGCATCGCCATTGAAGTAAGAATGTATCATTGTTGAAATAAAAATACGTCACGATTGAAGTAAAGGTGTGTCATGACTGAACTGAAGGTGCGTCACAATTGTACTAAAGGTGCGTCACGATTGAAGTAAAGTGCATCGCCATTGAAGTAAGAATGTATCATTGTTGAAATAAAAATACGTCACGATTGAAGTAAAGGTGTGTCATGACTGAACTGAAGGTGCGTCACAGTTGAACTAAAGATGCGTCACGATTGAAGTAAAGTGCATCGCCATTGAAGTAGGAATGCATCACTGTTGAAATAAAAATGCGTCACGATTGAACTAAAGGTGCGTCACGATTGAAGTAAAGTTGCGTCACGATTGAACTAAAAATAAAATTTCACCACAAAAATGACTAAACTACGATCACCAAACGACGGGGTAGAAATATAGCAAGCAAGTGGTTCGCAGGAGGATTTGTTTCGGGGTGTCGTTTAATGCTCGATAGCCATATGCTCGAAGCAAACGTCGCGGAGCACACGCATCGGGTTACGGTCAGGTATGTGCATTAAGGTACATAAGGGATTCACGTAGATCTGAACGACCCTTCCAGGTGGTATATAGGTCTACGTGCAAACACGCGAGCACGTTAAGTGCGCTTCCAGCACGAGGTCGCTGCGAGACCAGCAGGGAACCGCGAAAGGGTTAGATATATGCCATGCTCCGATATTATGCGCTTGCGTATTCTTTACGATCTTCCTTGCGAAAACACCTGTACAATATTTCGCTACAAATTGCTCTTTGCAGAATTTTCAATATGTAAGAGTGAAAATTATTGAGTGAGAAAGTCAAGATGGAAAGTCAGAAAGTTGTATCGGAAAGTTACGATAGCTTTCGAATAATTTTCCGTTGTTAACGCAGAATTTCCAGGCAAAGAAAATTGGAAAGTTCGTTAACCAAGCAATCGCCAGGGTTTGCTTACTACCACGTTATAATTGCGCGAATTTGAAAATTAATTAAGTCAGAATGTTAGAGGCACGGGACGTTGAACGAATTTCTTATCTCGTCGCTTAATTACTGGCGCAACGAACTTCTTGATGAAAGGATGTTACACTCGAGCCGAAAGTGCGAGCAGGATCAGCTTAATGCAATTACTTTGTGAATTATTTGTTTCGTGGCGCGGGGAAATGAAATGAAATTAGCGAGAACGAGACTGGATTTTCTCGCCGGGGCTAACTTATAGAAAAATAAACGCAACTGCGTTAACAAACAGATTAGTACGCGAATAATTATCTCGAGTGAAATTTCTTCGCCAGACTACTTTGACTGCAAACATTCTTCTCTATGTTCTTCTTGAAGAGCATTTCTTAAATGCATTTCTAAAATGTAACTAAAAAGTGTCTATTGTTGGACATTTACTTATTTGAACATGGGTAAACTGGTTGGAATGTGAAGGAAGATTAATGTTGCCTTGTCAGCCACATGCAGATGACGTTTCAATTTTCTTGTAAATCTGTTATAATATGTTGTTAAGAATTTGTTCGTGTATGTGATTAAAAGTAATACTATTAACTACTTCATATTTTGGATAATAGTTGTAATAAAATATTGTGTAAATATTTAGTAAAATTTGTAAAGAACAAAACTACTATCTGATCAAATTTTCAAACCCATCACTACATCAGTAAACTTGCCAAGGAATAAAAAATACAGTAAACAACAAACATAGTTGAAGACTTAAAATTTTGTATAATAAACCTAATAAAATAGTGTGCAAATATTTAGTAAAATTTGTAAAGAACAAAACTACTACCTGATCAAATTTTCAAACCCATCACTACATCAGTAAACTTGTCAGAGAATAAAAAATACAGTAAACAACAAACATAGTTGGAGACTTAAAATTTTGTATAACAAACCTAATAAAATAGTGTGTAAATATTTAGTAAAATTTGTAAAGAAGAAAACTACTATCTGATCAAATTTTCAAACCCATCACTACATCAGTAAACTTGTCAGAGAATAAAAAATACAGTAAACAACAAACATAGTTGGAGACTTAAAATTTTGTATAACAAACCTAATAAAATAGTGTGTAAATATTTAGTAAAATTTGTAAAGAACAAAACTACTACCTGTTCAAATTTTCAAACCCATCACTACATCCCTAAATTTGCCAAATAATAAAAAACACAGTAAACAAGATCAGTCCAGGAGTTAAAATTCTGTACAATGAACCCAATAAAATAGTACACAAATATTTACTAAAATTTCTAAAGAACAAACCTACTACCTGATCAAATTTTCAAACCCATCACTACATCCCTAAACTTGCCAAAAAATAAAGCACACAATAAACAACACCAATCCAAGAGTTAAAATTCTGCACAATAAACCAAATAAAACAGTACACAAATATTTACCAAAATTTCTAAAGAACAAACCTACCTGAACAAATATTCAAACCCATCACTACATCCCTACCTTGTCATACCTTAAAACATGAATTAACAGCAGTATCATTTAAATAGCAAGATTCTGTGTCCTCCCTAGGTGTACGTCAGTATGTCGTAGATGTAAGCATACTCGAAAGTCCAACGCGATATGTCGTGATGAGGATGCTAAGGGATGGCGTGCTCGAGTCTGATCCACGACAGAAACGAGCTTCCCTCACGAACTTGTCGATAACAGTTTGCCACCCTTTGGCTCTTTCCACCTTCGTGTCACGAGCACCATACTTTGAGAATTCAATTATCCCGTCGCAGATGAACGAGTCAAGAGACAGCCATGTTGCTGCTTGCAGTGGAGACAATGTCTTACAGCGTCTTCTTGAAGGATGCGAAATGGAAATAGGAAATTTACTATTTTATTTCGGATGTTTCTTTACGGTGCTCTTTCAGAATCTTTTCGATACATTTTATTATATTATTTTCTTTTATTGTACTATTGTAGTATTTTATTGCTAATTTATAATATAGCATTATAGTATTTTATTGTTAATTTATAATATACTCTACTAGTATATTATATATTTAATTTTGCAAACTTAATATTTGGAATTTAGCATAACGTTGCAGTAGCGTCACTATTAACTAGTAGTCACTATAGCGTCATTGATGTAACTAAAATGTAAAAAATTTGTGAGTGGTGGTGGAAACTTGAGAATTTATGTTTGGATATGGGGCTTAAACTTGTAAAAAATTACAGTGATTTTATAATAACTTTGAATGAACCTTGATCTGTTACAGCCCTCACTACCTTAAATCGTTTGAACAAAGAAGGAGAAGCACTTGCCCTTCAGGATGACCTCACAACGCACCCCACCTTGGCTTTGATGCGACGCATCCTTGCAGATGCACAGGTCAGTCAAATTGTCATTAAATAATATAGTTAATAATTTTAATATACGGGGTGTCTCACAATTATGTAATTCCACGCGTTGTTATTCTACGCGTCGTATTTCCACGCATTGCAATTCCATGCGCTGCACTTTCACGCGCCGTATTTTCAAGCGTCGAAATTCCACGCGCCGTATTTCCACGCGTTGTACTTCCACGCGTCGTAACTCCACGCACCGTATTTTCAAGCGTCGAAATTCCACGCGCCGTATTTCCACGCGTTGTACTTCCACGCGTCGTAACTCCACGCACCGTATTTTCAAGCGTCGAAATTCCACGCGCCGTATTTCCACGCGTTCTACTTCCACGCGTCGTAACTCCACGCACCGTATTTTCAAGTGTCGAAATTCCACGCGCCGTATTTCCACGCATTGCAACTCCACGCGCTGTATTTCCATGCGCCGTAACTCCACGCGTCGCAACTCCACGCGTCGAAATTCCACGCGCTGTATTTCCAAACGTCGAAACTCCACGCGCCGTATTTCCACGCGTCGAAACTCCACGCGCTTTATTTCCAAACGTCGAAACTCCACGCGCCGTATTTCCACGTGTCGAAACTCCACGCGCTGTATTTCCAAACGTCGAAACTCCACGCGCCGTAACTCCACGCGCCGTATTTCCACGCGTCGTAACTCTACGCGCCGTATTTCCAAGCGTCGAAACTCCACGCGCCGTATTTCCACGCATTGCAAACTCCACGCACTGTACTTCCATGCGTCGTAACTCCATGCGCCGTATTTCCACGCATTGCAAACTCCACGCACTGTACTTCCACGCGTCGTAACTCCATGTGCCGTATTTCCAAGCGTCGAAACTCCACGCGCCGTATTTTCACGCTCCGCGTTTTTCCTTAATAATTCAAAACCGAAGCTTCCTACCCCATTTCTGCAAAGGGAAATCCTGTTCAGAATCTCGTCAGCTACAATTTCAAAGATCTACACTAAATGTGAGACACCCTTTATACACAACCGAATTAATTCTGAATTAACCTAGAATATATCTGTATTAAATACATAATAATATATTATCAGAATAATAAAAAAATTTCCTTATCAATTTTATTTAACAACGATAATTCAAGAGACGATAGAATAAAGAAATAAGAGAATAATGAAATAACGAAAAACCATTATAGCGAACGCGATCGATTAAAGAACGAATTAAAAGCTTCGACGGAGCGTTTTATAATTAAAGTTTAATGTTTCGTGTTGATGCATGCAATCAGTCCGAAGCGCATTGAAATTTTCTTTGTTAAACACTGATGATCGCGAACGGCTCTGCGGCGGATCATTTATTCACGATTTTCGCGATTTCGTTTTAAAACGTTTTAATTACGAATTCATAATTGCATGCGACGCGCAAATATCATTTATTGATTCGTTTAATTAGAAGCACGTAGCATTGTTCGGACGTTTCTTTCGTTTTTATTGAAATCGCCGGATATTAATCATGGGATGTTATTAAATATAATATCGACGATAAAATTTCATTTTCGATGGGAAAAGGGATGGGGAGACGTGTTTGTACAAATTCTTTGCTGGGGAATGTTTGCAAAGACTGAGTTTTATTTAACAGCATATTTATAATAAACCTTGATTTTCAAATAAAAAAAAAACAAGTTAAAATTGAATGAAGATCATAATTTGTGTATAAGTTTTTACGTTAATGAATGTTAGTGAAGATTTTTAAAAATCACAAAAGTTTATTGAATATATAATATCAATAACAAAACTTGATTTTCAAATAAAAATTTTAAGTTAAAGAGAACTGGAATGAACATCAAAGTTTTTGTATATTTTTTTCTGTTTCACGTTAAAGGATGTTAATGAAGATTTATACAAGTTACATAATTTTATTGAATATATGATATCAATAACAAAACTTGATTTCAAATAAAAATTTTAAGTTAAAGAGAACTGGAATGAACATCAAAGTTTTTGTATATTTTTTTCTGTTTCACGTTAAAGGATGTTAATGAAGATTTATACAAGTTACATAATTTTATTGAATATATGATATCAATAACAAGATTTGTTTTTCAAGTAAAAGTTCAAAGTTGAAAATGAACATCAAAGTCCTCCTACATTTTTTAAAAATAATTTTCACATTAAAGAACCTTAGTGAACATTAAATACAAACTAGAAAATGTTACTAAATATAAAATATCAGTAAGAAAACTTGATTTTAAAAATTAAAAAGAACTTGAATGAACATCAAATATTTTGTACAAATTTTCAGATGAAAAAATACTAACAAATTGATAGAGACGTTAAAAATTAATTATTTTTAATGAACACAGTTTTAATGTACAATTAGGTGGATCATTTTTTTGATATCACAAAAGAAAGTTGAAGGAATTTTTCATTTCTTTCAAAGTTTCGTTCGTCTGATCGTGAAGTAGTATGAGTCAATAACTGGTCAGACATCGGCGTTTCGACAAACGTACTCTTTACTACTGGCCCTGTTTCCTGAAATCCTTTATTTCTGCTTTTGCTAAAGCAACGATTCCTTTGTTCTCCGATCGCGCTTGCACAAAAACCGTGCCGTTTCTTCAAAATTAACAGAACGATGTGTTCAAACGGAGAATGAGGACAACGAAAATTGTGCGCCGATACGCATTCTCTAGCTTTGCGTTTATCTGCAAAATGATCGATAGTGCGTTCAGGATATTTTAATGGGAAGAATGGAGATGGATGAAAGAATGAATTTTTTAATGACAGTTTTAATTTTCTCAAGTTTAATTTTTCCAATTTTAGTTTTTCTAATTTTCACTTTTCCCAATTTTCAATTTTTCCAGTTTGCACTCTTCCCAATTTTCACTTTTCCTAATTTCTACTTTTCTCAATTTTCACTTTTCCCAATTTCCACTTTTCTCAATTTTCACTTTTCCCAATTTCCACTTTTCCTAATTTCCACTTTTCTCAATTTTCACTTTGCCCAATTTCTACTTTTCTCAATTTACACTTTTCTCAATTTTCACTTTTCTCTATTTACACTCTTCCCAACTTCCACTTTTCCTAATTTCCACTTTTCCCAATTTCCACTTTTCCCAATTTCCACTTTTCCCAATTCCCACTTTCCCCAATTTCCAAATTCCTAAATTCCTAAATTACCGATCTCCCAAGTGTCGAAATTTGCAAATTACCGAATCCCTAAAAATCCAAATTTCCACCCTCTCCAATCCCGAAATTCCCAATTCCCAAGTTCCCAATTTTCCAAATTACCGATCTCCCAAGTGTCTAAATTTGCAAACTACCGAATCCCTAAAAGTCCAAATTTCCATCCTCCCCAATTCCCAAATCCCCCAATTCCCAAGTTCCCAATTTCTCAAATTACCGATCTCCCAAGCGTCCAAATTTGCAAACTACCGAATCCCTAAAAATCCAAATTCCTACCCTCCCCAATTCCCAAATCACCACATTCCTCCCCTCAAAACCCCCAAATTTCTTCCCCCACCCAACCACAACTCTCCCCCAAATTTCCCTCGAAACCCCCAACTTGCACCCCACGACCTCTCCCCTCACCACCATCATTCAATATTAAAACCCTCTTCAAAATTCACTGAACCCCTCTCCCAAAATTGCAACCCACCAAAATTTAAATATTCAACGCTCGCACAAATAACCATTCCCTCATTCATCCATTCCCTCGCACCCATCGAGTCATGAAAAATGCTGTTTACATTGTTGTTTAGAGGCAGAATATCTGCATAGTGATTCATAGCAATTCGCTAGAAGCGAAAGGGGGCAAATGAAAAATGCAAAATCAGGAGACGCTCGTACGTCTCTTCCGCTCGTTTTACCCTCTTTTCAGTCTCCTTTTTTTTTTCAACGATACCATGGCGTATGGTGTGTTTGTCGAGCTGCTAAGTGGTACCCTGCTACGTCTCCCGCTGGATCCTCTTCCCTTTTCTTCCCTTCGAATCCCTTTTTCATTCGCCGCAGACTCCGCATTCTTCATTCATGCTTCTTTTACGGACGCGTGTATGTGTGTTTAACCCTGTCGCGAGATGGAATTTGTTTTATATTAATTTGGTCTTGAAGAGAATTTGTTTAATAATTTTTAAAGGACTGTTATACTGACATTTGGTACATTGCATTAGATGGTATATTGGATTCAATGAGTGTAAGTTTTATTTTTTTTTTGTTATGAGAGAATATATTAAGGGACATATGAAGATTATGAGAGGACGTATGAAAAGGATTATAGTGCTGTCATAGTGTAGCTATAATAGTAATTACTGTTACTATTGATCTTATTAATATTTATTAATGCTATTAAATTATTTAGGTAGTTACTGTCATAGCAAAGTAATAACTGATTAATGAGTAATTTTTTAGTAAATCATTTTTTAGTCATTCTTCATTAGCTAGTAATAGACCTAATAATAATTGAGTAGTATAATGAGATAATAACTGTTGTTATAGTACTGTAATAGTGCGTCACAGGTGATGTATCTAATCTGCTAGAATTGCATTGCGTTGTGTTCTTCATGAGATGAAATTGCTAAGAGTAGTATTCGCTACGCGTTGAAATTGATGCGAGTCGAATTCCCAACGCGTTGAAATTGATACGAGTAGTATTCTCCACGCGCTGAAATTGATACGAGTAGTATTCTCCACGCGTTGAAATTGATACGAGTCGAATTTCCAACGCGTTGAAATTGATACGAGTAGTATTTGCCACGCGTTGAAATTGATACGAGTAGTATTCTCCACGCGTTGAAATTAATACGAGTAGTATTCTACACGCGTTGAAATTGATACGAGTAGTATTTGCCACGCGTTGAAATTGATACGAGTAGTATTCTCCACGCGTTGAAATTGATACGAGTAGTATTCTCCACGCGTTGAAATTGATACGAGTAGTGTTCTCCACGCGTTGAAATTGATACGAGTAGTATTTACCACGCGTTGAAATTGATACGAGTAGTATTCTCCACGCGTTGAAATTGATACGAGTAGTATTTTCCACGCGTTGAAATTGATACGAGTAGTATTTGCCACGCGTTGAAATTGATACGAGTCGAATTTCCAACGCGTTGAAATCGATACGAGTAGTATTTACCACGCGTTGAAATTGATACGAGTAGTATTTACCACGCATTGAAATTGATACCAATACTATTTACCACGCATTGAAATTGACACAAGTTCTATTCTCCACGCGTTGAAATTACTCCACGCTGTATTTTCCACATGTACTATTTGTCTA
Organism: Megachile rotundata; assembly: GCF_050947335.1. NCBI lineage: Eukaryota > Metazoa > Arthropoda > Insecta > Hymenoptera > Megachilidae > Megachile > Megachile rotundata. The sequence goes on from NC_134990.1 coordinate 14,444,570, forward strand.
CCTATATTTTCCACGTATTCTATTCATCACACACAAAAATTGCTACGCACTGTATTTGTCACTAATTAAAATTACCACACACTACATTTGTCCCCCAACAAATTTACTACGCCCTCACTATATTTGTCCTTATTCAAAATTGCTACTCTGTATTTGTCCCTCATCAAGTTACCTATAGCTCGCACCTGTCGCTCATCAGAATTGCTACACATTACACCTGTCCCTCATCAAACTTGCTGCACGTTGTCTCATCACACCCTGCATTTACAACGTAACCTTCTCCCACAATTACATTATTCATCATCTGCTCAATACTGTACATTCATAACTACACTATCATCATATTTACTTCTATCGTCACTCCTTAAATAAACATTACCCTCAAATACATTTACACTCTGATCAGATCAGTCTGATCATTCACGGTCTTTTCTACTTAACCGTTGCAAGTTATGAAAAGAAGTTCCGTTCTTTCTCTACATCGGTTTAGGTGGAACATACATGTCCATCCGTTTGTCGGTTCTCTGTTCTGAAACACAGGACGAATGGATCCGAAGCGGCCAGTGATGGATGACATTTTCTTTCGTGCGACAGAGAATCGTATTGGATATACGTTTTGTATACGGGGCTTAGCTGGGGGGAGTTAATCCATTACCGGTGGTGTTAAGGCACGCATAATACTCGTCCATCGCGTGAATTCACGTGCGTGAAATAAAAACGACGTTATAAACGGGACTCGTACGATTTTCTGTAGCTGCTTGATTCATGGTGTAATTTTAAGAACGCTAATTTGATAGATTTATTAGTTACTTATTTTGTTATTTAAATAATGAGTGTAGCCCGCACTGATTTCCACGCGCGGGAAATTCAACACGTAGCGAGTTCTGTACTTTACAAATATTACTCTGAGCAATTTCAACGCATGGGAAATACAATTCGTGGCAATTTCAACGCGTTGGAAAGTCAAGTCGTATCAATTTCAACGCGTTGGGAATTTGAGTCGTATTAATTTCAACGCGTTGGAAATTCGACTCGTATCAATTTCAACGCGTTGGAAATTCGACTCGTATCAATTACAGCGCGTGGCAAATACTACTCGTTTCAATTTCAACGCGTGGCAAATACTACTCGTATCAATTTCAACGCGTTGGGAATTCGAGTCGTATCAATTTCAACGCGTTGGAAATTCGACGCGTATCGATTTCAACGAGTGACAAATTCTACTCGTATCAATTTCAATGCGTTGGAAATTCAATTCGTATCAATTACAACGTGTTAGAAATTCGACAAGTATCAATTTCAACGCGTCGCAAAGTCATTAACACAGTTTTGAACAGTGTTAAAGATTTTTGTTAAATAATACTTGAAATAATATTTGATTTGCTTTGCACAAATCAAATTAAAACAGTGCAATACCACTTCTTGCATCTTTATTTCCACAGAATGCAATTTCTCCGTGTCACAAATACAATGTACAAAACAGTCATTCACCCACTTCGTCCCAACATTAATCACTCACATAGAGTGACTATTTTAACTCCTCACTCCCACAATAAATTAAAGTCTCATTTCACTCTCATAAATCGGTAAATAATCGACGATAAAAAATTGAATAGAAGGTTTAACATTGAACCTAAAACCCGTTGAAAAGCGTTAATTTATTCAATTAGTTCGCCGCTGTCGCGTTAATTAACCCGAATCGCTTTATCATTCATTTTTTTTTCCGTTCGAGGTTATAATAACGTTACACGTTATAACGCCGGTACGTATCTTGCAAAAAGCGAACGGGGACTGGAAGGCACAAAATACGGTGACAAGATTAATTTAAATTAAAATTCGTGAAACGTCATGGGGTCGTACTCGTGAAATCTACTCGGTGCTCGTCGACGTGCCGAGTGCTCTGGTAATTAAATTTACATTCCTTTATTTTTCCAACGGTGAAGCGAACTGAATCAGGCCACGGAGGTAGGTAAAAAAAGTGGGAAAAAAAACACGCACCGCTACGAGTTCTCGCGAATTGCTACACGGATGCTGGAGCCGAGATTACGTTTTTCTAATTGTGTTCTGATAATCAATTACACTAATTAGTGCAGTAACGGCCTTACGGGGGTTCAAACTCCAATTGCACGTACTTGTAACACTTTTTCGATCGCGGAACTAGAATGCAATTTGCGAATTTTTTTACCTGGCGTTATTTTAGAGGAATTGCTATTCAGCTTAATACGAAGTAAATATTTTTTAATTAAATATGTAGTGTGTGTTCTTTGATAAAATGTTGTAGAATCCTATTGATCTATTTGAAAATTGTAGACGTTCAAAATGAACAACAGACGTATATTCTGCGCGGCGATATAACGCGTGGAAAATCAGTGCGTGGCGATATAACGCGTGGAAGTGCAACTCGTGGAAAATCAGTGCGCGGCGATATAATGCATGGAAGTCCAACTCGTGGAAAATCAGCGCGTGGCAATATAACGCGAGGGAACTCAACGCGTCGAAAATCAGTGCGTGGCGATATAACGCGTGGAAATCCAACGCGTGGAAAATCAGCGCGTGGCAATATAACGCGAGGGAACTCAACGCGTCGAAAATCAGTGCGTGGCGATATAACGCGAGGGAACTCAACGCGTTGAAAATCAGTGCGTGGCGATATAACGCGAGGCAACTCAATGCGTGAAAACTCAGTGCGTGGCGATATAACGCGTGGAAATCCAACGCGTGGAAAATCAGTGCGTGGCGATATAACGCGAGGGAACTCAACGCGTCGAAAATCAGTGCGTGGCGATATAACGCGAGGGAACTCAATGCGTGAAAACTCAGTGCGTGGCGATATAACGCGTGGAAATCCAACGCGTGGAAAATCAGTGCGTGGCAATATAACGCGAGGGAACTCAATGCGTGAAAAATCAGTGCGTGGCGATATAACGCGTGGAAATCCAACACGTGGAAACTCAGCGCGTGGCAATATAACGCGAGGGAACTCAACTCAATATGGATCTATACTATGAACATCAGATCTTCTAACAATTCTGGTAGCATTTTTACGACAGATATTCCTGTACGTTTTATTTGCGTTAAACAAACACGAGCTGTGTACCGCGTGAAAAATACTGCTCGTGACACGCTCTGTTTAAATATGTTGTGCATTTTTATTGAACCTTCAACAAAATCGACACACATCATTTTACAAAACTTGTTGAACAATTCTGAAATAAAAAATTTAGAAAGTAGAAAAGAGAATGTTAAATTTTCCAAAAAGTTTGAACAGTAACACCTTGAATTTTATCCAAAGTCGCAGTGGTGCAGAAGATTCGGTTTCGTGTAATTTATCTCTGCTCTCGAGATTATTTCCCTTGAACGTTCCTGTAAGCCGAGTCGCGGCAGCAAATAGCTTTTCTACTCTTTATCGAAGCCGAAAGTTCGCGACCTCTTCTGGAAAGCTTCCATCGCAGAACGCGTGTTTCTATTTGCATTTGAAACGTGGACCTCGCTACTTTGCCGGTCCAAAGGAGAAACAGCGAACTGCTCGTTTAATGGTGTGCATGATCCGCGAGAAAATTAAACTTTCTGGCTCACTTGCTCGCGAACTGCTCTTCGTTTCATTTCTACCTTTTTTACTTTTAATGTTTTCCGACCAGTTTAATTGCGCGACAACCTCGTTGGATCGTACTTGATGCACTTTTGCATTCTTTATCGTTGACTTTGAACTTTTTATTTATTTCGTAATACCCTTGGGACATCGAGTCGTGACATCAAGGTTAAAATGTAATAAAACTTGTATTTACTCTACAATTTTTTAATTCCATTTATACGCTTAAAGAGGTACAATTTATACACTTAAAGAACGCTGAAACAAATATCTGATATTTTAAAAGGTGCCGTAATGGACATAGGAGTGCAAAAGGTTAATCTTACGATTCATTTGTCAGGTGTGTCAGTCAGAACTGATCACAGTTACAGTATTAAAACACAGAAAGAGAGTTGAAATGTCATGCTCCGTATTCAGCAATTGACCCGGTACATTATAATTGCACAAACTCCAAATCGAAGCACGTTCAAAATTCGAGTAAGATTCCTCACGGTTGACGCACTCGTGCGTCACGTGTGGGACATCCTAAGGCAAGAGGCGAACGACGAACAAGCTCGATATCGAACGAAATACAAGTTAAAGCGAGGTAACTACCGATGTCGACCCACGAGTTGCCGCTAGAAGAGGCTGACCCAGGTGTTTCGAAGAGCCACGGCTCCAACTGGTCAGAATAGAAAAATGGACGCCTGGACTCGCGCGTATTTTCGCCGGTAGAACAATTGACTCTCGCGCGAGCGCACACCGATTAGGCCAAAAACAATGAGAGTCGGCAAACGTCTCGAGAGTGAGAGTGCTACTTGCGTTCGGCAGTTATCGTCGTTATTATTATTTGCCTTTATGTAACGCTGGAAGTGTTCGCGGTGATAGGCTTCTTTTACTTTGGGTCACGCGCCAACTCGTGGGTTGACTGTCCACGTTTTCCTATATTTTATTAACACTGAACTACCAGAGCAATTAACCGTTTTACAAGTTTTATTTTCGAGTAAGATTTAAATTCGAGGAAGGTGCGTCACGGTTGAAGTATAAGTGCGTCGCGGTTGAAGTAAAGGTGCGTTAAAATTGAACTAAAGGTGCGTCATGACTGAACTGAAGGTGCGTCACGACTGAACTAAAGATGCATTATGATTGAACTGAAGGTGCGTCACGAATGATCTGAAGGTGCGTCAAGATTGGACTAAAGATGCGTCACGATTGAATTAAAGGCGCGTCATGACTGGGCTGAAGGTGCGTCACAGTTGAACTAAAGGTGCGTCACAATTAAAGTAATGTAAATTGCGATTGAAGTAAGAATGCGTCATGGATGAAATAAAAGTGCGTCACAATCAAACTAAATATGCGTCATGACTGAACTGAAGGTGCGTCATGACTAAACTGAAGATGCGTCACGACTGAACTAAAGGTGCGTCAAGATTGGACTAAAGGTGTGTCATGACTGAACTGAAGATGCGTCACGACTGAACTAAAGGTGCGTCAAGATTGGACTAAAGGTGTGTCATGACTGAACTGAAGATGCGTCACGACTGAACTAAAGGTGCGTCATGACTGAACTAAATTTGCGTCAAGATTGAAGTAACGCGTGTCATGACTGCACTGAAGGCGCGTCACGATTGAACTAACAGTGCGTCACCATTGCAGCAACAGTTCGTGCACGGTTGTGACTTGAGTGCGTCCTGCGAAGACGATATAAGACAAGGGGTTAATGCCTCGTACAGCAGCAGTGTGTTCGAAAGGATCGATACAAATTTACCGCGGCGTAAATTTTTCAGCAGGTTTTCGCAGGCGGTTCTCCCGAAGGATTCAGGTGCACGGAAATCGCCGGTCTAATGCATTAGAAGGCATTAACGCGACGTCGAAATTACGACGGAAATGCACTGGTGGCCTGATTAAAAGCAGCAGACATCGTGACCCAGTACTCTTTCCAATATGTTTACCGAGGCACAGCACTTTGTGTGCGCATTAACAATGCGCCTTTGGCTTTCTCCGGTTCCCTCTCGAGTGCCGTTGAATATGCAGCGGAATCGATCAGCCGTTATAATGCGTTTCATACGGACGGGATACGTGTGTACGTGCATCTTTCATCGACTCCTGAGAATTTTCCAATCTCGCACAAAGAGGAAAATCGAACGGGGAACTTGAACTAGTACCTCCGTGTGCTCCGCGACCAGCTCGCGCCGAGAGTGCCTATTTAGAATTTCACCGGTTGGGAATTCGGAAATTTGCGCGTTCGCTTATAGATTTAGCTCCGGAAATTTTAGAATTGTAGGAATCTAAAATTTAAAAAATTTAGGAATTTTGTGGAATTCACAGATCCGACAGTACAGGAATTTACTTCATAAAATTTTAGGATGTAGTTTTATAAATTGAAGAATTAAAAGTGCAGTAATTTCATACCTCGGTGATGAAGGGAAAACTCCCGAATGTAGGAATCGAAGAATGTAACTCGATAAGGTAAGAGCGCAGAAATTGGGGAATTCCACTTCCGGTGGATGTTTCCCGCGAACACGGTAAAATTGAGGCGAAGGTAGTGAACGCGTTATTGTGGTAATAACTTGTTAGTCAAAGGGTTAATCGGAGAACGGAAGATCAAAGCGTACGGTCTCGGGCAAAGGCGTAACAGGATTCCCTCGCAACGAGTTACGAGGCAAAACGTTTAATTGCGAATTCGCGAGGCACGCCGTATCACTCGGTGCCACAGCATACTGCGTGCACTGAACCTTTTCTGAGCGTGACAGATGAATATAAACTTAACGCGGCTCAAAATTATGCGCCGGTGTCTATAATTAACCCGACTGCCAACGACGACGATCATGCTTCTTCGCTGGAACACCGGATCGCTTGTCTTTCGCGTCATCCTTATTCGCCGCTGATATAACTTTGCTCTAACTTAGCTCTCGTATACATAACTTCAAATTAACCTAACGTCGATCTATCGTAATCATCTCAAGATTATGTAGTCTAATTGAGTTAATTTATCTTGAATTACCACGTCTTGCACTTCCACGCATTATATTGCCATGCGTTGGATTTCCTCGCGTTATATCGCCGTGAGGTGATTTTCCACGTGTTGGATTCCCTCGCGTTATATCGCCATGAGGTGATTTTCCACGCGTTGGATTTCCTCGCATTATATCGCCACGCGTCGATTTTCCACGAGTTGAATTTACACGCGTTATATTGCCACCCATTGATTTTCCACGCGTTATATTGCCGCGCACTGATTTTCTACGCGTTGGATATCCACGCGTTATATTGCCACGCACTGATTTTCCATGCATTGGATTTCAACGCGTTATATTGCCACGCGCTGATATTCCATGAGTTTAACTTCCACGCGTTATATCGCCACGCGTTGGATTTCCTCTCGTTATATCGCCACGCACTGATTTTCCACGCGTTGGATTGCCACGCGTTGGATTTTCACTCGTTATATCGCCACGCACTGATTTTCCACGCGTTATATTGCCACGCACTGATTTTCCACGCGTTGGATTTCATCGCGTTATATTGCCACGCGTTGGATTTCCACTCGTTATATCGCCACGCACTGATTTTCCACGCGTTATATCGCCACGCACTGATTTTCCACGCGTTGGATTTCATCGCGTTATATTGCCACGCGTTGGATTTCCAGTCGTTATATCGCCACGCACTGATTTTCCACGCGTTATATCGCCACGCACTGATTTTCCACGTGTTATATCGCCACGCACTGATTTCCCTCGCGTTATATCGCCACTCACTGATTTTCCACGAATTAGGTTTCCACGCGTTATATCGCCACGCGTTGCAATGCCACGCATTGATTTTTCACGAGTTAGACTTCCTCGCGTTATATCGCCACGTTTAACATTGCTACACACTGATTTTTTACGCGTTGCTTTTCCATTCGTTGAATTTCAATGCATTATTTTGGCACAAGTCGAATCTCTATATATCGCATTTCCACACGTTATATTATTATACGAGATATTTCCTCGCGTTATATCTCCGTCCGAATTTTCACGCGTTCAATTACCGTATTATTAATACAATTTTCAATGATATATGGAAGTTCGTAGTTTGAATGATGATCTAATTATTTTTCATTAAATTAAATTGTGGTCAGCGGTTAGCAGTCCCCATGGCGGTCACATGTACCGAACATAGTAGGTGCACTGCTTTTTGGCAGTTATTAAATTGACACCGTAGTACCGGATACGTTATAACCATCGGTCCCAGCGGTCGCGGACTGAAATACGTTTAATTTAGAGTATAATCCATCAGGAACAGAGGCGCACATACAAAGTATGGAAGAATTACGGTCATTCATAACCGCGAGAGCTTATGGAATTAACAGCGACGAGACTGTGTGCCACGAAACAACAGGAAACGCGGACCACTGCTATTTAAATCATACGTCCCTTGTCGAGTTTTCTAATGTAGGTCAAACTCGAATTACACACGGAAAAGTATCCCGGAGTGTGTTGGCCACCGTCTACACCGGTAATATAAAAATTTCTCGTTTTCAGAAGGCACAAAAACCTTCGTAAAATGTTCCACCAACAGAATTTTACGCGACGTAAAGACGAGTGTGTAATACAAATTAAAAGTTGAGAGACGCGGTAATTTTCAGGTGGTCAATTTGTTAATTGCTGAAATCCCGAATGAGGTCTACGAGGAAACAAACACCTGAAATGTTTTCAAATGTTCTCGCAAATATAGGAATTTTTAGGTTAAAATGTAATCGGTCCAATTCATTCGCAACGATTTTATATTTCCTTATGGAGATCGCGAAAGAAGCTCTCCGAGGCTTTCTTCTAATCTCCAGAAATGACTTTCTGGCTGGATTTCCGTTTTGTAACCCGCCTCGAATCACTGCAATTAAGCTGGAATCCAAATGAACTTCGTGCAACACCGCGCAAACGGAAACGCGTAAATTAAGAAAACTCGTCCAACAGTTTTACGATGAAGTTTGTGACTCGTGAACACAATTAAATCATTAACTCTTGTTAATTTCGATTTAAGCGTTTCCTTTTCTTACTGTCACTCGCACTTCCTCTCCGTCGTCACGAAATGTCTCAACATCTTATTCTCCTTGTTTATGCCACTTCTAACTTTATTCGCTCTGCTTACTCCTCTTATCATCTCGCAAAATAATACTGAAGCTTTATGTAACGGTACTACAACTCGTTATGGTCAATTTTCAGAAATATTTAGAACACTTTAAAAAACTTCTTCAGATTTAAGTGATGTCGTTGCTGCTTTAGATCGACGTCAAGTTAGACTTTAGTAAGATTATACATCATACATGGGAATCTAATACGCGACGATATAACGTATGGTGATATAACGCGTGGAAAATCAGCGCGTGGCAATATAACGCGAGGTAATCGAACGCGTGGAAAATCTACGCGTGGCGATATAACGTGAAGAAATCTAACACTTGGAAAATTTACACGTGGCGATATAACGCGAGGAAATCCAACGCGTGAAAAATCGACGCATGGCGATATAAGGCGAGAAAATGTAACGCATGGAATATCAACGCGTGGCGATATAACGCGTGGAATATCAATGCTTGGGGATATAACGCGTGGCGATATAATGCGTGAAAATCGAATGCGTGGAATATCAACGCGTGGCGATATAACGCGTGGAATATCAATGCTTGGGGATATAACGCGTGGCGATATAATGCGTGAAAATCGAATGCGTGGAAAATCAACGCGTGGCGATATAACGCGAGGGAATTCAACGCATCGGAAATCAACCCGTGGCGATATAACGCGAGGACATTCAATGCGCGGCGATATAACGCGTGGAATACCAATGCTTGGCGATATAACGCGTGGCGATATAATGCGTGAAAATCGAATGCGTGGAAAATCAACGCGTGGCGATATAACGCGAGGGAATTCAACGCATCGAATATCAACGCGTGGCGATATAACGCGAGGGAATTCAACGCATCGAAAATCAACGCGTGGCGATATAACGCGAGGGAATTCAACGCATCGAAAATCAACGCGTGGCGATATAACGTGAGGAAATCCAACTAGTGAAAAATTACCTAGTGGCAACGTAACGTGTGGCGATATAACAAGAGGAAATTGGACGTGCGACGATTATACCAAAAGATCGATATAACTAAGGTTTTTATGTTCTAATCATACCGAAGTACTTTGCTCGACACGATTTCAAACACCAGAGAAAAAGAGTTAGAGAAGAATGGTTTTTCTCTACGATCCCCTGTGACCACATCTCCCGCAGCACTTGACATTCGGCCAGTAAAAATTTCGCTGGAAAAACTTGAGAAGAGAGGAAAAGGAAACGAGCATCGCGGAAAGAGGAACGGGATAAAAAGGTACAAACGAGACTCGTGGAAAACGTTCCACATATTAATGCGGACGATGCAGTAATTATCATGTTCGTCGTTGCGTACGAGGCTCGGGAAAAGTCAGCCTCGAACGAGCAACAACGAGATGAAATATATAGTATACAGACAAGAGGACGAAGAAAAGGGGAACGGACACGTAGAATGAGCATTGCCGGAACCACTCGAATTTATGAAATTGCAATTTCAGTCTCGAGTTTCATCGCACCGGAGCAATTTATCTCCGGGCAAGAAAACCTAATCCTTTTCCTTATTCCTGTGGATTTTCCTTCTGTCGACCATTCTACCGGCGTGCACGAATTTAATTAGCAAATGTTTCTTAAATCACGGACGTCAGTGTCTTGGGGACTGGATTTCAAGATTTTGTCATGAAAAATGTGAATAGAATAATGTACAAGTATTCTGTGATTTTTGTTTTGGCAAGATATCAATTTTAAACAATGGAGAGTTATATTACCGCGCGTTATATCGCCACGCGTTAATTTTCAACGTGTTGAATTTCCTCGCGTTATATTGCCACGCGTTGATTTTTCCTCGCGTTATATCGCCACGCGTTGAATTTTCAAGCGTTGAATTTCATCGCGTTATGTCGCCACGCGTTGAATTACCACGCACTGAATTACCATGCGTGGAATTACCAAACGTAGAACTACAAAGCGTGGAATTACCAAGCGTGGAATTACCAAGCGTGGAATTACCAAGCGTGGAATCACCAAGCGTGGAATTACTAAGCATGAAATTACCAAGCGTAGTATCACCAAGCGTGGAATTACCAAGGGTGGAATTACCAAGCGTGGAATCACCAAGCGTGGAATTACTAAGCATGGAATTACCAAGCGTAGTATCACCAAGCGTGGAATTACCAAGCGTGGAATCACCAAGCGTGGAATTACCAAGCGTGGAATTACTAAGCATGGAATTACCAAGCGTAGTATCACCAAGCGTGGAATTACCAAGCGTAGTATCACCAAGCGTGGAATTACCAAGCGTGGAATCACCAAGCGTGGAATTACCAAGCGTGGAATTACTAAGCATGGAATTACCAAGCGTAGTATCACCAAGCGTGGAATTACCAAGCGCTGTAAACCGTTAAAACTACAACGATGTGGTTACAGCTAATTAGGACATCTACCGTAGCAATTTCCCGTGTCTAAAAATGGCGTCCTGTGTGCGACATCGATCGATGAAAGCCACAATTTCTTCTGGCATCCCCGGTTCGAATCACGACGTTGGTTTCACCGGAAGCCTTAATTGCATCGTCGAAAAATTTATCGATGATCAGCATGAAAAGAACATCCAGCTCGATAACTGTTGGATTGTGCGTCTCGATAACGTCGATACCATCGACGTCGGTTCACCACGATGCTTTTATTCCACGTTGAAGATGTAATCTTTCAAACGTTGACCTATATGCTGCGAACTTATACTTCACTCCGTGTGCATGCTACCGTAGACACCATATGTGGAAACGGATATAGAAACACGCGTATAGAAATGCGTACATCGTATTCAGAGACACGCACATATAAATGCACACACATAGCAACATACACATATGTTTGTACACGTATGTTCGTACACATGTGTGTATTTCTACACACATGCATATAACGTATGAAGCACACGCAAGTAGAGACGTTCCTTAAATACATAAAGCATCCAGAAGCATTGTGATGAAGTTGAGGCAAACTAACCTACGTTTGCTCTGCTATTCTTGGCCTACCAACGGACATTGTTTGAAGCCGTTTATTTAGCTAACTCGTTTACTTCCATGGGGGGTCACTAGTGGTTACGAATTTAATTTGATTAAATATGTTCTGGAGGTCTCAAGAATTACGTGGTATAATAGGACTGTTTTAATGTTACTTGGATTAAGTTTGTACTTTGGTTATATTGCCATTTTCGCAGGGTAGAATGTAATTACATTAATGTAAGTTTGGGTGTGAAGTTGAGGATGGCCATGGTTGTATGGTCTATTAAAACGAATATTGAGAGTTGAACTATTATGCGTTGCGGCACCATGCGTGGAATTATCACGTGTGGAATTGTCACATGTGGAATTATGGCGCTTGGAATTACCACGATGTAGAATACCCACGAAGTAGAATTACCAAGCGTTGAATTGCCACGAGGTAGAATCACCAAGCGTGGAATTAACACGCGCCGAATTACCAAGCGTAGAATTACCACGCGCTGAATTACCAAGCGTGGAATTACCACGCGCTGAATTACCAAGCGTGGAATTACCACGCGCTGAGTTACCAAGCGTGGAATTACCAAGCATGGAATTACCAAGCGTGGAACTACCAAGCGTGGAATTACCAAGCGTGGAATTACCAAGCGTGGAATTACCACGCGCTGAATTACCAAGCGTGGAATTACCACGCGCTGAGTTACCAAGCGTGGAATTACCAAGCGTGGAATTACCAAGCGTGGAATTACCATGCGTAGAATTACCAAGCGTGGAATTATCACGCGCTGAATTTACCAAGCGTGGAATTACCACGCGCTGAATTACCAAGCGTGGAATTACCACGCGCTGAGTTACCAAGCGTGGAATTACCAAGCGTGGAATTAGCCCGCGCTGAATTACCAAGCGTGGAATTACCACGCGCTGAGTTACCAAGCGTGGAATTACCAAGCGTGGAATTACCAAGCGTGGAATTACAAAGCGTGGAATTACCACGCGCTGAATTACCAACGATCTAAAGTTCCGTTGTACAAAAATTGAGAGATAAATACTTTGAAAGTGCACTTGACTACGAAAGTATTTCAGCTGCCAAGATTCGGAATAGAAATTTATCGGCGATCTTACGATTCACGAGTGTGAAAAGGGCGTGAATACGATGAAGGGAAAACGGAAGGCGCCTCTGGGAATGCAACAAGTTCGCGACGCCTTTATCCTCGCAGACTATCCTTTTGTGTCCCTGGAACTTGGCCAACAGTGACTCACTGTTGTCCGTCAACCTCTCCCTCTTTCTCTCATTTGCTTTTTTTTTTTTTTTTCTTATCTCATCGAAAGTGCAATCGATCATTTCGCAGATTACTATGATCAAAGTTCAAACGTCGTTGACCATGTAACGAGATTCGTTGCTTTTCACTTTATCAGTTGTTCGACCCCTTATTAGATTCTGTCTCCCTTGAAAAGTTTACGAAGTGAGATTGAATCGATAGAAACACTCGACCGTTGCTACATCAAAGATATTTCAACGTTCGCCGATGCTCTTTGCTCGAATGTTGCTCTTTCCACGGATTTCGTTGACGAAGCTGCTTGAATTCTAAATATTAATTCTAGCTTACACGTGAATGTTAAAACCAGCGTAGAAAATCAGCGCGTGGCAATATAAAGCGAGGAAACTCAACGCGTAGAATATCAGCGCGTGGAAATCCAGCATGTGGAAAATCAGTGCGTGGCAATATAACGCGTGGAAATCCAACACGTGGAAAATCAGCGCGTGGCAATATAACGCGAGGGAACTCAACGCATGGAAAATCAGCGCGTGGCGATATAATGCGTGGAAATCCAACACGTGGAAAATCAGCGCGTGGCAATATAACGCGAGGGAACTCAACGCATGGAAAATCAGCGCGTGGCGATATAACGCGTGAAAATCCAACACGTGGAAAATCAGCGCGTGGCAATATAACGCGAGGGAACTCAACGCATGGAAAATCAGCGCGTGGCGATATAACGTGTGGCGATATAACGCGAGGAAATCCATCGCGTGGAAAATCAGCGCGTGGCGATATAACGCGTGGAAATCCAACACGTGGAAAATCAGCGCGTGGCAATATAACGCGAGGGAACTCAACGCATGGAAAATCAGCGCGTGGCGATATAACGTGTGGAAATCTAACGCGTGGCGATATAACGCGAGGAAATCCATCGCGTGGAAAATCAGCGCGTGGCGATATAACGCGTGGAAATCCAACACGTGGAAAATCAGCGCGTGGCAATATAACGCGAGGGAACTCAACGCATGGAAAATCATCGCGTGGCGATATAACGCGTGGAAATCCAACACGTGGAAAATCAGCGCGTGGCAATATAACGCGAGGGAACTCAACGCATGGAAAATCAGCGCGTGGCGATATAACGTGTGGAAATCTAACGCGTGGCGATATAACGCGAGGAAATCCATCGCGTGGAAAATCAGTACGTGGCGATATAACGCGAGGTAATCCATCGCGGGGAAAATCAGTGCGTGGCGATATAACGCGAGGAAATCCAACTCGTGGCAATATAACGCGAGGAAATCGGTTGCTAGCTGAAAGATATTTGAATTAACTTAAAATTTATTGAATCGTATTAAAATTGAAGTAGACTTGAAAATTGTTTCGGATGCTTTTAAAAATAGGAATAACGAAATTGAGAGCAGGTAAAATTAGTCGATATCTCGGTGACCCGGTCGAGAGTTAATAAGTTTAACCATGGTTGTAGAACAAAGAACGAATCGATCATCTCTCACCCTCGATACTCGAACGAAGGTCAAGTGTCATGCATGACCTTATTGATTTCGGTTTGGTACATGCCTTTTAGGTAGTGTTACGAGTAGTCCGATATTCGTACCTAACCACAGTAGCTACATTCCGTAATCATTGACCTATCTCAATGAACAGGCTGCTGTGTTGGCCGGAACAGGAGAGACCCATCCATTATTACGTTCGAGAGTTTCCACGATAATTCCAGGGAATTGGTTTGATCTAGAAACTCGACCTCGTTGCTTCTTCGTTGTTCCGCGAGTTTAGTATCGTTCGACCCGTTACAAAATCGTTTTTAAAATATCCAGTATTACACAATTCGTTCAACTTTATATCGGTGTACCATAACCGCCATTTTGTACTTTTATGTCGTAAAATTGTAATTGAACGAAATCTAGATTTTACGTATCTTGAAATTGCTGTGACAACCAGACATTTTGTAGTTGATAGATCGATAAAGCCCTGGGTAGTTATTTTCTTTGTGCTCTGAGCTTTAAATTGATATAATACAAGAGCTATTTGGTGATACTTTTATGTCATGATTTCGTGACACAAGGTAGATGTACGTCAGACCCTATTCATCCAAATTAGATATTGATCTAATTGATGTCCAGTCGTTCTATTGTAAAAATATGAACGGTGCACTTACACAGTTATTTTCTTGAATCCCTAAGCTTTAATTTGATGTATCATAAGTACCATTTGGTGATACTTTTCTGTCATGATTTTATGACACAACGTAGATGTATGTCAAACCCTATTGATCCAAATTAGATATTGATATAATTCATGCCCAGTCATACTTTTGTAAAAATATGAACGGTGCACTTACACAGTTATTTTCTTGAATCCCTAAGCTTTAATTTGATGTATCATAAGTTGTATTTCTCAACACTTTTAATTCATGAAATCATAAATTCCCACGCATCAAAATCAGCTCCTAACAAGTTAACAATGTACATCAACAAAACTTGAACACGTTAACATTTCGTGTCTACGGAAGCAACATACATGTTAAACATCCAAATAATCCTTCATATCGTGTTCCCGAGCCATGACCAGGATTTCGTGTCGAGGGTAACCAGGCACAGAGTCAATATCGTGGTGCAAAGAGCTTTCGAAACGACCTGCACAATGGACGCCGTATACAATGAGATTCGTGTTCCCTGGGCCACGGGTGTAGGCTTATTAATATTGCACGGTTCACGTCGAAGCAAACTTTTTATCTCCGTTAACGGCGCTGTTTGTTCGTTTTACCTCGTCCCGTATTAGCGCTCGTAAGTTTCGCGAAAAAACCTCGGTGTTATAACGTAGTTCCCGGCATTATGAACCAACCGGAAACTTCATGGAACTTTCAATACTTTCGTCTCGTCTTTTGGCGGAGTTACCAGGACAAACAACGGGTTGCATTATTCCCTTCGAAAAAGTTTCGATTAACGTTCGCTTTTGATATTTTTCATTTATGACCTGTTTATCGGACCTTCTGATACTTCGTACACCTTCTAGATCTTGGAAAATCAGATCTTGGAGCACTGGACTCTATGGAGAGACTTGGGACTCTTTTGGGGAGATCTTAGGGAAATATTGGGATATTTGGAAAATTTTAGGGAAGCTAAATTGAAGATCGTAGGGAGATTCAGAGATTAGGAAGATCACAAAGATTAGAGAGATCATCAGATTCATAGGAACCAGCGAGTGGCAATACAACGTGAGAGAATTCAACGCATGGCAATATAATCCGAGGAAAGTCAACGCGTAAACAATTAATGCGTGGCAATATAACGCGAGGAAATCTAATTCGTAGAAAATCAGCGCGTGGCGATATAATGCGAGGATATCTAACGTGTAGAATTCCAACGCGTGGCATTATAACGCGAGGGACTCCAACTCGTGAAAAATCAGCACATGGCAATATAACGCGAGGAAATCTACCTCTTGGAAATTTACATATACGGAATTAAAAGCCGCTGTAAAATGACCAGTATGAAGGGTTAAATAATGGCGGGTAAAGGGTCGTCCCCGTTCGTTAGCGGAGGATTAACACCCTTTTTTTTCGAAAGAACAGGCGCACCCTAAGCTGTCACGTCTAACGTCCATTGTTCGGTTTTCAGGCAAAATTTCGCGTGATGGTGGAGGAGAACGCAGCGACTGGCGCCCGGCTTGACGGGGAGCTGGAACGAGCTAGGGGCGAGTGTGCGGTGCTACGCGGAGAGCTAAGGGATGTTCGCGGTGCTTTGCCGGTGGTGTTAAACAACAATAACGCGAGTAACATAGCGGCTGCCGGGAACAGCAACAACAACGCCAACGCGGCCAGTCCTGGACAGGAGAACGAGCTTCAGCAACAGCCGGAAGATGGTAAGAGACTCAGCGCAGGAAGCAGCCCGGTCGACAAGAGGAGCTCCGCTAGCGATAAATCGGCTAGTCCTATCGAGAAAAGAACTAGCCCCGTCGACAGGAAGGACAGAACCAGCCCTATCGATCGACGTGCCAGCCCCATAGGTACATGCCTGCTATTTGTTTTCACTTGTGCGTCATGGGGTTTATCGATCTTGTCGCGATGGGGAAATGTGGGATGAATTGGAATATCGGGGAAATTACTATGCCTTGTTTCTTGAAAGGCGTTATTATCGCTGGATTTTTTATACTAACTTGGATATTAAACCTTGTAATATCGTGACATACTCATGACGCACATTATATTTGAAATGTTTCAGACTCGTATTTTCGCTTCAATTAATTTTAGAGCTCGATTCCAATTATAATTTTCATAATCAAGGATCAGTGAAGACAGACAGTGCTTAATATTTTAAGTTTCTTTAGTTCTATTAAAGTTATAACAATAAGTAGCTAGTTGTGCATGACACAATTGCTTAGAAAATTATAGGTTAACATTAACAGTACTCCTGTGATATAATGCGCGGAAATCCAACGCGTGGCAATATAACGCGGGGAAATCTATCGCGTAGAAATATCAGCGCGTGGCAATATAACACGAAGAAATCCAACGCGTAGAAAAATCAGTGCGTGGCAATATAACGCGAGGGAACTCAACGCGTGAAAAATCAGCGCGTGGCAATATAACGCGAGGGAACTCAACGTGTGAAAAATCAGCGCGTAGCGATATAACGCGAGGTAATCTAACGCGTAGAAAAATCAGTGCGTGGCAATATAACGCGAGGGAACTCAACGCGTGGAAAGTCAGAGCGTGGCGATATAACGCGAGGTAATCTAACGCGTAGAAAAATCAGTGCGTGGCAATATAACGCGAAGAAATCCAACGCGTGGAAAGTCAGCGCGTGGCGATATAACGCGAGGTAATCTAACGCGTAAAAAATTCAGTGCGTGGCAATATAACGCGAGGTAATCTAACGCGTAGAAAAATCAGTGCGTGGCAATATAACGCGAGGGAACTCAACGCGTGGAAAGTCAGAGCGTGGCGATATAACGCGAGGTAATCTAACGCGTAGAAAAATCAGCGCGTGGCGATATAACGCGAGGTAATCCAACACGTGGAAAATCAGCGCGTGGCAATATAACGCGACGGAACTCAACGCGTAAAAAATCAACGCGTGGCGATATAACGCGTGGAAATCCAACACTTGGAAAATCAGCGCGTGGCAATATAACGCGAGGGAACTCAACGCGTGAAAAATCATCGCAATACAATTTTCAATATTATACATATCACTCCGTATAATTAACATTCAATTTTGAATCATGAAAAATGATTTAAATTCCCCGCCATCATTCACGAAAAAGAAACGTCGATTCTTCGAAAACACCATTTCCTGCTAGCAGAACTTCGAAAGCTTCTCGCTATCCATTTTCGTAGCAGCAACAGAAGAAACATGCCTCAGTAGTATAATAAGAAGAAAGAGTTCAGTTCTCGACGTTGTTCACATGTTCGAAGTTCCCCCATAAATCTCAGCTTTTTATCACCTTTTGCAAGGAACGTAATTCTTTTTTTGAAAGTTCCACAATATAATTCAGACCTCGCGTTCCTGCATAGTTCATGCTTAAAACTTTATCCCGATTTCCAGGATACGTTGTACCCTG
Organism: Megachile rotundata; assembly: GCF_050947335.1. NCBI lineage: Eukaryota > Metazoa > Arthropoda > Insecta > Hymenoptera > Megachilidae > Megachile > Megachile rotundata. Next base: position 14,463,070 of record NC_134990.1, read on the forward strand.
TATCTTCCAGCTGCTTGCTGGCTCTTTTACGACTTGCCATGATTCACCATTTTACCCTGCAGCTTGTAACACCCCGCAGTCTCTGCGACTGTCTTTCCCCTCGCATTTTTAGGACGAATTAATTTCCCGGAGGAAATGTTACAAACTCAAATGTAGTAGCCTCAAAATTAAATAGCACGAATCAATATTTACAATTGGAGATTTTTTAGTATTTGAAAAAAATTAGAATTTCAAAAACGGGGGATTCAAATATTTTGAAAAATATACCTTGGGCTAAAATAGAAATAGTTTGAGATAAAAAATGTCGGAGACAAAACATTAAGTTTATGTACCAGTTTGTGCCACAACTAATGAAAGATTGTTTCGTTGCAGAAAAGCGGAATGGTTCCCCGAGTCGCAGTCCAAGCGAGAAAGCCCGTCGACCTTACGCTCCAGCGTTGGAGAAGACACGGCTGGGTGGTTCCGGCGGAAGCGTGGATTCTCGATCCGGGAGCGCGAGTCCGGATCGAGGATCCAGCAACCGAGGCTTCTTCCACCGCGGCGGCACCGATCGATCCAGCGTCGAGCGATTACGGATATCGACGAACCGCGATTCCCTTCGATCCAGCAAAGAAATGAACGATCACGAGAAGGACAGCGACAAGGATCTCGTGGACGGCGAGGTACGACCCGAAGAGGACAATGAACCACCTGGACCAGCCCCGGGCAGCAGACCCTCCTCGCCGGCTAATTCTCTGGGTGGGTAACCCAGCATTTAATTATGGAAACCCTTCCCTTTCAACTTTCCTACGGTACATTCACTGTTCCTGATTGTTCCACCAACGACGTTCCTGCGATTCCTTGGAATTAAACGAAGTCGGGATAAATGCAGCTGAGTTTTCTTCGTAACGAGAAATCTTTTCCAGAGGATATGGAGGTGTGATGTGTTGAGAATGATGGAGTTTTTTGTTTGAAAATTGTTCTACATATTGTGGTACTACTGGGTCATGAGTTAAATATTATACTTCTATGTTATAATGTCACTTCTCTGTAAAAGTTGTAAACTGATCTTGACTTTGGAGTTTAACATGATCTTATGTTTTTAGTAGGTGATATTAACTCTGTCTCTATAAAAATTATTGTAAAAGTGATCTTAACTTTGAATCTCAACTTGTAGATCTTATATTTCTAATTATTCAAAGGTAATTGCAAGATTATTGTACATCTTTGACTCTGTAAAAGTTACTGTAAACTTGATCTTGACTTTGAGTGTCCACAAGTAGATCTTATGTTTCTAGTTACTCATAGATAGTTATAATATCATTGTACATCTCTGGATCTGTCAAAGTTACTGCAAACTTGATTTTGACTTTGGGTTTCCACAAATGAATCTTATGTTTCTAATAAATCAAAGGTAGCTGCAATATTATTGTACATCTTTGACTATATAAAAGTTACTATAAACTTGATCTTGACTTTGAGTGTCCACAAGTAGATCTTATGTTTCTAACTAGTCATAGATAGTTATAATATCATTGTACATCTCTGGATCTGTTAAAGTTACTGCAAACTTGATTTTGACTTTGGATTTTCACAAATGAATCTTATGTTTCTAATTAGTCATAGGTAGCTGCAATATTATTGTACATCTTTGACTATATAAAAGTTACTATAAACTTGATCTTGACTTTGGGTGTCCACAAGTAGATCTTATGTTTCTAGTTACTCATAGGTAGTTATAATATCATTGTACATCTCTGGACCTGTTAAAGTTACTGCAAACTTGATCTTGACTTTGGGTTTCCACAAATGGATCTTATGTTTCTAATAAGTCATAGGTAGCTACAATATTATTGTACATCTCTGACCCTGTAAAAGTAATTGCAAACTTGATCTTGTCTTTAAGTTTCCACATATAGACCTCATGTTTCTGAAACTGACAAAATTCACACCTCACCAAACTTGAAAGTTATTTACCTTTACCTTGAAGTATCTCAGCAACGTTCTATTTCCTACAGGAATCGGTGATCCGCTGGTAGCATCAAGGTTATCAAACATTCATGGCGGAGGCGGTAGCACAGGATCCGTGGAGTTGGCCAGCACAAGAAGGCTACGACTCGAGAACGAACGTCTAGTAGCCGAAGTAGCGAGATTGAGAAGATTGTTATTCACCGGAGCGGGACGAGGAGAGGTTGGCTCGGAGGATGCCGCCCTCGAAGAGGAGGCACGATTTGTTGCTCTCGAAATGGAACTGCAACACGCCAAAGAAGCTCTCCAAGCACTAAAGGCCGATCGTAAGAGGCTGAAGGCTGAAAAGTTCGATCTTCTTAATCAGATGAAGGCACTTTACGGCACCCTCGAGGACAAAGAACGGGAACTGCGAGACTTTATCAGAAACTACGAACAGGTAGATCTACAAATTAGAGCTTCACGATTTCTTAGCTCTGATAATTCGAATTGTGGATATGAAGACTGTAGATCTATATTTGCTAAATCTGTTGATAATTGTAACTCTGTTGATATTTGTAATAATCTTCGTTCATAATTAATTGTATTACTCAATGTAACCTTTGCGTAGTAACCTGTGTATAAATTTTTTCTAAACATTTTGGAAAAATTGTATGAACAGTCTTCATCTCCACTCTTCTGCTTTGTGAAATAAATGAAATTTTAACACACTTTCGTTAATATCAAACTTCAAAAGTTAAATTTTGTATATAAATTTAAAATATAAAAATATTTGAAGTGTAAAGAAAAATTGGAACAATCATAAAGTGAAGCGAAACTGTGTTAAATGGCGGTTCTGAAAGTTGTATTGTACGTCGTAACAAGAATCAATGGAAGCGTTTAATTGTTCTTTTCACCGGCATATCGAGTGTTAAGAGTAGCCGTTCGCACAATCTAAAGTTAATTTAATTGTTGTTAATCCGCGGAATCAGAGGTCGCTTTGGAATATTTCAATTTACCCCTTCAATTAAAGCCCTTATTTAATTCTCGCGCTCCGTTACACTTTGAACGACACCGCGAGTGTAATTACGGAAAAATGTTTCGTTCGGTTAGTTCCGTAGACTCGAACACGTCGAAGGGAAAACATCGCGGAATGGAGGAGGCGGAAAAAAAAGAAACTTATTTAACGAATATCCCGTTGAAACGCATTTCAATTTTCTCGTGGCGAGCGTCAACGTTGGTTCTCGAGTTAGAACACGGGTCCGGTACACAGGACAGCAATTTTGCCTGTTAAATACTTTCATTAAACTTGCTGGAATTTCTCATTTTCCGGACACCGTTATCGTTTCACCACCGGTGCGACGACCCGACGCATTGTCGGCCATTTCAATTCCGTCAAATGAACAACGCGGGCCAATTTTTTCTTTCCCACGAGCCCTGGGTAATGTACAAAACCCACGTATTTTGTTACATATTTTTAATTGGTATTTTCATATCACGAATTTGAGACTCTTGATAATTGGACGAAATTTGAACTCTTTGAATGAAGAATATAATAGGGAGATGCTGGGAATTTTTAGGTTTGAGGAATTGTGCTTTTTGTTAGAGTAGGTGAAGATTTGGAAAAATTGACATTCTAAAAATTAAATTTTAGCTTGAAAAATTGTAATAATGAATTATCAAATAAACCCATATAAATATGACTAGAATAACGAAGCGTGGAAAACATCTGAATTTATGACCAATACTAAATACCGTAAATAATGAAGGTTAATTTATCAGAATATATCGGTAAAGTTAGACACCCCTTAATTTCCTCTGCGACAAAAGTACGTGTACGTTCAGTGACATTTATCAGGTCCATAGACGAGTTTTACTAGCTATCGCAGTTTGTTTTGGAAATACCGTCCTGTTCTTCCGGCTTAAAAGATATTTACGATCGTTAATATAGAACGTGCTGTTAGTGGATATTAAAGTTTGCCTTTCTCTTTGCTCCGGATCCTGCATGATGCATCGTCGAGTCCTTATGAAAATATCCTTCCTCTCTGCGAAGCAAATGCAGCATTTTTCGCTCGGATCTATTGACGCGCTTCGTCTTCGGGCTTCTGCAAGAAACATTAAAGAGCTACGTTGCCAGAACGAGCCGTTATTAATCTTCTTTCTTACTTTTTTATATTTGAAAGCTGTGTCGCGGGGCTAAAAGGAAGACAAACCGAGTGACTACCCTCGCAATTTCCATGGTAAATACCTTAAGTGGCTTTCCTCTAATCTTTTGTTTCTTCCTCATTGTTATCATGTTTTTTCCTGCGACGGTGAATAAACTTCGATTTAAAATACTGCTCTCGCGTTTATGCCACATAAATTCTGCCGCCATTCTTCAAAACTTTACTCTCGTGAAAAGGGGAATTTGCTCGGATTCAATTGTACATTCCTTCGAGAAAATATTCCGGAGGTAATTAACCTCTTTTCTTATAATTTATTTGCGGAGTGTGTCAGTCGGAAATTCATCAAAGCTATAATATTAAGTCTGTTAGGAGAATTGAGAAAAACAAGGTAGTATTTAACCTCCTTTCTTGTGATTTATTTGTCAGTTAGAACTGATCACAGTTACAGTATTAAAACAGAGAAAGAAAGTTAAAATGTTACGTTTCATATTCAGTGATTGACCACGCAAATTATAATTGCACAAACTCCAAATCGAAGCGAGTTCAAAATTCGAGTAAGATTCCTCTCGGTTGACGCACTCGTGCGTCACGTGTGGGATATCCTAAGGCAAGAGGCGAACGACGAACAAGCTCGATATCGAACGAAATACAAGTTAAAGCGAGGTATCTACCGATGTCGACTCACGAGTTGGCGCTAGAAGAGGCTGACCCAGGTGTTTGGAAGAGCCACGGCTCCAACTGGTCAGAATAGAAAAATGGACGCCTGGACTCGCGCGTATTTTCGCCGGTAGAACAATTGGCTCTCGCGCGAGCGCACACCGATTAGGCCAAAAACAATGAGAGTCGGCAAACGTCTCGAGAGCGAGAGTGCTACTTGCGTTCGGCAGTTATTGTCGTTATTATTATTTGCCTGTATGTAACGCTGGAAGTGTTCGCGGTGATAGGCTTCTTTTACTTTGGGTCACGCGCCAACTCGTGGGTTGACTGTCCACGTTTTCCTATATTTTATTAACACTGAACTACCAGAGCAATTAACCGTTTTACAAGTTTTATTTTCGAGTAAGATTTAAATTCGAGGAGGGTGCGTCGCGGTTGAAGTATAAGTGCGTCACGGTTGAAGTAAAGGTGCGTTAAGATTGAACTAAAGGTGCGTCGTGACTGAACTGAAGGTGCATCACGACTGAACTAAAGACGCATTATGATTGAACTGAAGGTGTGTCACGACTGACCTATAGATGCGTCATGACTGAACTGAAGATACGTCGTGACTGAACTAAAGGTGCGTCATGACTGAACTGAAGATGCGTCATGATTGAATTAAAGGTGTGTCATGACTGAACTGAGGGTGCGTCACCATTGAACTAAAGGTGTGTCATGACTGAACTGAAGATGCGTCACAATTGAATCAAAGGTGCGTCAGGATTGAAGTAAAGGTGCCTCCTGCCTGAAACTTAGGTGCGTCACCATTGAAGTAAAGGTGCGTCACAGTTGAAGTGGAAGTGCGTCATAGTTACAGTAAAAGTGCGTCACTTAAATCTTCATACAACTAAGTTATTAGAGATTTGTCTGCTTACTTCGAATAAGACTTGACGTACTTGAACCACGAGTGCGTCACGAGTGCGTCAGTCTAACTCCTCAGGCTACATCAAAACTTCTTAACTAAAAAGTTTCACGAACTCTTTTGACGTTACTAAAATTATTACTACACGTCTCATGCTTAACACCATAAATTTAGTAAAAAAATATTTATCTCAAACTGTGTTAAACCCAATAGTCACCTTCTTTGTACGAAGAGTTAATATCTGTTCAAATGAACTTAATGAACCTCCGTGAACATAAAAGTCTAACAAAAACGATCGACAAATTAAGAATTTGATCTCGCAATTTGTTGATTAACTCCGAAATACACGTCAGAGAGATAATTACTAATGAGAAAGTCCCCGGTGTCTCCTCGTAACGAAACATGAAAGAAAATACGCGTTGTCTCTAGTCTTACGGAAGGTTCTCCAAGCTTGAAGAGGTTCTTCAATTTTCTCCTTGCTTTATCCTCTTTCGCGTCTTGTCGCATCGTGCGTAATCCACTTCATCATCAACGAGCCTCGACGTGTCACCGTTCTACAAGAAGTACGCTCGTCTTTGTGTTTTTTTCTCCCTCTGTTCGTCAGACCGAGTTAACATCTGCTCCGCTCTATCTTCTACTAACGGAAGTACACAACCGGTTACTCGGTTCTGTAAACTTTAACGATGAAATATCTCGCACGAACCTTCCAGCGAAATATTCGTCAATTCGATAAATTGATTCATCCAGAAAATTGTGTAACTTCAAAGACACACGGATGAGGTATCAGCCATCACCGAAGGGGGGTACACAAAATAAACGGTTAATTATAGAAAACTTGTGAACGTAGAATAATTAGCCGAAGTTTTAGCGAGAAACGAAATTTCTCTCGCGTTGACGCGCGCACGCAGAGGATTTTCCAGGTGACCGCCGTGAAAAACGCCGTGCGAACGGGGATGCATCGATAGTTTTTAACTGGAAAATATTGACCGGCCGACGGGTAACACCTGACCGATCCTTTGGAGTGGCAGTAATCGCGTTGTCCCAAAGTTTAGCCGATAAACCGGCTGCAACACCTGTTATACGTAGCGTGAACTTCCTTGCGCCCGAGGGAGAGATAAGTGGATTAAGTTCTCCGTTGCTGATATCCTGTTGGCTAATAGGTTAAGGTACATGACACCTGTAAATAACCGAACAGTTGCACCGGTATCGAGTTACTTGCCGCGGTCAGGCAATGGACAGGGACTTTTTAAACTGGATGGTTTCGATTTGGAGATTTGGGGAATTTGGGGAATTTGGAGAATTTGGGTAATTTAGATAATTTAGGAAATTTGGGTAATTTGGGGGATTTTGGAATTTAGGAAATTTGGGGAATTTGGGAAGTTAATGAATTTGGGGAATTTTTGAATGTAGGGAATTTGGGAAATTTGGAGAATTTGGGAAACTTGGGAGTTTGGGGGTTTGGGGAATTTGGGAAATTTGGAAAATTTCGAGAATTTGGAAAACTTGGGAATCTAGGGAATTTGAGAAATTTGGGAATTTGGGGAATTGGGAATTTGGGGAATTGGGAATTTGGGGAATTGGGAATTTGGGGAATTGGGAATTTGGGGAATTGGGAATTTGGGAATTTGGGAATTTGGGAATTTGAGGAATTGGGAAATTGGGGAATTGGGAATTTGGGGAATTGGGAATTTGGGGAATTGGGAATTTAGGAATTGGGAATTTGAGGAATTGGGAAATTGGGGAATTGGGAATTTGGGGAATTGGGAATTTGGGGAATGGGAATTTGGGAATTGGGAATTTGGGGAATTGGGAATTTGGGGAATTGGGAATTTGGGGAATTGGGAATTTGGGAATTGGGAATTTGGGGAATTGGGAATTTGGGGAATTGGGAATTTGGGGAATTGGGAATTTGGGAATTTGGGAATTTGGGAATTTGAGGAATTGGGAAATTGGGGAATTGGGAATTTGGGGAATTGGGAATTTAGGAATTGGGAATTTGAGGAATTGGGAAATTGGGGAATTGGGAATTTGGGGAATTGGGAATTTGGGGAATGGGAATTTGGGAATTGGGAATTTGGGGAATTGGGAATTTGGGGAATTGGGAATTTGGGGAATTGGGAATTTGGGAATTGGGAATTTGGGGAATTGGGAATTTGGGGAATTCGGGAATTTGGGGAATTGGGGATTTGGGGAATTCGGTAATTTGGGGAATTTGGAGAATTTGGAGAATTTGGAGAATTTGGAGAATTTGGGAAACTTGAGTATTTTGGAATTTTAGGGAATTTGGAAAATTTGGAAATTTGAGGAATTCAGGAATTTGGGGATTTGGGGAATTCTAGAATTGGGAGATTTGGGGATTTGGGGGAATTTATGGAATTTATGGAATTTATGAAATTTATGGAATTTATGGAATTTAGGAAATTTGGGAAAGTTGGAGAATTTGGAAAACTTAGGAATTTGGGGAATTTGGAGAACTTAGGAAATTTGAAGAATTTGAGGAATTTGGAAATTTTGGGAATTTAATGAATTCAGAGAATGTAGGGAATTTATTAAATTTAGAGAATTTTGGGAATTTCAGGAATTTGAGGATTTGAAAATTTTAGAACTTAGAAACTTGTGAATTTGAATAGTTAGAAATTAAAAATCTAGGGAGTTCAGAAATTTTGAAGATTTACAAATTTATAATCTTAGAGTCTAATACCTTATAAGCTTTGAAATATAGGAACTTTAATACTCCGAAACATATGAATTTATTTACTTCGTTTTCTATTTTCTTCTCTGCACAGCAGACATGTCCCTTCCCTTATTTCCTTCAACCTCCGAACTTAATAATTTAACTTCCTCCTCCATTTCAAAGCGCCAACCCGCAAACCTAAATTTGAAGCCAAAAGAAAATAAGAATAATTAATACGCGAAACTGATCTAATCAGCAGAGTGTTCGGACGTCTGAAAGGGTAGCTGTTTTACAGTTAGTACGCATGGTGCATGCATTGTTAAACGGTGGTGGTCTCGGGCGGAGTTACTGCCCGGATATGGGTCTCTTTGACCGTTGATTACAGCGGATGCGGGAGAACGAGGCGACCTTAGGACGCCTTCAGCAGCAAGGAGTCGGCATACCTTCGGAGGAACGGGAACGGGAAAGGGAAAGGGAACGTTGGAGTCTTTTAAGGGCGGCAAGGGACGAAGCCGATCGAAGTCTCAGCCTAGCGGCTAGTTTGGCTGACAAAGAAGCCGCCCTTTCGCACGCACACGCGACCATAAAAGAGGTACGCTCTTTGTAACCTTCTAGTTAGGTATTATGCACTCTAACTGATCGAACACCTTCTTTTATCAAATTATTTTGTGTGAAGACTCTTCTGTTTGAAGACAAATCTCTTCAAAGATTTGTGTTTTTACGAATTTAAAATTTGTATTCATTTTTTAAGGCAGTAAGTTACAGCTTCATTTCTGCCTTATTATGCACTCTAACTGATCGAACACCTTCTTTTATCAAATCATTTTGTGTGAAGACTCTTCTGTTTGAAGACAAATATCTTCAAAGATTTGTGTTTTTGCGAATTTAAAATTTGTATTCATTTTTCAAGGCAGTAAGTTACAGCTTCATTCTAAAAATCCTCAAATTTATGCCTATATTCACAATTCTCTACATTTCTAAATTTTCACAATTTCATTTTCAAATTCCCCAAATCTTTAAACTTCCAAATCCCTACGTCTCCAAATTCCCACTTGCCCACATCTTCAGTTCCCCAAATTTCTCAAATCCCTAAATTTCCAGAACTCCAACTTCAAATCTCCCAAATCCCTGCTCCTCCAAAACTCCACCTGCCCATATTCTCAATTCCCCAAATCCCTAAATTCGCCAAAACTCTAAACTTCCAAATCCTTACGTCTCCAAATTCCCACTTGTCCACATCTCCAGTTGCCCAAATTTCTCAAATCCCTAAATTTCCAGAACCCCAACTTCAAATCTCCCAAATCCCTGCTCCTCCAAAACTCCACCTGCCCATATTCTCAATTCCCCAAATCCCTAAATTCCCCAAAACTCTAAACTTCCAAATCGCTACGTCTCCAAATTCCCACTTGTCCACATCTCCAGTTCCCCAAATTTCTCAAATCCCTAAATTTCCAGAACCCCAACTTCAAATCTCCCAAATACCTACACCCCCAAAACTCCACCTCTCAATTTCCCAAATCCCTAAATTCCCCAAAACTCCAAATTTCCAATTTCCTAAATCCTCAAATATGCAAAATTCCAAAATCCGTAAAATTTACACTCAGCCATAAATGTAATGAAGAGTCGAAATGGATTAGCAAAAGTAGAAAGGTATGTAAATTTGGTGAGGTGCGTGATTCGAACGCGTTCCAAAGTAGCCCTCGAGCCATCAGTTTTAAACTCGTTAACCGTAGGAGGCTCGTTTATGCACACCGTCGAGGACAATTTGAGGGCTCAAAGCAGACTCACCCTCCGAGTAATTGCATGTACGAGCCAAGAGATGCTTCTTACCTAACTGCTCGTAATCACATTATATCGATCCGCTGTCCAATATTTTGAACACCCGATTTGCCCTTAACTACCTTTGCTGTTAGGGTTTATCAAATATTTTAGTCTATGTTTTATACTGTTATTATTAATATAGGTTCGTGTAGGTACTTTCTAAATTCTATTTACTTCATTACATAGCTTACTTCGTTATATTATAGTTTATTACTAGGTGATACAATTGAAAAATATATTTCACATATGTTACATACTTGCAGCTTCATATGTCATTTCATATGTACTTTAAAACAGTTGTTGCAGGAGAGAAAAAATTAAAAATGTATGTTACACTACTGCAATATTATGTATTTAAGGGTTGAAGTGCAGTGAGACTTGATTTTAATACATATTTTATTAGTGGATGATGATACAATTCAAACATGTGTATATTTCACATATGTTACTCTTCTGCAACTTCATATGTCACTCAGTATACACTTTAAAATAGTTGTTGCAGTAGAGAAAAAATTAAAAATGTATGTTACACTACTGCAATATTATGTATTTAAGGGTTGAAGTGCAGTGAGACTTGATTTTAATACATATTTTATTAGTGGATGATGATACAATTCAAACATGTGTATATTTCACATATGTTACTCTTCTACAACTTCATATGTCACTCAGTATACACTTTAAAATAGTTGTTGCAGTAGAGAAAAAATTAAAAATGTATGTTACACTACTGCAATATTATGTATTTAAGGGTTGAAGTGCAGTGAGACTTGATTTTAATACATATTTTATTAGTGGATGATGATACAATTCAAACATGTGTATATTTCACATATGTTACTCTTCTACAACTTCATATGTCACTCAGTATACACTTTAAAATAGTTGTTGCAGTAGAGAAAAAATTAAAAATGTACGTTACACTACTGCAATATTATGTATTTAAGGGTTGAAGTGCAGTGAGACTTGATTTTAATACATATTTTATTAGTGGATGATGATACAATTCAAACATGTGTATATTTCACATATGTTACTCTTCTGCAACTTCATACGTCACTCAGTTATACACTTTAAAATAATTCTTGCAGTGGAGCAAAAATTAAAAATGAATGTTGTAGTACTGAAATATAATGTATTTAAGGGTTGAAGTCCACTGACACCTGATTTCAATACATATTTTATTAGTGAATAATAATACTGTTCAGAGGAGTGTACATTTCACATATGTTACCCTTCTGCAACTTCATACGTCACTCAGTTATACACTTTAAAATAATTCTTGCAGTGGAGCAAAAATTAAAAATGAATGTTGTAGTACTGAAATATAATGTATTTAAGGGTTGAAGTCCACTGACACCTGATTTCAATACATATTTTATTAGTGAATAATAATACTGTTCAGAAAAGCGTATATTTCACATATGTTATACTTCTGCAACTTCATACGTCACTCAGTTATACACTTTAAAATAATTCTTGCAGTGGAGCAAAAATTAAAAATGAATGTTGTAGTACTGTAATATAATGTATTTAAGGGTTGAAGTCCACTGACACCTGGTTTCAATACATATTTTATTAGTGAATAATAATACTGTTCAGAGAAGCGAATATTTCACATATGTTACCCTTCTGCAACTTCATACGTCACTCAGTTATACACTTTAAAATAATTCTTGCAGTGGAGCAAAAATTAGAAATGTATGTTGTAGTACTGTAATATAATGTATTTAAGGGTTGAAGTCCACTGACACCTGATTTCAATACATATTTTATTAGTGAGTAATGACACAATTCAGAAAAGTGCATATTCCACATATGTTACCCTCATATGTCACTACCCAGTGCACTCATTAAAACATACCTTGAAACATATATTATTGCAACTCAAATATCATCCACAAACCTCAAAAATACCATAAAATAATAGAATTAAAAAACTAGTATTACTAAACTAGTATTTAAAATATGACACAGCAATAATATAATAAATCCTATAAAATAACATACCTTGAAACATATATTGTTGTAATACAAATATCATCCACAAACCTCAAAAATACCATAAAATAACAGAATTAAAAAACTAGTATTACTAAACTAGTATTTAAAATATGACACAGCAATACTATAATAAATCCTATAAAATAACATACCTTGAAACATATATTGTTGCAATACAAATATCATCCACAAACCTCAAAAATAACATAAAATAACAGAACTAAAAATCTAGTATTTAAAATATGACACAGCAATAATATAATAAATCCTATAATAAATCCCGTAACAAAGTCCTCTACTCTAACAAACGCAGATCACCTCACCTCTTCACCCTCCTCCAAAAGATACCAGAAAGAATTCACCTCACAGAAAAAGTGTTGGTGCAGTTGCAGCGTCAATTGGCGGAAAGAGGAGGAGGCGGAATCTGCTTGAGCGACCAGGAATCCTTGGTCTCGTTCCCGAGGGGTAGCGTGAATGGGGCAGCAACGCCGGGCGCCGGAAGCAGCAGCGGGGGCGGTGGTTGCGGTATCATCCCTCATATGAATTCTCAGCCGCCGTTGGGAAGCACCGAACTGGGAGTGAGTGTCGGGAACGTGGGGAACGCGGCCGGCGCCGGATCCTCCGGTGGACAGGCTGGTGATCGAGGAAGCTGCAGCGCTGACAGTGGTGTACGGGGGTCCAGCGATCGGGAGAGCGGAGGGGCGACCAGCGTCGGTGGAAACCTTTCCGATTCGACCACGGACGGTAAGAAAAGTTCGTGTTTCAAATTCTTATCTATTTTAAAACGTTTTAGTACTATTTTGAAATCGATCAACTCGAACTGATAATTAGACTGGGGATGTTGATGATATGTAGGGGGTTGGAATTCAAAAGGTGACTTCAAGAGGTTATAGTTTAGGAACTCTTGTGGAGTTCATAGTAGGTACATTATTTTGAACCAGAAAAATATAAATGTGATAATTATTTTGGAAAATATAAATGTGATAATTATTTTGAAAAATATAAATGGGAAATTTATATGGAGGTCTGAATGTATGATAATAGAAGATGTATATGATGAGATATGAAGATGATACAAGAGGTGTATAGTTAGATCTGACATCTGACTGACATCTTTAAGTTATAATTAACTAAAAGGTATTTTGCAATAAATCCATATGTAGATAACGTAGCAGGTAGCATCACAAGTGTTAATTGTTACTGCTGTCTGGTTTGCAGTGTTTGTACATACGTGTAAGGCTACTTCACTCAAGTACCTATATCAAATTGATGTGTGGAGGCAAATGGAGAGCATTTGTTGAACTCTGTAAAATTGTGTAATTCATTTTGATAAAATTTAGTTGCACTTTCAATTCAAATAATACGTGAACATCCGCAGTCTAATGATGTACAGCTAACAGAATAATTACTATATTAATTAAAGATTACTATAATGATCATGTGCATTGACTATTACTATTAATAATATACAAATACAGTTTTTGTGAATGTAGAGTATATAAATGAGCAAACAGTACAGAGTATGTATAATTTAGAGTTGATCGATTTGGACACCGATAATATTATGTAGTATATAAAAAGAATTTAAATAGTAAATAAGGAAATGTGTTCTGAATTTGTCCTATTAGTTCATACTTTCATTGTGCATCAGTTAGAATGCCTGGTATGCGTAGGGATCCTGAATCATTTCTTTAAAGTATGATATAGTCGTTATTATTCATCACAGCACCGACGCTGTGGAACATATGTAACTACAGTTGCATTTAGGTACACTCGAGTGCAACGTACGCTTTCTTGAGATTGATCTTTTTTAAGATGTTGAGATACACAAACTTTTTGAATGTTAAGGTTTGAGATCCTATCGTTTCTAGATTCCACCTTCTTCATATTCCACTTTTACTAGATTCTACGTCTTCCAGATTCCACCTTCTCCAAATCCCAATTTTCCCAGATCCCACCGTCCCTAGATTCCACCTTTTCCAGACTCAATCTTCCCCAGATTCCACTTTCCTCAAATCCCACTTTTCTCAGATTCCACCTTCTCCAGATCCCACCATCCCAGGATCGCACCTTCCCAAGATACCACCTTCCTCAAATTCAATCTTCCCTAGATCCCACCTTCTCCATATTCCACTTTTCTCAAATTCCACCGTCCCTAGATTCCACCTTCCCCAGATCCCACCATCCCAGAATCCCACCTTCGCAAGATACCATCTTCCTCAAATTCAATCTTCCCTAGATCCCACCTTCTCCAGATCCCACCTTCCTCAGATCCTACCTTCCTCAGATCCCACCATCCCAGGATCCCAACTTCCCAAGATACCACCTTCCCCAAATTCAATCTTCCCTAGATCCCACCTTCTCCAGATCCCACCTTCCTCAGATCCCACCTTCCTCAGATCCCACCTTCCCCAGATCTCACCTTACCAAGCTACCATCATCCCCAAATTCAATCTTCTCCAGATCCCACCTTCCCTAAATATCACCATACCTAGGTTCCACCCTCTCCAAGTCCCACCGTCCCAAAATCCCAACATCGCGAACTCCCAAAACCACACCCCAACACCTCCAATCCCATCATCCTATCTAAAAATCTTCTGCCTCTATACCTCCAAATTTCCCGATACCCACACGCATATCCCACGTCCCTCCTATTACCCAGAACCTAGACCCACGTCCCTAGACCAGAAAATTGCTATATTCCTAAACGCACACCTCTCGAAAAGTCCACATCCCCATCCGACACATCCACAAACCCTCGAAAAATAAAATATTCCGTGTAAACTAGCGACGTACACAAATATTACGCACCCAGTCGCGATATTTTCCCCAGGAAAGGTCAGATTTGCTGTTGACTGTACAAGAAGCGGTAAGATTAATCGCCCGGTTAAAGCGCATTACGGTGCATCCGTCGTTGGAGAGTCGGCGGAATAAAGAAAGGGAAAAAAGGATTTGATAGGTTCCATCAACCACGAGTGTTAGTCGAACGTAGGTGGTGCGCTAATCGAGCGCGTTTCCTTCGTATATTATTCAGCCGTTTGCCGTGTCGGTGCATTAAAACGGATTGATCGATTTGCCTTAGGACAATCGAGCGTGGTCAGACATGAAATACGCGGGCTGCATATTTCATGGCAGCGCCATGAATTTTAAAGCGAAACATTATTTTCTGGGCAAACAGCTGTTCGGTACCGCCACCGTATTTTAATTATACTTTCATGAAATATACCGGTCCCGATTATTGTTATTATTAAACGCGATTAGTCGAACACTGATTCAATCTCGGCTCGTTAATGATTATAATTCGTCTGTGGGTCGATGAGTCGGTTAAATATGTGCATGTTTTAGCGATGAACCGTTATAATCAACTATTAATTGTTAACTCGATTGATTTCGATTCGTTTACGCAGGGTATTGTTGGTAATTATATCTTTGCACTATTTTGACGCACTGGTGACGCACTGATGACGCACTGATGACGCCTTCATATCACTCGTGACGCAGTGATGACGCACTCGTGACGCACTTATGGTAGTCGTGGCGCACCCCTGACGCACTTACAGCACTCGTGACGCACACCTGACGCACGTATTGCACTCGTGACGCACCCCTGACGCACTTACAGTCCTTGTGACGCACCTTTGACGCACTTACTGTACTCGGGACACATCCTTGGCGCACTTAGAATACTCGTGACGCACCCTTGACGCACTTACAGTACTCGCGACGCACCCTTGACGCACCGATTGTGCCCGTGACGCACTCTTGACGCACCGATAGTACTCGTGACGCACCCTTGACGCACTAATAATACAGCTGACGCACTTATAGTAGCCGTGACGCACTCTTGACGCACTTACAGTACTCGCGACGCACCATTGACGCACTTATAGTACTCGTGACGCACTCGTGACGCACTTACAGTACTTGTGACGCACCTTTGACGCACCGATAGTACTCGTGACGCACTCTTGACGCACTTACAGTAACCGCGACGCACCCTTGACGCACCGATTGTGCTCGTGACGCACTCTTGACGCACCGATAGTACTCGTGACGCACCCTTGACGCACTAATAATACAGCTGACGCACTTATAGTAGCCGTAACGCACTCTTGACGCACTTACAGTACTCGTGACGCACCCTTGACGCACGCACTGTACTCGTGACGCACTCTTGACGCATCGATAGTACTCGTGACGCACTAATAATACAGCCGACGCACTTATAGTATTCGTGACGCACCCTCGACGCAGTTACAGTACCCGTGACGCACATTGACGCACCCTTGGCGCACCGATTGTGCACGTGACGCACTCTTAATGCACCGATAGTACTCGCGGCGCACTAATAATACAGCTGACGCACTTGTAGTAGTCGTGACGCACCCTCGACGCACTTACAGTAATCATGACGCACCCTTGACGTACTCGTGATGCACTGATAATACTCCTGAAGCACCCTTGACGCACTGACAATACTCGTGACGCACCCTTAACTTACCCTTGACGCACTCGTACTTCGTGATCAACTTTACTCGAATTTTACACGCGTAGTAGAATCAATAATAAATTCATAACGTCAATTAACGATTAAAAAATATTTCAATAACGTTTAAGAACATTCCAATAACGTGCAACATAAAGAACAAGCAGACGTGCCATATAACACTAAAATCCTGCAATAAAACGTGTAAAAGCAGTATCCAAGGGACAATGAATCTGAAAAATCTCATCCATCAAGTTCGATCAAAAATGCAACAAAAAGTTCTGATTTTGATTGGAAAAAGAAATACGAGGGTTGACATCGGATCCTCGTGAAAAACACTTTTTTTTTTACTTGATATATTTCCGCGCAGGCACACCGACAATTACGGTCGAGGGAAGCGGTCTCGACATGGACAGCATCTCCGTGGTATCCTCCATTGCACCATCCCACATGTACCAGTGTAAGTGTCCAAACATAAAATCGCTGATCGTCGTCTCCTTTACCGTTTCTTCATCATCCTTTCGTCCAGAGGATTCCTCTGCATCTGTGTGTTTCTCTCTTTTCTTATCTCTCTTTACTCTATCTCTGTGTTTCTTTCTATTTTCTCTACCTGTCTATTTACGAACGAATAATATCTCTGCTTTTGATCGAAAAGTTGCTTGGATCTTTCGCTGCGGAGAAAAATTCAACAGATATTTCGAGAGGAAATGCGGTCGAATTTTTCAGAGAGATCTCTTTGTAACTCTGTTAACCCGTGTTGTGTATGCATATTTGTGTGTGGGAACTGTTTCGAGAGGATAAACAGCGGTAATTGATTACGTCGTCGTTTGTTATTAATTTGCTAGTCTGTGGAAATTGTGCAGACGGTAATTAATATTGAAAGTTAATATTGAAGGTGATGCATGCGCATGCACGTGTTGCGGTCAATCATTTGGTAATATCCGGACAGTGTGTGCACTCGAATGGCACAGGTGCTGTTCACTTTGCTACTCAGATTGTACTTTTTCAAGTTTACAGATTTTACTGGTTTATGACTTTTCTATTTCTTTTTCGAGTTTCTGTGTATACGAATTTCCTTGAATTTCCTTCATTTTTTTTAAGTTTATTTCCAATCTCCAAATCTTATGTCTGAAGTCTCCAAAACATATATTGTACGTACATATTCTCAAGAACCAAAGTTATCGAGTCTCTGTGAACCTAAATCATTATACCCTCTATTTCTAAATATCTAAATCTTCATTTTGTACGAATTTACAAGATGCAAATACACAAGTTCTGAAATTCGTATGTCTTTACATTTTTAAGCCTCCAAGTCCCCAGTTCTTTAAACCTCCTATTTTCAAAGCTCTACAATCTTCACATTCCTAAATGTTCACATTGTAACAATTCACTAATCCTAAATTCACAAGTTTTGACATTTCTGTGTCTTGAAATTTTCAAACTTTCAAATTAATAAATCCTGAGGACATCGAATTTTTGAGTCACAAAATTCTCAAGATTCCAAGTTCCTAATGTTCGAAGTCACCAAATCTTCAAGTCTTCAAATGTCTAAGTTCTGATGATCCTAAATCCTCAAAATCCCAAGTCCTCAATGTAATAAGTCCCTAAAATACTGAATTCCCAAAAGTACTAAGTCTTCAAAGTACTGAGACTCCAGAATACTAAGTCCATAAAGTACTAAGTCCTTAAAATCCCAACTCTCCAAAAAATCCCAAGATCCCAAAACCCCAAATCTCTGAATTCCCAAGTGTTCAAAGTTCCAAGTCCCCACAATCCTTAAATTTCCAAAATCCCCAAAATCTCCAACTCTCCAAAGTCCCAACACTGCAGAATTCCAAAGTCCCAACTCTTCAAAGTCCCAACTCTCCAAAGTTCCAACTTTCCAAAGTCCCAAATCCCCAAAGTCCCAACTCTCCAAAGTCCCAACTCTCCAAAGTCCCAACTCTCCAAAGTCCCAACTCTCCAAAGTCCCAAATCCCCAAAGTCCCAAATCCCCAAAGTCCCAACTCTCCAAAGTCCCAAATCCCCAAAGTCCCAACTCTCCAAAGTCCCAACTCTCCAAAGTCCCAAATCCCCAAAGTCCCAACTCTCCAAAGTCCCAAATCCCCAAAGTCCCAACTCTCCAAAGTCCCAACTCTCCAAAGTCCCAACTCTCCAAAGTCCCAAATCCCCAAAGTCCCAAATCCCCAAAGTCCCAACTCTCCAAAGTCCCAACTCTCCAAAGTCCCAACTCTCCAAAGTCCCAAATCCCCAAAGTCCCAACTCTCCAAAGTCCCAAATCCCCAAAGTCCCAACTCTCCAAAGTACCAACTCTCCAAAGTCCCAAATCCCCAAAGTCCCAAATCCCCAAAGTCCCAACTCTCCAAAGTCCCAAATCCCCAAAGTCCCAACTCTCCAAAGTACCAACTCTCCAAAGTCCCAACTCTCCAAAGTCCCAAATCCCCAAAGTCCCAACTCTCCAAAGTCCCAAATCCCCAAAGTCCCAAATCCCCAAAGTCCCAACTCTCCAAAGTCCCAAATCCCCAAAGTCCCAACTCTCCAAAGTCCCAACTCTCCAAAGTCCCAAATCCCCAAAGTCCCAACTCTCCAAAGTCCCAAATCCCCAAAGTCCCAACTCTCCAAAGTACCAACTCTCCAAAGTCCCAAATCCCCAAAGTCCCAAATCCCCAAAGTCCCAAATCCCCAAAGTCCCAAATCCCCAAAGTCCCAAATCCCCAAAGCCCCAAATTCCCAAAATCCTTGCAGTCCCAAAAATCCCAGAAATCCCCAAAATCCCCAAAATCCCCAAAATCCCCAACTCCCCAAAACCAATACTTGCAATAAAAAAAATTAAATCGCCCTCAAGTCTCACAGTAACAAACAGAGCTGTATGTTCTTTATGTTGCATCAACTGTCGTAACAATAACCTAACCAGAAATGCGTTTTCTGGTGCCGAGGGAGAACTACTTATCCTAGAAGCATAATCAAGCTTCCACAATATTTAATAGAGTATAGGAATCCTGACTTCATAAATCATGTTGTGTTTTCAGCAGCGACTACACCGAAGGACTGCAGTCCCACGCTGTCGCCTCTGAACGCGTTCTCCAGGTCCATGGACAACTCGTCGTTGTCAAGATCTGTGGAACAGTTATCGAGTCCTTTGGAGTCTGAACCTAGAAGGAACAAACAGAGCACGCCTATCGCTGCGCCTGCTGCGCATTCGAGATCGTCCGCCACTCGTGGAGGCACGTGGGGATCCATTTCTAGGTAAGAGTTGCAATTCTTAGCTGATTGAGTGCATAACTCATTTCTCTGAAAATTTGTAAACGAAAGAAACAGTGAAGTTCACCTTAATCCTCAAGGTATCTTATCAGTTCTCTTAAGATCCTCAATCTTATCATGCAGTACTTCATCAGAGTCCCAAAGAAACAAGTGCAAACTTAACTATCTAAGATTATTGATTTTGCAGCCTAAATGGTTTCACAGTAATGTACAGCATCTTCCTAGCTCAAAGACAGTCTTGTCGTGTCGATTTTCAGAGTGTTCGCTCGTTCGCGACATCGAAAAGCAGCCAATAATTCGAGTGGAGGAAGCGGAAGTAACGAGGGCTCGGACGGATTTGATCCTTATCGATCATGGTCGCCCCTTACGGAGGAAGGCTATGCCGAGAAGCTTCGTTTACTCAGAGAAGCTGCATCCGTGCCTATGGAGCGGTGGAGGGCACCCACTGTCCTCGCTTGGTTAGAAGTAGCCCTTGGAATGCCACAGTATGGACCGCGGTGCGCTGAAAATGTTAAGTCTGGAAAAGTAAGTCATATAAACCTTTTTACTGTAAACCTAGCTAGCGTAACTTTCATCAAATTTGTCATTCAACGTTTATTAATTCTTATTAACAATCTGCAGGTCTTGCTGGAGCTGAGCGACGCAGAATTGGAAGCGGGACTAGGAGTAACGCACCCTCTCCACAGGAAAAAGTTGCGTTTAGCCATCGAGGAACATCGGCACCCAAGTCTCGTTCGTTATCCGTGCATCGCACAACTGGGTCACACCTGGGTCAGCTCTGAATGGTTACCCGACCTTGGTCTCGCTCAGTATTCCGAAAGTTTCGCTACCAATATGGTGGACGCACGGATGCTCGATCATCTCAGCAAAAAAGAACTGGAGAAGTTACTCGGTGTGACCAGAAAGTTTCATCAGGCCAGCATCGTGCACGGCATTCATCTGTTGCGGATGCTCAACTATGATCGTCAGGTACTTTGTTGCTTAGTCGAACTTTGTAACATGAGATATATCTTGGGTTTCCACAGGCACTTGCTGTGAGGAGACATCAGTGTGAGCAGGTTGACACGGATCCTTTGGTTTGGACGAATCAGAGGTTCATTCGGTGGGCTAGGAATATTGATCTAACTGAATACGCAGAGAATTTGAAAGGTATATGAATATGTAGTCATTTTCCTTAGACTTTCAGCTTTGAATTGATGTGCTACAAGTATAGTTTCGTAACACTTTTCTGTTATGAAATTTTATCAGACTTTGTAGACTTCAAAACTTGTCATGTTACATTATAAATTTTAATAAATGGATTACATATGTATGTTCATCAGACTTGAAACTTAAAATTGATCTACCATAAGGAGAATCATATCAACAGTGTTAATAAATAGGTTACATAGCTATGTTCATCAGACTTGAAACTTAAAATTGATCAACCATGAGGAGAATCATATCAACAGTGTTAATAAATAGGTTACATAGCTATGTTCATCAGACTTGAAACTTAAAATTGATCAACCATGAGGAGAATCATATCAACAGTGTTAATAAATAGGTTACATAACTATGTTCATCAGACTTGAAACTTAAAATTGATCAACCATGAGGAGAATCATATCAACAGTGTTAATAAATAGGTTACATAGCTATGTTCATCAGACTTGAAACTTAAAATTGATCAACCATGAGGAGAATTATATCAACAGTGTTAATAAATAGGTTACATAGCTATGTTCATCAGACTTGAAACTTAAAATTGATCAACCATGAGGAGAATCATATCAACAGTGTTAATAAATAGGTTACATAACTATGTTCATCAGACTTGAAACTTAAAATTGATCAACCATGAGGAGAATCATATCAACAGTGTTAATAAATAGGTTACATAGCTATGTTCATCAGACTTGAAACTTAAAATTGATCAACCATGAGGAGAATCATATCATCAATGTTAATAAATAGGTTACATAGCTATGTTCATCAGACTTGAAACTTAAGATTGATAAACCATAAGTGTAATCATATCATCAATGTTAATAAATAGGTTACATAGCTACATCAGACTTGAAACTGTAAATTGAAACTGTAATTGATCATGAGTAAAATCAGCTATGGTATCTTGTAATACTTTTATGTAATTAAATTATAATAGTGGTAAAATAAATATTTTTGCAAAACAGATTCAGGCGTGCATGGTGCTCTCGTCGTGCTAGAACCATCATTCACCGGCGACACGATGGCCACTGCCCTGGGTATACCACCAGCAAAGCACATGATCAGACGACACCTGACCGCCGAATTGGAAGCCCTCGTCGTTCCAGCAAGGTACTCAGTCTACTATCATCCAGAGGCCACATTGGACAACGCTCACTAATCGACATAAACGTCGTACCTCGTTAGCAATAAACGAGATCGACGTCGCAAAACACAATTCATCGTCTTCGAGCTCTCATTTAAGTTCTCGCTCGAAAGAGAGTACCTTAAGTTTCTTTTTACAATGGGATATTATTTGCGATACTCTCTTTCAGGCTGGGACAAATATATATTAAGGTAGATTCGATGACTCAAAACAGACACATTTGACAATTAATATTATGGCTTATCGGTATACTTTAAAGGGAAATCGCTTATGAGTATAATTTGCAAACGAGCGATGAAGTAATCGTTTCATACCGATAGAGAAATTCATGGATCTACGGTGTTCCATAGAAAAAGCTATTTTAGAGAATATATCGCTGAGATACTTGTCAATTATCTACACGAAGAAAACAGAAGTGTATATCATCCGTGTTTGTACGCATAAAAACGACGCGATAACTATTTACAACGTTACTTCTAGTCTTCAGAAATTTTACAATGGTTACTAATAGATATACACGTAAGTCCACGAAGAGTTTGCAGTTTAGCTTTATAGGTTATTGTGAAATTACTCGATAGGCCTCAATTTTTCAGGGTTTCCACTTTTGATCCATCATTGAAAATGTTCGTTCAAATTCGGGAGAATATCTAATTGACTGTAAATAGCAATCGGGCGAGCTTAAAAAATAGGTAACTTGCACTAGCGTTGATTAAGATCAAAATTTCCGCTTCCGTTGAAGCATTTTTAATAGAAACATATTATCGGGAAATTGTATATAATCAAGAATTAAAGAAAGGGTAATTTAGAATTTAATCACGATTAGAATTAAGACATCGATTCTGCTTTTGAAAGACAAATCAAACGATGAACCGTTCACATTTCTAAGTAGAGGAAGACTTAACTTTACAAGCTATGCTTTGCTTCCTTTTTAGTTAGAAAATGTTATCAAATCTACAAGGTTCTCTGACAGACTTCCTCTATCATTTTCTATCATTTATTCAAACACAAAGTAATCGGTTCATTTCAAACTGACATCGGACATCGTACATATCATAAGAGACCTTAGCTAATCCAACATAGGAGACGAGCACCGAAACGATTAACAATGCAGAAACGCATGATGAGATAGATAATAACTGCAAAGAGGTAACTGTGCATGCTGGCCTGAGTAATCTCGATTGCGAAACGGACAGAACAGGTTTCCGAAGCAGTCAAGTTTGCTCGTGGTTGGTTTAGTATATAAGTACTCATCCGTAATACACACGCCATACTTGGATATATCGGGAATACACACACGTATATACAGTACAGTACAGTCAGAGCCGGCGGAATATACGGGCGAAACGGGCGATGGCCCGGGGCTATTCGAGGGCACCTTGATACTTCTATTATTCCAATGAAAAAAATTGCGTTGCCAATTGAAATTTCTGTAAACTAATTCAGGGGATTAGCAAAATACCTTTGCATAAAATTTGTGAATGTAAAAATTTGGAAGTTTAGGAATTTAAAAATGTAAGAATGTAGGAGATTAAAAATTTGGAAATTTTCCTCTGAAAGAGCTTACAAAGTTTTGTTAAAGGTTCGCCAAAAATGGTTTCGCCCGTTGTCGTATTTACTGTTAAGCCGGCCCTGAGTGCAGTCTCGACATAATGTACATATACAAACATGCAGTATACTCGATGGAATTTATTATCATTATTACTATCATTATTGAAACATTGTACTCGGCACCGCAGCGATTCGCTGGGTCTGCAGTCCACTCGATCGCGGATCCATCGGTAATGTCTCTCATAG
This sequence comes from Megachile rotundata, assembly GCF_050947335.1. Taxonomy (NCBI): domain Eukaryota; kingdom Metazoa; phylum Arthropoda; class Insecta; order Hymenoptera; family Megachilidae; genus Megachile; species Megachile rotundata. Next base: position 14,487,115 of record NC_134990.1, read on the forward strand.
CTGAGCCGTAGCCCACAGCTGCCGCCTGCACTGCACTGCGCTATGTACAGCACACGTTAATATTAGTAATACTGGTGTAATCCGTGTTCTGTTTAACCAAACCATCCTATTCATATCAAATCTCACTGTCAAAAATTCATCATTCATCTTTGTACATTCTATTATTTAGAAGATAGTTCAAATCTTTTTGTACAATTTCATGCACTGATCAGACATTTAATTAATTTATTTTTTAAGAGAATTGAATCACGGATCACACCAGCGTGCATTATGATTCCTTTCATCTTTTTCTGATTTGCCAACTTTGATATTTACATTTTTTGATTGTTCGGTGTTTAATCCAACTGATTGAATAGCCAACGATGCCGGGTTGATCCGCTGGATCAACCCTGATCTGTGGTATTCAGTAAATCATATTATTATACATTCTTCTATATCGATGGTGCACAAAATGCTTGTGTATGTATATTTATGTTGTAACTAGATATTCATTATGATACATCTCGTTCTATCGTTGAGCACTTGCAGCGAGCCACTGTTCAATAAGATGTTAACTGAATCACGATCAATTTTGTGTGCCAAAAGTTCAGATCCCTCCACCTGCACAGGACATTCCTTTCATACTTTTCTTGCGTTGTACATTTTTGTTTTGAATTTGAACTGGTGTACAAGGTGAGATCTATGTATACAAAATATCTTTCCATAGTTACACTTGCTGGGAGAGCGAAGGCATAGAAATATGAACTATTGTGCTGTTTCTCTCAATTCTAATTATACTATTCAGTTACAAGACCATCGTTTCAGACATAAATTGATGTATGGTCTCAACATTGACGCATTGATTCACCTTGTATATTCCATTAAATTCAACTCTACAATTTTATCAATCTAAAATTCCTCTATAGAGTTAACAAGTCAATTTCCTCAATTTCACTATCAGAACACTATCCCAAATTCCATGTACACCTTCCCTTCGCAAGGCACTTAGTTTCACATCCCTCAAACATTTTGAGTGCCCTACAAACTCAACGCATGAGTTATCACAAGAATCTCATATGGAATCTTTAATTACACACCATGATATTACCACTGAATATTATCACAGACATTACCACAGAAGTTGAATATAAAAATTAACGTTGCTCTTGTCACAAGTATATCTTGTATATCATTTAACATTGCTCTTGTCACAACTACATCTTGTATATCATATCATATCACAAGTATACCATATGATATATCAAAACACTCAAAATGTTGCCTAACAAACTAAAATAGAGAAAGTACAATTGTACCAAAAGGAGAGAGGTTCGCTGCAAAACGTGCCGAACGTGTGTGTGTCCGCGGTGTCACCAAGGTGTGTGGATATAAACGGTCAGGATGAGTGTACGCAGAAAGGCGTGCATGTAGAGTGGTGTGCGTGTGTGTAGAAGTCAGCTGGAGGTGGTCCCGAGGAACAGCACAGCCGGGGGTCGTCCGATGAGCACCGTGAGCGCAGGCGGTAGCCTCGGTCGTGGCAGCAGGGCCCTTCATCTTCAGCATCATCAGAGCTCCCTGTCGGCCCTTCATATGACCGCCAATCACTCGGGAACTGTCGATAGACGGAGATCCAGCCTCAGGGTAACGTATCGTATAGATTCAAAGACACCCTCTGGTCCATTCACCACTGCACCGGAAACTCGGTGGTATTATTATCGATTTTTCACGTTACGATGCACCCTCTTGGCAGACTTCTTCTATTTTTATTTAATGTAAAAAGAATTTTAGTCATATTCTGCTCTTTTGAGGGTAGGACTCTTTTAAGTAAGACTGATTGGATTTACAGTTGCAGAGATAGTAGGACACATGTGAGGTATTGATCTGGACACGTATGAAGTATTGAGTACTGATCAGGATACATTTGAAGCTGAATTTTGGATTCTTCTAGCAGTTGATTTATGTGGAGTTCAAGCTCCAGGATTTGATACCTTCTTCAAATTAATACGTGGTGTTACGTATCAAAAATGCTACGTAACAAAAATTAGTATTGATCTGGACACATATGAAGTATTGAGTATTGATCTGGACATGTGCAGCTGAATTTTGGATTCTTTTAGCAGTTGATTTATCTGAAATTCAAGCTCCAGGATTTGATACCTGGGTTCTCCAAATTAATACATAGTATTACTTATAAAAAATGCTACGTATCAAAAATTGATCAAATAACCACAGTATTGTTTATTTATATATTACATATTATTTATATATTTATATATTATATATAACATTGTAAAGAGGGAGTTAAAATATTGAATATGTGTCTTTCTAATATAGGAGTCTTTTGTCTGAAGTGGATCTGGAGAAATCAATGTTACAGAAATATCTGAAACGTAGAAGTGAACGAACCTCCTTGACCCACATGTTTCCCAAGAAATGCGTACGTAGTGAAAGATGCTGACTCAGCGTTGCTCAATGAACTCGTGTCAGATCCACAAGAAATCCAATTGTAAGGAATCCAAAAGACTCCTACATAGAACCTATTCAGTTTGAACAAAATGGTGACATTTAACACTGGAAGTAGATAAATGGAAGAAGTCTGCCTCGAAAATCGTGATTAATTATTCACGTCATAGGTGACTTTCTGTATGAAACATTTTGTATATTTATAAAAATATAGAAAGTCATCGTTGACATAATCACAAGTTCACAATAATTGCTCGAGTTTGTTGAAACAATGAATGTTATTAAAGAATGATTCGAGCAATCATTGACTATCACGCACATTTCATAAGTGCTGTCATATTGATTTATTTTGGTTGTACATATTCTTTTGGTTCATTTTTTATTGGCACGATTGCATGGCATCGCTTAGGTAAGGACGCTCGAGCAGCATTCCATCAAAAATAATTTCCCCGTTTCGATTATGTCCTGGAAAGTTTAATCCTTGTCGACGACGATTTTCATCTTGCGGAAATACAGAATACAATTTAACTATGGTTGAAATTGAAATTATTGAAATGTTCAAATACTGTAATATTGAAAAATTGAATTACTGAAACATTGAAATGTTGAAATATTAAAACATTGAAATATTGAAACATTGAGACATTGAGACATTGAAACATTGAAACATTGAGACATTGAAACATTGAGACATTGAAACATTGAGACATTGAAACATTGAGACATTGAGACATTGAGACATTGAGACATTGAAACATTGAAATACTGAAATGTTGAAACATTGAAACATTAAAACATTGAAAAATTGAAATACTAAAATGTTGAAATGTGAAATATTGAAATACTAAAATATTGAAATAGTAAAATATTGAAATGTGAAATATTGAAATACTAAAATATTGAAATACTAAAATGTTGAAATGTGAAATATTGAAATACTAAAATATTGAAATAGTAAAATATTGAAATGTGAAATATTGAAATACTAAAATATTGAAATACTAAAATGTTGAAATGTGAAATATGGAAACACTAAAATATTAAAATAGTAAAATACTAAAATACTAAAATTTGAATCTTAAAATACTGAAACTTGGATGTTTGAGTATTCTGCTATTTAGGAACCTATCCAAAATAAACATTCAAGTACTAAAAATAAAAAATTCCAAAAATAGAAAATTTTGCAGTAATGAAATATGTAATTTGAGAGTATCTGTATCCGCAACATAGAATTGTCCGACGAGGATTAAAAGCTGTGAGCTATGAGCTCGACCTAACGTTAATCATTGTCCCTGCATCCTGTGGATCGTCGCAGACCTGCAGCCTTCTTTACTTGAAAAAGGTTCGGTATATATGTATATATTTATATATACGTATATGTATATTTCTGTATTTACTTATCCTTTCTTTCGCTCTGCGTGTATCAACTCTTCTTTTTTTAACAGTTCAGTTTGCGAGACTCTCAAAGTTTCCTCTATGAATTTACTTACAATTACGCAAGTTTTAAACTTTGAATTCTTTGAGGAAACTTTGAGAAACAAATGCGTAAGGACTGATTGCTTTTTTTAAATATTTTCTTTGAATTTATAAAATATTTCGTTAACCCTGGAATTTGGGTCAAAAAGTAGCCATTTTTTTTCTCTATTTTTTATTTCTTCTGTGCTAATCTTCCTTAGATAAGTAAACCCTCGAACACTTTCTCTAGGGTTAAATTTTTGACAAGATAGTCTCTTAACAAAGTTCGATATTTTTTCAAAGTTTCAACCTATGTGAACCTTACGTGTTTTCGATAGAAACATCGTAGATATTCATCTTCTTCGAAGAGACATCGTACGATCTCGTTGTCTCCTCGTGAATCTGAATTTTAGCGAAGTGGTTTCAACATTTTTCACTCCGCTGAAATTTAGACGACTCTCGATCTCGATCGTACCTCGAAAATAAATTCTTCTTCTCAAACTTTCGTCGTTGGTACGACGAGCGCGACATTCGTCGAATCTTGAATGGTATTTTCTTGGAAAAAATGACTCGCCTGTTATCGTAGAAACCTCTCCCTGTACTTGTAAAACTTGTAAACGATTCGCAGCGTGTATCTCGTAGAAACTTTAAGAGACATTCTATCTCGCGATATTCGCAAACATGAGCTTAACTTAGTCGAATTTACACGGAAAATTCAAGTTTTAGATCCGTAATTCATCGAACGACATTTACAACCTCTTTACGCTTTTGTAGAATCAGTTTTGTTAAAGAAAATTATTGGAAATTAGTAGGTGACGCTCGGAGTCTTTTTTCGAAGTATGCGCGCTTTACTGCGCATGCGCGGAGACTGCTGCGCATGCGCGGAGACCGCTGCGCAGCGACGTATTTGAATCTCATCGCATTGACATCAATAACATCGATTTTTAATGTTAAAAGAAGAGTAACGAGATTCTGTATGATAACATTAATTTTTTTAAGTGGTAATAAGTTATAAACGAAAGACTAGTATGTTTAAAATAATTCCTATCGAAATAATTAAATATTTTTTAATACGAATCGCAAGAATTATTTTCAGCGTTCACTGCTGAAATATAGATACTTTAAAGAATTTTGTTAGTGAAGTAAAGTAAAGTTTGATGAATTACGAGTGAAACGTCGCGAATCCTAGTTACCCTACTAAATAATTCTCGTTCGAAGGCTGATTGTATCGCCGCCACACTGTAAACACTGTACATAGATAAAGCAACAGATCAGTTACCACGTCTCTCCTTTTCATGTATGTTAATCAGAGTGTCCTGTTTTTAAGGGTACATTATCGTAGTGAGCACATTGCATTAAGAGAAATGAAAGAATGAGAAAAAAATCAGAGTGCAATCGCTCGATTTTTTAGCAACCTTAACACAATTATAACGAGCCATTATTGTAAATATAAACTGATGATTTCAATGTGGAATTCACGGCGTGGGTTCTTAATCTTCCTTGTTTCGTCCTTTAATAGTTGTCGTGGAAGAGCTCACAGGTATGCGCCCATAATCTATTTGCGTGCCATGATTTATTTTACTTTTCGCTATTTACTCTGAAATTTTTCGTTCAGTTTTTTGACGATCATTGGTCACTAGATGATCACTAGTCATCTAGTCACAAAGAGAATTCTGAAATTCAATTTCACTTTTAATTTTGCACTTATTTCTCTTTGGTAGTTTTTTCATTTTATCAAATGAAAATGTAGAATTTTGATTGTATGGCTGCACGTGCATCCTTAGCTTCCAACAGAGAAATCACCTCACATTTTTTAGTTCTCATCTTGAAACACCATCTTATTAGAAGCTTCCGAGTGTTAGTTACTAATTTTTGCAGTGTATAATGTACTTTCTTTTGTTCAAACACTATAGTGTATACTGATATATTGATTCTCGTAAGTAGTGTTACTCTGTGAACGTGGAGATAGAGGACGTCATTTTGAACAAAATTTTCCTTTGCACAAATGCGATAGAAAGCTTCGTTTTTGAATTATTAAGGAAAAACGCGAACCAATCAGAACGCGAGGATCGCGCATGCGCAGACGCGAGATAGTTTCGCGCCTAAACGGCTACGCGCGCATCTCGTGAAACACGGCATCAAACCTCATTTTTGCAAAGAGAAATCTTATTCAGAATGACATCCTCTGTCACCTCTTTTAAGGATTAACACTAGTTGTGAGACACCCTGTACTTGTCATGAAATACATCTTTAGTTGTTACTATTATTCACTTCAACAATCAGCCGTTTTATGTCAAGAAACATAGTAAGTAATTTTCCTTCGACTTTCATGCACTCCTGTTAACACTTAATTCTCTAACACTCGGAAACTTGGTATCGAAATCCAATTTCGCAAACTCCTAGAATCACCGGTAGCTATTCCCCCTCGAGGAAGCTCCCGAAATGTCAAAGTTCTAACAGTGTTAACCATGTTTCCGCAGGGATCGTTGAGTCGGGCGTTCGGTCTCCGACCCAGAAGCGAGAAGGCGTCGCCGTCGTCCTCGTCGGACACCGGAAGTTTGGCGAGCCAGTACATGAGCAGCGCCCGAAGCAATTCACCACCGCCGCCGCAATTGCCACCGCGACCCATCACCGGTAACAAGAGGCACCGCAGAGTGAAGAGCATAGGCGACATCGACTACATAACCAGCGCCGCAGTTAGCACGCCCGTCTGACAGGAGGGTAGGCCCCAACATCCGGGGCCTTATCGAAGCTTGAGCGAACGAGGATACCCCTCCTCGTACTCTCCTTCGCAGTACAGCTCGTACTCGGGCTACAGCAACGTTCTGACCGATCAGTACCAGTATCAGACCGGCAACTATTATCAGCTTAAGGGTGGTTATTATTCGCCGCAAAGTACGGGACCACCCTTCCCAGGGGTGCAGAGATACGGCAGCCTGGCCGAGGAGGCGTGGTCCTGCACCACCAAGGACGACTCTGGCAACCCCAAGTCGAATCCTAGGACTTACCTAGCTTAGCTCGACAGAGACGGTGATCACGCTTTAATCGACCGTGATACGTTTAGAGGTTGATAGATTGCAGGATTCGGTCGAAACGGTGCGGCTAATATTGTAATGAATTTGTCAGATTATAATGTAACCCTTTCACCGCATCTTTGCTTTGAAATTGTACTATTTTTTGATACTTCGTGTCTGCGAATTAACTCGATGACAGGTTTATAAATATTGGTATGTTATGTAATATGTTAGATCTTGGAGAATGTTCAGACTTGTGCAATTTAGGATTATCTTAGTTGAAGGGAAAACAGCTTACTTCTCTTTCTTTATACTCAATTATATTCTTAAATATGGATCATTTTGAAAGTGGTGTCCTTTTTTACTTTGAGAAAATTAAGGGTTATATGTAAAAATATAGGTTAATCAAGACTGGCAATTCAGCAATTTTTTTACTGATTGATCAATATGTAATTTGAATATACAAATTTGTTTTAGATGATTTAACTAAAATGTATATTCATGCAAATGGCTTTACACCACTTTCAAAATAAATAGTCCATATATAAAAACTTTTTCTACATATTATATTAATATGTAAAAGCTTTTTCTACACTTTATAAGTAACTTTATATGTAACTTCATTTTTGAGATTCTACGTTAAGTTTTGAGCTCTTCCAAGCTTTAGATCTATGCGTTATGCTCTCATGTTTTACTTAGACTTTCCTCTAAGTTTTTTCAGAGATCTCTCCAGGTTCCATATTTTTATCAAATTTTCTCCAAGTTAGCTCTAGAATTATTTAAACTACTTTCCCTAAACCAGAAGCTAACCTAACCTAAACTAGAAGTCTAAATTGCACAAAACATTTGACTAATATTAGAGTTATTGAAAGGGTTAAATTCATGAAATTTGCTATAATAAGAATCCGCAAAAAGCTGTACCTAAACCGGATTTCCAGTGTTCAACAAAAGACTATTCTGAATGTTACACTCTAAGATAATCCGCATAACAAAAGACAACAGACTGACGATTATAAACGTGATATTCGCATCCGTTTATTGAAATATTGCCAACCGAGAGAAGCTTGATGGGCTTCCTAATCCGCGTTCTAACTTCTCGAACCATACTCGTACATTCCAGCAATTGTATCTCGAGAATAATCGCGGTAAAGCGGAAAACGATCGACGAAATCTCTATGAACGATAAAGTCGACGACCAAGTTACGAGATTAGTTTTAAACATAAGAAATGAAATTAAAATATACGTATACATTCTGCGTTTACCCTTTTTTCTAATCGCACACGCGTAATAATCAAGCTCCGATCTCGATGAAGCTTCTCTATTTTTTCTCTGCACCTTTCGTTATCGTGTTTTTCTACGTTCGTGATATATTTGTACATAAACCACGTGGAGAGTGCAACAGTAACGCCAGAAATATTGTATTTTTCTTTCTTCGAACGCACACGGAGAAATTTTCCTGTTTATGCGATTGTAATCGTCACGTTAGACCAGAGACAGTTTTCAATGAATTTCATTAAAGCTGTTATTAATTATTAATCATTGTTAAGAAAGCTAGCGAACTATTTAAGGAGAAAGATTAACGCGTTTATACAGCCGTGTACGTGATATTGATTATTAATTATTATAAATTATTGACGATAAGAGTGTTATGGTCCACAGGCGTCACCAAGTAACCCTACTAATTGTATCATTTTACTGACCAATTGTATTTTCAAATTTAGAAATCTAGAAATTTGGAAGATTGGTAATATTTAGAAATTTTAAGACTTAGTAGGGAATTGAGGAATTTAAAAATTTGGGGTTTAGTATTTTCTGTGCTGTAGGGAATTGTAACCCCTTCTCCCCTATAAAATTATACCTTGGTCATGCCTGTACGACGAAATATTAAATGAATTACTACAATTTGAACGCTCGTGTACCTAAGTACTCATGGACGACATTTTTGTAGATAAAAATTGAAACTATATTATGTATTTATAGCTATGGATTTCACTTCGTATTTATAAATAACGTTGATAAATTATTTCGGTCGAAACCGTACGTTTTTAATTGGTGGGTCAGTATTATCGTCGTTTGCCAAAGGACAAACGATGAATCAATACTCTCCAAGCGATTCTATTATCCTTATTTATTCGGGTAAATTAGTTTAGGTCTAATTTATTTTCGAGAAAACGCACCACGATACTCACGGGTCGTCACACTCTTTTAATCGACGACTATTGTGTAACGCTAGCTTTGTGGATGTGTCTTTATAAACGTGACCAATGATTCAGAAAGAAAGAAATTGTAAATGTGCTCAGTATCGTCTGTATATATTTGTGTGAGATGTATCCAAAATATTTGGGAGAAACGAAAAATAAATGAATGCCTTCATTTCTGTGCAACGTAATGTCTTTATTCAACAAACAATATCTACAGTTAGCAAATGTAAAAATACATCTTGGACAGTCTTCTAGTTTCCTTACAATATGCTTAAATTATTTTAATTGTTATACATTTCAAAATATTTTTCTAATACATGATTCAATGTTTCTAAATTAATATGTACATAGTTTAATAATAGTCATAATTAGATTCTAGGGGTCTTTCACGATTAGATATGTAAGTATAAAAAGCAGTGAATAAATCATCACCTATCGCATCAACATAATCATACAAACACGTTACAATCTTAGCTAGTGCATCGTTTGTCGCATTGCTGTTATTGCAGTCATTGTTTCTAACATGCTCCTTTAAAGTTACTTTACAATATGTCCACAAAAAATAAAGCATTTCGCGTAAAAATTGTTCTGGACTGTTACAACGACTTAGTACAATCGTGGAAACCTTAAAGACCTTGATTAAAATATCTTTGGCATTGGTTACATGTTTCATTTCTGTCAACATATCATCAAAATTATCAACGTCAAGAGATTTTTCTGTATTTAACTTGTCCAAGAAGAATTTTTGTAGTAAACGACTAAGAACAATTTTTAGTTTACGAAATACACTGTCGCCTGCATCTTTTATGTCCTCCAATATACCTGACTGTATTAAATTAATTCCTATTGAACCAATTGTCAACATGTGTCCCATAAATACCATAGGATCTATCAACTTTATGTTATTCAGAATAACTTTGCCACCCTCATACGTTATATGCAATTTTGGATTCCAGTTTGTGCCGCTCAGACCTTTCAAAAAGTCTTCCGAGCTCACAGCATTTCTGAGTCTATACGTGATACCTTCTGAATTGCTTTGACTTGACTTGTTAAAGTTTGTGAACCTTTTGAACTCCTCTTTTAAACGGTTGAAACGTAAAGCATTTTTAAACTTTTCAAAAATAGTACCCCTCCATGTTCCTATGAGCTCGTTAGCCAGTTTAGTATTGATCACAGTGTTACTGAAAAATAACACGTGAGAAATAAAGACGGTCACATCAGCAAAATCGATTTTCTTCTCCTCCTTGTACTTGTCGATTAAACAATAACCATCGAATAGTACACCGACTCCGCGAACAGCTAAATTGCTTACTACCACTGAATCATGCGCTATTTTAGCGACAGTGCTTATATTCTTGCCTTGTGCAACCGTTTTTGCGGTTTTAGATAGAAGTACTGAACCTCCGCTAGCCCCTAATCCTAATACTGAGCTGCTCACATCCAGCCATGCAGAAAATGCATTTTTATTCATAGGACTGATAGATTGTTTGTGCGCTGAGTAATCGATTAATTTTTGTGAGCCTCTGGCAATGCTCCATGTTCCACTTATGCCAGTAGCAACAAGACCTAAAAAATAGAAGCTGTTAATAAATCTTGTACTTTAACTGATTTAGAAGAAACAGAAAACTGTACCTGCAGTCATTAATGCTGGTCCAACTGGTGTCATAAAAGTAGCAACACCCAATCCAATGCCAGCACCTAATGATAATGTGTTGGCAGCAACATCGAGAGCTGTGAGGACTGATTTTTTAACTGCACAAGCAGGTGAGTTCAATTCTTGGACCCATACTTGCGAAGAGTATTCACTTACTCTGCAGTGTGGATTACATTGATAAACTCCATCCTTGGGTAAGAACATAGTACACTTGGGTAACGTATTGTTTTCCAGATAATCTTGCCAGTTTTGATATATTCTGCCTTCATTATCGATATACCATACTGTGCGCAAATCTTTCTTAATTTTAAACACTGGTACTACGCACATCTGATTTGCTTCCTCTTTCAACTCGTCACCTGCTTCTTTCGCTTTCTTTTGTGGTTTTTGAGATAATACTAGTGCATTATATATAATTCCCAGATAATATTTGTTATTTATATTTCGTCCATGCTGAATTATTTGTTGGTATATTTTTTCAATAACTTTACACGACTTTGTATCATATGTTATTCTGCCAAGTAAGTCATTCCCCTGATAATTATTTACAGTTGAAACTTTACGAGTAGTTGAGTTTTTACTTTCTTCAATTTGAGGACATCCAAAAAGAGCATATCCAATTTGATGTTTTATATAGTCACGATCACTAGAGTTGTATTCTAACCAGTCAGGGAGATGTTCATAACAATATTGTTGAGTCTCTATAGCGAGCTTTCTTGCTTTGGACTAATTAAAAGTATACAAATACAGTAAATAATAAAGAAAATTAACAGAAAATAAAGAATATATAATTAAATTTACCTTCTGATGATTGCTATAAGCCATAATTTTCTCATATATTTGAAAGAATAAGGTAGTCCTCTTGATTTGAATGGATTTGGATTAACACATCTGCAAAATTTAAGACAGTAAAACAGTTACAGTTACGGTTGGATACATGTAAACATAATGAACAAAGGACATGAAGTGGGAAGACGGGAAGAGTTTCAGTATAAATAAAGAGAGCGATATATTTCACAACAAGGAGAGGTGCTGTGAATCCCCGCCTCAACGTTACGAACACCTGAGTACGAACGGATAAAATAGAACAAAAAGGTAGTAGAATTACAGCATAGTGACATAATGAAGTACAGTGAATGTACACACTAATTGTACCATGAAAAATTTGAATAAATGTATAAAGCAAAAGGAAAAACGTCTACAGTTTACTTAACCTTTCCTATCCATTACCCTTTAAGAAAACAATAACAAATCGGATATCAATAAGATACGAGAAGAAAGTTGAGATGTTTTATTAGGGAAGCATGATAACAAGAAAAGTTATAAGTTAATATTCAAACTAGTTATTAAGTAACACATAATACATAATAGATCTTTGTTACCTATTATTGCTGAAATTGACATTTCCCGTGAAAGGAGCACATCATGAAACGTCTATTTTTACGTCGTCAAATACGATAACATTTGCTCAAATTGCTCCCATGGTAGCAAGATAATAGAACAATCAAGGAGTTTATGCAAAATTAATGAATTTGTGACGTTAATTTTAGTTATATGTTTCTAATATTATGGCTTCAGAAGTATTAGGATAGCAGAATGTGTAAACAGGTGGCACGCATGTACTCTGTACGAACAAGACACAATGGTAAGATAAGGTAGCCTGGTAGGGGAATCGCTGGGTTCGAAAATTACTCCTGGTAACAGGATCACAGAATATGCAAGGAGGTATCCGACAAAATCACCACTTTCCCGCCAATTCCTATAAACTCTATGCTTTCAGAAATAATAATTAATTACAACTATACCACAACTAAAATCTGAACTTTTACGATCAATTCTTAAAGAATGATAATTGAGGAATTATTTAACCCCACTTTTGTACAAATTTCATTTCCAATTATTTAATCATTAATTATTATATTAACGTAATACACTATGCAATCCTCCATCAGAGCTAAATTTTTATTTATTTTATCGCACACAGGAATAATTTCTAACAATTTATGATTGCAACAGAAAGAGCAAGGTTTAAAATATATTCCCTAATTTTTTCATAATTTTTATAAGAATATTTATTAAATTAATAATTATGCATTTATAGAGCCTCTTCAAGTTAGACGTCATCGCCGCCATGTCTATTTCATATCGTCAAGTATGATTACATTTGCTCAAAATGATCTCCTGGTAGTAGGATAGCAGGATGTCATAAGAGGTGGCACGGCAATACGAGTTTGCCCCACCTACTTTCATTATGGATTCCTGGTATCAGGAGCCCATTGGGTAGCAGGATAGTAGGATGTCCAAAGAGGTGGCGCTAAGTGCGAGCTGCGCAGAAGTATGCGCAGAACACCATGCGCATAACTGATGCGTAATGGTTATTGAGGTACCATAGTAGGGAGATCGACAGGTCCAAACTCTACTCCTGGTAGCAGGATAACATGATATGCGAGGAGGTGGCACGTATGCACAGAGTACCCTGCGCAGAACTGTGCGCAGTATGCCATGCGCAAACACGTTGTGCTGTAGATAGGTTAACATGGCGGGGATATCGACGACGCCGATTCTACCTCCTGGTATCAGGATAACAGAATATGCTAGATGGTATACTCCCAATACCGTTTCCCGCCACATTTTGTGACACAAGAATGAAAGTTTCGAGCATGATTCTTCAAGAACAAAGCCTCTAGGTCCGACTAGAACGAAACGGGTGAACTAAACCTAAAAAATGAGGGTCCGAAAATGCGCAAAAGGAAAATAAAAAACTGAATATTTCGGCACTTTGACGACGTAGTATGATTCCTAAGGCATTTAGAAACAAATTTCTATTAGGGTTAGATGCGTTTTGATGCCTAATAAAGCCAGGAAATCAATTTTTGTCGAATTCGATCCAAAACGGTACAAGTGGCGCCATCTAGCGGCGAGCGGCGGAACTGCGAAAAACTAAAATCTCGATTTTCTCGAAAACTAGGGACTTTTTCAAAATTCTGAGATATACAAATTGTTCCTTGTCACCTACGGAATCCAACGCATATAATTATAGCCTTCTAGGACCATTATTAAAAAAAATAGAAAAATAGCCCATTTCATGGACTAAAAAATTGCCGTCCATCTAGCGGCGAAAGTTGGAACTACAAAAATAGAAAATCCCGATTTTCTCGAAAACTAGCAACTTTTCCGAAATTCTGAGATATACAAATTGTTCCTTGTCGCCTACGTAATCGAACGAATGTAATTATAGCCTGCTAAGACCATTATTAAAGAAAATAGAAAAATAGCCCATTTCATGGACTAAAAAATTGCCGTCCATCTAGCGGCGAAAGTTGGAACTACAAAAATAGAAAATCCCGATTTTCTCGAAAACTAGCAACTTTTCCGAAATTCTGAGATATACAAATTGTTCCTTGTCGCCTAGAGAATCGATAGAATACCATTATAACACGTTAGCACTATTAATAACGAATTTAGAAAAAGGTGTAATTCATGGACTTTTTCCGATTAGTTCCAACTTTCACCGCTAGATGGACGGCAATTTTTTAGTCCATGAAATGGGCTATTTTTCTAATTTCTTTAATAATGGTCCTAGCAGACTATAATTACATTCGTTCGATTCCGTAGGTGATTAGGAACAATTTGTGTATCTCAGAATTTTGGAAAAGTCCCTAGTTTTCGAGAAAATCGGGATTTTCTATTTTTGTAGTTCCAACTTTCGCCGCTAGATGGACGGCAATTTTTTAGTCCATGAAATGGGCTATTTTTCTATTTTCTTTAATAATGGTCCTAGCAGGCTATAATTACATTCGTTAGATTCCGTAGGTGACAAGGAACAATTTGTATATCTCAGAATTTCGGATAAGTCCCTAGTTTTCGAGAAAATCGAGATTTTAGTTTTCCGTAGTTCCGCCGCTCGCCGCTAGATGGCGCCACCTGTACCGTTTTGGACCGAATTCTACAAAAATTGATTTCCTGGCTTTATTAGGCATCAAAACGCATCAAACCCTAATAGAAATTTGTTTCTAAATGCCTCAGGAACCATACTACGTCGTCAAAGTGCCCAAATATTGCACTTTGCATGCGCAGTAGAATTGACACATGTGGCTCATGTACGTATCGGAATGCTGACACAAAATAATTAATTACTCGTTACCCGAACATTATTTGTGAACTTTTATGATCGAACCATGTAAATAATGCATTGCTGACCATTCTTCAATCATAAAAGTGTACAAAATATGTCCACAAAACGTGTAATTAATTATTCAAAATGACTCGTATATACCGCTTGTCAGTAACTACAGCTTGATAGTAACTACTTACCGACTGCATGATGATGGTTATGATTTACCGACTGTACACCGATGTTAACTACTTACCAACTGCAGCAAGATATATTCAATTATAATTCTTAATTTCACGTATATGATAAAAAAAGTAAGAAGTGATAACTATGGTTGAAAGAGACAATTAATTCTAATAAAAGAAACAACACATATATGTTCATACAATTCAATTTTATTAAGTTTTACATTATAAATTTGTACACATTCTTAATGTTAAATTTACTATAGGATACTACAGACGGAAGAAAGACAGCTATACCTCTTAAATTCTATCTTTATTACCCCAAATCCGTTCCTTCTTCTTCCTGTGGATCACGTGAAAATGTACCTTGATGATACCATTTCCTTCGAGAGCAACGCAAGCGAGAAACTATCGAGAGTATTTCTTGCTAATGAGAGTAGCTGTCAGACCGTGATTTAACTCTCGGAGAGCGATCGTATAACAACTTCCATTAAAATCTATACTTGGTAACAACGCTATCGGAGAGCTGCTCTCGAAATAGTGAGCAGTTTCAAATCCTGAGAGTACTGTCGAGAGAACTACTGGAGAGGTGTCGACGCATTTGGTAAGCTTCACAGCAGACTACAGCATTCGAACACTTGAGCGCATACATGACGTGGATCGAGGGTAGAGATGGCAGATCATGAAGTTCTATTACTATATAATAAACTGTTCACTGTATAATTTTTTATATATAATAATATTCTAATGATGATTTTCTAGAAAATATAAAGATGTATTAAACAATGGACAGTCGTATCTTAAAGTTTATCCTCTTACGTTTCATTAAAATTAATTTTCTAATATAATAATTGAATGTACACTAAATTAGATATACAAATTTTTTGCATCTGAATTTTTAGATGTAATAAATTAAAAAATGACTGTACGAAAAGAATGGTCGAGGGAGGAGACCTTCAATTTGATCAGTATTTATGAGAAGAGCTCGATACTATGGGACGTAAAAAACAGTGAATACAGAAATCGAGACAGAAAAAATAAAATAATACAAGAAATGGCGGAAAATTTTCAATGTTCGTCAGAAGAGATACAACGAAAGTTGCATAATTTAAGGAACCAGGTAATTAAGTAAATAAAAATTAATGAAACATACATACTTAATTATGGAAATTATAGATGTCACAGGAATTAAGAAAAATGGTGAAGAAGAAAAATAGAAATGGAACAGATGAGATGGATATTTCAAACTGGCCGTACTTTTCTGCCCTGAAATTTTTGATTCCTGTACTTTGTACAAATATGACACAATCTTCACACACGAACGCATCAGCGCCTGTTGTAAGTA